>NC_087063.1:21343634-22063075 GCF_963678635.1 Symsagittifera roscoffensis
GGTTTTATGCCCTAAGTAAACAAACCCATCCCTAACTTCCGGAAGTCGTTTCTCGGCCTTCAATGAGTACAGGGAGCTGAAACTTGGAGGGATGATAGGTAGTGGCAAGATACATCTTGTGTTTTAAATTGAACGTTTTCCAGCGGGTGGATCAGAAGCTATTAGGACTTGCCAAACACCCCCTTAGACCGGAAATGGGCAGTTCACGCAAATTAACGGACGGTGGCATATTGATTTTATTGCGGCAATCGACATAAGATACGAACCCGGAAAAAACCCCTTGTGAGTGAAAACCCTCCGACGACTCCTTCCGGTGTTAATAGTCTTTTTCCGGAAAAATGATAATGGACCCTAGAAATGGGATAACTTTGGGATAACTTATATCCCGATAACTTATTGACGGGATATGGATGAAACTTGGTAGGTAGGACCCAAATGGGATTCTAAACCTGAATGTGGAAGATTGACCCCGGGTGACCTCAAATTGACCTTTGGGCGTTTAGGACCAAAATTGCATGGAAAGCCCCAAGATTAACACCGGAAAAAGGCGTATTCCCCAGCCCGACCCCTGGAAATGAGAATGGGTCACCTTGCTTAAAAAAATTGGGAGGAAACTTATATATTGGGAACTTGAGCAGAAGCTGATAGAGATATAGTTTTATATTGCAACCTTGAGGTCATAGAGTTAATTCAAACTAAACTTGGTAAGCACTAGATTCAGTTTAGCTTGGCAGATGATCTATTAATAGCAATTCAACTAGACTAAAGAAAAGTAGTCCCAGAGGAAATTGATATGATAGGACCGCAGCATGAGTATTAAATCTCCTAAATACTATGAAAGGACGGGGCTTTTACTTGGCTTCTCGGAAGTGAGTTTTTGGTTTGATTTGACCCCTAATAAAGGAAGTACAATACCCTGATAGCTGGAAGGTCGGAATAGAGTACAGATAGAAATTTTAGATGCCTAAAATGAATTAGCTACCCATGAAAAGGGTCTTCCCATGCCCCTGGGAGGTCGGAACGTTAACGGGATAATTAAATAAAGGACTTGGGAGAGTTGCTGAGTAAAGATAGCATGATTTGGAGGCTGAGTTGAACTCGAGGGCTGAAGTCATTGAGGTCAGAAATTAGTTGATTGGAATTGTATGACATTTGTTTGCTAGGTCAAAACGTGACACCTACCGCATACCATACCGGGTATCTAATAAGCGTGAAAAAGTTGATAAAAGAAACCAAACTTGGCACGGGGCAGAGTTGACAGGGGGGATATAGTCTTAAAACATGTGTGGACGGGTCAATTAAGCGGATGCCAGGACTGATAGGAAAGAGCGTGAATTAACTAAAACTAAGTTTAAGCAAAGATAAGAAACTGGAGATTACCGGAGATCCTTTAAGAGTCAGAACAATTGTTAGCTACTATTAAGAGTAGTTGGTTCTCAGTCAGAGTAGGGAGCAATTGAAACTGAGATAGAGTATAGTTGGTTCTCAGCTAGTTAGAGAGAACAATTATTGATAGTTAGTCAAGTAGTTGGTTCTCGGAGTAAGGAACAAGTATAGCAGAATTAGCAGATAGTTGGTTCTCATCAGAGATTTTCTAGAGAAAGAGAAAAATTAGTTTAGTGAAATCAGTGAAAGTAAACTTGCAGTCAACCAACTGCGCTTAAAAATTGCAGACCCTTTACCTTCGATTAGACTGATGAATTATTTCGCAGCCATTCAGAGCCTTCTGTAATTAGACAACTACTCTTTTGAAGTTATTTTAAAATTGGAGATCATGTTGATTGTATTGATAAGACAGCCCTAAGAGCAATACAGAGAAGGGGCACGCAACAAAGAGCACAACAGAATAGTTGCCACCAAACTAGCCCTTTCGGGATTGTAGATAGTAGTGAATCTCGGTCAGCCCTGTAAATTCACTGCCCAAGGGACCACTAGAGAAGCAATCTACTAAATCTACACAATCTTAGGCCCTAAAAAATTTCTTTGCTTTTCGAATTTTTGTTTCTAATTTAGTGAAGAAAACTTTAAAGTCGTCAAGCAGAGTTAATCGGTTGTTGAGCTCTCCGACCTTTAAGTAAAAAACTCAAAAATAAGAAAATTTTTGACAATTTTTGTACTTTTTTTAATCTACAGTATGCCAAGTTGAGAAGGTTGGAGCTGTATTAAAACTTTTCCGATAAATTTTGTGATGTCAACAAATTCGAAGAACTCAAAATGGATACAGATTCCCTCTATTTGGCTTTGGCAGAAGAAGATTTAGATGATTGTATCCTTCCCAGCAAGGGAGCAGAATGGACTGAAAAGCGAAGCAAGGACTGTCGAGATGACTTCAGAGCAGATGCAAAAAACAACTTTTTCCCCCGTATTTGCTGTTCTAAACATAAGAAACATGACAAGAGAGAACCAGGATTGTTCAAGGAGGAGTTCAGATGCACCGAAATGTTATGCCTGTGTAGTAAAACCTATTGCTGCTACGATAGTAAAAGTCAAAAGTATAAGTTTAGCAGTAAAGTTCTGAACAAACGTGCATTAGAAGACTCTGGAGATGGACCGATGGCGAAGTATCGACAAGTACTGGATGAGGCAGTGAGTTTGAAGTCAACAAATAGAGGATTTAAAACGATTAACCATGCAGTCGCAACTTATGAACAAACTCAAAAAGGGCTGAGTAAAGTTGTATACGATGCGGTGAATTATTACATTTTCTCTGAGATTAATCTTTTTTTTGAAAAATTTTTTTAAACGCTACGTTTCGGTTCGCAATATATTGTTTTTTGACTAAGAAAACATTTAGAATCTGGAAAATTGGCAAAATGAAGTACCAAAAAATTTGGGCTCCAAAAATTTTTCTGAAACTTACCATCTTACCATCTGAAACCTTAACATCGTAATACATTAGGAATCTTATTCCCTAATGAATTCTTAATTCCCTACAATGAATTTCTTATACATAGGGAAATCTATACATGGTAAATTCGGGCGCCGAAAAAAACTTACCATCTGAAACTTACCATCTGAAACCTGGTATTTTAATACATTGGGAAACCTATTTCCTATCTTAATACATTGGGAAATATATAGCCTATGTTAATACATAGGGTGACGACCGGATACTCTATAGCCTATGTTAATACATGGGGGTCGTCACCCCCCCCCCCCCCGGCTGAATTCATCCAACATATACTACTGATACAAAACAGGCCAAAACCTATCAAACCGAAAGTAAAGGAAAGTGAAACAAATGTATTATATGACAATTAAGCCGACAAAAGAAACAGACATGAAATGAGCCGACAATTCTTTTGTGAATCGGTATATTTCGCATTTGAAAAAAAAAAACGGATTCTGACAGATTCGAACCCAGGACTATTTCCGTTTGCGTCTTCGTTACCTTCAGGCTATGTGTGCCTGAGACATAAAGCATTTAGACTAAATTAAGAACTGATCTTAATTTACCTCTAATTTCGACCATTATGTGCCTAAAGTTATTTACGGGGGAAAAGTCTAGTACCCAATTGCAATACTTTTGCTATCGCAAGGGTAAAAATCAGAAAAAGATTACCGAGGTGTGAGGTACGTACTTAAGACACTACTTTTAAAACTCTAATTAATGGTTTTGCTTCAAGAAAACTCAATAAAATTACAAATTCAAAAAATTCATAACTAATCATTGTTTTAAAATTTGTTCTCTAGCTCAACTTACAATGACTGAGTCATGGCTTTTAAATTTTGCTCTATCATTTCAACCTAACTAGCGCCAAATTCTCTGAATGATTTGATCAGCCCTAACTAGTCCTAGTTTATTTCAGTCTGGTAGACAAAATTTTGGGTTCCCTTAAAAGTTCGTGGAGTTGTAGAATTGGTTGTAAATTAGTTCATCTGTCTAACAAACAAAATTGCGAGATCTACTTATAATTTTTGAATTTGCAGACATTTGCGGAATCCGTTCAAAAATTTGCAGATTTTGTTTTCATTTGCAGATTTCAATTAAAATGCGGAATACGCAGCAAATTGTTATATTCACTTGTTGCAAATTCCGCGAAACATCTATTGTACCGTCAAACGTTATTTTAAAAAACATGTTTGGTAGATTCCGATTTATTTTGGCGCTTCCATTCGACTTGCGTTGTGAGAACATGTTTGAAGATTTGTCTCTGGATTCTAGGAGCCTACACACACTAAACGGAGCTGGTATTCAAGGAAAGAATTGCATTCGATCTCAAGCCATACAAAAACGGGAGTTTCGTCTGTCACTACTAGCAATGCAATGGAAAATTCGAAACTTTTTTCAGGCTGGTGAAAATCAGTGTAAAGCTTTGTGTCTTCTGCATAGTTTCTTTCTCTGACCAGCTTCTTTGGCTAGCTGAAATAATAAAAACATTTTAGATCGAAGAAAACTGTTAAACTCTATTTCTATTTTGTTATGAGCACAAATGTTTCGCGATGCTAGCGTCACTTGCATTAAAAAGTAAGAAAGTTATTTTACCCACAGGGTCAGTTGATAACTGTTGTTATAAGCCTTATGTTTCATTGCATTTGTACGCCCTAGTTTTTATGTAAAAACTAGAGCGTACAAAAAAAACTAAGTAAAACGTCCAAAGTGGCATCGAGAAAGACAGTGTAAGGCCAAAAAAAACCACATTGAAACATTATATTTATTGGTTGGTCTACAAAGAACTTCCGACAAACATGCGCGGTCTGAGGGAAAATAATTTTAAGTTTTTTTTAAGACCACATGCAAACCCAAGTCAAATGCAGATATGCAGATCCAGGTAAAATTTATTTACGATGATTAATACGATTAATACGATGAGATTTTAAGGAAAACACTCAAAACTAACATTCGGAAATTCCTTGATTGATAAAAATGGCTTCTGCAGTCACGGAACACAAAACTTGCAATTTTAGTTTTCCACCTGTAACTAATTATATTTCAAGATGTTCTTTGGTCTCTCAGATTCTGGGTGCTCAAAATAGCAGAATGTGTTTGATTATTTGTATTCACTCGAAAAACAAAAATAGCTAAATTCTCATATACGTTTGTTTTTTTTGTCGTTAAAACTAAATTTGAAAGTTTGCTAGCCTTTTAGACACTATTTGACAAAAAACTCATCAAATTATTTAGTATTGTACCAGATTAAGTCAATTTTTCTTTGTCGCTGAGTAGTTTATCACTTTGATGTTAAAACAAATTTATTGCAGTGCTTAGCTTAGATCCTTACCTTCCAGTGAACAATGTTAAGTCTCAAAAATTCAAATTTTTTTGTTCTCCTTAGTGGGAGTGACTCAATCTATGGCATCCAGAATTTTTTCGGCGAGCTTTGTTTGAATGGCCAAAGAAAGTCTGGATTTTCTACTTTCGGTTTGCTTAAATCTCTTTTAATACCTGCTATCTGCCATAAGGAAATTTTGAGTCTCGGATTAGAAATGTTGAGTCTGGGCAACATGGCAACATGGAAAAAACAAACAAATTAATTTTATTGGCCCACAAAACTAGACAAGGCTGCTCATATCAGGGCGAAGCCCTGAATGTTCCGACTGCCTTTCAAGGTTTTTTTGGAACAGTAATAACATCAAAATTTAAATGTAATAAAATAAAATGAAAATTTTTTTTTCTAAAATTTGAAATTTTTTATGAAAATCATCCCCCCTGACGCCATATAAAGTACCAAAAGATAGATTTAGCTCCTTGTAACAAATCAATTATGGCAAATAAGCTTCCTTCAACCAATTTGGAACGAATTTAAGACGGATTAATTCTCCGCTTACGCGTTAATAGCGCGAAATATATCGCGCGTTAATTGTCCCAAATTGACCAAAATGGCAATCTTTAAACCCCCATAACTTTACGAAAACTGATCACAAGTGAAATATTTTTGTTCCGACTTTCGATACGAAAGTAACGGAATATTTGTGCTTGGGGAGGGTTTTTTTTTTCTTCAGACAAATTTCGACTTTTTACCTAGCCATTTTTGACGGAATGTTTTCATATCATATAAAAGGTATTGTTGTCCTGAGCTTAAATTTGAAAAGATATTTCACCTGTGATCATTTTTTGTAAACTATGAGGGTTTAAAGAATGGCATTTCGGCCAATTTGGGACAATTAACGCGCGATATAATTCGCGCTATTAACGCGTAAGCGGAGATTTAATCCGTCTTCGAAATCGTTCCAAATTGGTTAAAAGAAGCTTATTTGCCATAATTGATCTGTTACAAGGAGCGAAATCTATCCTTTTGTACTTAATATGGCGTGTGGGGGGATGATTCTCATAAAAAATTTCCTACTTCAGAAAAAAAATGTTTGATTTTATTTTATTACCTTTAATTTTTTTAAAGGTTTTTACTGCTCCATAAACATTAAAAGGCAGTCGGAACATTCAGGGCTTCGCCCTGATACAAGCAGTCTTGTTTCAATTTTAAGCTCAGGACAACAATAGATTTTGAATGATTTAAAAAAATTCCGTCAAAAATGGCTAGTTAAAAAGTCGAAATTTGTCTGAAGAAAAAAAAACCCACCCGAGCGCAAATATTCCGTTACTTTCATATCGAAAGTCGAAACAAAAACAAAATCTGAACGTATTTTTTGAAGGTTCTGCAATATCAAATACACAGAGACAAAGCAGGAACTTCGCTAAACACAAGCGACGAAAGGGAACTTTAAAATGCACAGAAACTTAAGCTTGCATATAAAAGTTGGTAGAGCAACGATCTCAAGGCAACCACTTTAACTTTGCATTTAATAAATTGGAACGTAAAAATTCAAATTGTGTATAAATTATGTATTTTAAAAACTATAGCTTGAATTAGAAAAATTCTCAGATGGAATTTTTTTAATTTTGTATCAAAAGGAACAAATCGTTAAATTGACGATGAGCTGCAAAATTGCCACCAATAGTAGAGCACAAATATTTGCGACGTAGGCCGGAAAAAAGCGACCTAGTAGTATCACACAACTCACCGCTTCTTTAATAACAAAACCGTTTTTTTTTTCATCTTATAAACAAGATTTTGGATTGCTTAACTTAATCCAATATTTTGTTTAAAAGATGGAGCGCTGTGACTCGCTTGCATTTTGATTCGAAATTTTTTGGAGAACTTGCCTGAAACTTTCACAAAAACCAAAGTTCATACATCTTAGAAACTTTAAGTTTTTTTAAAGAGTACCACTCATATAATTGAACATGAAGACAACATGCAAAATTACATTTTTTCATTGAATTTTTATTAATGAAGAGTTATGGAAGCATCCATAAACATTTTTGATTTTCAGATAAATTCATTATCTTAGAAACTTGGATGTTTTCTGGGATGATTCTTCATATATTCGGTGAATCAAAATGCTGAAAGCAGACGAGTGAGTGCCAGCAAAATGTAGCAAGGTCGCACATTCTATTTAATTGGAAAGTTGCTATCGTCTTTTTTTTTTTAATTTGCGGACGTTTTTGAGTAACTAATTTGCGGACGTTTTGGAGTTTGCGAGTTATCAATATCAGTGAGAAATTCTTAAGTGACAATTTTCTAATCAAAAACAAAGAGAAATTACGATTTAATGCGGCATCATTGATTTAATGCGGCATCAGATACTCAGCTTTCGGCTTAAAGTTCCAAGGAAAAAAACAAGAATCAAAAATTCAAAATGATAACATCCATTTACTTTCAATGATTATTTTTTGCTAATGGACAAATTAAAAAGTGATATTAGAAGCTTCTAATTCAAATACGCGAAATATTTTCTGATGATTAGATGTATTCTGTCTAACTAATTAGGGGCTGTCATATTTTAAGGAGCGTAAAAAAGAATGAAATTTTTTTGAATTTTTATTAGTGTCATTTTTTTGTTCAGCGCAAAAAAAATCAGTTGGTCAGAGAAAAAAAATTGTGCAACTGAGGTTACATCTTCTAAATATTTTAAATAAAAAATAGACAAATTAAAAACTTTTACAGCAAAGTTTTTATATACCGCATCAGCGGCCAAAACTAATATTTTCTCCAGAATCATTTAGTCATTTCTTGGGATAAATTCATTTTAGATTTTCTGAGTTCTCATTGAAAATTTAAAAAAATTAATTCGCCAAAATTTTTAGCGAATTGGCAAATTAAAAATGCAAACTGGTGCAAAAACTTTAGAAACCCAAAATCAATTTTACTATAAAATTTTAATTCTGATAATAAATTAAAATGACGTTTTAACAAACTGACAAACTAAAATAAATTGAAGTTTTAACAAAGAGTTATTATAATTTTTCTGATGATAACTGTGTTAATCTGAAATCAATTAAGGAGGGGCATTGTAGGTTTTATTATAAAAAGTATTGAAGCTTCATATTTTAAGCTTTGTTTGATCATTTAGTAAAAGTTTTAAAGAGATGTTCTGGGTTTCAACATTTTTTCTTTACCAACGCAATAAAAGTAAAATAGTTAATTCAAAACTGATCATTTGAAAGCTAGAGATCTAAGATAGATATCACTTTTTGTCAAAATAAGTCAAAAATTGAAAATTAAAGAATTTTTTTTTTAAAGTCTGCTCACAGTTCAAAAACTCATTTTGTTAATACTAAAATCTGAGCAAATTTATATATTCATTTATATTTATAGAGTTGTCATTTGATTGAGTGGTTGCATGTTTCGAAATTTTACTTTATTTGATCTGACATCATCATCAAGACTGCTCGTATATCAGGGCAAAGCCCTGAATGTTCTGACTGTCCCTTAACTCATATCAAATAGTTTCTGTGAAAAGAAAATAATAAAAACCTATAAGTTTTGACAATATCAAAATGTGAAATTAGCTATCGTCAATTCAAAGTACTAGCCTCAGTTCAATTTGAAACGATTTTTTTGTACGGGATAATTTGCGAAGCATAAATAATTCGCGTTATGCTCTTAGCATTATAATTAAATTCTTCAAAGCGCGCATAATTTAGTCCAGAACAAGGCCAATTTGGCAATTTTCAAACCACCAGACTTTTACAGAAAATGATTGGAGTTAAAATATATATATATTTTAAATTGAACTCAGGGAGTCGGTATTTTCAATGAGATATTAAAAAATTTCGACCGCCGAAAAAACTATTATTTCGACAGGCGAAAATTGACTGAATAAAAAAAATACAGCGAACATAAATTTTTCGTTTTATTCGAAAGTCGGAACAATAATTAATCAGTATCATATAAGAAAAATGCGAGTTACGTTTATCATCAATCATATTTCATCCATAAATTCGAAGTAGTTCTAGCAAAAACGACAAAGTTTGAAGGAAACTTTCGTTTATTTCATCGGTTTACAGCTTAAAATTGCAATTGTTTTTTTTTGCCTGACTATATGATTTTTCTTGAGATATAATTGACGGTAAATTCTCTCCAAATTTAGAGTAGGCAAAGATGACTGAAGAATTTTTGTTCAGATTATCCAAAAGTGGTGTAAATTATAACTTTAATTTTTGTTTTACGGTTAATAGCGGGTTTGAGGGAGAAAAACTAAACTAAAATCTTTTTTCTTACACAAAATTACATTGAAGACTAATTTAATTTTTTTAAACTAGTGAACCATGATATTTATACCGAAAAAATGATATTATATTTTTAACATTTATCGGATCAAAGTCAATTACTTTCATTTTGTATCATATAATTGTTATTTATTCTAAATTTTTTTTTAGTTTTCCATCAATGAACAAATTTAATTCAAACAAATAACGCGAATTGTTTACTACATCCTTTTAGTTTCATTCATCGGAAAATTTTTATTTGTCAACTTAAAATTCGTTAATTAACTTTTCGTTTCTTAATTTTTAGAAATGTTAGCAACATAATAATGGGAGGATCTAGAATATTGTGGGTGTTTTGACGGTCGAACTCTTGATTAGTTAATTTGGTCTTCACTTAATTTTAATAAAAAAAGTCAGAAAATGAATTTTTTTTGTGTTTGGAAATATTCAAAAAAAGCCAAAAGTCTAGACAGAAAATGTGTTTGTTAACATTTTAAAATAATTTAAACACTTAAAAAATGAAAAAAAAACAACACACCAAATGACTTTTGGGTTCATCCTGTGTTTTATTCAAAATTTAATTTCTTAAAATAATGTCCATAACAATTAGTTTCTACGCTATATTTTAAGAAAAGGTAAGTGGGATTAATGGTAAGTCTGACCAACGCTAAATCTTCAAAAGACTCCAAATAACAGTTTTTCCAAATAAAAAATAGAAAACCCAGTCAAATCATCCAGAGCTCTGCCCTCAAAAGAGGAAACTTGTTACCATCAACGGTCATCTGCGGCCAATTTACATGAGGTTGCAACTTTTTGATTTCAATAAGCAAATGAACGATTTTCTGTAGTTTTTGTCGTTTTCTTTGCAACCATTTAAAATGTAAAATAGAAATTTTGAGACACGCTAGACGGAAATGTTAAGGAGCTAGCCGGACAAAAATTTGACAATTCTCGTTTTGAAAGCGTAAAAAAGCCATTTCATTGTAACTAATTTTAGAAGTTCTTGCTCTAGAAACATCCTCGGAAAAAAAGCATAAGAATCGACTCAATGAGCTCAAATCGCTGCTTCAAGTAGTGAATCCTTGCTGGATCGAAAATCGACAGACATATAAATTAAAGAGTTACCGGCATTCTTCCGGCGTAACAAACGGCCGTGTCTAGTTTGACAATTTATTCCATAGAAGTCTAGGGCGCTTGTAATTCAGAAAGTTGGACAAAATTTGGGTTTAACAGCAAAACACCAGTTTGACTCCATAAATTTAATTATGTTGCGGTGTTTGCGAGGATATTTTTACGGCAAGATCACAAATGTAACAAGTTCTCATAAACTGTCCACTACATACCTTCAAAACAATAATCCTCAAAGTTTATTACTAATTTCTTTCAAATATTTTCTTTTAGAGTTGTCAAAATGTAATTTCTATATCTTAAAAAATGGCAGAGAAAGCAACTAAAACGCGAAAAAAAATCCAATATTTTTCTGAACAAATGAAACAGAAAACTATTGAAGCAGGTTTAAACGCGCACTAGAAGTTATCAAGATTTCAAATTAATTTGATGATTTTGATAAACTTAAGGCGTCAAAAAAAATTCAAAACAGTTTCTTAGACCAATTTGGGGCAAAGAAGCAATAAATTGGCCATTGAACAAAATATCTCTTTCTGGGCGTTATGTGATTGATGTTTCGACAACCCTATAAAATTGTAGGCAGAAATAGGGTGGTTGGTTTTTTAAATAGGGGTTTAGGGTGGTCGGGCAAAGGAAGTTCAGTTATAGAAAAATCAGCAAACGGGAAAATTTTCTTACCAAATTTTTAATCTCAAGAAAGTGGAAAATTGAAACGAAACGAATATTTAGGAGTCAAAAATAAGGTGCAGTATGCCGATGTAGCAACAAACCGAAAACCTATGAATCAAAAAACTCATGCGGCTGTCAGTGTTTGATGTAAACCAATACAAGTGGGATGGGGGTGGTCATTATTAACTATGAAGTTGATTGAAGTTGATTTTTCAAGTTGATTTTTCAGAAGTATGAAGTTGATTTTTCAGAAGTATAATGAATTTCCGATTGCAAATTTTGATTACATAGAAGCTGATAAAATGTAATAGCATAAAATATTAGAGTCCTTTCAGTCGTGATTCGGATTCTAACGTAGCTAAAAAATCAGCTAGTTTAGCTATACTGTTATTTCTCCTATTATAAGTCTGATCTCTCGCTTTGTTTATTCGAATTTGGATATTCAAAATTTTCAACTCTTTTTCTAAAGACTGAGAATCAGCACTAAAAAGTTTTTATACAAAATATAACTCTACCAATTCTGATGCTTGTTTGTGATTGCTAATTCTTGCGCAAAAAGTAAGACTTTTAAGAAAAGCAAAACACATCCAAAGACAAAAATCCTCTTTTTTTTCAGTAGTCGGAGCATAAAAAAATCCATGTGAGCGTCTTTTTTCAAAAAGTTTTTCCTCAAAATTTCTGGCTTTTTTTCTATTCGAATGATTGGCATTGAGACCAATTACTTTCGGATTAAGGTAAATATTTATCATATCCCAGAACTGACATAGATGAAACAAAGCTTTAAAAAATTTGCAATACAACCATGGCTGTTTATGGTAAAGTTCTGCCAGGAAAAATTAATGATCACATTCATAAAGAAATATCAGTAGCTGTCGTTCAGCAACCCAATTAAGATAGATTTTATGATAGATTTTGATAGACTTTTATCATAGACATTTATTTTTGGTATTACAAGTGCTGCGAAGCCCCACTTCGCTTGTGTCAACTCAGGCATGTCAGCTTATTACCTCCATCCGAACATAATCGATCTAAACATGATAAAAGTCGCTTAAAATACAACTAATGCTCACCCTTTTTTTGTAGATAACCGTTCAATTTTTCAGGCATTTTGCTCAAACAAAAAATGGACGGAAAAGATCAATTTGATGAAATTTCGATCATTGATGTCAATGACAACTCGACAAGTCCCCCCTTCAATTTCCGCCCAGGCTTCGTTCCATTTAGGGGAGCTCCCCCTTTGTGGGCAATTGCTACAAATGGGGCCATTTCGGGTGTCTCATTTCTGCTACAGGGAATGGTTATGCTGATCTCAAAGGGCTTGGAGGGAGACTTTTCTGCAAAAACTTTGATGTGGGTGCAAGCACTCTCCGAATGTTTTAAAAGAGTGTTTTTTACACTCATGACAGTTCAACGACAGATGCGTGAGTTTTAAACTTATAGCTAAACACTTATTTTTTCTCTTATTTTCCTTCTTTTTAGCGCATCTCGTGTACAGCTTCTTTTAATACGTAAAAATGAAAACAGTCAGTTCTCGGTATGATTTTGAGCAAAAGTATTTTAGTGTTGAGAGTAGCGGATTTTATAGAAATGTATTGCTTTTGTTGTTCGAAGAAGTTCGAAATATATATGATTAGGTTGAATATATATTATTTTATTCAATCAATTTTCGACTTTTTAACTAAGATCAATATTTTCTGTCTACACGCTGAAAAATAGTGATGCTCATAGCTCATAATTTAAAAAAAACTTATTTCATCTGCAATCATTTTTTGAGAAGTTAGTAGTTTGATGGGTTTAAATCATTCCAGTTGAGTTGAGAGAAACACTAGCGCTTTTCCTTACTTTGCTTTTTATATAGTGTTTTTTTTTTGGCGGGGGATGAAATTAAGTAAATTTTGCTAATTTTTTCGATGCTAGAGGGCAGTCAAAGCTTTTGATCGATGTTAGAGGGCAGTCGGAACATTCATGGCTTCTTCCTGATACAAACAGTGTTGTATTTCAATTTTGTGTTTCGAAAGTATGAAATAGACATTGAAACATAAACTAAAAGCGTTTATCAGAGCAGAAATGAAGGGTAAAGCAGGGGTTGGTTTTAGAGAAACGGAAAAAAAGTTAGGGTTTTTTTAGGTTGAACAGCCCAAAACTGATTTTTCTGTTATTTTGAAATTTGATCATAATGCTCAAATCGGATTGGTTGAAATTAATTCCAGTGGGGATAAATCTTTATTTTCATTTTAAAAAAGCTATGTAAACAATTTGGTAATTTTGAGCGGTAAAATAGAATAGACCCGAGGCGAGTTTGGGGGCTTGTGGTAACGATTACTTCTGGCAGAAATACGAAGTGCAGTTTATGAAATCTTATGTTTTCAGTTGGAGGCAAGTCTCTCTTTCATCTGTCGAGCATCAGCTGCAAAGTAATGCAGATGTCCAACTTCCTAGCCTCGGTTTCTCCGGACTGGATTGCTCTGCTAGTTTCTCTTGACAGAATCATCGCCGTACACAAGAAAAGTAGCAGACGGGTCTTATTTAGACAAAATTTATTATAGTTACTTGTTTATGCAAATTGATAAGCTTTAAAAAAAACCAAATTATTTTTGAAGAAGTTAGTAAAATGCAATAAGCTTGCAATACAGTCTTAAAACATTTTGAAAAAGCACACATAATATTTTGACCAAATAGTATTACTAAAATGATGTTTAAGACAAGATTATTGCCAATCTTTTTGTTTAGGTAGACAAATTTGATTTTCCGAGCTCTCCTAAAATAGAATAAGGAACCTTTTTTGTGAAAAATATCTGCGCCGTAGGCAAACTTTCAAAAAAAAACAGGCCAAAAAAGGAATTTTAGGCACTTTTTAGAAAATTTTGATTTAAAAAAATCGCTTTTTTTCGGCGCGCGCTCCCCCCTAAAAATTAATTATTTCGGCGCCAGAAGCGTCTTTAGAAAAACTTTAAGATTGAACAGCCAAAAAATGACTTGAAAGCAAAAAAACTTCTGAATAACATTAGCTTCCACCGACATTTGCCTATAAAAAAATGTCGAAATAGCATTTTGTGAACACGGTGTGAATAGTAAAAAGTTGTCAATTCAATTGTTGATTAACATTTTGTTTTGAAAATAGCTTTAAAATTTTCAATTTAAAGTATCGGCTCATCATTTTACTGAAGCTTTTAAGGTGCATACCCACAGAGCCGCATTCCCGAATAGCCAAAAAAAACTAAATATTCTTGTCAAGGTAATCAGCAGCAAACAAAATACAACTAAAAAGACAAACTCATAACAAAATTTTATTCGAACGATTTCTTATATTTCTTCAAAAATAAGCTAAGAATCCAAAAAGCTTAAAAATAATTTCGATGTGTAATAAATAGTTTTGATTTTATGAAAATAGACAGCCTAAAAGGGCGACTATTTTTTCAAAATTTTTTCGGCTATCCGATAACAAAGTTTTTTCAGCTATCCGGGGACTAGCATTTTTTTGGCTATCCGGTAGTTAACCAAAAAAGAGCAACATTAAACAAGTTTAATGGTAACAATTTTTTTTGGCTATCCGAGAACATTCTTTTCGGTTCTCCGGAAACAAATTATTTTTTGGCTATCTGATATAAAGTTTTTTTCAGCTATCAGGGAACTAGAAGATTTTCGGCTATCCAGAGACATAACCAAGTAAGAGCAGTATTAAACAAGTGTCTTGAGATGGTCGCGGGGAGCACGCACTAAAATTGGGCACCAAACCCCGCAATTACTTGCCTGTCGCAGAAGAGTTTGTCGAAAGTAAAAATTCGATTGAATTTTCGATTGTTTCGAAGCAATCGACCCCCATCACTATAGATTTGTGTGTTGTGTTTGAGGGTAATTTCGGCTCTCCAGAAACCGTTTTTCAGCTTTGCGGTTTAAAATTGTTTTTGGCTATCCGGGTATATGACTCGTTCACGCCATCGCTTTTTAATTCAAAGTTTGCTCACATGTTTTCGTTCCTGGTAAAGAGGCGATTAATGGCATTTGAGAAAAACTCTTTTTTTTATGACGTATAGATATTATGCCATTTGGGAAGTTACCTATATAATACATCATCTTTTCCAGTTTCCCACGCTCTCGTAAAAATCACTAAGCAAACTTGTTGAAAAAACTTTCATACGACAATTTGCAAGTGGGAAATGTAAAAACAATTATACCGAGTTGGCTTTTCGGGACTACTTTTTTACCTACCCTATGAAAAATAAGACTCGTTGAAATGATGAGGTAGTGTGTGGTACAAGCAGAACTGCACTCAGAAGGCAGCCTTCATTCCTGTGTCAGTCACGTGCTCTCTCCTCCTACTCATTGGCGGATGTCGATTCTACTTCTTGTAACCCCCTCTTTTAAACTTCAACTTCAATTATGTTTTAGGCTGTCACCTATCATTACTTGCGCAATAAGCAGAGAGCACATTTTTATAACGCCGAAATTCAAAAACCAAATCGAAACAAAATCGTATAGAATGCCACCATGCCAAAAAACTATTCAAATAGCAATTGTTATGATATTATAAGGAAACAAGAACGCTCGTATCAGGGTAAAGCCCTGAATAATCAAACTGGGCCTTAAAATCTGTTAAAACGGCCCAAATTATGAAACTGTGTTAAATGAGCATCTGTTTCCTTGAGAATCCATATTTACTTTCTCTGGAGGTAATATGAACCAATCAGAGTTGAGCATTAGAATATAATTTTCAAAACATGAAAATCATCACTTTTCGGTCATACAACAGAAAATACCCTTGAAACTGCCCTGTAACAAGTTTCAGATAGTTTTGGTTAAAAAAGTTCAAAAAAAAGGAATAAAAAAAAAAAAAATTTGTCCCCAACAAACACTATAAATTAATAGTTGTCAAAATTGCAGTCGTATACGGAATTATTACTAAAAGTTAGCTTGCTTTTAAAATCAATTTGAATTGAATTTGACTGTGAGATGGGGCGGCTTAACTAGGCGAAAACAGAAATTGTGATACTAAAGTTCAAAACATACGCAAAGCTTCGCTTCGCAAACACTTGAGAGAAGACAACAAAAAGCAGCTCTATGAAGTTCCATTAAAAAATTAGAAGTGAGCCTCGAATTAGCAAAAATTCTGGTACATCTGAGATTTCATCCTGCGGCCTAGAGATTAAGAGTCACACCCTAATTCTCAGCCACGGAATCTTAATAGCAGCAAAACACTAGCCACAACAAAAGCATAGAACAGATGGTATGCAATTTCCAATGTTACAGTGAAATTTTCAAATAAATGAACACTTTTAATTGCAAGTTAGCTTAGAAAAAAAGAAGGTTCGTAATAACACAGTAAACTGATCGCAAGTGCAATAAAAAAAGTTTATTTTTGTATTTGATTAATTACATTATTCGAGTGCTGCATACAAAAAAACGCAAAATTATTCACAAAGCAAGTCAACAGCAAAGTAGTGACAAATCAGTCGTGCGAACGTGTTGTGAGCTTGCCAACATACTGTGAGACTCTATGCGAAATTAAGACTCTATCCGAAAGGTTGATTTTATGCGAAAGGACTCTACGAGAAAGTTGGTAGTTGTAGTTTAACTGCTTCCTGCCAATGCCGCCAGGAGAAATGAAAGAGGCATTTCTGCTAAAATAGATGAAAAGTTGATAAAATAAATAATATTTTAGCAGACATTCCTCTACTAAGCAGTCAAACTATAAATACTAACTTTCACACAAGTAACATTTTTACCAAACATAGTTTTGGCTAGTATATACAGACCCGTGCAGGTTAGTTTGCCATGCATGATGAGTGCTGAGTATTCAGCCGACGGGACTTCGAACCATATTGAGGAGTCGCAGACTTCATTTTTTAAAGAATCGCGGACTTTGAATTATTTAAGGGCCCTTTTGATAAGATTTTCAGTTTTATGGACTTATTCTCAGTTGAAATCTACGCCTTTAGTTGAAACTTACGAGTGTCCAGAAAAAAAACAGTTTTACAAGGGCATTTTAAATTTTAAAATCTTGTTTTGTTAGACCCATTCATCATTTAAATCTTCGAAGCGCACATGAGTTGGCCTGGAACTTTGCCAAATTGGCAATTATCTAACCCCACGAATTACATCAGAAAAAATACAGATGATCCTTTTTTATACGTTTGAACTCGTAATATTACGCTATCGTAATTTTGCAGCAAAAATCATTTGTTAAAAACTTATTTCGACCCCCAAAACTGGTTTTAAAAAAATAACTATCTCAAGCATATATATTCCTTAGTTCCCTAGTGTCGTCGAAAGTTAAAACAACAATATTATTCGTATAAAACCAAAACCGTGAGTATTCCAATACACAATATGAACAATCTCCACAAAAGAAAGCCGTTCATAACTGCTTTTTTCCCAATTCCGTTTATCATGTATCTAAATTTTGACTTAAAAAAAACTTTTTAAAAATACAGTTTTTTAAACTTCTCCACTGGCATTGTCAAAATAAAAATGATAAATATTACGTCTCCAATAGCAATGCGTAGGTCAGTCAGCTAGCCTTAATTAAGTTTGGAATAGTTTATGAGCCGTATTACTTCGCCGTTTAATTATTACTAGGAAACTCTAAACATCGTTCTAATAAAATTTCTGGTTTTTAAAAGATCGGAAATCTTCAAATTTCAACATCACAAAAAAACTGTCGCAATTTAATTATCTATTTATTTTGAACCAGTGAATCAATAGTTTTAGAACGAAAATAAAAATTTGCTAAACATGTATTAAAAAAGATAAAACATTTCTGAAAACAAAACCACCAAGTGCATATATTTTTTCTCTCCTTATAAAACCAAACATTAATAAAAGCATCTACTTAAATTCTACTTTAATGAAATTCCATAAGCTTGAATGCCCAAATGCTCAACTTCACTGGAACTACTGCAAGAATCTTTAATTTGAAACTAAATAATTTGGTTTCATAATTACAGTCAAACTCCATCAAAACTTTGATAACAGATAAGGTCAATTACAAAGTGATAAATCACGGATGATATCATGAAAGCAAATTGGATTTGTTAGTCATTTATTGCATTTTTCTTAATGAATTTGATGAATCTTTTGTCAGGACTGAAACTTTAAGCTTTTGAATCTCCCATTATAAATATAATATCAACACTTTATCTAGTTTATAAACACTTTTCTAGGTTTGAATTGAAAGCCTAATTTTGAGAAGTTTGACAGGAATTCCGTCAAAATTGTAATTGAAAAAAGGATAGCCGTTGCTATAAAAGCCGGTCGTGTGATAACAAGATCTGACAAAGACATAAAATTTAGGCATATTTGACAGTCACAATAAGAAAAAACAAATGGGGCAACGCATTTAGTCGAAAAATTGCAAACAAAATCTAAGTCCTTTTTCAATTTAGATTTTGAAGATCCCAATCTAGCACTAAAAACCTCCGAAAAATATTTTTACTGCAATTAAAAGAAAGTTTCATGGCTTGTCCTTCTAATCGCTCAAAATTAGACTAAAACAAAATTTTCTCAACAATGGATAATTTTTTGAAAATTTGTTAACGTTGTTCGAATCAAGGCTGAAAGGGCTTTAGTATGTCATATCACTCTAACCATAATGATAATTTTTTGCAGTAAAGTTTTTGAACGAACAACAAAATAAGCCAGCTCGCTCTCTGTATTCGCTCGAAATTAGAACAAAAGCCGAAAGTTTTCCACGAGTTATTTTAGCTAGTTCCTTCCCGTTTTCAATGGTCGGAAAAAACCACAGCTTATTTCGAAAGTCCTAACAAAAAAGATTCAACTCAACTTTTTAAATTGAACATGAGTTTTAGCGAGTTGCGCCAAATAAACATGCGGCCTGTTTGCGTCTCCTCGTGGGATTCTTTCCTTCTGGAGAATACTGTGGCGATGGTTGGTATCCCAAGCATAGTGCTGATGGCAGTTCTAACTGGGATTCTCATCATAATACTGCAAGGACGAAAGAAGCCGGCAGACAGTCGTGCCGCCGCTCGCTCTAGCTCGGGCACACAGAGATCGGATACTGCCGTTAGTATACAAAACAATCTCTTTAACGATTCCTTGACTTAGGTAGTTCATCAATAGATTTCATTAAAAATTTAATAAAACTTTGCTTTTTTACTTTGTGATCGGAGAGGATTAAGATTTTTTATAAAAATCTAAGACCATTTATCCACCAATGAAAAGACCAACAACTCGTTGCGGAAAACCGATGTTGTGTCTCTGCTAAAGAAATCTATCCATTTTTGCCTTTTTCCTGGGTTGCGATTTGTTGACTCTCCCGTTCACAACGAGCACAGATCATGATAGGCCTCGAATCACTGTCTTTTTGACTAAGAGACCGATACTTTAGCGACTACCACATCGCTTCTGTCTCTTCCCCACAACCATCCAATCAGTCAAACCATTCTGATGATAATTAGTCATAAAATTGTTAACAATTCTAACTGAACAACTGATCACTTAAATGCGTTCCTACCTGAAAAAACACAAAAAACAACATGAAAAAACGTGGATAAAATAGCATCAAAAGTGCGCCACATGATATGACAAAGGGAAAATTTTTACAACAAGCAGAAAAGAAACGCAGAGGCTAGAAGTAGAGAGACTTATCAAAATCTTGCTATTCAACAACAACAGAAAAACTAGCCAAAAAAGATAAAAATTAATGATGTTTCATTTCCAGTTCACATTGCTGAAAATCTCGGAATGTTTTGGTGCTTAAAACACAACTGCTACTATGGGACTGTGCTTTATAGAAACCAACAATCAACGTAACTGCTCCCTTTTTAAAGAGTTGGACCGAATTTGTGGATTTTTTAAATTTCCGCAACTGTTAATTGCTGCCAAGCCCAATTCGCAAAAAAATTCTTGATATATAAATAAAAAAAACTACAAACCAATTTTATTGTTACTGTTATAGTGTGCAAACTATGAGACAATAATTTAGAAAAAAAATTGGCTGAAAGCACAGGGGAGGCTTTTGCAAAATAGTTAATGAGGTAACATATGAGTTAAGATGTTTGATGATAGAGAAGTCGGAGAGTTCATAGCTTTTTTCAACCATAACAAAAATTTCCAAAATTTTTTTAACCACTGATGTATCTAAGCAAAGACGATGTTTCAAAGCCAGTTTACAAAGCTTAAGTTATTGAAAATTTATAATGCTTGAAAAAGTTGTTTGGGACAGTTTCAACTATGATTGTGTATGCTTGAAATCAACAACTAAGTTAATTCCTCCGTTATTAATAGATTAATTGGAAAATTGCTTTAGCTTTCAATTTCCTCACTCGTTTGAAAAAAGACAAAAAAAATCAAAAAGAAGGCCATATAATTGAAACGGAACACTTCAGACCAATGTCATGGTTAATAACAAAGAGTGAAATCTAAAAAATATTAATTTACAAAACGGTATTATTTATTTTGGATTTTTCGAAATGTTTTCAAAATTAATCAATATTGAAAAAAAATTCAATCGACACAGAAATTGTACTTATACTTAAATTGTACTTGAACTTTTTCTTGCTCTTCAACGCGTTTTTATCGAGGGCTTGGAAATTAATTTTAAGAGCAGAAATAGTTGAGCTTCTTAACTTCTGAATTCATTCTTTGAAATCATTGCAAATTTCAGTTATTTTTTTAGTCAAACAGGCCGGAGGTTAATTATTCAGATTGACAAGAGAGCACGTAATCATCAGAGAGCGCTCACCTTGCTAATTGCAGCGCTTGGGCAATTTGAACCAGCAATCAGATTTTTGCTGGGCACCATCACTATCTGAGCGCCACAATGCCACAAAACTTATCTTGTTAGGAGCTAATTAGTTTAATGAAAAAACTTGAACGAAGGTCCTATTGGCTTATTTTTTTTAGTTCCACTAATTAATAAATTTTTAAAAGTATTTCAAACTTAATAAAAATACGAAAACTTACTGAAATTTGATTACTTTCCAAATTGATTCTCAGTAACAAACAAGATTGGGAGAGATAGTATAAAGCAGCAAAAAATCAAAAAGACAAGACAAAAACAAAATCAAAAAAATAAGCATAAATGAGTCGATAGATGGTATTTGAATCGAATTGAAAAGAAAACAAAGACAGCCGGTTACTGTGCAAGTAGCACAGATTGTTCCAACCATAGTCTTTAAAAATTCTACCTTTTTGCAAATTATTGTAGTTTTTTTTGGCGTGGTGTGAAAGAACTGAAAAAAAACTGGGAATTAGATACATTCAACAGCCATACTAGAACAAGCAAATTGAAAAACAATTTTTGTAGAAAAATTACTAGAAAACGAAAAAAAATTTGATTCCAAGAAAGCCCTACAAAACTCAAACCAAATTAACGTTACCCAGGTAAAACTAAGTTTGTACCTTTCCAATTAAGCTATTGTAAGCTTTTAGGGAATTAAAATAAGATTGCTCGCTCGCTTTATTCGCTCGAAATAAAGCGAAAAAAAATTATCAAAAGTGGTTCGAATTACGACTGTAAGGACTTTAATATGACATATCAATCAACCCAGTCCGATAATTGTTTGTGGTACCTGATTCTGCATGAAAAACAAAAAGAAAAAAACAAACACAGACCCGAATACAAAGTTCCTCCCCATTTTCAATAGTCGGAACAACATTAAATGAATAAGGTGTTCAGAAAAACCAATAGAAAAAGAACAACGGGTTCGTGTAATTTGACTCACATTGGTTTTTCGTGGAAAAAAGTCATTGCATCTTCAGCTTACTGTTCATACCGGATAAAAAAAAGTTGCTTTTCACCAGTATAACGCCTTGTACGGCTATTTATTCAATATGGAGATTTTATGCACAGTCTTTTAAACTGAAATTCAATAAAACAGCTGGATGGCTATCTGAGTATAATTTTAAGCGTAATTTTTCTTGAGTATATTAAATTCAGTTTATAGGAATAACAAAAGAACAAATTCTTCAACTTAGCTTCTTGTTCACCAGACTTTAAAAATATTTACTCTTTTTTTAAATAAAAAAATAATAAAAAGTTAGAAGCAGAATAGCACTTTGTAACAAAAATTTGAAAACAGCAGCGACCGATGCAAACTTTCAAACAGAAGACTCATTTCCTAAATACTAAGAAAACAACTCAAATTTGTTGTTAAAGATTGAACTCATTTTAAATAGCTAGCAAAACAAAAATGACAAAACAGCCACGATTAAATTCCTCTGCTCTTTTTCTGTACATGATTATTACAATAAAGATTTAAAAAGAGATTATGTAAAAAAAGAGCAGAGGAATTTAATCGTGGCTGTTTTGTCATATTTGATTTTTTTTGTTAGCTTTTTTAAATGGTCCTTATTGTAATGTAATAAGAAAAACTTGATTGTAATAATCATTATTAAAACAGTAAGAAAATTGGATATTAGAACCTGTTCATTTTTTTTCCTCTTTGGTTTTCGTTTTTACCTAAACTGGTTTCTACCTGACCATTCATTATAGACATTGCACTATATTTTTAGCTGTGCCAACAATGGCCATAGTCTAAATTTATTTATTAGAGTCAAACAACAACTGTCCGTCGGACGTCTGACAACGTTTATAAGAGCTCTCCTATAATAACAATTAATCTCATTTTAGCCTCATACATTTTTTAACACAGAAGCAAATCAAAGCTTCGCACTACTTGCGATTCAACTCAAGCATAGATATTAAGGTGGATGCCACTAAAACTTTCGGAGAAGCACAACCGTTGCGGTAAATTAGGATTAAAAAATCAGTGAGTCCCAAACAAGCAGACAAAATTGGGGTAGACGATCGTTGAACTAAAAAAATTTTTAGAAAAAATCAACTTGAGCTTAAAAAATTATAACTAAAAAAATTTCTCCGTTCTTAAACACACCATTCAATTCTTCTTTCGCCCTTTAAACGACACCGATCACACATTTGCTGAATGCACTTAAGCCGAACAAACTTGTCGAGCAAAAACAAATACCCACCCTTAAAAGGAAATAAAAAATGAAATTATACATAATTTAGATGTCACAAACTTACAAATCAAAGGTACTTATCTTTGCTTTTTTAGCGAAACTTGCTTCAACCAGAACAACATTGGTTGATTGGCAAAGTAAGCCGACAAAAATAAGCAGACAAGCAATATTCCGATAATTAAATTTCTGTTTCATAAAAAATCAGCTCATGGCCACAATCGAACGATTTTCTAGCTTCTCTCGAGCTTGGACAACACAACACCTCCACACTAAACATGCCAAATTGGTACTTCAAACTTGATATACTCTTAACATAAGCAGAGAAAATGTTTCATTTTATTGAACAAGTTTTTACGGGAAAAAAAATTTTTACTCCGATTTGATTATGCTTGCTAATCGCAAACGTTATTCAATGAAAATAAAGTTGGAAAAAGTTTCTGAAAATCCTCCGACAATTGTTTTTCTCAACTTTTTCAAATCTGCCCACAAGCACTATCAGAAGATATAATTCAGTCCAAAGTTTTGGTTGCGCTGTTTAGGTTACCTCAAGACATTACGTAATGATTTATGGGTTCACACGGTGCCGACGCATATAGATGGATTAAAACACGCATTACTCAGTCTAAACTGAAAATTAATGAGCCCAAAAAAATACTCTAATTAAAATACTTAAAATTCAATATCTTTTCGATATCTTCATGTTTGTTTAACTTTCAAAAACTGGTTTTAATTGCACTGAGAGTTGTTCGCAGACAAACAATAGAAACCAATCAAACAATTTTCTCAACACAAGTGTATTTTTTCCACTTTGTTCTTTATTTAAAATCCTTCAATGATTTTTCAGGTGACTAGAGCACTGACAGTTAATTGCGTGCTGTACACGGTCTTTGCAATTGTCCATCAAAGCATTCTGGTCAGTTACGGATTGGTAAGTTGGTTGACTGAATTTGATCACATTCCAATTTTTTTAGACCTAAGTTCTTCCGACATTTCAGAGAAGAAAAAGGCAATTTTAACTGAGGAATAAATGAAAAGGTTCCGGCAAAAATGTATATTCTGGCGCCTCACATTCGAGCGTGAAGGTACACTGTTTGGTGAAAGGTCTGTAGAAGAATTTCTTTATTGGTCGAGCAAAATGCATAAGGTAAAATAACATACCGACGGAGGATCACTGCCCAGAAACTATTCAACGCAAAACCCTTATAGGCCAAAAGTATCATCAAATGTCAAATCTTATCATGTTTTCTAAATGTTGTCATCTAAGTTATCTTTACACATTTATCAGTCAATTTGCCCTGCGACATCTTTTTTCCCTCAGAATAATAATTTCTCATAATTTAAGTTAAATACATATCGTTATCAAAAAAACCTGAAGAAAAAGGAATCGTGTTTTTTTGTTAGTTGACCTAGCATAGATGAAAAAAAAACTGTCTTTCAAGAAGTACGTTCGTGATAGTTGGCTAAAAAGTTGAAGGCGTTGCTATATTTAATACGTAGCAACAATACATACATGCCTATTAGTAAAAAAAAATCTAGGCTTATAAAATTCCCAATTGAATCAGCCTTTTCGATATGTCAAAAAAAGTGTTTGAAGAAAATTATAGAAAATTAATCCTCGCATGTTGTTGATTCTAGCTAAGTTTTCTGTAAGAATTGTATCTAATGTTTGTAAGATTTGTATTTTTTCGGAAGAATTTTGCAAGATAAGTAAGCACGCCCCCTCTACCATGTATTTACGCCCCGCGCCTCGTGGATTTGAACACCAAAGGATCCACTAGTTGATTTGTTTTAAGACCTGCAATTTTGGTAGCCCGACCCTAAAACTTTTCTATAGGCGCCTGTACACATACCCAAAGGCGCTACTAATATAGAGGGGATAAGCGCCGAAAAATGCTATTTTGGGGTGAAAACCTTCAAAAAGTGCAGAAATTTTTTGAAATTTATTGCAAATCAGGGTCTTGATTTAAAATACGTACATTTGAAAAAACCTAGATCCGCATCTGATTGCGCACGTACACTAGATTTCGATTTGCTTTTATTTCAGTCCATACTGAGAGGCATTTGGGTTATTCCTCTGGCTCACACGCTTTCCTCGGTGGCTGCGGGAGCACGGGCTCTGAGCTACTTGGCCATACCTACTATGCGCGCTGCACTCAAAAGAGCACTCAACATCATCTGATCTCCGAAGGGAAAAATCGCACAAAAGAAAACAGATCAAAAAAGAGGAGACATTGTGTGCTTCGTGCAAATTATTTGGCAAACTTCGTTTTGGATCAACAAGTCTAAACAAAAGTAACAAAACTAAATGTTCATTAATTTAAAGTCGAAAACGAACTCTTAAAAAAGTATTAAGATTGGTATCAAAAATCAACGCACAACGTTGTCTAACACTCTAATGCATCGAAAGCGCTCAGCAATTCGGAAAAAAAACAGCAGAGACTCATTTGATTTACTTTGGCGAAACACGGTTTACTAAGCGCTCATTGCTGGTTGAATGCTTAGTAATTTTATCCTAAATTATAAGTCTCACCTTAGATCGTCAAATTGTCTTGACAAAAAGTAGAGTAGAAACAATAGTTAGAAAAGGTATGAATTAATTAGTTGGTTAGATACAGAGCACTGGGTTATTAGATTATATAAATGAATCGAACAGCTTAAAGAAATATACCTATGAGGGGAGGTTGAGCTAATCTTATTTTGTTCATCAATATTTTATCTTCTTACAAAGGTCGGTGGCTGATTAGTATGTATGGTTGCCCTTGATGTTTGTCCAAGTCAGCACTTCTGGTTGGGTCGTCTGAATCGTCTTGCCGTAGTCCTTTGGGTACTTGTAGTCCAGACTTCCTCGGGTGTGCGTATCTCGAGTATCTCGATTTATAATTTTTCAAATCAAACTTAAAATGAGAATTTATTCTCTTTTTATAAGTGAAAAGGGCTAGATTAATTTTAGTGTGAGGGCAGAAAAGAAAAATTATTTATTTTTAAAAGATATGACTGAAGAGAACTGACTTGCTGCTGACTGAGCAAAATGAAACACTGAAGATTTCAGGCCAGTCCTTTTGCTCGTAAGCATAAACCGGCGGCTGATTCAATCTTTAATTATTCAGGTTTCACCTGCTCCTTTGTTCTCCCTTTCTAATAAGGGAATTTTCAACTAGTTTTTATTTGATTTTTTCAAATCAAATATCTTCAACTTATTAGTCCCCTTTGATGAAAACCGCAGCCTTCAGTTTGCCTTATTAAAAATTCATATTACTCTCTCTGATGCATCATATTGCAGGTGCACCTCTGCTTAATCAAAGCAAGGAGAATTTCAGTGCAGCCGGCAAGACTGCTAAATATTTATCCAGTTTGTTTCAAGTTAAGTTAAAAGGGACGTATTAATAATCGCCGCCCTTTTAAAATATTGAGCATGAAAAAATGAGAAAAATTGGACAAGTATTTAAAAAGGAGTGGATTTTCAGAACAAGATTTTATAGTCCTAGTAAGAGTAAATCAGTCAATATCTGATTTAGTGAAAAGAGGCTTTAATTTAAATGGCACGCTCCAATTTAGAATTGGGTCGTTAAATAAACAATTAAGACAATGGTCTTTTGTGTGTGTGTAGTATTTCGCAATACTACAACTCACCCCTTTTTTTAGAAAATTAAGCTGTTCGATTCTTACAGTTACCATGGTGAAAGTTTAAACACTTTAATGGTTAAATACTATAGTTATAAAATTTAAAGAGAACATCAAACGAAAAAGTTATGAAGATAAGTTAGGTTTTATCTAGAGCTTCCTTCCGAATTCAAGCTCCACATTGTATGATCTGAGGATCGCTATCTTCCTCTGTGAAGCCTCAAGTTTTTGTTGCAACTTCACGATTTTCTTCTTTTTAATTTTGTTTTTGATTCGTAGTCTGCTCATTCCGTCCGTAAGTTGTTGAATGTCGTCCTGTTCTTCCTGTCTGTTTTTTACATGGTTCGGAAAAGCAGTTATTCCCTCGAACGGAATGGTGACTTGCGTGCCTCCTGCCTTGAGGATGTAGCCGTGTTCCTCCCTCTTCTTTAATTTCCAGAAGTTGTTTTCGTTCTTTATAACCACTTCTGGCTGAGTTATGAAGTCGATAGGCATCATCGCCTTTTCCATTGTCGTTGAGTTGGCGACTTCAATGAACGATGGCAGTTTCCATCTGTTATAATTTTCTTTTATTGAGTACTTTAAACTCGTTATATATTTTGGATTTTCCGTATCCAACTTGGTTTCTCTGCACTTCCAATCTTTGGGTTAAACTAGGAAAATTGCGAGGGTTCTTATTTAACCAGTCGTCTATTGACAAAAATTGAACTGCTACCGGTTTCCGATGTTTCTTCTTGAGAGGCAGCTTTCTTTTAAACTACTCTGGTGCTGGGTCAGCATTTTGGCAGTTCCAATTCAAAATTGGGTCATATTCCACTTTGCTAAACATCAATGTAAAATAAGTAATTATTCAAAATCCCGAATTACATTCGGATACTAAAGCTGATTATCAAATGTTTGGACAATGAAGGACAAAGTGTAAAATTGTATGTATATAAAAGGTGGAAAATATAATCTTGTGGTTTCACACAAACCCACCACGGAAAACAAATGAAGAAAGACGATCATGGTGTTTATTAACCACAGGAATACAAATGAAGAAAGACCATCATGGTGTTTATTAACCACAGGAATAAAGCATTTTCCGACACTGAGTTAAGCTCAGATATTAAACTTATGTAGTTAAAGCAAAAATGGAAATTTGGGCGTTAATTAACCCCTAATCTTAAATTTATGTCCACCTGGTTGTCATAACCAGCAATTTTTGTTACATTTTTTGATAGAAAATAGAAAAGATTTGAATTATAATCAAATCAAAATGAAATATCGTAGAAAAGGAAAATTAAACAGACAATTTGCAAACTGTATAATGTTCAAAAAGATAAGTTTATTAGTTCCTTTTTGGTTTTAACCCTCTGCATCAATCCATGTTCACATCTTTAGTACAGAAAGTCATCCTGAACTTTATGATGCAAAAATTTAACGTAAACAATCTTAAAGATGATGCGGTCCAATTTTCAAAGTGTTGCTTCTGAAAATTTGTTGTTTTTAAGGATTTAAATGCCTGCATGTTGTGGATATTGAACTACCGAATTGATATTTTGGCCAAATTGTGAGGAGCGAATCATAAGAGTCTCAAAGGCTGCATACAGCCACCAACAAGCATTTGCGTTGTTGAAAGATTATGGTACCATAATTTTAAAAAGGCTACATGAAGCCACCAACAAATGCTGGCATAAATCTGCGGTGGGTCGGGTCGACAAACATTGTTCGCCCATTTTATGATAAAGAATATTGGTGAAAATTTTACTCAATGTGTTGAGAAGAAAGGAGGTAATATTTCCCTTTTTGATGAATTTCTTCTAGTTTGCATTTTGTAACTTGAAAACTACAAAGATAAAAATAATGTCATCGATCCCTTCTTGGGCCCTAAGAGGAATCCAATGGTCCAAATTAACTTCGCAGAATGAGTTTGTTACAATTTTACATTGGCTAGTTCTTTCATCAAAGGTTTCACTCTATTAATTCTCGTTATTGTACGTAGGGTAATTTGACATTCCCTTAAGTGTAATACTGAATTTTCAGTTGATAAAACCGCCTGAAAATGAAATTATTATAGACTCGTAAAACTGTGATATTTTAACTTCCTGGCCTTTTGCAATTTTTTTTTTGCAAATATGTTGAAGTCGAAAAACTTTTTTTTGTCTGAGCCATTGGGTTCCGATCCCTCTATCTTTATTTGATTTTGAGGATGGTCCAAAATTGTTAGCGTACTTGACTGTTTTCGATCTCGGTTAAGAATTAAATCCGTGTTCATGCATTTTGGCATATCCTTTTGGGTGTCATAAAGAACCGCTATTCATTGTAGTACATTTGTAGGATAATATTCGTAATCTAATTTTTTAGTAATATTAAACAAAGTTTACTGCTCAGTATAAAAAATTTTAGGTAAACTTCACAAAATTTTAAGCGTTATAAAAGCTTTAAAGAAAATATTGTTTTAAAGCACGAAGAAACGGGTTTATTTTATTTCTATGTTTTCAAACGTTTGGCCTATTACACCTTTGTTTATATCTACTTTTGATTCTCTGGAATTTTTAGTACGATAGGCATTGACTTAATTTCATTCCTACAATAAGTGCTTTTTGCATTGATGCCTTTTTGTTCTAAGGACTTATCAATTCTAAACGATGTTCCTAATTTGAAAACTATGCCTGCTGGAGAAATTGAAATTACGCGGGATGATTTTGGTGCAATAGTTATATTTTTATCGAGAAGTACATTTTGATAAAAACTTAGATATGGATAACTTTTGCTTCTTATAATACTGATAGGAACTGTTAAATCTGGGTACTTTTTTAATTCTAAGTTTAAATTTGGAAAGTTTATTGATTTAATGTTGTGAGAAATGAAATTCATTCCTAATATATTTAGATCGCATCCGTTCTCAGCTGAAATCCATGCTTTGATTTTTACCGGATTATCAGTGTTTGTACCAAAAGTTGAGTCAAAATTGGTATAACCTATAAGTTTAAGCTTTTCTCCATTAACAGCAACTGTGTTTGATCTAGATTTATTCAGCTGTAGAGGCTGTATTTTACAATATTGTTCATAACTGTCAAAATTAATAAGTGAACATGTTGCTCCAGTGTCTAGTAGAAATTGGGTTTCCAGACCGTTATTTTTATTTTTGTCTCCGACGGGATGTTGGTATAAGTTAATGTATAATTGTATTTTTGGTTCGGACGGAGACTGATCTAGTTTAAATTAACAAGTTCACACTCATTATCGGTATAGTCTCCTGGAATGTCATCATCACTAAAGTTGTGGATCTGGTAAGGTGAATAATAATCGTTATTTTCGTTGAAGGGTTTTTTACTGTTTGACCTGTCACGCGATTGAGAACTTTCCTTGACGTTTGACAAATGCCTGAATTCTTGTTGGGGATTTATATCATTGAAATTGTTGTCTACTCTTGACCTACTCTTGCTATAGTTATGATAACTTCTGTTTGAATTCTCTCTTAATTGAAGCGAGTCATAATTTTGCTCCTGTTGATCGTTATATTTGAAGCAATGTCTTATCGTATGGCCTGACATGCAACACCAATTGCAAAACATTGGGTTGTTTTGTTTGTTTCTATGCTCATGTGGATTATAAGCTGCGTTTATTTTATGATCTTTCATTAGTCCTGTTAACTCTTTAATTTGATCCTTTATTCCCTCTATTTCCAATTTATTATCTATGCTACTGGATGCTGTTCCGATAAACTCACTACTTATTGCAAAACTTAAGTCTTTTGTAGCAATATGATCTTTTAATTGTTGCCAAGTTGCGGGTGGATTCTCAATTAGCAATTGATGAGCCTTTTGTATCAAGCCTGGCGGATTTAAGCCGCGTACAAAGAATTCCATTTTCTTTGCTGTTCTTTGATCATCATTAAAAGTTGGATTAGGCCATCCACGGTCTACTGCAGTGCTTAATCTATGTATGTAGCTTTTAATGAATTCATCAGGTTGTCTTTTTATGTTTTCTGCTTCTATTCGTCTCCTATATTTATCCTTATCATCAGTGAATCTATCTATGAATTGATCTCTTATATCATTCCAAGGTAAGTTTGCTGCTAATCCCTGATACCATTGAGCGGCTGGACCTCTTAATATTGAACCAAATAAGGCTCTTTGTCTGTTATCATATGCGTCTTGTTCGTCACCTGCATCTCCTGGTCTAGTGCCTAGGGAAAATGCTATCTTTTTCTCTACTATATCAAGAAAATCTCTTGCATCCTCATTCGGATCTAAGCCGGTAAACTTTTCGAGAGCTAAATCTGGGTATACTACTACGTTTGCCATTTTTGTTTAATTCACTCAATGTTTTCTTAACAATATATAAAGGGTTTGGATGTGTTCTGTACTGATCAATTGTACGGACTAAAATATTTGTATTTAAGTTACAAGGAAGTTTGCTGGTTTCAATGAATACGAGTTTTTGTTAGATAGATCAATAGTGCTATGGGGCTGTTTAAGCTTTTTTAAGATAGAAGTTATCTCTGGGGTATTGCTGCTGGAAAGAATAGTTAATTCGTGAATATTTTTGTGTGGGTGTTTGGACAAAATTGTGATTTGATCTTTTTGGATATTGGTGATATACCAAATAATTTTTGTGGATTTATTTTTTAATTTTAGTTTTAAATAAAATGGTGTTGTATTTACTTAATAAAAGTTGGTCATAGCATTTTACATCCTTTTAGGGACATAAATAATTATCTAGGGAATGATAAACAATATAAAAAATATTTAAATTTTTCTTATGAACTTGTTATGATTTTTAATTTTTGTTTAGGAAAAGTTTGTGTTTTTAATAAAAAATGATTAAAATGCAAGTAGTTTTGTGCTTTGGTATATTATGATATCAAAAAGCAATCGGGAGTGAAGCAATTAATCGCTCTTCCGGTATACAAATTATGTTATTTGGTATTTTTATTTGCTGAAGAATTGTGTCAATTTCTGGAGTATATCGTCAAAAGAAGACGTATAATTCGTGTTTATCTTCGTTAGGGTGTTTTGCTAGTATACTAAAATGATTTTTTTCAGTGTTAGTGATATACCATATGATGTTATAGACTTTATTTCCTAATTTGAGCTTTAAATTTATTGTACTGACGTCAATTTTAAAATGTGTTGACATTAATTTCACGATGTTTGTTTTCTTTTTCCTCAGCCAAGTTGTACTATTTGATTAGTATGTCTTAGAGTAATGAAAACCTCTTAGGAATTATTGAATATTAACAAAGTTTTTAATAATAAGATAAGGAAATAAAAAAATTTCTTTGGAAAAAAAATTTTTCTAAAATTTTTTCTAAGTTTTTCAAGTATTGTATTCGCTGAAACCTTAACTGAAACCTGAAACTTTGTTCAAGTGAAGTTTTGTTGATGCTATGGTATGGTTAACAATATAACTATATGCCTTTATTGGTTATTATTCGTTCAAAACTTAATTTTTTGGTTAAAAATTTTTAGAAAATTTTTTGACTGAAACGATAATCTGAAACCTGAAACTATGGTAGCTGAAGTTGAATTTTTTTAATCTTCTATACGCTGTATTATATCTGGTTTTCGCTTTAACTTGCAAAAAAATTCGAGAAAACCGAATCTTTTGATATCTTAAACTTAGTTTTTGAAAACTCAAACCTAAAACTCTTAAACTCTCTCAAACTCGGTGCATGAAAATAAAAGTTGGTTTTTGATAGCTGGTTTAGTGTAAATTAGAATTTTGAACAGGTTTGTAACTTCAAAATCAAAAATTTGTTTGCGGAAAGCTAAGTTTTTGGGGCTGAAACTATGATTTCTAGAACTGAAACTATGGTTTGACCACTTGGTTTTAGAGTTTTGAGATTGAAAATTTAGGTTGGTCTCTCTGATATATTTCTATTCCAGCAATAAAATTGCCAAAAAGATGAAAATTTTAGCCTAAAACGACGATTTTAGTTTTCTGAAACTATAAGTTTGAGGGCTCAAACTAACACCTTCTAGAAGTTTTTTGAGTTGAAAAATTTGTTAGTGCATTAAGGATTCCTATTATCTTTCAATATTTCACAAAAATTTCACTTGGGAAGCAAGATTTTTGGGTCTGAAACCAAAAACACCAATTCTGAAACGTACGTTTCAGCCTTAGGAACCAAAATTTAAAATTGGTTTGGTGGGTTTTAACACCGTTAGTTTTCTCTAGAAAGTCAAAATTCGGCGTTCGGAGCTCAATTTTGAGACCAAAAACTCAATTTTTGTGTTCTGAAACCTGAAACTAACAAAAACGTACCATTTAAGACCAGGTTTTTGACTTATGGTATCCAAATTTGGGTTTGACTAGTTCAACTTTTGCTGTTTTACCCGAATCCGTTTACAGAAACTTGAAATTTTGACCGGAAACTATACTTATTTTAACTGAAACGTTTGACCCTATAACTGAAAACTAGACTGAAACCAAAAATTTTGGCTGGTAAAAATCAATTTTTTATTGCTTATGCTATCATATGAAACCTATTTTATCAATATAAAGTGGATGTGTCAGTGTTTTAAACTTAGTTTTTGTTGTAAAACCTGATATTTTTATGCTGAAACTAAAACTTGGTGTTTGGTGTTACGTGGTTAACGTTTAAGATTGGTTTTAGTGCGTAATCTTATTGTTTATTAGGTGTATATTTAAACTGTGTTAAAAAAAACTAATGATTTATCAAAAAACACTCAAATCCGTTCCTTCCTTTTTGGTTTTTGTTATTTTCTTCCTTAGTTTCAGTAATTGGTAGCTTTACTGATGGATGATTTAGGTTTAAGTTACTTTAAGGTGGTTAGAATTAAAATGAGTTTAAGAAAATTTGAGGATAAGCCTCGAGAATTGATGAAGGATTAGGATAAATAGCAACAACCGTGGATGGTTTGAGATAATGTGATGAAGAATTCAATTTATCATACAATTTAGGGTACTCTTAGATCGCACATATGACCACTTAACCCCCTCGAAAAAATAAATGAAGATATTTAATAAGTTTTTGAGCACTTTAGTTTAATACAGAATTTCGTTAATTTTAGTGATGATAACTTTAAACTGAAGTTTCGGCAAAACTTTAGTGGATTACTGGACAAAACGGGTATATCTTACTAGCGGACTTAGGCAGAGAACGATTCTTTCAGAAATTTTATATATTATTATAATAATAGATAATAGTTAAGTTCATGAGCTAATGTCAGTTAGAAAGCCGTCTAATAGACCTCGAGATGGAGGGATATCGTGGGCGACTGCTAGCGCAGGGGATGCATTTCGCAAGAACCCTACTAGGAATATCTGTCAAGTAGAAGACAATGAAATTGTGTTTCTATCGAAAGATACCCATTGTCTCTGGCTTTTTGAGGTTGGAAACTAATCTGACAAATACTCACAGATCCTAATAATAATATATTTTTTGAATTTTAAAAGCTGTTTCTAGTTTGTTGGAAAAAGAATTTCTTAAGGAGTAGTATTCGATAACTTGACTGCCCAAATAGCCCCACTGCGGTACTAATTTCCCACTGCGGAACTTATTTTTTTTTGCCGCCGAAAACACTGCAAAAATTTAAAAAAAAAAGGTCCAAAGGTACCAAAAAATTGTCGAAACTTTTTTCAAGGTTCATGAAAATCTGATCTCTCGAGAAAATCTTAAATCCACTCCAGGCAAAAGGGTCGAATAATGCAGTACGAGGAAATTTTTTCAATCAATACGCACAAAAAAAAACAATTTACAAAAAGTTCTAAAAAAATGGGTTGACTGCTTTCGATAGACTAGCTTTCATAAAACTTGTTTTTCCCAAATGATGCTGGTAAAGTGAATTCGCGTCTGCTATTGATATCGCTTCATAATGAAAAGATCTTTTTTGTATTAATCTCCAACTTAACTGACCCTTTTCTATTTTATTGCTCCAGTTATCCAAAAAAAGGTTGTTAATTTCACCCTGGTATTATAATCGCTGAAACTGAAATACAATTCATCGACAATTCTGTTATTTCATGTCCAAGCAAAACATTCAATTACATTAAATAGCATCAAAATATGATATGAGACTCGCAGACAACAGAACTTGGAATCCTCAAGAATTCATTAAGCGTCGTTCTCTAAGCGACGAGCTGAGGAAGTTTTAAAACAAAATAATTAAAAAGTAATCGAAATAACTTTGCATACTTTTTTAAATTTCCAAAAACTCAATAGTAAATCCATTAACTTCAACTTTCCTAATTGAATCAGCAGAACAAATATTATATATCAAGGAATATTCAGGTGGGTCTACCTAACTTTATAATAAGGTAACTAAATTTAATTTGGAAAAAGATCTTTTTTTTTTTTAAGAATGTCCTACAAACTAAAATTTCAGAATTATAGAGATACACAGGCTCTATAGAGATACACAGGCTCTACAGACAAAACTTTCAAATATGAGGTGAACCAAATAGATTTTTAAAACATTCAGAAAAAAAATCAAATTTCGCCGTTTTCGTTTTTTAATCAGTTTTAAATAAATTACAAACAAAACTTCAAAATCTCGAAAGTTTGAAGCTTCCCTTTTATCCTCAAAAATCATGAAACCAAAGGAATTGTGTAACACTACTTCAACAACGGGTTCACGTTTCAACAAAGTAATGATTTCCAATCGATAAACACGTCTACTCAATGAAAACTTCTGAATTCAATATGAGGTTTAGTTTTTGTGAAAATGTAATGGAAACATGTTTGAAAAATGTTTAGAGCTTGCAGAATTCAATAGTAAATCCATGAATTTTAACTTTTCTAATTGAACAAGCAGAACAAATATTATATAGTATGAAGGAGTATTCAGATGGGTCTACCTAAGTACTGGGTTAAATATGGTCTACTGGATTACATATTTCTACCTGGTCTACTGGATTAAGCGTAGAGAGTCAGAATTAAAGCCAGAAACGTAGATGAAGTTTTAACTATTATTGTTCCGACCAGTAAACGTGGGGACGAAACTATTCTTCTGGTAGATTAAAGTGAAATCCCCTAGCGAAATCAAGTACAATTGAATTAAGTGATAATTAAGCCATTTCAATCAAGAGTAAAATTTGCCATTTCAATCAATCGGTTCGAAAAATTGGTTTTTTTTTCAGAGCAAGCACAGCAAACAAGAAGGCTTTAGAGAAGGAAACACTACTATTTAGGTATTGAAAATTTGGTTTTGCTCCCTGGGGCGGATCTAGGATTTTCTCGAGGGTGGGGGGTTCAAAAAAATGTCGAAAATTTTGTCGACCTTTTTTATGTCGACCAAATAGATTTTCCGAGCTCTCCCCAAACGCTAGAAAGACCCTGTACCCTGTTTTGGCCAAATTTTGTGCGCCACAGGCAAAATTTTGCAAAACCGGCCAAAAAAGGTGTTTTTAGGCACTTTTTGGAAAATTTTGACCCAAAAATCGCGTTTTTTGTCGCGCACTCAAAATTAGTATATATTGGCTCCGAAGGCTCCTTTAGAAAAATTTTGGGGTCCGACACCAAAAATGGATATCTCAAAATAATACAAAGGGGGACCCTTTGGGTCGGCAGGGGGTCATTATTTCAGTGTTGCTAATTTGATAAACTTAATGATTTTGCCGATGATAGTATGCTGCAGTTTATAAGTTTGTCACAATTTATGTTCATTCCAATCAAATCTTTTTTTGGCGTTGAACTACCTTTTCGAATCAACTTTTTGTTTATTTAAAAATTGGTTTGCTTTATAATGACTGGTTTTTCCTCTCCCCCGCACTGGATTTCGCTAATTTCTTAGATAAGTCTATTGACAATCTATTAAGGCTTAAATTTTTAAATAGCGCTTACGCGATCGAGTGGAGAAAATTCATATGAACACCTACCTATAAACTCTGAATTTTTCAAAATTCTTTATTATTTTAACTAATTATGACAAAGTTATGAGTATTAATTCAAGAATCGGTTAGATAGGATAATTAACTACCACCTAATTTGAAAGGTTTGTTATATTTGACAATTTATTTAAGAGTCAAAACGTATTATGAGTATCCTTGGGGAAGGCAGTTAATCGAGGACCATAATGACCAGGACTTTGGAAAACTAGATTTTTTTTGGTAAATCTAAAGAAGGGTTGACCGCAAAGAAGCTTGACTATTAGCCTATTTTATGTTACTGACGCTTCTTTTATCACAAAATCTGAAATAAAACTTTAAGAAAATTCGATTGTAACAAAAATGACACAGAGGCGAAACTAGGCTTGGTAAACACAAGCGTGGAATATGCAAAAAGTAGCTCTAAACGGGCAAACCAAAATGAAATAAGAAGATTAAAAATTTAAAATACACCTTGAGAAAAAAATTAGTGAGATAAGAGGTATCACTTTCGCACATCTGCTCCACGATTGCTTGAAATTTTACTAACACTAGCCACAAATAAAGCAGCTAGTTTCTATCAAACGCAGCAAAAAAATCTACCAAAAGAATTGTTCTATGTTCCAGATTATTTTAATGTTCCAGATTTGAATCTCCGACCCGTTGATTAGGAGTCTCAAGTCCTCGCATATGCGCCCAGGCCATTTGGAACTTAACTAGTGGCTCAGCTAATGCTGGATTAACCTGTTTTAATATTTTTTATATATTCTACAGATACGGAAATGCGTAATTTAAAAAAAAAATACTTAAAGCAAAACCCTACTGATTTCAGTGTTTAAGTAGGGGATAAGCCGCGTATTTAAAGAAGAAAACTACAATTCGCTCTTTCAATTGAAGTCTATCTCGGATTTGGCTGGGTAGTTTTCAAAAAAAAAAGATTCTAAAAAACGATCAAAAATTTGTTTTTTTTTCCAACATCGATAAACTTTTCTCTTCTTAAGCATGGGAATAGCCTCATATGCAGGGAAAACATCCAAATCCTAATTTTTAGATTGAACCTTTTATATCAGATTTAGCTAGCAGTTTTCGAGAAGTGATGAAAATTCTTAAAAAACTGTAAAAATTTCAAAAAATGGACTTTTCGGAAGTCAGCTAATCTACAAATCAGCTTTTCTACGAAGGAACAGAGTAAAACAGATTGCAAAGAGAAATCTAAGCAACTTGTTAGTTTGAATGAAGTATCAATCTCAGAATCAGCAGGTTATATTTTTTAAATAAAAGAATAAGAATAAAAAGTAAAAAAAAACTATAACACCCGAATATAATGTTCCTCCCCATTTTCAGTGGTCGGAACAAAAAATGAAAAGAATTTTAAAAGATTATACAGTTTTTGATGTGTTTGCGACCAAAACCGAGCAACAAAAAATTTCGGTTTGCAATAAATACCAAAAAATAATAGAAACATACCTCTGCGTGCAGTATATATAATCTGTACTACTTAACAGGAAACCAAACCGACAGGGAGTCGTTAAAATTGAAGAAAATGGCATGGGCCGACGCATATCGACAGTTTTCAACAGTAAATTAAACATAGCTTCATCAGAACTGATGAAATAAATCCTAAGAAAACCAAAAAAAAATTAAGCCATTGCAACTCAAAAACTGGAAGAATTGAAAAAAAATGTATGCTCCAATCAAACGGCTCCAGTAGCACAGAGACGGCTGAAGACGAAGAATGAGCGGAATTTCAGCTAAAAACAGCTCAATCACAATATAATAATTTCACAAATGTTTATTCAATATAGTCTTAATTGGAACAAGACTGAATATATCAGGACAAAACTCTTTGTTTTCGACTGCCTTTCAGTAATTCTGATGAAAAGTGAATAATTTTTTTTTAAAAAAAGCAGAAAAGTTCCGTTTTTCAGTGTCGTACCACAAGCAATGTCAAACAGAAAGTGACATATTTTCAGCCTATTTTTATGATATTTATACCAATTGCTTGCCTAAACTCCTTTTAAAGCCTTTACAAACCGGATTAAATGGCTACTTATACTACGCACTAAAAGAAGAATCAAAATCAGAATATTCAAACCCTATTAACTTAGAAAATGGTCGCAGGTGAAAAATCAATTAACTTTCGGCTCGGTTAATGATGGTTTCCTATGAAAAATAAAAATAATAAAAGTTGCAAAAAAAATATGAAACTCATGGCTAGAATCTGACGGCAAAAAGAAAACATTCAAAATTCAAATAAAGATCAAGTAAGCACAGAGACGAGTCAGGAAAGAAAACAATCTATAAAAACGGACTACATCATTCAAAACACGGTCATTCTCTATCGCCACAATATTACCACCCTATCTTTTTTCTCAATAATATTAAATATCAAGTGGCAATATCTGCACTTCAGCGCTGTTACGAACAAGCACCTTAAATTACTTATTAGTGAGCCCAGTAAAGCTGCATAACCTTTGATAATCGCAAGTGCAATGAGAAAATAAAACTTGCAAATACTTGATTTGTTTACCTACATTTTTTTTTTAATAGCGCAAAATTTTGCATGAATATGCAATTATTAATAACATTTATCAACTTGAAGGCGAAGCGGCCGCTTGGTTTAACTAACACTAGCGACCAATAAAGCAGTTGCTATCGAATTGCCAATGCTATGCAGCAAAAAAAATCGACCAAATAAACAATAAAACTATTTCAATGTTCCGAATTTGAATCTTCCACTTGTAGATGAGGAATCTCACGGCATTGCATCTGCACAACGGTCGCTAGAAATAAACAAGTTGCCCAGCTAATGCTAAAGGCAGCTGTTTTATTATTCTAAATCATATTTTGTACTGATGCGGAAATGCCCAACTTTCAAAAAATTAGTTTTTACGCAACGCCATAGTTGTTTCTCTGCTTAAGTAAGAGATTAGCGGCGTAATATTTGGAGATAACTACTACTCACTCTTTCAATTGAATAATTTACCTCACAATCGGCTAGGTAGTTTTAAAAAAAAAGTGAAAAAATTTCCAATAAACTTTTAACAATTTGACTTTTCATTAATCCATAAATTTATCTCTGCTGAAGCATGAGAATATCCTCATAGGCACCGAGTATTGCGATAACCGGTTTTTCAATTGATCCCTTAAAATCAGACTTAGTTAGAAGCTTTTGAGAAGTAGTTTTCGAGAAGTGAAAAAATTTCTAAAAAACGGTAGAAATTTCAAAAAATGGACTTTTTGTAAAGTCCATGCCAGCTCTTTTTACAAAAAAAAGGAAGAACAGTTTACACAGGATAGATCTAAGCTTCATGTTTCTTTGAATGAACCACCAATCTCAGAATCAACAGGTTTTTTCAAAAAAAAAATTCCAAAAAACCGGCTGATTTTCATAAATTGGACATTATCGAAGGCTACAATTTTTTTTTCAAATAAAGGGCATAGATGCTTGCGCACAGAAAATTCGCACAAATGATTTGAATAATTTTTCGGGTGGGTCATTAATCTGAGATTTGGCATGGTGAAGTAATTTTTTAAAGTCAAATGTTTCAAAACACGGTCGAAAAATCAAAAAAAAAATTATTTTTTTCTAATGCTTAATTTTTTACTAAGAAAACAAGGGCGGAGTCATTTGAGCAAAAAAAATTGCTATCACTTGTTCTTCCGATTGAACCCTTTACCTCAGATTTGGCGAGAAATTTTCGAGGACAGTTTCAAAAATTAACCAAAACTAACCAAAATGAGCTTGTTTTTACTACCATTTAGGGATAAGAGGCTTATAAAGGGGAGCTTTCAATAAAATCAGATTTGAGCAGTTAATATTTGAGAAATTGAAAAAACATAAAAACAAATAGGTCAAAAATGCTCTTACTGAAACGTCCGCAGGCCGTAGAACGTGGTGTAAAATTCAAAGCGACCAGCGAAAGATGCAGGTAAAAAAAAACAAATCCCATAAATTTTCATAAAACCTGTTTCCTTCAAACAGGGACTAACACGAGCGAAAAATATAGCAGCCACATATGCTACTAAATTGCCTTTGCTAAAATATAGTTAAATTGAAATATACCAAAAAGGCCACCAAATGAGCACTTTTATTTGCAACTTAGGTTGAAAAAACAAGTTTCTTCACAGTAATACACTACGCTCCGCAAGCCGCTTGTGTAATCAAACAACAGTATCCTATGGCTATGCAATTAGATCCAAATGTTCCGGCCATAGCAATCTTAATAAAAACTAGAAAACAAAGTTTTTTTTTAAGTAAATTTTGAAGAAATGGCTGAGGACGAGCAGAATGAGGGTTTAAAAATCAAGGTTCAAATAAGACTCATATTTTAGCCAAAAACACTTATACAGTGCTGACCTTTCACCACACTGCTAAAAACGAATCTGAACAACAAAAAAAATGGACACCCTCAATCGACACTCTACTAGGGCTTTAATAAGATACCAATCCCAGCTTTCTGAGGCAGAGAAAATCGGATGAAAAAAATCCAGCCTATGCCACAACTGCTTCTCACTTTACGAGACAGGTCGGAGCAAATAGTACACACTCACTTGGGTTCAAGAATTCACAAATCAGCACATAAGTAACTTAAAAGTTAGCTAAACCTTATAGACTTGGCGCGGAAACAACTCATTAAGACTTCACTTGAACCCCTACCCAAGTACACCAATTGCGTTTTTACTGGATAAGTCCCTCTTAAAATCTTAACAACACAACACCTCATATCTTTCAACCAAGAAAAAACTTGAAATAATTTTATTTCTAATAAATACAAACTAACATGCTAGATTGGACATTCGCTCGCTACATTGAAATACAACACTTACACAGCTTACACTAAAAAATATCATGAAGTAGTTCAGATCAAATAACAAAATCTCTTAGAAACTCAACAGGAAATATTGTACACATGGATACACATTATCTAAACTTTACTGCAACATCGCTCGAGTCGTCTATTTTCTTTTAGTATATAACAGCATTGCCCAATACTTTACGCACAAAAACAGATCATCAATTTTGAGGCAATATGGTCATTCACAGCTTCCAAAAAATTAGTTTACATAATTTAAAAAGCATCGACGAAATATCCCGACACTGTCTCGGTACTCAAGTTTAAGTATTTCACTCAATTTTAAGTATTTGATTTTGATATTTCCAATCATTCTTTGTTTCTTCTTCGTTTTCTCAACTGGATGTACTATTTTCAGTCTGGTTTGAGCTTGCACCTGCTGCGTCAGCCGTGCCGGTGTTATTTTCATTACCCCCACTTTGAGTATCGCCAGTTGAAGAGTATTCAGGGGGTGCGATCACTTCCACAAACTTTTCCTCCTCAGCCGCATTGGGTTTGAAGCCATACATGGATGAGAATATCTTGGAATTCTTGATAGAGCCCATGCCACTTATCATGCCTGTGCTGAGGTTGGACAATCCACTCTTGGTGTATGAGGCCGCATTCTTGCTCCCTAAATTAATACAATTACACAACGAGTCGCGGACAGTTTGGACAGAACCAATTAAACAGAGCTAATTGTTTTTTTTTGAAATAAGAATAAATTACACTTACAAAATCCTTAAAAAATACTAAAAATACAATTATTTACAAAAAATGAGTCTTCAGAATGCGCTTAAAAACTTCTTCGGACGTCGTCGAACTTCTTCATCGAACATCTTCTGGAAATTTGTTCCAAACAGCAGCAGCAGAAAAAAAGTTTGCTGGATATATCGTGTTTTTTCTCTTACTTTGAGTAGCGATTTGCCAGTTCTTTCAAAATGCAACCGGATCCACAACACGTTGCAGAGTTAATAGGCACGTGGTTGCGCAAAAATTGAAAAACAAGCGTTGCAAATTTGAAATTATTTCGACATTTATTCAGCAGCTATTAAAGCTCGGTTAGAGCCCGAGATATATGAGCTCTATGTTTCAAGCAGAAAATGAAACGAGCTGCCGCATTCTAAGCGCGCTGAATTTCAGAATCCTGATAAGCAGTCAAACTAAAATAGAAGCTGTTACAGCAATAAGCCTTGAAATAACAAAAAAGCGAGCTAAAAAAGTTGCGTTTTCAAATAAGACACACTTATTACGTATTCCCCAGAGTTGCGTTAGTTGCCACTAACATAGTTTAGTAGCAGGATTGATCTGTTCGTTTATTGATAACCTGCTATCAAGAACAACTCCTAAGTTTCAGGCCTTTTTTATTTCAATATTTTCAGCTGAAATTGTCACATTCAGTCTTGATTTCTTTGATATGACAAGCAGTTCAGATTTCTCTGCAATAAAGGCTAGTCCTTAAGTGCCAAACGCATCTTTTAACCGACTGATAAACTTATCGATCATCACCACAAAGACGCTCGAAGATCGACTTAAGGCTTTTTTCGTGGTATGGAACATTCATTTCTCTCAATAACCGCCGACAACAAGAAGATCAATAATGATCAGAAGAGGTCCCAGTACGTCGGCTGTTGGCACCCATCTCTATATTTTTCGCCTGAACAAGTTTTCGCCCTCACTTCTAACTACGTTACTTCTGTCGGTAACGTAGCTTTCCAGCCCGGTGAGTTCTTTGCCCCTTATGCCCAATCTATTTCGCAAAAATGAAAGCATAGAACTGTGATGCATAATATCAGAGGCACTGCTAAGGTCACTACAAACTAATAGCACATTTTAATACCACAGATAATTAATCAAAGCTTTAGCTATATCTGTCTCTCAAATGTTGCTGAGTACAGGAACCTTCGAAAGTTTTTGAAAATGACTGAACTGAAGTGATGCTTTCTTCAACCTTAGGGATAAGTGGCTAATTTTCAGCAGGTCTCGCGTAAAAAAATCTTCTGCCGACATATTGTCAGCAAGCATGCCAAATTGATCACGTTCCGTTTGAGAGCAGTCTCAAAAAATTGTACGCGCGACGACCGGTGTTTAATCGGAGTCACTAGTGACACATAAGCTCTGCAGAAACCAGCTGCGCTCTTTTTCTCTAAAAGAACACAAGCTTCCCGCTTGTATTTCGACAAACTCTGTAAGGAGCAAACAATTTTCATCAGCTGCTCCGCTCTTTTCTTAAATGATTCTGAGCCACTACATCGCCATCAACCAAATAAGCTTTCTTTGCGAACCGTTTTCACAAAAGGGTAGTTGGTGGACATCGTCTTCTCTACACGTTATAATGCGTTTTCTAGAATCCTAGAAGTCAAACATGTCTTTAGTTCCTTTTCGAGTGCGCTGGCGCTTCAAACATGGTCTCAACTCCATTACTTACTGATTAGCTGCACCAGTGTCTTTTCCATATTCGTAAAAAAGAACATAAGGCAATGATCACTGGGATTACAATCACCAGCGAAAATATCCGCAAAGCTCACGCCTGGTAAGCACAGAATTTGATCAAGTCTAAAACCACAGCGATGAGTTGAAAAAGACAATATCTGTTCAGTTCCTGTCTGGAGCATGGCATCGAGGATCTTCTCTGTTTCTGATGTTCTGAAGTAATGAGGATTGTCGAAATGAATGTTAAAATCAATAATTCACGTTAAAAGCGATAACGCATTACTAAATTAAAAAATTCTGGAAAGAAAACCATGAAAGAGACCGACAGGGGTCGATAAAGGAGGCAAATGAAAATCGGATCTCTGCCTGCTATAATATCCTATAAAAGAAACATTAAACTGTCAGTTTCACCTTTTCGATGTTTGCTTGATAATTTGTGTTGTAAATCAAAAGTAAACCATCTTCTTTTTCATTGTTCAGATTAGCACTCATGAATCATACTCTTGTGGATTAGAGCCAACTGAATTTGATTCATCATTCTCTTTATCTATACTCCATACCTTGGTGAGAATTAAAAAATTAAGATCCAAAGATTTAATGAGGCTACGTACATGCAAAATCGAGAAATGGCATCCCACAGACAGCATATTGCATTTTCTGCTTTTCAGTTAATCTTTCTTCGCGGTGTTCAATTACGCTTCCGCATCTTCATTGGGTCTTAACTGCCGCTAAACAGCTCTTTAGGGCCGGAAATCACTGATTTTACTCGTATGGTTAGAGTAAAAGCAGTTAAAAGCCTTGGCTATTGCGTTCTCCTTCGATACAATTCGAACTGTTATGGAATTCATTGACTTATTTTTTCCAAGGTCAATCACTATTTGACATGTTACTCCAGTATTACATTAACCGATACACCAACGCCTGACGAACGATAGCTTCTCAGCTGCCGAGAAATCATTGCAGGGCTTTTCAGTTTCCTCCTTAAATTGGTTCACTCATAGCTGCTTGGGTTCGCCTGTTTTTCGTTTCTTTCCGGTCCCATCCGACGTTGATTCAGCACTGGAATTCGTACGAAAACTTGCAGCACACTCCACTCGTATAATTTAGCTGAAATTGGGCTGCTTCTCTGCGCCAATTTGCTTTTCATCTTTCTGAAACACTGAATCGTTCTCTATTGGTTCCTGTTTGATTTCTTCGACATCAGTTGCTAGACTTCAGACCTTTGCCGGTAGCCTGTTGCTTAAGAGAACATGGCAGAAGTTGCCGTTGAACAAACCGCCATGTTCAGCAAATTTTCACAATATTTGATGGTTGATATTTGAATCTAACGCTGTCAAAATAATTATCTGTGAGGCTTTCCGGTATTGAAATAAAAGAAAGATGAATTCTTCGATAAGAAAGTCTAGTTAATCGGTTGATGCCCGCTGAACATTCAAAATCAAGAATCGTTCCAGTGTCAGGTAAATACAACCGGACCTCTAAAATCCATTCGTAGACAAGGGCTGGGCTACCCAGTTAACAATATCCGGTGGGTCAAAACATAACACATCTTTTTAATAAGTGAATTACAAAAATTAGGCTAAATTGCAAGTAATTTTGGTAGTTTGAATGACCTTGAATCATGCGACAATAGCTTCTACATGAAAAAAAAATCCGAAATAGATGCAATGTTTTGCTTCAAGAAGTTCGCTGCCCGAACTTTTTGCAACTCAATTAAAAACATAGCTAATTGAAGATTGGAAAAGAGTAATAAACGCAAGTAAACATTAAAAAAACACTGACTTTGTTGGAAAAAACCTCATTTTTCAAACTTCAACGAGAAAAATAGATGCCCTTTAAGCTTTTTGGGTTTCTAGATTGATTTGTGATTGGCGCTTTTTCGATAACATTAACCCAACTTGAGAAAACTGGATCAACAGGTAAAGTTTTTATTCCGCTGGAAATCTAAAAATTGAATTCTACTTTCGAAACTAGAAACAGTGACGTTTTTTCGCGCCATTTCCACGTTAGTAGTTAGAGAGTGCTATTTACGTCAATTTTAATAGATGAATTTCAATTGACTCAAAAAGTGCATAGATACTTAAGTGCATTCATAAATGCATCAATATGTATGAATGCACATCTGTAGTTATTAGAGACTTAGACTTTTCCTGAAAAAAAAACAAGAAAAAATCAGCAAAACCTATATAAGAGTCTCTACCACGTTCATTACTCTTAATTATCTTCCAGATAAGGAGGTGACAAAAATTAACATTTTGATTTTCCGAATATGACGAAAGTTTGAAACAAAATCCATTCATGCGTACCTTCGAGTAGGTAGGAGTTTCCGAAGTACTTGACGTTCTCGGACGTCTTCTGCACTGTCTCGGAGGAGGCGATGTTTTTCAGCCCACTCAAACCCCCATACAAACTGTCGCTGATCAGCTGGATGGGAGTGATGCCCAGTTTGCCACGAATGTCATTCGCCTTCTTCTCCTAGGCGTATAAGATTCGTATAAAACTAACATCCTACATCCCAAACAAACCTCCTTATATCCTTCATACCACTAATCCAATAAAGATTAAATCAACCAACAACTAGAAGTACACGTAATTTTTTAAAAACTTTTTAAAATTTTCGAATTTTAAAGAAAAATAGTATGCTCTTAAAGCTCTGTGAATTCCATGAACAATTTATTATTGGCGCAATTGAGAAGTTGCATACAAAAATTAATAGGTGGAAACTGGATCAAAAGGTAAATTTTTAATTCCGCTGGAAAACCTGAAAATTGAAATCACTTTCGAAACTAGAAATCGATCATGAGCTTGCCAGGAAAAAATATATGACTTGCCAAGAATGAAGCAAGACCTAAATGGGAGTCTTCGCTACGTTCAGTGACTCATAATTGGAACAAATTTTATACACTTCCGGTTAATTAGCAACAAAAAAATGTAGCTGATGATGAAAATAAATTCAAAGCAAGTTGGCTATTTTGGTTGAATCTTAGAATGAAATTGGATCAAATCCAAATCAGCATTAAAAACCAAGAGAGAAGCGTTTGCAAATATGAAAATAACAAAACTTAGACGTGTAAATTCCGTTATCATGAGTCCCTTCCCTACAACAAAATAAAAACAAAAATCGAGCCCGATGGAACGAATTGAAGCTAAAAGACTTGCTGCCTGATACACCGACAAGCAAAGAGTTTTAAGAACCCAAAACGCGAAGTTTTTTAAGAAGGGGAGAGTGGAACCAGTTTGAAACTAGTTATTTTTTTTATATTCTAATTTAATAATTATATTCCAAAATATTCATAGCTAGCCAATCATAATTAATAACTGAATCTTACTCTATACTTGTAAACCTGAAAAGCTAGTGGTTTAGAGAACTAGGAATAAAGATTGAAATCACTTGACTTCTTCTCTCATCTAACTTCGCAGTAAACCAGTATATCTCTAGATCTATTGGGACTACGAAATATAAGAGTAAGACTAGAATTAATATTAGACTAAGGAGTTGCACGAACCTATCCGGCCGAAAAAAGATAGCGTGACGAACAGACGGTGTACCCTATAAGAAATTACTCTATGAGAAGGCCACCCCGGACCTAAACTCATGAGTTAGGAGATGGTTCAATGAAAAACGCGGAAAATAAAAGCTAACCTTGACATGTAGAACTTGTTTGAGCGTGTTTATCTCGTCCTCTAGTTGAGTCAAGTCCTGCCTCAATTCATCTGACGTCTTCTCTGGCTCTCCGTTCTCCATCTGCCAGTCTTGATCTATGCCAGACGACGCACCAGCACTGTCGAAAGAGAGAAATCCCGCGCCTCCCTATGTTAAAAAAGACTCATAAAAAACAAGAAACTACCTTTGCAGTGGATCCTTTACCCACCACCCCCCCCCCCCCCCCCCCAACCCATGCATGATTTTAACTTTGAAACTATTGCTCGGGTAGATCAAATTTTGGGTATTTTGCATATTTTCCAAAATGCACACTTGGTCTTCTTAGCAAAAATTGGTCTTCATGCATAACCTTGGCTCAACCACCAAATTCATTTTTAATGGGGATGGCGAAATAGGGCGACGGTAAAAGAGCCATTGCTGTCTTAAGTGCTCTAGACGTTGTTCGTAAACAATAGGGCCAATTATTAAAATATCGAATTTGTAAATCACGCTTAGGAGAATTGGCGGATGCATAGAACAAATGATAAATTGAATCGTTTGTTAAACACGACTCTTGAAAATGCAGAAGAATAAAAACAGCAGCTATTCCAAATTGAAAAATAATTGTTCCCGAACTAAACACTTTTACATATTACTTATCTAATAGCGTTTCTTTGACTATGAGACTGAAGCAAAAATTGCGGCTAAAATGATCAAATGGTACAAACGATGTAGCTATGCTCAGCAAAAATTATAGTTTAATCATATCAAGTAGGAAGACTTAGTAGCAGCTAATTGCATTAATTTTTGCAAATTTCTTTTTATAATACAGATCAAGATTCATCATTAAATATAAACGCTCTGTGTTTGTATAGATTTTAGGCGGCAATTAATCCAATAGAAGACAGTTGTTTCCTTCCTGGAAATCCTAATAACTACTTGCTGCTAAAAAACTAAATGTCGCGTAAATGTCAAAGCCGATCAACATTTGAAATTTCTAGAATAAAACTTCCGCAGATCGAAAGAAGCGTTTAATACCCCCTAAAAAACAAGTGCAGTCACTACACAAACATAACTACACAAAAATTTTTGCGCCAGAGGCAAATTAAAAAAAAAAAACAGGTCAAATTTGCAGTTTTTGGGTCTTTTTTGGAAAATTTTGACCAAAAATTGCGTCGTTTCGGCTCGCGCTCCCCTTCAAAATTAGTATATATTGGCGCCGTGAGAAAACTTAGGGTTGGTCAGCCAAAAATGGAAGTAATAAAATAATGCCAAAGGGAGGACCCTTTGGTTTCTGAGTAGCGCCCCCCCCCCCCCCTAAATCCGCCCCTGAGTGCAGTAATTTGCTGTGCATGTGGTCCAGAATGTTACACTCACAGTATTCGATGCTGAAGTTTTAAGCATTAAACAAAAATATGCCGCTTTTTTGCCTGTTTTTTGGGGTCATAAGCGAAGTAAAACTCAGCTTCAGGAGTTGCAAAAAATACCCGGCTGTATATTACCTTGAAAAAAAAAGATACAGAATCAGACCGTTACTCAGCAGAAAATTTTTAAAGTAACCTTTAAGAATCCGCGTCACTTAAGTGCTTTAATAACGCTCTTTGAAGTTGTGGTAGTTGCCCGAAATGAAACAGCCTAAGCCATAGTCAATTCTCATTCTATGAATGGTCGTAAAAATAAACATTTTTTCGGTGATATGTTACAATAGGTGCTGATTGAGTATAGTGCATATATTAAATTTGAAAACTATAATGCATAATACAGTCATTTCAATTCACTCAATAGTACATGCTACTTCGATAGTTTTTGTGAATACACTACTCTGTCAAATGAAATTTTTTTTCAAAAATTGAAGTTATACACTTCTTTCGCCAAAAAATGGCTTTTGAAGTAAGTTAAAAATACTATTCGAAGTATAACAAACAGCGATCCAGCTATTAACATGAACCTGCCACCTATTGTAATATATCACCAAAAACAGTTCGGCTTGAAAGAACACCAAACACTATCAACCTTACGTGTGACAACTCAATGAACCAAACCTATTCCCATTCTCACACACACGAGGCGAAGCGGAGCAGCTATGACCGAGTGGGTAAGGCACGACCATTCAACTGCAACCGTGTTAACTTATTACTATTTAAACGTAAAAGCACATGCAATCAAAAAGCTGTAAAGGTGCTCCACCATTATTGGGGTGCCGCACCAATATTTGCGACTTAGGTTGGAAAAAAAGGCTCGTACTAATACACTAGCTTCGCAAGTGTAAGCACTGTTTGAAGTACAACAAGTAACGATCCAGCTATTAAATTTGAACCTTCCTTCTATTGTAATATATCACCAAGTATTCTACTAGTTTACATAATGACACTAAAAGAACTCAATGAGGTACCGCATCAAGCTGTTCTCATATTAGGATAACTATTAAACATTAGAATCACCTTGAGTCTGTTAGATTTAGGGTTTAACTACTTTCTAATTACAAAACCAAGAAAAAACGGAACTTTTTGTTCGAACGATATTCGGTGATTGCAATGAGCATTAGTTCAAATCACGAAAAACCGTTTGATAAAAAGTTTCCAAAATCATGTTCTTGGATTAGAGTTATTGGAACAGACACAAAAATGATAGAAAAGAAGAAAAAATCATAGGGGTTGGAAAAAAGTCAAAGAACTTAAGGATACCGAAAACCGATTGAACGTCTTTGAACATAGCCAATCGAAGATTGGAAAAGAGTAATGAACGCAAGTAAACATAAAAAAACACTGAATTTCTTGAAAAAATCTCATTTTTCAAATTTCAAAGAGAAAAATAAATGCCCTTTAAGCTTTTTGGGTTTCTAGATTGATTTGTGATTGGCGCTTTTTCGATAACATTAACCCAACTTGAGAAAACTGTATCAACAGGTAAAGTTTTTATTCCGCTGGAAACCTTAAAACTAAATTCCACTTTCGAATCGAAAGTAGAAATCGTTCACGTTTTTGCGCCATTTTCACGTTCGTATTTGGAGAGTGCTATTTATTTCGTTTTCAGCAGATGAATTTCAATTGAACTCAAAAAGTCCATTTATACCTAAGTGCATTCATAAATGCATCAATATGTATGAATGCACATCTGTAGTTATTAGAGACTTTTAAGACTTTTCCTGAAAATAACAAAAAAAAATCACAAGACCTATACAACAGTCTTCACTACGTTCGTTATTCTTTAAACATTCTCTTTAAATTTGAATAGTCTTTTATGATTGATACTTTTAGATATAAACTAACCCAATTTGAGAAAACTGTATCAATACGAACTAAAAACAACAGTTTGCGCCATAAGCACTTTCGCTATTGGTGAGCGTGAATTGCCTTCTTTTAGCACAGTTATTTGAATTGAACCTTCTAAATCAAATTAACAGACAATAAATTTATTCTTGGACAACTTGTCAATTTTTTTCTGAAAACATGACCTGAATGTTTTTCTTCACTTCGCTCATCATTGACACTAAAAAACTTTCAGAAAATTTTTTCAAAATATTTGCTAACTTTTGACAAAATTTTTAAAAAGCCAGTGTCGAAAAGGGTGCTGAAAGGGTGCTCACTCGAGCTCCAAGAACTGGTTAAAAATATGCACAGACGGCATATAACAAAAATTGATTTTTTAAATGGAATTGAATGATGTATCCCTTCTTCAATGACGTTTAATTGCAAAATGAATGGAGTCCAATCTAATGTCACTCTACTACAACAGAAGCTTTTTTGCCTTCCCTACATTTTTTTGCAAAAAAAATGTAGGAAGGACAAGGAGACTGGTCTGCTCTAGACTCTGAAAATAATAGACAACTATGCAGACAGTAATGCAAACAAAAGCGCGGAAATGTGTACAAAAGCATGTGGCCGAGCATTTACTCAATCAAGACAAGGTTGCAGAAAACAAAAGATCCAGTCTGAAAAAAGGCAAAAATAGCAAACAAAACTCAAAAAATTAAGACAAAAAACGTTCAAAACAATTATCTTAAAAATATGCATTGTTTAAAAGCATTGAATCAGTGTAATTGATATTGCTTGATTTCTAAATAGTTTATCTGGCAAAATTTACATCTGATTCGATGCTATCACAAATATGGATGTCTAATAAGTTTCATGACCAATTGTCTGTTCCCTTGATTGTAAAAAATTCGCTAGTCGTAGACAAGCAAGTCGTACTAAGAACCCAGTCTTTATGTTAAAAAACAATGTTCCTACTGCTCTTTAACGTGTTAATTTTTTGAACAAAAATGATTACGCTATCAACATATTTGCAAATTTGTCGAACCTACATAAAGATTAAATCCCCTTTCTACCCTATAATACTTATTAAAGAATCCCTCATCGAAAAACAATTTATCACTTGATTGGTCAAATGTAATAGATACATCATTTACAGCTTTCAAGCGTTTCGAATTTTAATTTTCCTGCATTCTGATTGATCTAAAATTCTCGAACTTAAATTAATTCGTCGGAATAAAAAATGACTTTTTTAAAAAATACTTCAAGTTTTTTAAAAAGTGGAAATTGAAGTGAATTATATCCAACGTGACCGCCCCGGACGCACAAGGAATAACAATGAACAAAATTTACAATTTCCGTCAAACATACTTATGGTATCTACTAAAAAAATTATCCCCCTTTAAGAAACAATTAATTAACCAGCACTTTTTTTTGCTCAGACTTTCAAAAAGGCGAGGAAAAAATATATTTCTGTGGTGTTTTTTTTCAAACTCAGACCAGTTTTACAAAAGTTGAGAGCATATGGGTATCGATTCGGAAATCTTTGGATTGCCAATCGAGTATGCTTGCACTAGACTAAAATGCGGATGGCATTGCTGCTCGAATAATATTTTGATAGTTTCAATACGCAAAGTATTTAAGCGTGGTAAATTATCCGGACTCCTAATTGTTCAAAAAGGAATTGAGGCCGACTTAATTTGTCAAATAATTTCTACTCAAGTTTTAGCACTTGCATTTGATATTGGCAGTACAAATTTGTAATTTATCAATTTTTTTCAAATCAAAAATTACTCGAAATAGGTTAAGGGGCAGTCGGAACATTCAGGGCTTCGACCTGATATACGAGCAATCTTGTCTTTCTCTAAGTTCATATAAATTTTAAATATAACAACTGTTGCACTTTGAGCTTTCTAGCTTTTGAAAATTCAATTTTCCTTCATTCTGATTGATAAAAATTTTGCGAGGTTTAAACTAATTCATCGACTAATTTGAAAAAGGGGGTAATTGTAAGGAATATATACCCGCATATAGGAATCAGGAATTTGTCTACCATACACAAGCAATATCAAGTAACAAGTGATGTAATGGTACGTCAAAGTGCGTCAAATGGGTACTATAAAAGGAAAAACACTGCGAAAAATTTTCAAAATTATACTTACTTCTCTCAAAATCACGGTTGAAAGGGCTTTATTATTTTGTTTCATTCGACCCATTCCAATGTCTTTTGTCTGATTAGGCGTGGGAAAAAATTCGAAACACCTGAAGACAAAGTTATTCCCCAATTTCAGTGGTCGGAATAAATACTCACAAAATCAATGAATAAAACTATCATTTTTTATCAAAGGTTTGCTTAAGAAAACCAAGTCAGCAAAACGTACAAACCAAATCACTCCAATAAATTAGTCAAATTAATCATCTTCATAGAAAAATTGAAGAAATGACGGAAACTAAATGGCATATACTATACAAAAATTCATCTCGATCGTTAATGCATATTCAAATAAACAACTTGAATTTTCATTTGAATTCCAATTCTTTTTAATGGCAAAACTAAGTCAAAAGTTTGAATGAAAAGCAATATAAATAGTAAAAATGAGATTTAAAATTATCTTTAAAGTAAGTCTATCTACCATTTGCAAGCGCTGATACTGGGACTTATTCCAAGATTTTGCTGCTTTTTTACACACAAAATAGCTAGAAGAACGTAGATTCATATTTGATATTTAGAAATTGTCAAAAAAAGAAAACAAGTTTTTTGTTTGCAGGCAAATTGAATTGGTATCTAAATATTTAAATCTTAGTGAACATTTTAAAAAAAATTTATCTAAGGCATAGCTGCAGGGGCGCATTCAAGGCTTGGCTGCAGCGGCGGATTCACCCACCAAACAGTGCCAGCTTTGGCATTAGCTTACACAGAGGCGCACAACTTGCCATACAACAAAAACATAAAAATCATGCGAAGTCGAAAAAAAGAGAAAAATTATGAAAAAAAAACTAGGTCTACCAAAATTTTAAATTTCTCGATATCTCTCGATAGAATTTCATTCCAGTCAAAAACCCCAGGAATTTGAATATTAAATTAGCAACGGAACAAAATTTACGTTCTTTGAGCAGACACAAAAATTGATCCAAAAAATATAATGTAAAAAAAAGTTTCAAAAAATTTCAAAAAAATGATTACACAATTCATTGTGTAGTACAAAAAATGAATTCAGTCCCACCTGAAACTACAATAAACAACACTTGCAATTATGAAAGTAGCCTACAGCCAAAGAAACATCAGTAATGTAGCAAGTACGCCGACAAACTTTGAGCAGGCACCAGTTGAGCCGGAAAAAAAAAGAGTTTATGTAAAAAAAATATATATATTTCAAGTTCCCCCAGATACTAGAATGAACAACACTGTTAATGAAAATTGCTCACAGCACAAGAAAAATCCGTAACATGGCAACTTAGCAGACAATGGAAACTCCGACAATTCAATTTTAACCGATTTTTTCTTACAAAATGAAAAAACAAAGTCCAGCTGAGATGCGAACCCCAGACCTTAGAATGCAAAGGCAACGGCGTCACCCCTGGGCGAATTGGAAAGAAACCTGAAAAGTTTCAGCGTTCAATGTTAAAGAAAAGATTTGTTAAAAGAACGAGTAAAGAAAAGAATTTGAGCCTAAACAAAAATTGTTGTCATAAAAATTTTGAAGCAATAAAGTTTTCAAACTTTTTATGGAACTCATAAAAGCATACAAATATATTTTTAACCTCGAAACTGCGCAAGATAATTTGATTAAGCTGAAATAAAATATGCCAAAATACCTTAAAATCGGGAAAAAAAACAAATCACAAATTTCATAGATTTTTTATTGATTTAAACAGTTTCTACTATGATTGAAACTTCTGTAACTTGATTTTTTTTTCGTTTTTTCCCGATTAAACGGTTTCGGCTTATGTTTTAGCAAAGTCAAATTAAATTGCGTACTATCAAACATAAGTTTGTTATTGATTTGAACAGTTTATTCTATGCTTTGGAAAGTAAGCCTAAAAAAACGTTGCAGATAACACAAACTAAATTTTAAAAAAGGAAAATGAGCCAACGGAAACTAGGACAAAAACCACGAATACGAAAAAAAACAATCTTTTTTTCTAGAATTTGATTTGAAAAAAAAGCTATTACATGACTTCCATTAAATACTATCTAAATGATATTAGTTGTATATAAATTTTTCAAAAAGTGCCCAAAAACAATATTTTAGACCTGTTTTTTTTTTGAAATTTGCCAGCGGTACAAACATTTTTTTGGGTCAAAATAGGGTATTTATAGTATTTTGGGATTGCTCGGAAAATCAATTTGGTCGACCTACAAAAAAGCTGACAAAATTTCGAAAAAAAAAATCCTGAAAATGGACCCCCCCCCCCCACTTGGAGAAAATCCTATATCCGCCCCTGCATGGCTGTAAAATCATGCTAATAGGATTGACGATTTTTTTTCTATGTACAGAAGTCAGTCTGCGTAGGAGCTTTACTTTTCGCAACTATGCAGACTATAACGGACACACGTAAAAATTATATTTCCAGGAGAATTTGTATGAGTTTAAACACATCTTAATATTTAGAGGATGTGAATATTGAAATGTATATGGATTAGTATTTGCGAAAAACCACTTCTCTCCATCTTCGTATCAATTTTACGGAGCGTTCAATTTTACAAAAAGGGCAAATGCTATTCAATATTCAGCCATATGATTTGTCACCTATGAACCGATTACTGTGGATTAACCTTACCTCAGTAGCAGAAGATAGTCCATTATCCGCAGTTGCACTTGGATTCATTGCAGTGACGTCTGAGGGTGTAGGGTTCATTCCACTGTTGCTATCAATCTGTTGATGTTCTCACGTGCGCCAGCAGTAAGGATATTCAGCGATTAAAGAATAATAGAAATGAGAATCACTAATTAGATTTTAAAAGTAGCACCACTTTGAATGGATACACCACAAAAAAAACAACAACAACAACAGCAGCACAACTCTATCGAATGTATTATATAAATTAAATGGTTGCAGTACTGCAACACCAAAAAGAGATACGACAAAGTATAGGGATTTCAGTGAGCCACTTTGTTGCAGAAAGCGAGAAATTTACCTTTTTCCCCTCAGTGGTAATGGTAAAAGATACAGGCAAAAGGAGAGATAAGTTATCAACGGACCGGAATTCCAATTCAATGGATCTGCGACATTAAAGCTTTGCCTATTTATCTTTTCCTCATTATTTTTCAATGTCGAATGTAATCAGAATTAATCCCAAATCGGCTATCTCTCGGCGAAATTGCGTGTTTTATTAACAAACGGACAAAACGGGTGAAATAAATGGAATGAATTAAATGAACAGTGTCCTATTTTTCAGTCCCTTCTTACCACACTCACTCACATAAACTAGTCAAATAACAAGAGATGGTGAATCGATAACGGGAATAAATTTGGATGGCAAGTGCCTTGCCTGAGTCTGTTTCAACTTTGGGCGCACTGTGGGAATAATTTAAATAGCAGAAAACCTGCGAATTATCCGACTCAGAGGAGGAAAATAGCTAACCAGAGGGACTTGATAGGAAAATCGAATGATATGTTTTTGGATTGTGTAAAATCAGGATATTGTTTAGAAACAATGCAGTGCTCCCAATAGCCAGCAGCTGGTTCCAAAAATGTGATGTCTGGCTCGGAAGTAGCAAAAAATAATAATCTAGTTGAATTTGTTTTCCAACGACTGAACGAACAGTTTACATCAATTTATCTGAAAAGAAAACAATTGAGAGACCGAATAAAGGGGATCACAGAACTGAGCAATTAGATTAAAAAAGGCACGGCTATTTAAAAGGCACGACTACTCTGATTGAATGGTTTTTGATTGAATGCTTTACTTTTTCTGACTCCCATTTCTGATCAATCTGACACATCATTTCTTACACTCGCATTTCTGACACACATTATTTATGCTAACTACAACTATTTCTGATTAATGATAATATTTCCACTCATTCTCCTTTATCTGTCAAAAGTTCTACTTATCATTTTTTTCAGGTTTCGTCTGGTTTACATTTTAGTCATCAAGTGTAAAGCTAATAAATGACCAACTAACCAATCAAAATTTATTCTGGTTAGTATCAGTTACGTCATTATGTTAGGATTATGAACTTAAAAACTTGCGCCCTGGTTGCTAATAAAAACTAATTTTGAGGGGGAGGTGCGTCGCAAAAAATTCTCTTTGCACGCGGCGCATAAACTTCTAGAATAAATTATGTACTTTGATCATTTCAATAGAGTTTAAATTATTTATTTGGCAGAAAACCAATCAAGAAAAACTTTTTGAAAAAATCCCCGCTAGTAAACCCTAGAACTTCAAGTAGTCCAGTGTTTCTGTAACAAGAATAGCCCCGAAAAAAACGAGTGAAGTAAAAATCAACCCAAACAGCGCGATGAAAACGAATCGAAATCAAACTTAAATTCAAAGGGGCATCAGGATAAAACTAAACTAAACGGTCAATGACTGATTCTAGTAATTACTAATAAACTGCACGTGACGTTCTTCATCTAAGTAAAGAGACAAGCGACTGACTTAGCATGGTTACCGGGCAAAATTTTCCGTATGAACTAAAACTATCACCGCCCAGACTGGCCTAAAAAAAGATAAAAACGCTCTAAATTGGCGAGCCTCAATGGTAAATCAATTAACTTTTGGGAGATTGGAAGTTTCAGGAAGTTTTTTTTTCGAAACGTGTTAGATCAGTACTCGAGTCAGGGGAAAATGAAGAGCGAATGAAGTAACTTTCGGTTATCACGATAACTGACCTTCCGATAATATGTAATGGGATTATAAGGATGATGATCATCATGATTTTGATGAGATCGTAATATGATAACGACAATAGTTTTTAAAGATGAGGTCTTTCAGATCTTTTTTGATAACCATAAAAATTATTTTGAGGAGTTCTAATTTTTTGTTGAATATCTGAGTTTGTTGTCCTGAACTAAAGCTTATAAAACACCGCTGCTCTCCTTCGTCAAAATTATGTACTTTTCTACATCGATCAATTTTTCCGGCCATTCTTCCTGCCGAAAGAGTATCGCAATACTCATTTCCACTAGCCTGTTTTTTCCTAGAATTTTGAAAACAATTACAACTTATTCGTTGTTTCATAATGAGTTGCTTGTTTTTATATCAGAAGGTAAATCAATTCAAATTAACTTATTTCATGAACGGAGTGATTTATCACTCAAGCAGGTCGTGTAATTTTTATCCTTTTTTCAGATACCTCATGAGTTTCAGATACCTCATGAAAGGTTTCAATCAGGTATCCTTTTCAATGACATATTCTCTTTTTTCAGATAATCCAGGGAGTGATTTATCGCTAGAAAAAACTAATTTTTGGCCCAGCCATAAAAGAGGTATTTTTTTTTCCGGAAAATACCGCGAATTGAGTCAGGTGATAACAAAACTCATTTCAATTGAAAGCGGCTTTATGCTATATGCTTCACAAATCGAGTCACATTTCAGACTTGCGTCCCACCACGGATCTTTTCTCAAACAAAAACATACTAACATCATAACCAAGTTTCCAGGAGAAAACCCTTCCTCAAAAGTCATTTTATTTCACCTCCAAGCATGCATTCCCAGAACCACCCAATGGAAGCTTTCACAACTTCGGTCTGGTTACAGTCGGCTTTTAAACACTTACCTCGCCCACTTAGACAACCAAGTTTCTCTACTTAGCCTCTTGTCAACCCACACTAGTTGCGATATTTTTAACGGCCCCAGAAATCCCTCCCCTTTTACTCCCGCAGACGTTGGTGGAAACAGCGAAAATCCGTAGCCTGGAGACGGATGAGCAGAACCCGCCCAACAGGGTTAAGTGTACAAGAGAACAGAAAAAGTAGAAAAAAGAGGGCGAGCCGTCAATCAAGTAAAACGTCAAAAAACTGAATTCGAGAAATTCGGTAGGAGCAAAAGGCGTGATAGAATAATATCACGTCAAGCACGCTAACGGTTCGCTTAAGTTCATCGAGCAAAAAAGAAACTCCTATAAGGATACATGATTTACTCCGGACGACTAAGTGAGGGAGAAATCAAGGACACTAAAACGCCGATACAGCGGAGGGATTGCGTCGCAATGAGCCAAAGAAAAGAGCGCATTGAAAAGTAATAAGAGAAGACGGTCTCCAAATAAATGAAAACTGGGTTAATACTGATAAAATAAAAGAGCTGACTGTAAACAGGACATAAAAAACACTTGTGAAGCGAGAAAAACAAAGAGTTTCACTAGACAAAACTATTTGCCAAAAAAAAACAAGAAAAAAAAACTCGTTCAACTGAAAAGATGGGTGTTTCAATTCCTTTTCTAAAAATTCAGAAAAGTTCACTGAGAATCGAATTTTTAACAAACTGAACGATTCGCCAAGAACGGCATAGTGAAACCGTCACCATGAGGTTTCAGCGACAGAAAAGTTACTGCTAAAATACAGGAACACTAGGCAGCAGATCGAAATTGATGTATGATAGATTTTGAGATGGGAGTGAACGTGGCCCGATTCAAGAATATGACTATTAATTAGGGCGAATACTCTATCAAAAAAAAACATGGAGATGTTGTTGAAAGGGCCTGGCGAGTGTTTACATGAGAAAAGAAAATGTAGCAGGAATGAGGGGGGAACCCTCAAAAAACGAATTCCTTAAAGTCGGTAGGAGCAAAAGGAGTGATAAAATGCTATCACGTCAAGCACGCTAAAGGTTCGCTTAAGTTCATCGAGCAAAAAAGAAACTCCTATAAGGATACATGATTTACTCCGGACGACTGAGTGAGGGAGAAATCAAGGACACTATAACGCCGATACAGCGGAGCGATTGCGTTGCAATGAGCCAAAGAAAAGAGCGCATTAAAAATAATAAGAGAATACGGTGTCCAAATAAATTAAAACTAAGTTAATACTGATAAAGTAAAAGAGCTGTTTGTATATGGGACATAGAAAAAACACTTGTGAAGCGGTAAAAACCAAAAGTTTCACTAGGCAAAACTATTTGCCAAAAAAAACTCGTTCAACTGAAAAGATGGGTGTTTCAATTCCTTTTCTAAAAATTCAGACAAGTTCACTGACAATCAAGTTTTTTAACAAACTGAACGATTCGCGAAGAACGGCATATTGAAACCGTCACCAAGAGGTTTCAGCGACAGAAAACGTACTGTTAAAATACAGGAACATTAGGAAGCAGATCGAAACTAATGTATGATAGACTTTCAGATGGGAGTGAATGTGGCCCGATTTAAGAATATGACCATTAATGGGGGCGAATATTCCATCAAGAAAAACATAGAGATGTCGTTGAAAGGGCCTGGCGAGTGTTTACATGAGAAAAGAAAATGTAGCAGAAATGAGGGGTCCAACCCTAAAAAAAACGGATTCCTGAATGTCGATAGGAACGAAAGGTATGATAGAATGCCATCACGTCGAGCACGCTAACGGCTCACTAAAATTCATCGAGCAAAAAAGAGAAAACTTCCACACAGAACACAGACGACTGTACCGCACAGCGTCTGCGCGTAACAAAAACAAAAAGAATAGATGATGTGCAAAGAAAGGAAAACTAAATTGATACTGAGGAAGTAGAGCAGTTGACTGGAAATGAGCAATGAAAACCACAGTTGAAAAGTGGTAACAGGGTTAAAAACATTTTTACTAAGCAGAATACTATTTTCCTATAAAACCAGAAAAAAAAATCTAGCGAAGTTACTGAGAAGCAATTTGTTAACAAATTGAGCGATTAGGGAGGAGTCAAGAGCCGCATATTAAAATCGCTCAAGCGGTTCCAGCAACAGAACGAACTGCTAACATACGCGATAATCAGGCAGCAGATCGAATTTAATGTATTTCAGATGAGATTTTCAGATGAGAGTAAGTGGCTCGATTCAAGAAGATAACCGTTAATGATGGTGAATAATCCACCACAAAATATCTGAAGATGTCGTTGAGAGGGCCTGACAAAAAAATAAAGCAGAAAAGAGGGACCAACACCTCAAAAAATGGATTCCGGAAAATCAGTATGATCGACAGGCTTGATAGAAGGCTATCACGTCGAGCACGCTAAAGGCACGCTTAAGATGATCAAGCAAGAAAAAGAACTTCCATATCGATACGAGATTTACTCCAGACGAAGAGATCAACGACAATCAAACCACGATACAGATATGGGGAGGAGCCGCCAGCAGCGTTTAAGCGTAAGAAAAACAATAAAGAGGATAGACGGTGTGCATACAAATGAAAACTATAATGATACTGAGGAAGTAGAGCAGTTGAGTGTAAATGATCCAGGAATACGACAGTTGAAAAGTGATGAAAGACTAAAATAATTTTACTTGGCGAAAACTTTTTTTAAAACCAAGAAAAAAATCTTTCAATTGAATCAATTAATGATTCCTCAGTCGGTATGGGGAAGGTTTTTCAATACCTTTTTCTGACAATTCGGGCAACTTTACTGAGAATCATTGTGTTATTAACAAATTAGGCCATTCGAGAAGAGTCGAAGAACGGCATATTAAAATCGCCACCCAGAGGTTCCAGCGCAGAGTACGTACTGCTAAAAGACAGGAACATTTGGTAGATCGAATCTAAATTAAGAAACTTTTGCAGATGAGAGCGAATGGTGCTGATTCAAGAAGATGACCGTTACTGGTGGTGAAAACTCAATCACGAAAAGCCTGAAAAAGTCTTTGAAAAGGCCTGGCAAGTGCTTACGAGAAAAAAGAAAACGTAGCAAAAACGAGAAGCGGCTTCTCGGAAAAAACGGATTCCGGAATGCTAGCGGTAACGGCTCGCTTAAAATCATCGAGCAAAAGAGAGAAAACTTCCATATTGATACGAGATTCACTCCAGACGGCTACCTAAGGGAGAGACCAAATACAATAGTATCTCGATGTAGCGGGGGATGTGCCGCCAGCAGCATGTGAGCGTAAGAAAAACAATAAGACGGATAAACGGTGTGCAAAGAAATGAAAACTAAATTCATGCTGAGAAAGTAGAGCATGTTCAAATCTCCACCAAGAGCTTCCACCGCAGAAAACGTACTGCTAACAAACAGGAATAATGGGCAGCATCTAATGTATGAACGATTTTCATATGGAAGTACATGTGGCCCGATTCAAGAAGATGAACGTTTAGGGCGGTGAATACTCCAAAAGAAGAACCTAAAGATGTCGTTGAAAGGGCCCGGTGAGTGTTTACATTAGAAAAAAAAACTTAGCAGAAATGAGGTCGCAACCCGTCAATAAAACTGATTCCGGCAAGTCAGCAGGAACGAATGGCCTGATAGAATGCTATCATGTCGAGCACGCTAAAGTCTCGCTGAAGTTCATCAGGCAATAGAGAAAACTTAGAAATTGAAAGGATACTTACTCCAGACGACTGCAAAAGGGAGAGACCAAAGACAATCGTATCTCGATGCAGCGTAGATGTGCCGCGAGCAGCATGTGAGCGTATGAAAAATTAAAAAGAACAGACGGGGTGAAGAGAAATGAAATTTAAATTGATTCTCAGGAAGTAGAGCAATTAACTGTAAATGAGCCATAGAAACCACAGTTGAAAAGTGATATCAGAGTGAAAAATAATTTCACTAGGCAGAATACTAGTCTCTAATAAGACCAGAAAAAAATCATGTATCTGAGTCAATTACTAAGTCCTCAATCGGTAAGGGTTTTCCAATTCCATTTTTCGAGAGGTCAGGCAAATTCACTTAGAAATAGTAAGTAATTAACAAGTTGAGCGATTCGCGAAGATCAGCAAATTAAAATCGATGTTCCAGTGCAGGGTACACCAAGATGTTCCAATGCCGAGTACGTACTGCTAAAATACGAGAACAATAGGCAGCAAATAGAATTTAATGTATGACAGTTTTTCAGATGAGAGTGAATGTGGCCGGATTCATGAAGATAACCGTTAATGGTGGCGAATACTCCACCAAGAAAAATCTAAAGAAGTCGTTGAAAGGGCCTGGTGGGTCTTAATAAGAGAAACGAAACAATAGCAGAAATGAGGGGCCGACCCGTCAAAAAAACCGGCTTCCGTAACTTCGGTAGGTACGAAAGGCGTGATAGAAGGCTATCACGTCGAGCACGGTAACGGCTCGTTTAAAATCATCGAGCAAGAGAGAGAAAACTTTCATATTGATACGAGATTCACTCCAGACGACTACCTAAGGGAGAGACCATAGACAATAGTACCTCGATGCAGCGGGGGATGTGCCGCCAGCAGCATGTGAGCGTAGGAAAAACAATAAGACGGATACACGGTGTGCAAAGTAATGAAAACTAAATTCATGCTGAGAGAGTAGAGCATGTTCAAATCTCCACCAAGAGCTTCCACCGCAGAAAACGTTCTGCTAAAAAACAGGATTATTGGGCAGCAGATCAAATCTAATGAATGAACGATTTTCATATGGAAGTACATGTGGCCCGATTCAAGAAGATGAAAGTTTAGGGTGGTGAATACTCCAAAAGAAAAACCTAAAGATGTCGTTGAAAGGGCCTGGTTAGTGTTTACATTAGAAAAAAACGTAGCAGAAATGAGGTCGCAACCCGTCAATAAAACTGATTCCGGGAAGTCAGCAGGAAGGAATGGCCTGATAGAATGCTATCATGTCGAGCACGCTAAAGGCTCGCTGAAGTTCATCAAGCAATAGAGAAAACTTACAAATTGAAAGGAGACTTACTCCAGACGACTGCAAAAGGGAGAGACCAAAAACAATCGTATCTCGATGCAGCGTAGATGTGCTGCGAGCAGCATGTGAGCGTATGGAAAATAATAAGAACAGACGGTTTGAAGAGAAATGAAATTTAAATTGATTCTCAAGAAGTAGAGCAATTAACTGTAAATGAGCCATAGAAACCACAGTTGAAAAGTGATATCAGAGTGAAAATAAGTTCACTAGGCAGAAAACTAGTTTCTACTAAGACCAGAAAAAAATCATTTATCTGAGTCAATTACTAAGTTCTTAATCGGTAAGGGTTTTCCAATTCCATTTTTCGGGAGGCCAGGCAACTTCACTTGGAAATAGTAAGTAATTAACAAGTTGAGCGATTCGCGAAGATCAGAAAATGAAAATCAGCACCAAGATGTTCCAGTGCAGGGTACACCAAGATGTTCCAATGCAGAGTACGTACTGCTAAAATACGAGAACAATAGGCAGCAGATAGAATTTAATGTATGACAGTTTTTCAGATGAGAGTGAATGTGGCCGGATTCATGAAGATAACCGTTAATGGTGGCGAATACTCCACCCAGAAAAATCTAAAGAAGTCGTTGAAAGTGCCTGATGGGTCTTAACAAGAGAAACAAAAAAATAGCAGAAATGAGGGGCCGACCCGTAAAAAAAAACGGCTTCCGTAAATTCGGTAGGAACGAAAGGCGTGATAGAAGGCTATCACGTCGAGCACGCTAAAGGCACGCTTAAGATCATCAAGCAAGAAAGAGATAACTTCCATATCGAAACGAGATTTACTCCAGACGACTACATAGGGGGAGCAAAGAAAATCGTACCTCAATGCAGCGGAGGGGATGTGCCGAGAGCAGCGTAAAAAAAACAATAAGAAAAATAAACGGTGTCCAAAGAAATGAAAATTAGGTTGATACTTAGGAAGTACAGCATTTGACTGTGAATGAGCCATTAAAACCACAGTTAAAAAGTGATATCAGTTTGAAAACTAATTTCACTAGGCACACTACTATTTTCTAATGAAACCAGAAAAAAATAGTTTATCTGAATTAATTATTAAGTCCTCAATCGGTAAGGAAAGGGTTTTCCAATTCCTTTTTCCGTGAGATCAGGTAACTTTACTTGGAATCAGTGTGAAATTAGCAAATTGAGCGATTCGCGAAGAGCGGCATATTACAATAGCCACCAAGAAAACGGTTCCGCAAAACTCAGTAGGAACGAAAGGCGTGATAGAACACTATGACGTCGAGCACGCTGAAGGCTCGCTTAAGCAAAGAAAATCGCACCTGGATTCAGCGGAGGGGATGTGCCGCGAGCAGCGCGTGAGCGTAAGAAAAACAATAGGAAGAATGAACGGTGTTCAATGAAATAAAAACTAAGTTGATACTCATGAAGTACAGTAGTTGACCGTAAATGAGTCATAAAAAACCACAGTTGAAATGAAAATTGATATCGAAGTAAAGAAATAATTTTACAAGGCAGAAAACTTTTTTAAAGAAAACCAGAAAAAAATTGTTCATCTGAATCAAGTATCAAGTCCGCAATCGGTAAGGGAAGGGTTTTCCAATTCCTTTTTCCGATAGGTCAGGCAACTTCACATAGAATCAGTGTGCAATTAGCAAATTGAGCGATTGGCGAAGAGCAGCATATTAAAATTGCCACCGAGAGGTTCCAGCGCAGAGTACGTATTGCTAAAATACAGGAACATTAGGCAGCGGATCGAATCTACCGTATGACAGTTTTTCAGACGAGAGTGAATGTAGCCCGATTCAAGATGAAAACCGTTAATGGTGATGAATACTCGACCATGAAAAGTCTAAAGATGTCGTTGAAAGGGCCTGACGAGAAAATGAAGCAGAAATGAGGGAACGACCCGTAAAAACGCATTCCAGAAATTCGGTAGGGACAAAAGGCATGATAAAAGGCTATCACGTCGAGCACGATAAAGGCACGCTTAAGATCATCAAGCAAGAAAGAGATAACTTCCATGTTGATACGAGATTCACTCCAGATCTCTACATAAGGAAGAGACCAACGGCAATCGAGCCTCGATGCAGCTGTGGCGATGTGCCGCGAGCAGTGTGGGTAGTAGAAGAGTGAGCAGAGGTCGTTGCAAGAATTCCCCTATGTTATAAGATGCGGAATGGATTTCCGGGACCGCTGGCTATGTATTAAAATAGTGAATAGGTTTCCCAATGTATTAAGAGAGGTTATAGGTTTCCCAATGTATTAAGATGTGTGTTCTACCAAGTTTCAGATGGTAAGTTTCAAAAAGTTTTTGGTCCCCAATATTTTGATGTATTAAGGTAGGGAATAGGTTTTCCAAGGTATTAAGATAAGTTTTAGAGTTTCAGATGGTAAGATCGTAAATTTCAAAAAGAATTTGACGCCCCAAAATCAAAAAAGAATTAGGCGCTAAAACAAGCGTTTCCAATGTAACATCATCAATTTGAGATATGCAAGGATTATCTTTTCTTACAAAACTCCGGTTTGATAACTTTTAGAAAATTCTAAAACTTTTATTTGCAAAAACCAAAAAAAATTCGATGGTAAGATTCAAATGATAACTTTCAACATACACAACGTTCCGATTTAGAGTATGCAAATGTAAACTTAAATATCACAAATCACAAAAAAGTATTTTTTAAATCTATTAAATACTTACTTCATCTTAATCATATCCCTCGGATTCACTGGGACAAACTGACAAGAGGGATTATCTTTAACAGCTCAGTTAGTCCGCTCCACGGGATATCTGGGGAAATTTAACAGCTTTCTACGGTTGATTGATTTTTTTTTATCCCACTTAATCTTTTATTACCCAGTTTATCTGGAGAAAGGATCATAGCCCCCTTCTACTACTTTTTTAAGACTCATTTTATCTCTTTTCATATAACTATCTTACGATTATGTGACGGATGCAGCATATTATCCATTCCCTACAGAGCTAATGAACCGTAAAATGCATTCTTGAGAGATTCGATTTTCAAATTTAAATGAAAAAGTAAAATATGTCCCATCGAAACTGCATGGATTTTTCATTGGAAACTAAGATAAAAACTAGCAAAAATAAAAATAAATTCGATCAATCAGATATTCTTATCAGTATCTCAATTTTACCCAAGAATATTTATTTTTCTGTCACATTTTTTGCTACGATTAATTTCAGTCCCCCCTTTCACTTGAACTTTATCCTTTCATAAATTCTTAAAAATTATTGAAATTTCAAAAAAGTAACCTCCGAATTTGTCAATTACTTTGTACTGGTAAAAATTTACACTGAGAAAAATACAGTATCAGGAATCATTTTATGTCTGATCTTTTTTGGATGTTAATTTTTCTTTCTTTGAAAAGTAAAGTTTTACGAAGCTTATACAATTTACAAGAAGTTGGTTACAATTATCGTAATTCTATCTATTTTATCGACAATTCTTTCAATTGGGGTTTTACATCATCCATATTTCATCATCATTCTCATTGTTTTCCACCGATTTACTTGCTAAGGTTTTGTCACAAAAAATAGAAATTACATATTACAAAAATTGTCAAATTACAAAAATAACAAACAATTCACTGCACTTCCAAAAGAAATTTCAAAAAATTAAAACATGAGAATCATGAATATATTTCATTATTGCAATATCGTGAACAAACTGGTTTTAACAAGATGGAATGATAAAAGTTTTCGCTATAGTTTACATGTAGTTTGCGGGTTCCCTTTCCAGGTTCCATTGCAAGTATTGATGATAAGGTTCAGGGATAATTTTTTTCATTTTATGGGAGGCTTGCCATCGATTTGTTTGCTTGTGAAAAAATTTTACTAACAAAACTCGCAAAAAAATAACTCGAGCTAGACATTATTTTTACATGCTGTCTGATAATCCAAATGTTAGTCTGAAAATAGTTGATTATTCGCTTTTTAATAGAAGAGTTTTAGTTATATTAAACAGCGAATAATCAACTATTTTCAGACTAACATTTGGATTATTAGACAGCATGTAAAAATTGTCTAGCTCGAGTTATTTAAATGCGAATTTTGGTAGTAAAAACTTTTCACAATTGATGACAAGCCTCCCATAAAATGAAAAAATTTTCCCTGCTTGTAATGAATTTGCTCTATCAGTGAACCGATGCATATCAAATTCTTCCGGAAAATCTTCAAAAGTATATCCATGACACGCAAGTATTCCTTTATGACTCAATGCCGACGAGTTGAATTCGTTCGATATTTTAGCAAGCTACCCAAGCTGAAAAATTTTGCAACATTTGCGGAAAGGTTAAGTTCTTCTAAGCAAGCAATTGAAGCCCTGAAACTTTGGAATATTTCAAGTAATTTTAAAGGGCAAATCCATTTATGAAAAATTTCGCCTGAAAAAAGTTTGCAAGAAGTTTTGCTGAAAAATACTCAAGCTTTTCGCAAAACGATACGGTCTATAAAACAGCTTGAAATATTTCAAAAGTTTCTGGGCACGCTATTCATGCGATTAAACCTTGAAATATGTCAAGCTGTTTCATAGAGAAAATCGACAGGCGAGAAGTTTGTTTTTCTAAGCAAGCTATTGAGGCAATGAAACATTGAATAAGCTCAACTTTTAACAAAGCGAGCAAATCGATTGACGAAAAGTTTGTTTTTCTCAGCAAGCTATGCAAGCGATAAAACTTTGAAATATTTCAAAACATTTAATAGCGCAAATTGGTTTGCAAACAGCTAGTTTTTCTAGCAAGCAGGTTGCTGATTTTAGTTGGTTCGTTTCAGAATGAAATCAATCTGTAATGGCAAAAACTCAGAAAAACTGGAAAGGCACTTCATCTTGTGAAAAGAATTGAGTTCATCTTGTGAAAAGAATTGGATTTTTGTGAAAATACTTCTAGAATATTCGTTAAGAAAACTTGAAAGTTCTAGAACATTCTTGGCCTTGTCTAAACGTTAAGCCCGAAGAAGTTTTTAAACGTTGCATTCGACAAAACTAAAACGTTGCGTTCAGTTAAACATTGCGTCCATAGCGCATTCGGAGTTTCATTTTGAAATATAAGATTAAGTTTTGCATGCAAGTTTTGTTTTCTTCTTTATGGTTTCGAAACCAGCAATAACAAGAAGATGCCGAGTTGTCGTTCTAGCTGAAATTTGTTGGGTATGGCAAAAAAAGTGCAAAAAATAATGGACTACATTCATGGACATAAACAAACGCAAATTTTTTCCTCACGAATAAAGCTTTATTTTAAGGACAATTTTGGATCTTTACCTAAAATTTTAAGAACATTTTTGAATCGAGCAACTGCAAATGATCTGTACCACCCTCTCTGAGAGCCTAAATTACTGATTTGAAGCAATTACCAGTTTACTCCGGGTCTGAAAATGCCACTTGCCACCATTTGTAATAAATTTCTCCAACAGTGTGAAATTGAAAAAAAAAAAAACTGAGGTGAGGAAGTTTTCACATCACATGACCAATTTTTTCTACTCCCCAAGAACACCTAATAAAAATGATGTAAAGTGGCATTTTCAGACCAGGGGTAAACTTGTGCGTGTTTCAAATCAAAAATTCAGGCTTTCAGAAATGGTAGTTCAGATCACTTGCTGTCGATGCAAAAAATTGCTGTCGATGCAAGTAAATATTGTCCAAAACGCTCCTTGAAACTAGGCATATTAGTGTTAGGAGCTGATTTCACCTTCGTCCGTTTTTAACTTTGTCCACAAGTGTGTATCTCACTATTCTGCTGCTGATTTGATTCAAAAAAAGCTCGTTCATCAATATATTCTTTTAAATTATGATATCTTCTGAATTATTTAAGCCCAATTTATCGCAAATATAAAGCAGGTGAGCAGCAAAATAATGTTCACTCAGAAGGACGCTGCGATGCGAAAAATGAATTCTGTGCATGACCTTCATCAACGACGAGCACAAATGGTTGCAGCGAAGGATGTGAAGCAATAGGTGTTACAACGGAGGATCTTAAGACTCAAACGAGCAATGCTGTAAAAAGCCCATCTCGAGCTTTGTACAGCGTCATACTTCATATCGCACAGCAGACAAAAAAAGTGGCCAGCCTTAACAACTTATGTTACTAAGTTGTGAGTTTTGAATTTGTTGCTTGAACCTTTTTTAAGATAATTCAAAAGGCAACCGTGTTTCGTTTTAGATGTACTGCGAATGTTCTTATTGAAGGAATTTGGGCTCTTTTCCCGTTCCTCCTTTTGATTTTGTCTAGAATTCAATATATGAAAGTCTATTTAAAACAACTTTTAATGTTATAAATTGTAGTGAAACGTGTCTGAGTGAACAGGTGAACACAATTTTACAATTCTTACATGCAAAATGCGGTGTGATCAATTTTTGAGCAGCTTTTTTTTGCAATTTTATGAGGGGGGGAATGAAGGGACTGGAAAAGAGCCGGTATTCATAGCAAATGTTCTTAGGGGCTTTTAAAAATATGTGTTTTTAACCAGAGGATACTCTTCGCTTCGCAAAAGTAACCAAAACAGGACAAAAAGCAGCTCTATAAAAAGAAATAAGCCTCGAATTAGTAGAAATTCGGCTACGTCTCGGTTTCGAACTGCGAACTAGAGAATAAGAGTTTGGCATTTTTTCGTCAAGTCATCCAATTTAGAGAAAACTGGCCCAACAGAAATTTTTTTATTCCGCTGGGAATTCAGAAAATTTAAGCCCAATTTTGAAATAAGAAGCCAGTCACGTTTTTTGTGACCTGTTTACTTTCGCTGTTAGATAGTCGAGTTTACCTGCATTTAATAAAGGAAATGTAGTGAACTTAAAAAAAGTCAAACCGCAGAAACCCATTTTGAAAAAAATCATCCAGAGCTAAATAAGTGACAACCACTTCGTTCTTTTACTCTAAAAACAATGACTTGGCGATGAATCAATTTGTTCCTTATCATTTAAGCGCTGACTTATTCACTTATACGGTAGAAAACCTTGCTTTTGTCATCTTTTTATGAATTACTGACATTTTTAATGCACACTGAATACTTGATTAAGACATAAATTATCTAAATAGCAAAAACAAGAAGCAAAAACAATAGCTGAAAGTGGACAGTACAACAGTGCCGACGTACAACACTGCTTAATTACAACAGTGCCGAAAATAAACCGTTTGTCAACAGTGCTGAAAATGCTTTTGAATACAGTTTTTACTCATACCAAATCAAGGACAAGTAATTTAATTCAGGAAAGCTGAAAAGACACAAATTGCCATATTAATTGATGTCGCTACTTAAACAAATAAAAGTGGGGGCATATCGACTTGTATGCGTGCCGCTTAGCATGCGCAATTAAAACCTGAATTCTCGTATCAGGGCGAAGCCCTGAATGTTCCGACTGCCTTTTAAGGTCTATGAGCAGTAATAACATGATTTTTTTTTGAATTTGAAATTTTTCGTGAAAATCATTCTCACACACTCCATGTAAAGTTCAAAGTGATAGATTTCGCTCCTAGTAAAAAAAATCAATTATGACAAATAAGCTTCGTTCAACCAATTTGGGGCTCTTTTTCCTTTTCCCCATGCCTCACATAAGCATCAATTTTAAGGTGTAACGAGGGCTTTTACAAGGTCAAACATGAAGACCAAAGATATTTGTCACGGCCTATTTAGTTCGCAGGCCAATTTTCGTAACCTTTGTAAAACGTGAACAAAATTTCATTAGTAAAATTTTGCATGTGAGGGTGGGAAGGAAACCGCCCAATTCGGAACAATTTCTAAGACGGATTAGATCTCCACTTACGATTAATAGCGCGAAATAAATCGCGCGCTAATTGAACCAAATTGGCAAATTTTTAACCCCCATAACTTTACGAAAAATGATCACAGGTGAAATATCTTTTCAAATTTAAGCTACGACAACAATACCTTTTGAATATAAAAAAACCATTTCAATGGCTAGTTAATAAGTCGAAATTTTTCTGAAGAAAAAAAACCCACCCCGAGCACAAATATTCCGTTACTTTTGTTACGAAAGTCGGAACAAAAACTACTGTTTGATGAATCAGTTTCAATCAGTTTGAGTTTAAAAGAAAATGTGAGAAAACAAACTCATATCAAACTGCGCTAATAGCCTCATGCAGGGCGGTACAACAGTGTCGAAGTACAAAGACGAAAATCAAAATGCTGTTGAACAGTGCCGAAAATTGCTTCGAATACTGTTCTTAACCATCCCAAATCACTGACAAGTAAAACAATTCAAATCCACGAAGTTGAAAATTTAAAAATGGTCATTTTAATTGTTGTCGTTTGTTAAACAAACAAAAGTACCCAAGCGCCGCGGCTTCATAAACTTTTTGAATAAAATACCTCAGCAAATTGTCAAATTTTCTTCTCGGTTTCGCCCTAAAACAGTATTCAATCAAATTGCAAAAATTCGAAAACAGAACTAAAATATACTCATTTCGGCACGGAAAATACCCCCACCCCAATGACCTAATTATTCCTTGTTAATTTGAATCGATGAAAATTAAATCTTCGACATTTTAATTATGTTTCGATTATTAAATCAGTTAAGTAAGGTGATATAATAATATCCTCAAAGTTATCTTTCAAAAAACTTATCTTGGCCTCTTAAACACATTTTTAGTTTCGGCAATGTTAAACACTCGCCCCTTTCATGCTAAGCGGCTCACATTCAAGATGTCCGGTCCACGACAAAAGTTCTTTAGACAAGGCTTCATAAATTTTTCTGAACAAACTCAGCAAACAGTCAAATTTTTCTCGGTTTAGTCCAAATTTTTTAATATTTTCAATTTTCGGCACTGCTGAACATTTTTTCAGTTTCGGCGTTGTACTTCGTCACTGTTTAATGATGAAAGATGTTCTCAACAAAAAAGCTTGCTTTAATGAAACCATTTTTAAATGCTGGTTATCTTTAATTTCGATTTAAATTTTGGGCAATTTTATCACTTTTCTTCAATTTGACTTCAATAAGACATGGCGTCCTGTCTCCTATCTTGCCTTGGTAAGATCAAGGAATCATCATGAATATTGGGAGAAATTTCAGAGCCAAAACTTGTGAACGGAGAGAAACAAAATTGTCTGAAGCAAGTAATACTTGAAAAGTAAGTCAATCGATTTGCGATACTTCAAAACGAAACTACGCGAATGAGGGAGGTGATAGTTCTAATGACAGCTTAGCACCAATAATATTGCACAAACTGTAAGCTAAATAAAATATTCAAAGTACTGTTCAAATTACTGCGAGTATTTAGACATGCACGTACAAAACATAAAGGAAGAGCTTGATATAAATTTGATATCTAATTAGTTATTTGCTAGCTAAGGGATAGAACATATTGGCATTTTTAGACGTGTTATCACATTTGAATTCAGTAAAAAGAATTCGTCGGGCATGATTCCATTTTCATTCCCTTTTTTGCTTGCAATGTATTATTTTGCACTTGAGTTTCCCTTTCGTGAACCAGGGCGAAACCTTCGGAAAATTGACGTCGAAGATGATCCATTTGAGATCCCGTTCGTGCCCTGTATTGGGTTAGGGCGACCCAGATTTGTCGCTGACTGTGTTGCGTTTTCGTTCGACGCAACTCTGCCGCCGTTAGTTTCCGATGAACTCGCGTGGACCCCGTTTGTTGATATCCCTATTCCGCGGTTTGTATGGGAGTGACCATTATGGCGGATGACCTGAGGAGGTATTTGAGATGTTGATGCATGACCGTTCAGAGTCGGGTTTCTCCTAGGCGGCAGAGAAGTTCTTTGCTCGTCCATTCTCCCTAAAACACCAATGTTAACATTGATGAAATTTTAGAACAGCCAACACCTTTAAAATGTTTCATAGACCTTTAAAGGAAACAACTTCAATAAACTGATTTTTGTTTTCGTGTTTGGTACATATTGCTCCTCATACAGCAAAAATTTTCCTGGCTGACATTTTGATGAAAATTAACCATTTAGATCAGATCAACTAACATAATTACTACTGACACAAACCTACTAGCTCACGTTTCTTCGATTGAACCCTTGATCTTGCGTTTTAGAGAAAAGTAGATAAAAATACCAAAAACTGTCAACATTTCGAAACCTGGAATTTTCCTAAAATTCTCCATTGCTTTTTCTTAAACACAAGAACGTAACCGCTCGGCAGAGAAATTTCCTAGCAACGGTTCGTTCGATTGAACCCTTAATCTCGAATTTGGCGGAAAAGATTTTGAAAAAAAACTCCGAAAAACTCTAAGGTTCAAAAACACAAAAAACTTTCTAAGACCAAAACAAACTTTCTGCAAAACATTAGCGTATTCTTTATAAATTGAGAAAATACCAACACCGTTTTTCTGATTAAACTTTTCATCTCAGATTTAGTAAGGTAATTTTTGAGAAAAATTTTAAAAACAATTCCAAAAACAGGCAAAATTTAAAACACAGCCAACAGACAGCAAAAAAAGAGCCAATGAACGCAAGTTAACATATAAAAAATGCAAGAAAAATGTCGTAAAAGCTCTTTGAAATTTCAGAGAAATTGATATTTGACACTTTTTTGATTAAATTAACCCTATCTGAACACAGAGGTGAAGCTGAGCTTCGCAAACACAAGCGAGAACACGAAAAATCAGCTCTGTCAAAAGCAATAAAAAAAATAGAAAAAGCCTACTTTTGAACACATAGGCGATGCTGAGCTTCGCAAACAATAGCGAGAACACGAAAAAGCAGCTCTTTCAAAAGAACAAAAAAGTAAAAAAAAAAAAAGGCTACTTCTCGGAATCGATCTGCGACCGAAGAGTATCAGTCTCACGCACTAACCACTCAGCCACGGAGACTTAGAAAATCACAAACACTAGCCAAACAAAAAGCAGAGAAGCGATACTATGAAATTTCCAAATCTACAGATCTTCGATAACGTTGTAGTGACCTTTACAAATTGTTTGGCTATTCAATAGTGAATTTTGCCTTCGTTTTAACAACAAAAAAAATGATGAACTTAATCTAAAAACTCACAACTAAAACCGCAAAAAAAGCATGAAAACGCAAAAATTTGAGCATGAACAAATTTTAAGAGTTGAGAGTCTGAACTATGCACATCGACCCTTGCAAATTGTGCTTTATGGGCGATAAAGTTTTTCATAAAAAAAATTAGGGCGCCACCAGTTGTACAGTGACATTCACAAATTCTCTTCTTTCGATTGAATCTTTAATCTCAGATTTGGCAGGGTAGTTGGTTTCGACAAAAGGGTTCTCCAAAAAACTGTCTCAAGTTGAAAAAATAGACCTTTTAAGGCCAAAACTCTTTTTCCACCAAAAGGGCGTAGCAGCTTATACAGGGGAGATCTTCAGAACATGCACTTTCGGTCGTAGAACCGGTCATAGAACGTGCGGTGAAGTATAAAGAGGCTAGCTGAATATTCAGGAAAAAAGGTGAGTAGCTTTCCCTTCCATTGGTACCACAATTTTGAAAATCAGTTAAATAGTTCGAGAAAATTAAATTCTGCGGAAAATGCAAAATATTTCACAAGAGTCTCAAAAGATAATAAAAAAAAAACAAAAAACCGAAGCAAAAATTAATCAGAAAAGCACCTGTATTTGCGACTTTTTTTAGAAAAAAAACCAAATTGGATAACGTACTATGACACTACGGTCTGCATGTGTAAAGGAAATAGTTCACTAACCTGAGATCTGTATTCGTTGGATAGTGTTGAGGAACTCGTTTTCGGGCAGTGTCTCCGACTCCGGCAGAGGTGGCAGAACTGTACGTTGATCATCGAACCGATTGTCCTGACATCTCTCCAGAATATCCAAAAAACTAGACAGCTGCTGACCTCGTGTGAAATCTGAAAAAATTATCTTGATACTTTTTTTCACCATCTTGCGAAAAATTAAAAAATGTTTTAGTTCAAGTTTTCCAATTGTAATGGAATTCGCCAATGCTGACTGACTCCGAATTCAAACATATTTGATATCCTTGTAAATCCTTATAAAAACCGCTGACTGTAGATTTAAATTGATGTAACTTAATGAGGGTAGGGAAGAAGAACCGACCAACATTTGTCAATTAACTTAAGATCATTTGTGAGTAAAACGGGAATTAATGTCGTTTCACTCCCGGATACAGAAGTTGTTTTCCGTTCAAAGCTTTTACAACTATTAGTGAGTTCACTGTTTGCCTTGAGACTGAATAGGTTTTAAATTTGGAACTCTAGCACCCACCTAACACCTGTTGATTTCTGGGGGACGGAGTGAGACCCGGGAGGAGGTTGACCTCGCTGCGTTGATCGTTCATGCGGTAGCTCTGGTGTTTGGCAATCTGGTCAATGAGTTGTTCTGGACTCATCATCAGAGACGAACTATTGCATGGTACTGGTGATGACAAAGCACTTGGTTCTTTTTTAGATGCAGCCGTTTTGCTAGTCGACGGCGTCAAATCATATGATTCTGTTGGAAAACAAATCAAAACTGTCACCTTAAGCACTGAAATACCTTCCACAAATAATATCCTCATCTGCTATCTCATCTGACTGCCAAGCCAAATTATCCAATTCTATATTAACTTTCCTAGTAAATTTTTGGGAGAAACCATGGACAGAAGGGCCGCATGACAGAAGTTATATCAGTCCATCAGATTTCAGCATGAAAATGAAAGAAAAAGTGACAATTCAATCAATTTAGGTTTAGACAATTGAGATGTTTTTGACCGGTTGGAACTTCTCCTAATCGGCCCTTCTGCCTTGAGATTAAGCCCCTAAGTATTGATGACAAAATACTAACTGGTAGCTCTTAGCTGAATGTGAGATTTCGTCTCCGCTCCTACTTCAGAGGTCACACTGGCTTTACTATTCAATCTGTCCAATGACACTCTCTGCTCGTCTATTCTTCCCACACTTTGTGCTTTGGTGATCAAGTCGTAGAGAGACTCGCACTCTTCAGCTCTGAAAGGGGGCTGTTTAGATCCATTCTTCGACCCACCCGCCTTTCTTCTCGCGGCAAGCACGAACGGATCGAATTCAAACTCGGATCCAGCTCTCGAGGCCCTCTGAAAATATATAATGATTTCATTTTGAACAATGATTTCATACTGGATCGCGGCAGACAAAAATCCTGCAACCGCTGATAGGACCATGTAGAGAATTAGTGGGTGGCTAGCAAAAATGGAGATTCAATTATCGGATGTGAACTTAATTCACTTTCGATCATCAAACCAAGACACAATTTCGACTAAGAAATTTTCAATACATCATTCTCCTTTTGGAACAGTGATCAATATCGTCGCTGAAGCTTAAATTAAAGCTAAGCCATGCAAAAATAAATTCAAATTTAGTACTTCGCGGAAAAGGCATTTAGCGATTTTGTTGCCTTGCCCTTAAGCCATCAGGCGGTTTCTAAACCTTATTACGCACAGAATACAACGTAATCCATTGTACCCATTGTAAACAGACAAGAAACTGCAATTCACAACTTCGCATATGCACAATGCGAAGTTGCACAAATCCAAGAAACTGCAATTCACAGACAAGAAACTGCAATTCACAACTTCGCATATACACAACAAAAGGCCATTTATATGCTTCTGTGCAAATTTTGCACAAAAGCATATATATGGCAGTCAGTTTTGAAACGGAGATTCAAGAAATACAAACCGGAAATGATCTTTGCAAAAGTATTAGCTTCCTGCAAGATAAAAAACTCCTCTATAAAGCATCTCTATAACAAGCGTCAAATGTTTTCTCAACTGCGCCTTATTTTCTTAAATGTTTAACGGACACTGATAAGTTAATACCATTTAGCAATAATTGATTTTTACTAAAGCGGATAAAACGCATGCTATTAAATTACCATATAGCAATAGAACTGCACACTTTTTAAAATGAGCACAAAAATGGAGCGCTGAAATGTGTGATTTGGGTTGAAGAAAAGTAAGCTCGCGTTAAAAGTCTTTGTTCGTATGAAAACGCTCTTTCCATGTAATATAGTTTCGACGTAATAAAATTTCATTTCGCATACACAAACGAAAGCTTCATCTGCTGATTGTAAGATGCTTTTATTTTCAAATATATAATATCCAACAACCGAAAACTGAAAAAGCGCGAATAAATATCACTGCTTTCCCGAAGCAACACACGGCCTGAATAAATTAATGCACTTAGTTCATCTGGCAAACAATTATGCTACTCGAATTTCATTGAAAAATCTAAGTTTTATCCTCCACTTTTCTCTCCATTTCCACTATTGCTATTGGAACGCGTACTTTGCTTTACTTCTAACAAAAGAAATCGAAGTAAGTTTCAGAAGAAATCAGAAGTCAAACTGCCAAAATATGAACTTGAGCATAAAAATCACACGAATCACAGAAGACAACTTACTTCAATAGTCAGTTAAAAAAGGCAGCTTTTTGTTAATTGTAATGACTTGGAGAAACAAATCCATTCTTTCTTTCGCTAGCAAAAAACCTAAGTTGTACTTTAGTTGACCTATCAAAAGCATTTGACACTGTTGATCACCAAATCCTATTGCAAAAATCTGAAAGAAATGGCCTTTGGGGAGCTATCTACAATATGTTAGTGTCTTATCTTTCAAATAGGAGTCAAGCAGTGTTTACCAAAAATGGGAAAAGCAACTTCGAGAATATGGACACGGGAGTGCCACAGGTCTCCATTATGGGACGAAGTTTTCTTTCTTTATATAAATGATCTTCCTAAAATTCGGAAACTGCTCATATAGCAATTTTTTCCGATGACACCAAAATATACGATAAACTAAAAAAAAATCTCTCCGATCTTAAGAACAACTCCGTGGATGAGCTCAAAGTAATTAACGGAGATAAAAGGAAATTGATGAGCTTTGCATCCAAATCAACGTCAAATAAAATCAATTTGGGAATCATTGAATTGGAAAAAGTCAATCTATCAAGTATCTGGGTATATATTAGGATGAAAAGTTAACATTCAAAAATCATATCAATTTCGTAATAACCAAACTAACTTCAAACATATCAGTTCAAAGCGCTCTCAAAAACTTCTGAAACTATACAGACTTATAATCAACCAACTCTTCAATACGGTGTTCTACTTCAAAGTTCTACATGCAAAACGAATGTAAAGAAAGTCAAATGGTCTCAAAAAAAATCAACAGATTCATTTTCTCAATGAAAAAAAAAATCCGTCCCTAAAGGAAATTGCAGATAAATATAACATTTGTACAATAAAAGTATTGCATGTCTACGAATTTTCTTGAAACTTTTAAGCAAAATATTGACAAGGAGAATTATGCAAAGACATGAAAAATTAAAAACTTTCAAGACGGTATTTGATACAAAAGAAACAATATATTTTTAGATGCAATACACGAAACAAAATCATCCAAAGAAATGAGATCCAGTCAAGGCAGAAAAAATAATTCCACTCCAGTCAGTAAAACTGGACAAAAAAATTTGAAAAGACATCTGCAATCTCACTCAAAGTAATGATCAAAGTTTCATGCACAAATTTTGAGATAACTTCATTCAAGAGAAGGACATTGGGGAACATATTCTTTGATAGTGGTATAATTTCGTAATTCGAAAATGCATTTTTTTTGGTTTAGCTATTTTCTTTTGGATTGAAACCCACTTAGCTTTAACCTTATTAATTAACTAAAATTAATACGCGTAATAACAACATTACACAGAGGCTAAGTTGCGCTTCGCATACCCAAGCAAAAACAATATCGAAACGGCTACTGGAAAAAACTGAATGAGTAAAACTTTGAGTCTACAAAATTTCTTAAGTGACGCACGCCAATCAGGAGTCTACATAATTGCTAAGTGACGCAAGCCAACTATGACGCATTAGCAGTAACAGTCAATTTGAAAAGAAATTTGCCCACCAACATACCTCAATTTATAAAGCGGACGCATTTTAACTAGTATACGAAAAAGTTCATTCAAAAATCCGACCCTGCCCAGGTTCGAACCCTCTTATTTTGCTGCTGGTCTCCTTCCCTACCTCTACGCTACAGAACCATGATATCTTCAAGCTAAAGTGCTATTTGTAATATAATAGTCTGTGTTAAAATCCATAGCATTGCCTGTACTTAATATCTGGATCAAAACGAACCGTTTCAAAATGAACACATTTTATCGCAACAATATTTGCGTCACAACAATATTTGCGACTTAGGTTGGGGAAAAAAGATAGTTCATACTATAACACAAGCATTGCTTGTGTAAACAGGACCTAACACTAGCCGAAAATAAAGAAGCAACATATGCTATTAAATTTCCTATGCTTAAATAAGCTTAAATATGAATAAATTGAAATATACCGAAGTGCCACCAAATGAGCACTTTTATTTGCGAAGTGTATTATAATCTTCGTAATAATACACTTCCCTTCGCATGTGTAATAATCATTTACGGTTATGAATTTGTCCATGTACCAAATTGAAACAAATCTATTATTACAATGCTGATTTAAATTAACCGGACAAAACCCGTTAAACTTGAAATCTAAGACCCGTTTTTCTCAAATTGGGTTGAGTTTAGGTGAAAACTTAAGAAGACAAAACTTGCTTAAAATTTTAGCAGAGTTAATACAGTGAAATTTGTTTTACGAAGTTCGGGCCCGAAATTTTATCCCAAAAATGGGTCATTTTGGCTTTTCTTAGTTAATCAAAAATTACGCCGAAAATACCCGGTCGATCACAGACATAATTATATCAAAGTGAGCCCCTTTCGTAGCCCAACAAACTTTAAGAAGGGTATAATCTCCAAAATTTTGTATAAGTTAATTTATTTTTGTTTGATAGACAAAAAAGGTCGTTTTTACTATATAAAATACCAACTTTTTATTTGAAAACTATTTTTAAACAATTTGCAATTTTTTTTGGAGAAAATTCCCTTCATAAAGTTTGTTGGGCTACGTAAGGGGCTCACTTTGATATAATTATGTCTGTGTCGACCGGGTATTTTCGGCGTAATTTTTTATTAACTAAGAAAAGCCAAAATGACCCATTTTTGGGGTAAAATTTCGGGACCGAATTTCGCAAATTACACCGTATTATTTCTGTTAAAATTTTAAGCAAGTTTTGTCTCCATAAGTTTTCACCTAAACTCAACACAACTTGAGAAAAATGCGTTTTAAATTTCGAGTTTAACGTGTTTTGTCCGGTTAATTTAAATCAGCACTGTAAAACAGTTCAAAATAAATCAATGAAAACTGCCCTACACCCATGTGCAATTTCATTTTCATTTTCTGACTTTCGATTCTAGACTAACTTTAATCTGAGGGCTTCTGAAAAACAACGGCCCCTGGACCTCTTTCACTGGTGTTCTCGGCTGCACGTCAACCTCATTCTTCATTTCAAATTTCGGATCAACTTCAGAGTGATGGAAGCCATTTTGTTGAGGCTTTGCTTCGATGTTTGTTTTGTCCTTCATAATGTTTCGCTGAACTGATTGTTTGTACTGTGTGTGCCCGTTTATACCATTATAAGCTTCGCGACTATTGGCTGTGATATGCGAATCGGAATAGCTGCATTTGGGCAATATTTGTTTCTTCGCTCCGTTCTGTGATTGGCTGTGGCATTGTGTTCCATTGGAAATTGTATTTCTCTCCTCTCGTGTTGCGTGTGGAACCTCAGATTTTATTGATCTAAAAATTGAAAATTTATGTCACTAGGGCATGAAATTTGCTATTTTGGGATAAGTCTAAATTTCTAGATTATTTGACCCACTGTCAAGTAGTGCATGCTTTTTACACTTCATTTTCAAACAATTTACTTCAAATCCATACAATATCCTCGCAATTACTTTGACACACACATTCCCACACAGATTTATTATGCATATACCATAGGACTGAACAATAATCTAACACCAACTGAATAAATTTTATTTTTGATTTTTTGAAATTTTTTTCAACTTACACGTCTAGATCTGTGATATTAACTTCACAGTGTTCAGTGAAGTTAGCAGATGAGAATATGTTTGAGGCAGAGACTGGTTGCGTCTTATTTCCCAGCATGGTCGAACAGTGGTCGAAATATCCCCCTCCTTTGTTCTCACTTTCACCACCGCCACCAACACCATTAATAGTAGTTCCTTTAGTATCAAATTCATCCACACTGTCATCTAGATCAAAGTCGTTGTTTGTTTGCTGCTGAATATTTTCAATGCAATTCGCCTCGTAGGCAATCGCGTCTGATATTTCGACACAGAGCTCGCCCGCTAGCTTGTAACCAATTACATCCCGCAGCTAAAACGAACAAAATATCACATTTGTCTTTTTCCTTCGAGTTACAAGCTGTGGTGTCATCAATTAAACCATTGGTAACAAGGGGAGAAGATGACGAGTAAACTTTCAGTTTTGAAATACTTTGTTCTGTAATTTTTAAGACTTAGGTTAAAGTGTTTATTGAGGACAGTTCCATTAATAGAATGAGTGATATTGAGTCTGAAACGAATGCTTATTATACACATAGTAGAGCTAGAGGTATTTTTTCATCTATTAACTGCCGGGACTAAGTATATAATAAATACCGAAAAACTTTCATTTCATTGTTTGCAGAAAAACTTTCTGATGCGACAATTCCCTTATTCCCGGTAAAAAAATTCAATTTCTTACATGCTAAAAAAAAGAAACAGGGTACGACAGAGACTCAAACCACACACCTTACCGTGCAAAGGCAACCACGTTTCCTCTAGACCAAGTGGAAGTGAGTGAGCATGGAAGTTATTTAGGTTCAACAAAGCAAAAGTTTCTTTTCTAGCTGACTTGCAAATAGATTGTTTTTGGAAAAAAGGCTAGTTCCCGACTAAAAGACTTTTTTCGCAAGTTTGACAGTGTTTCATACGGAATACCAAAATTATTTTTAAAAATTATATTTTCGATTAAAATTTAAAACACTAATTCATTAAATGAGTTCAACGTGAAGAATGCTCAATTTCACGATTTAGGTGCCCAGTTAGTTGAGTAGTACTACAACTAGAAGAGCCCTCAGAGCATTTTAAATTATTACACAGAGGCGAAGCTGAGGTTCGCACCACTTGCGATACAAATGAAGGAAGCCGCTAAGTCGGAAAAAAGTCGAAAGTGTCGGTAAAACTAGATTGATCAAATTGAATAAGGCTAGTTTTGTAACAAAAAATGCACAGACAATAGAATGAGTAATAAGCATCAAAACAAAACTTATCAATCGATTACACAGCCGAAAATACCTCTGCAGAAACCCTTACATGCGACAAAAAATCAACAAGACTTCAGATTATAAAAAGTCTCCTTCGTCCTAAAAACTTAAAAACCCCCCTCCTCCACAAAACTTAAAAACCTCCCTCCTCCTTAAGAACACGCACAAAAAAATTATCTAATTGTCAAACAAAACAATATAAAACCCGTAAGCCGATTTAATAAAGGCGAAACCTATTGAGCCGGAAAAAAAAAGAAAAAAAATTTAGGACTTTTAAAAAGTTATGAAGTCCCCCTCACCCACAAAACACAGACACGCTCACAGACTTTTTTCACTCGTCAAAAGACGCAATATGAGGCCATTAAGCCGTCACAGGCGTTTTTTTATTACCTCCAGGCTAAGTGTGCCGGGAACGCTAAGAATATTGATGAACATTATGATCTGAACTTAATTGTACCATTTCTAGTTTTGACCATTCTGTGAACAAAGTTATTCACGGGAAAACAGTTAAGTACCCCATTGCAATACCCTTGCTTATCGCAAGCGTAAAGAGTTTCTTATTGCTGGGTAAATTAACCCTGTATGAAAAAAAAACTGCTGACTTGTTATTTGAATCATTCGAAAAAAAATTGGTGGTTTTAGGGATCTTTGAATTTCGAGAACATTTAATGATTGACACTTTTTTGAGAAAAATTATCCAATTTCAAAAACTGGATCAATAGGTAAACTTTTGTCCGCTGGCAAATCTGCAAATGAAATTCGACTTTCGAACTAGAATTCGATCACATTTTTCATGACTTTTACACTTTTGCTGTTCGATTGTGGTGTTTGCCTTTCTTTTATTAACAAAAGAAATGAATTGACCTAAAAAAAACTTGCGCTTTCGTATTTAGAGATCGCATTTTGCCTAACTTATTATAGCAAATGAAGTTGAATTAAACCTATAGCTAAGTGCACTCAGAAAATCGTTATTAAGTGTAAATACACTTCTGTAGTTATTAGAGCATTTTAAGACTTCTTCCTAAAAGAAACAAAAAATAACAAGACCTATATAAGAGCCAACGTTTAACAACTCAAAAACAGTAAACTTTGCTTAAATGAAAAGAATTCCCATGTTTTGGAAATGAAGTCAACAAAAAATCAGCAGAGAAAAGGTAGTCCGACACAACTCGCATTTGCAAAAAATATCGACTTCCAAGCTTATTAAAAAAACAAAGGTCCGACCGGGACTCCAACGACTGAAACAATTGAGACGGCGCCTGGAAGTTATTGACGTTTCACAATAATGCAAGGTCAATTTCTTAGATTTGTAAGATAAGTTGCTTTATTTCCCGATTATAAGTACACTTGCTCTCGCAAGTGAATAAATGGATGCAATTTTGACATCAAAATGTGGTTAAATGACAAACAATAATTCTCAAAAACATTCGAAAAATTGACGTTTTGATCTTTAACAATGGTAAGAATTTGGAAAGAAAAATATTTCTTTGAAATTTATTACTGTTTAGATTATCTGAATATGATGTTTTTTCAGTTGCTGTTGTTAATCATCTGATGTTGAAAATCTCAGAAATACAAAATATATTTATTAGAGACATTTAGTATTGATTATATTATACTTTTGATGTACATGTGTTTCGGGTGGACCTTATGTAGAGGCATGCAAAAAGCCTTTCCTCTATCCCTTCCTGTATTATCTAAATATCATGACTAAATTTATCTGATTTAGTTTAAAATTGGCAAAATAGGCATTTACTTTTTTATATTTACAAGCTAACATGAAAATTGGAAACAGCTATATTAGTAGCATTTCTTTTTTAAAACTGAATCAAGTTGCAAAACGAATTTGAATGCATGGTGGTAATGTTGCTGTTAGTTTTGAATAAGTAACCGCTTTTAGCTTTAAATGCTACCATAATTATTCTCTTCAGCTAAGTTAATCAATGCATCCATTAAAAATGGTTGTTTTGTTCATCCTTTACCTTCTGTGTCAAACTCTGGTATAGCTGGGCGTAATGAAGGGATTTCTGCAGTTCCCCCATTAATCGATACTGTTGGCACATGAAGCAGTACATGTGACTTTCTCCCACGCTAAAACCAAATCAAAGCCAATTTACTCCTACTTTTTCACTTTCAAACGGCTAAAAATTCCAAATAAGAAAACACGTACTCGTTCTTTAAAAAAATAAAATACACACTTCTACACCACTTCCTGTTTTGAAGGACGGATGAAAAAAGTAAACAAATGATATCTCAGGAGTATTGAAAGTGAACACTCACTCGTCCCCTATAGACCTGACCAAATCCAGGTACTTCAGGCTTAAGTCGATCGCCGCTTCGTCATCTTCTAATAAATGCATCACATTAGCCAGACTGTACAAGGCCTTTGCTTTCTTTGCAGTATCATTCAACTGTTCGGCTAAATAGAACGCCTCTTGGAACGAGTCGGCAGCCTCCATGTAATTCTTCATTGAGCAATAGATGAATCCCAAGAAGCTTTTGGAGCTCTGCTGAATGACTTGATCTCCAAACTCGAGGCTAGTTTGAAGACACTGAAAAACAACAAAGCATTCAACACAAAAGACAAAAATATGGCAAAACAATATTCATGTCCATGAGACTCTTGCCACAGCAAACTTACAAAAAAAATTCAAACCTCCAACCAGTAAACATGTATTTTAGGTTATATGCGGCGAAGGCATACAAAAAGATCCAAAATGCATGAGTAATCTCCAACCGGAAAGAACGTAAGCCGTACTTTAAGGTGACAGAGTATAACTCAGATTCGGAAATGTCTTCAATGACGTGAGGCAAAAAGAATGTTGATACGTAAATTATTGAAATAAAAAAAAATTAAGAAAAATTGAATTAAAAAAGTCAAAAAGCATCGGCCGTACAACTTGACAGAGAGGCAAAGTTGCCTTTCACAAACATAATCAAAGGAATTTTTTCTATCCTCCTCCCACCCTCACACACAAAATAACGTACACAGTACAATGCATTTTGAGCAGGAATAATTCGACGCCTACGCGTCAACAGAAAGTCAGTAAACCCCGAGCATTACTTATCCCAAATTGGCAAAACAATTGAGAAATAATTCGCAAATTGGTGAAAAAATTTTATTTTAACTTGAGCTCATTAGCTTTTAGATGATATTCATTTAAAAAATGCATCTAAGGAGGTTAAAGAAGTCGAAATATGTCAGCAGATTTAAAAAAAACCCAAAAAGCTATTTAAAAGGTACAATACAACGCTACATAATTCGCAGCTACTAACGTATCAATTAGACCAAAAAGCCTACCTAAATCAATTTGAAAAGATATCCAAGCCAAATTATTTTTCCCTTACTCGTTAACGAAAAAAAAACCCAGACCTATATAAGAGTATTCGTTCATGGCTCTTCAAAAAATTTTCATAGTGATCAGAACGTTAAAAAAATAAATTATCGGACTTCTGTGCCTATACTCAGCAGACATAGCCAACGGACAGTTGGAAAAGAGTCAATGAACGAAAGTAAACAGAACAAATACGGACTTATTTTGAAAAAAATTCAAAATTCGAAGAAAAAATAGATGGCCTTATATCTCTTTGAAATTCTAGAACATTTCATGATTGACCATCAACGTATTTTCAGCCTGAACAAAAAAACGGAAAAAATCATCGCGACCTATATAAGAGTCCGATCTACGTTCATCGGCTCTTAAAAAAACAATATATCTCAAGCAAAGTATCCTCTACAAAAATTTTACAAATGACTCCGCAAGTTGAACAAGACTGCTCGTATCAGTGCAAAGCCCTGAATTTTCCGACTGCCTTTTAAGATCTATGGAGCAGTAATCGCTTATAAACTGATACATGTTTTTGAAAATCATTCGTCCACACACTATGTAAAACACAAAGTGATCTAATTCGCATGTAGCAAAGTCATAAATATACCAATAAACGATTTATAAGACGGATAAAATATCCGCTTATGCTTTATTGACAACCTTTAAACCTTTCTAAATTTGCAGAAACAATCCCCAGTCGGATTCGAACAACAAGCCTTGGCTTTCTCAAGCAGATGTGTTACCTTTACACCAGATAGTCCTGTGGGTTGATTAAACTCAAAGTTATAACTAGCAGGCAGAAAAAGAACTAGGTTCAAAAAGTTTGAAAAAAAAAAACCTTCAGAAAACATTATTCAAGACTTTTCTCAGAAAATCAAAAAAAGTCTTGAATAATGTTCTATGTGCGGAAACCAACGTCCAGAAACACAATCGACGGCGACTAGGAAAATTCAAAAAAAAAATAACAAGTGGCAACTGAACCGACAAAACTTGCATAATTTCCTAAAGAACCGAAAATATCATTGTTGTCACTTTGAACTATAAATTCTGTTCTAAAAATTTAAACGTTTTGTTCGATCCGTTACGAAGGATAAAATTTAGGCGTACCTTGAAACGACTCCAAATTAAGTCCCTAATCCAAAAATTTATGAGCCAAATCCATTTAAGTCGAATAAAACTTTCAAGAAAAAAAAATAGAAGAATATACGAAGTCAAGACAAGTAAAATTACAAATGGCAAGAGTAATTCAAAACCCTAAAACTAAAAAGAAAATTGCGTATACAAAATCAATTCTACGATATGTCAACTAAGCCGACAAAACATAAGTGGACAAAGAATAGGCCGGAAAACTTCCAGTTTCAAGTTATCCAGGTTGGGTGCTGAAGACGCATAGAATTTGAATTCATTTTAAACCAAGATACAAATGATTCTGTTCATCAAAATGCTAATCCGAAAGAAGCCTATTTTCCGATTTGATAACGCTTGCTAATCGCAAGCTTAATAAATTCGAAAATTTTCAAAAGCTCTTGAGTTTCGATTTTTTTTTTCATTTTTTTTGTTGATTATACTTTTGATTGAGTGTTGTTACACAAAAAATAAGCTACACTTTAAAAACAAAAGCGAGAAAACGGCGAAAAATAGCTGTACAAAGATTTTAAAAGAAAGAAAAGCGAAAGAACAGAAAAATCTAAAATGAAATAAAAAAGGGTCAAAGAAACAGGGAAAAATAATAACTTTCGCAAAAAATTGCCAATATAAATTTCTAGTGAAAAACATAAGCTTACAGCTCTGTGAAAGACAAGAAAAGTTATAATTGAAAGTTTTTGAAAAAAAATTACCAAGTTGAGAAAACTGGATCAATCCGTAATTTTTATGCTGCTGGTAGATCTAAAATTAAAAACTGACTTTCAAAACTAGACGTTGATCACGTTTTTCTTGACCTTTGCTGTTCAATAGTGGAGTTAATTTTTTTAAGAACGAAAGCATTTGACTGAGCTTAAAAAGTCCTAATTCAAATTGCTAAAAAAAATACCAAATACAAGCATGAACAAACTTCAACTTAATTTCCTGAAAAACCAAAAAAAAACATCACCTATATAAGAGTCTTCCTTAGGTTCCTTGACTTTTATAGACTAGCCACCCAATAACAGATGTTAGTTATTTGCCAATCCTAATTGATTTTATTGCAAGTTCGGTTTAGAAAAGTGATTCGTAATAAAAATGAAACGTTTTTTTTATGCGTCAATTGTGCTTATTTCGGAGAGCGTATTTTGCCTTTCTTTTGACAAAAGAATTTGGATTGGGAAACACTTTCCCTGAAAAAAATCAATTCGGCCTCTGAAAAAAATTAAGTGTTCTTATGGCTTATTTTCCCGTAAATCGTATTTTATGTATGAACACAGAGGCAAAGCTGCCCTTCTCAAACACAAGCGAGGAAAATGCAAACAGAGCTCTAAATAGGCAAAACAAAAGTAAGGAAAAATTTTTTTTTAAAAACCTTGAAAAAAAATAGTGAGATTAGGAGTGTCACTTTCTCACATCTACTCTACGGCCGCTCGTAATTTCATTAACACTAGCCACCAATGAAGCAGATGAAGTTTCTATCAAAGTGCCAATGCTGCGCAGCAAAAATCCGACCAGTTAATGAGGAGTCTCAAGTCCACACATCTGCACCACAGTCACTTGGAAGTGAACCAGTAGCCCAGCTAATGCTGGATCACCTGTTTTAATATTTTGTAGCGAGACGAAAATGAGTAATTTTCAAAAAAAAATCAAAAAAATTTACGCAAAGTCCTAGTGATTTCTCTGCTAGTGATTTGCCGCTTATTAAAAGGAGAAAACAACTACTCGTTCTTCCTATTGAAGTCTTTATCTTAGATTTGGCGTAGCAGTTTTTGAAAAAAAAATGATATCATAGTTAGCTAGTAGTGCTCGAGATAAGTGATGAAAAAAACGGTAAAATTTCAACAACAAAAAAATTGATTTTTCTGAAAATCATATCAGCTTGTCTGCAAGTAAATAAGGAAAAAAGATTGCGCAGGAAAAATCTGAGGATCATATTAGTTTCAATGAACTATCAACCTCAGAAACAGCAGAGTTTTAGAAAAAACAAGAATAAGTCTCCAAAAAACGAGCAAAAACTCAAAAATTGGATGCTTTCTAAGGCCGTATTTTTTTTCCAAAACGCAGGGCATAGCCACTTGCGCATGAAAGATTTACATAACTAGTTTTTTGATATTGGTTAAACCCTTAATCTCCGATTTGGCAGGGTAGTTATTGGGAAATGTTTTAAAAATTAACCAGAATCTCAAAAACTGAGAATATTTGAGGCGGTAAGTTTTTTCTACCAATTTTGGCGAATAGCCGATTAAGATGGTGAGATCCCTATAATTTGTTCTTTTGATTGAAACGCCCATCTCAGATTTGTGCAATTAATATTTGAGAAAAGGAAAAAAATTCAAAACAAATAGGTCAAAAAGCCCTCTTGACATTTCGAAGGCCGTAGAACGTGGGGTAAAATGAAAAGAGACTAGCGAAATATGCAAGCACATATAAGAACACCCGGTTTTTCCATGGTTACCTATTTATTTGTCATAGTGTTAGACATTGAGTGGGCAACCAATAGAACGTCGTTTATTTACTGCAGATAAAGCTTAAAAGTTTCACAGAATATCTTGAATCTGATTTTATCAACACTTTATTTTTTGTACAATTGTAATTGTATTTCTGAAGAAATGATTTTTTATTTCTTTTTAAGTCGGTCTTTCAAAGCTTAACAAACACAATTTTTTATTATTCTCAGGTTTACATTACGAGAAGCTTTGAAAACAGTAGCATCAAAACGAAAGCCTTAAAACGCTAGGAAAAAGATTGGTTTTTGAAACTGTAGCATCAAATACCTCTTTGAAACGCTATAAAAAGATTAAAAATATATATTAAAGATAAAAAAATAATGGAGATAATTGAATCCATCGAAATGATTATATTCTACAACTAAAAATTGATAAATAGCTTTAAATTTGTTGAAAAAATGACAGCTTTGCCAGAAACTTTTACACAGAAAAAATGGCATTTAGCTTGACAAAATAAGGAAGGACGCCCTTGGAGCCGAAAACCTGGATCTAAAAATTTTCCTTAAACTTTACTGAAATTCAGCTCAATTGCAGGTACTCTTTTAACTTCTGCTGAATACACAATCAAAAGCAAGTAAAGAAAATTCAGTCGACAAAACGTCAACAAGCCAACAGAAAAAAGAACTCTCAGTGAATTCGAAATCGAAAAAAAATTATGCCTCTTTCAATTTGAAGAAAATTTTATTATTGTTACTTCTTTCATAAACCTAACATTTCTAACAAACACTTAGAAAAAAGTCAAAGAACGCAATGAAACAAAAAACGACCGACTCAATTTTTGGAAAAAAATTCAACCTTCAAATTAAAAGAAAAATACGGCCTTAAAGAACTATTTGAGATGGACACTCATTTGATTAATATAACTCAATTAGAGAGTACTTGATCAAAATATATATTTTACATTCCGCTAGGAAATCTAAAAGTTCAAATCCTCTTCGAAACTAGAAGTCGTTCTTGCGCCAATTCTGCTTTCAAAATTGGAGAGCAAATTTTGCTTTTCATTCAGCAAAAGAATTTGGATTATGACAAACTTTTTCCTGAAAAAAAAATAACTCTTCACTAGGTTCACTGACACTTATTAATTAAAATCATATTTCACTCAATTCAAATTTCAAAATCTATTTGAAGTCATTCACGTTTTGGCGCCATTCTCACTTTTTTGGAGAGCGTACTTTGCCTTCCTTTTAGCAAATACTTTTGAGTTAAACTTTGAGAAATCAAATTTCGCACCGCAAAAAATCAAAATCGAGCATGAACAACTTGCCCATTTCCTATTTTAAAAAATCAACAAGACATAAATTTCTTGACTACTTTTTTCATTGACACTTGAAAAAGTTTTTAAAAAAGATGTTCACAGATTTTAAAAAAATTAGCTGCCGATTATAAGACACTTGATATCGCAAGTGTAATGAATAACTGACTTCTAGTTGGCAAGAGAGTGCTTCCTCCAGGTGGCCTAACTTAAAGTAGACGTGTGACAGAGTTCCACTGACTTTTCCCACCAAGGGCGCATCTTTTGCCACTCCTACGATCGCTTTGTACCTCCTGAAAACACATCGCGTATAGTCTATAGGTATTCAGCCCCGCTTCACGGGTATGAATCATTCTGAAACTAATGAATTTGGATTATGACAAACTTTTTTTCTGAAAAAAAATCAAGTCTTTTGTAGGTTTTTTTGAATCTTTAATCGAAGGTTTGATTCTACTCGTAACAAGAAGACTGAATGCTATAAACATACAGAAAATAAGACACAGCTTGATGAAGATGTATGTCTACTTCCGCCTTTGTTGTCTCTTCCATCACTTCCATATGTTTGGCACGTTTAAACTCAGTCTGTCCAAGGTGATAGAGGGCAATTTCGATGAAAGCATCGTGCTGCTTCTTTTCTGCTTTGCGGAGCAGTTCTTGGAACATCGAGCAAGCATCTTCGAAGCTATTCATCATCGAGAGAGATATGCCTATCCTGGCACTGGAAAACGCTTCCTTCTCGAAGTCGTTCAAATGCCTGAAGTTGAAACATTTTGAGTACACCAAAATTCAGTTTACAAAGAACTTAACTCCACCTATCGACCTATATGAACGAAACTTCTTGAGCTGTAAATAAATCATAACTTACCTGGCAAGCTCAAGCTGATAATGCGCATACTTCAGAGCTTTTTCATATGTTCCAATGTTATGATAGATAACCCAAAGCTTATGATAAATAACATTTAGCACGTTCACATCATCAGTTCCTTGTACAATTGCAGCTTCGTAAAACCGTGCCGCATCACTCCATCTTCTACCATCCATTAATTTTTCGCCTTCTATTGCTAGCTGCATACAGGCATCCATTCTGAAATATGCATTAACACTTGAAACACTGATCAAGTTCACAGTTAGACCAAATTGAGAAAAAGCCCTCGGCGGGTTAAGTCTCTTCTAATTAACTGGGCTACTTGAGGCAGCTTATAACAAAGTTTTCGGAAAAGTGTTCTCCTACAGAAAAACTGTTCAAATAGTACAAAAAAACTGGTGTCTTCAGACCCGTAAAAAACTGGTAAGTAACTCAGGTCACAAATTGAGACTTTTAGGGAGGGTAATTCACATCTTTTACAGTCATTCGATTGAAAAGTTTTGATAAGATTCCTTTTATGAATTGTCCTAAATAGTTTTTTTTTTAAAGAAAAGGTCAATTAAAATGGGCCCTTCCGTCATGCGACGGTACGTGCACAAGTTGGATAGATCCGTACTAACGCTATATAAATACATCGGCAAAATTTTATAAATAAATCAAGTCGATATTAATGCATCAAGACAATTGTCAACTAAAATCTACCCTCCTTGATTATAGCACAGATAGAATTGTCTATATTGGATGTATTTTTAAGATTTTTGCACCCCCTAAGGCAGAGGATTGCACTCCTTAGAAGTGTTGTTCTTATAAAGTTTATTGTGTCCGAGTATGATTCGTTCCGTTTTTCGCTTAGTTTCTCTGCTAGTTTCTGGATGTTTTTTAGAGCCTGGTGCTGCTCCTTCGGTACACGCAAAAATTAGTGAAACAAAGCTGCTGTGTTCCACATCCAGAATTCTTTGTTGGCATTTTAATGTTTCGACACTCTCATGATATTTGTAGGCGTCAGATATAGTTTTAGGGCAGGATTTAGCATGGGGGTTGAAAATTTTTACATCGAAAAAGGTTCGGCTGAATCGCCCTCCCCAGAGTCCACTTGCCTTGATGTCAAGTCGAGCGTCATCTTCAGTAGTGGTTGTTTTGTTGTGAAAGCTTTCGCCTTCCAACGATTGAAGTTTCGACTCTATTTCAACATCATGACATACTTCGTCCAGGAGTGTCGCAAAAGTATCGCGAATTTCATAATGTCTTAGGTGAGTGTATCCACCTTTGAGACTGTCTAGAGAATGGGTCAGTTTGAACGGTTGTCCACATGGGCATTAATCGCGGGGTGTTTCGTGGTTACCATCCATATCTCAGATGTAAGCCATCTTTAAACTTCGATTTTGTTGAGTGAAAATTGTATCTTTTTAAGTAGCACGCTTAGCCAATTCGATGCTCCTTTCTGTGACGCTAGATTTATTGTCAGTTTTTTTTTCAGATCAGCAATTTTCCATACTTAAAGCCTTTTTTGAATCTGATGTTCCCTCTCTCAGTTTTGATGTTTCTATTTACAGAGTTTGTTCCGTTCCAGCTAATGCTAGATCACTGTTTTCAAAAGGATCACAAATGGCTTGTGACCACTCATAAGTTGCATAAGTTCTGGAAAAGTCCGTGTTACTGAGGAGGTCCAATCCTAACATTCTTGATGGAATTGCAAAAAGGTTTTGATCTTCATCGGTCATATGGTTTTTACCAGTAATACTAAGAAGTAGCTGATGTCTTGCATTTTTCTTATTTTCATCCATTTTCTTAAATGCTTCCGGAGTTGTTCTGGTTAGAAAGCTTAATTTTTTTTTGAACTCGCTTTGTGTAGCAGGTGTACTCGTTTTGTACTGATGTTTTAGCTATTTTGGAAAACTTTTCAGTTAGGGTAGTTGTCTTTTCAATTTCTCTTTCCATGTATATATCGCATACTGATGGTCTTCGTAGAACCGATTCAAGGACTCTAAAACCGTCTACCATTGCATTATTTGTGCCTTCAAAAATTCTATGACGCTGTCACGAGTGTTTTCTTTTACTAAGAATTGACAATTGGAAGGCTTCACATTGTATCCGAAGACTTTCCGTGCACATCCAGGTTTTCCAGTATTGCGCGGAGACTCGTAAGACCACCTGCAGCGCTTCCATCATCTGCGTACCATTTTTGGGTGGTACATTTGGTTTTTGCAGGAGCTCAATCAGTGGATAGCCATTGCGAGAGAATCACCTTGCGTTGTGCCTTCGGTAGATGTCAAAACCGTTTTATTGACATATAGATTTGAGAGATGTTAATATGAGTTGGCCAGCGCATGATGTAGTGCCGCACAAAGGATTTCTACATTTTTTAGAGCAAAATTTATTGAGCGAGTTGAAGGCATTTCTGCATCAATGCGTAGTATGAATAAGTTTCCGGTTTCTCAAACTCGTTCCTCAAGCTGTGGATAGCATATTCGATTCAACACTTCTGGCCTAAGCAGAGGTGGCAATTTTTTCCGAGATTTTCAAATCTGATTTTAGACATTGGGGGATTGTTTTGCCAATTATTTTTCTCAGATTTTCGCCTATATCCATGGGCCGGAACCCTGCATTTTTGTCCAGAGTTATCATGCGAAACGATTTGCACGCCGTTAGGTTTTCATAGGGGAGAACTTTAGTTGCTGTTGTATAGGATAGTTTAACAATTGTTTTGCAAAGCTCAATGGATGTCTGGTTCAGGTGAGTTAATATCCTTCTCCATTTGCACGCATCTAGACCTGAGGGACCGTAGCTTCCGTGCGTTTTCAGGGTTGATTTTCGTGCCAGATATTTTGCCTGTACTCATTAGTTAATCGAATTGCTTAACTTCTTCTTTTACATCGGACTTCTTCTGTTTGGGATGTCTAATTTCGAGAGCTTTCGCTTCAGTGAAAAGTTCGTCTTATAGACCTTGCTTCCATAAAATTATGCGGCGGCTTAGTGTTTTAGAATTTCATCCGTTTGTTTTTGATATAGTTTTGGGGAGCAGCAGATGCGGAAGAATCATTGCTGCGTTCACTGTGACGTTAGAATTTGGTGTTTTTTTTTTTACTAATGACAACAGCTGCTGCTTAAGTAATTCTATGAATTGGAAACCGGGCTTGTTCTTGCTTACAATTATGAAGCGCGGTTTCCAGTTAACGACATTTTTATATATGTCGGTTATTTTAATTTCAAGTTCTTGGTCGATAAGTTTCCAGGGGTCAAAGGAGGCCGTGCTTGTTGGTCTATTGGTGGAGTTGGGCTCTTTTGCAATGTTCTCGGGGGTGCATTGTATGCAGGAGAACCCATCGTAATAAAATTTGCTGCTCTGTAGCCCGCTACATGAGACATGGAAGTAAGCTTTGCAAATGACACACCATATGCCTCATTTTCGGAGGTTGCGATTGCAAATATGGCTGAGCGTTTGATTGTCCATTATTTGGCAGCGAGGAGGGTAAATTTATGGTGAATATATATAAGTTAGCTGAGCGAGCATTGAACTGAAGATTTTTTTACCATAAAAACAAAAATGAATACAATCTTTACAAATCATATTAGCACAAAAATTAACGTTTAGATTGGGGGAAATATTTTGGATTCTTGAGTGGTAAAATGTATTTATAGGGCAAAACAAAGAATTATTTAGAGCATCAAATTTTCAGTTTATGAAGTTATTGTTTGCAGAGAGGATGGTTTTGAGGATAATTAGCACATTTGGGTTAAACTTATAAATTATCAAATTTATTAAAAATCTCCAATCAATAGCAAAGTCTGAAACTGTAGATGAGTTATCACTAAATCCGGCTACTATAGTAACACAGTTCAGTCTCTGCGAGGGGTAGCGCGAGACAGTAGAGGCAAGGTCGGCTAGCCTTGCACCTCTGTACGAGTGAACCGTGGCTCTGACATCTTTGGGAGTGCAGTACTTGGTCTTTGAGGTTCCTATTACCAGTTTTTGCTCCCGTTGGGTATCCATTTGTGCCTGTACTTTGGCACGGACATTCACTAAACAGGGTACAAGAGAGGCAAAACCAGAGAAAGAATAGATTGAAAATAGATTGTAGAGAAATGGATTTATAAAAAAACAAATAACAAAAAAAAATGGAAGCGATTACAACCTGGTTTTTCACGGGTGGAGGTTTCGGCGGGGATGTCCGGTTAGAGGGGGAGTATCGCTGTTTGACGGGCTTGTCTCTAAAATCCCCTACTTATCACATGAAACTATTTATTAAGTTTATTACAACAATTAGGCTATTGTCCTAAATAGTAAGTGAAATGTGACATTCGCTCGGAAGTACATATCGACGAAAAATGAAGCCAGGTTGTAAAAGGACTGGCTAGCGTCTAAACTTAGCTCTACATGCTTTTAACCGTCTCTCTCTAAGCCAGTTTATTGTGTGGTCCTTTTCATCATCGGGTCGACAAAAACGGTATTGTTTCCGGCTTCGACCAGAACGCTCAGATTAACTCAATTACATGCAAAAATAGTGAGCTCAAGGCTGGGTCTCAGTATCTTCAGACCACGAGGTCACTCCTAAAAACAGGGCTTATTTATTTATTTAAACTACTTATTTATTTTACTACTACTGTTTTTGTTCAGTAGATAAAAATCGTCATTCGCATCGGAGATGGATCAACCCTTTCCCTCAACTCCTAGCTTCTCATTATCTAAAAATGAGTTCGATGTTAATTAAATTAAACTCAGGACATCCTCATGAAGCTAAAAGTTATTAAAATAAAGAGTTACAATTCTCTCCCGAGACCCTTCCGAATTCTTTAATCACGACAAAGAACAGTCCTCTTCTTTCCGGAAGGTTGGTCCTGTCGTTCCAACTCCCTTCCTGGTTCTCGGAAGTTGCTAGATTGTAAAACTAGGTTGTAATGGTTGTCAATCACTATTATATTCGTATTTCTCGTTCTTATTTCTCGTCTCCTCTCTTTCAACGACTGTTGTTGTTGTGTTGTTCGCAGTTTCAGTTGTCTCGAAATCTCAAATTGTTACGTTTCGTTCACGCTCAAATCATGTTTTTAAAAAGTAGTATGCCAAATTAACCATTCCTGATTCATTCAATTGTCAAATTAAGACCACTAATCCGCAAAAACCGCCAATTTTCTCACTCTGATGCTATATTAAAATTCGAATTCGAAATGCCTATTGACGGCATTTTGGTCGAATGTCACATACTCTACGGGCAGCCCGGTCAATGTCTTCATTGAGTCTCGCAGTATTCATCAAAATGGTACAGTGCCATCGAACAGAATTTACAAAATAAATTTAATCACTTCTATCCATATCAAATTGACTCACCGCAGAATATGAATGGCATCATAGTACACTGTTATAGCCTTCCAAATTTTTTCACTAGTCTGCACTTTAAAGGATATGACTTAAGATAAAAACATCTTTTCTGACTTTTAAGGCCAATGTCTTGGTTTAAGACTCTTTCTCCTGGGTTTAAAAAGTATTGGGACGCAGGACGGTCCTGCCAACCAACAAATTAAAATTATCCTACTATGCTTCTTCCCTTCGGAAAATTAGTTTATTATTGGTCTTTAATATTAAAATTAGGGAACTTGGTGGTTAGAAGGGAAAATGAAATAATCTCCCACTGTATGAGATTACCCAAGCACTTCATATCACCACAAAAAGATCAGTCGTCTTCGTTGAATAAAAAAAATCATGCAGGCTAGAATAATTAATATACTGTTCACTCAAGCCTCTCTAGATAAATAATAAGTATCTCAAAAGCCACTAACTAAATTACATTGCAAATTTGTAAATGCAAAAAACTTTTGAACCTCAAAAATCAACTAAAATTTTTTTTCATTCAGTTTCAATTAAAAGCTTTGTTGCTTGGTTTCTCATTTAAGTTTTTCTCGCATAAACAATTCTGAGTATTAAAATCTCCTCTTTTGTTGCTTCTTTGTTCGTTTCTTGTTCACTTCTTTGTTTTCTTCTTTGTTTTTGTCGTTTAGAAGTTCTAAAACTTCTAAATTCTTCTAATATTTCTCTTTTTTGCATCTTGTTTTTCCGCTATTTGTCAATGCTCCATCTCCTCCTCCAGCGACATTGACTCCGCACTTTCAGTTTCATAGTATTGCAACACGTCGGTGGCTATTCTGTCGCCGTTGGAGGCATCCTCCAACACTTCTGCTCTTCTACCCTTTGTTTGCAACAAGGTAGAGGATCTACGCTCGTTTCCTGTTTCTGCAGAAGCTGTCGTGGAAACACAACGTCACGTTTCTCTCCAGGTCTTCCTTCAACAATTCTTTTCTTTCTCTCCCTTCACACTCATTCGTTCAAGACTTTTTCTTCACTGCAGTGGTCACTGCATTCCAATGAGTCACAAAAATTCGCTTGAAAGCGCCTGCTCCTATGTCCAGCTGATACGCACAGTAAATCCTGCTGAGCTTCGACATATGCTTCTTGGCATACTCGTAGAACCATGCAGTCATGTTGGCTCTGAACCATGGCATCAGTCGTCTTCTGGCCCATATCTTCTTCACTTCCATCGGAACATTTAAGATTTTGCACATTGTCTCAAAAAGATCTACGTCTTTTAGACAATCCAGTTCCTGTAATTGTTCTTCTTTACATGAGCTTCCAGCCATCGATTTGCCATCATAACTCCCACTATCAGTATCGTTATGGGCTGTGATGAATCTGGTAAACCCATGGAGAGCAGCTCTCTAGAGTCCCAGACCAACACCAGATTACTGCGCCCGGTTTGTAGCAAGCAATGACAGAGGAACTCATCATGTGACAACATGATGCTTCTCCAATTACGCTTCCCCGACGCTTCCATTAGTGGTTCTACTTCCATCATTACTCGGTGGATCTCATTGTTTTCATCTACTGCGTTGTAATCTGTAGCTGTTGATCCTTTCTGCTTCTGTCTTTCAAAATCACTAAAGTTCCCACTAGCGTATCCCATAAACTTCTTTCCCAGTATCAGTTCTAACTCTTCCTCAGTTCTTTCTGAAACCGCTGCAAAAATCTTACATAGCAACTCGTAAGATTTCTCCGACCTTCTCGCCAATCTTACACGTTTCGGCACTGAGAGGGCTTGGTCCACAATTGTCCTTGTACTCTTCACATCCACTGCCACAAAGTGCACTGGATATCGGCTTTTCCACATCGGAGCCAACATCGATCAAAATAGGTATCGCGCTCCCGAAGGTCTGCGATAAGCTTCACTCTGCCGAATTTTCAATTCTGGTTCTATAGCTTCTCTCCACTTTCCCATGTTTTTCTGTTCAGTTTCTAACCCTGCCGGAAACACTTCCACGCTGATGGCCATGACCATCTCATGCTTTTGTTCTAGATTCAAAAACGACTCTAAAGAACCAAACATGCTGTATAATCCTAGTGCAGTCACTAGGTTCACCTCAGTTCCTCAGTGGCAATCTGCAATTAGTTCCGTTTCCGTTTTCGCTTTGATCACCATGTTTCCGAATGATATCGTCAGTTGCTTATGTTGTTTCACAAGAGTCTTCACGCAGTCAAGACCTCCACACATGTGACCTTCCAGTCTACAGACTTTTGCCAGACAGCTACCAGGTTCAACCCAGTCCTCTGGTCCCCAGCCAGGCAACTCCATATTGACTCCTTTGTTGCTCTTGGAGGCTGTTGTCATCAAGTTGTAAATGATGTTCAGGTCACGCAAGTTACAACCTGAATTCAGCTCCCTCTGCACATCCTGTGCTGCATGCAATATCGAATTGGCATTCATCGGCACCATGATGGTTTCATTAGCTCCCACGCCACCATTAGACAAATCCTTAGTAGTTCGTTCGAGAATCCCAATCCAAATTCTACTCGGTTGTCAGATTTTGGCACAGAAGGTGAAGTCATCGTTTCCTCCATCAAAAGTCCCAACTTAGCTTGCTGATTAGCAGCGCTCCTTATTGTCATAATTCTTGACGTCCAGAATCTTAGCGACACCGCCTGTTCGTAAACGAAGAAACAATCGCGTAGTTCTTCATTAATGAAAGGGTTGTATGCCATCCCTACGATCCCGGATACGTAACTGGACGACTTTTTCTGATCGGTTCGCAATATTCACTGGACTTTGGCAATTCTCACATGGATTCTTTTGTGAGCCTCAGCTCTTTGTTCGAGAATCTCCGTATTTCATCAATCTTCTTCATTAATTCCAGTTCCACGGGCTCCTTCATGTTCACTCGCATCGGTTCACTTTGATGTACGGCTGGAAGTGCTTGTAAGATCAAGGTTTTCGCTCAATCATTGCCTTCTCTCAGCATCTTGGAAACGCTGGTACCGATCTTTGTTCTAACATGAATCGAATGAAACAGAGAGCTTCTCTCTGTTTCGCACACGCAACTGCCGCTCCTTCTGGGGTCATTAGATCTCTCACACTCGTCATCAAGAACCCTTTCTCTGCTTTCGAGCTTTTCCTTTCTTCTGAATTGTTCTCTTTCTCGTCAGTCCAGTCATGCAACAAGCGAACCTAAGTTGTAGCTCCGTTCTCACATAAAGTATCGCTATCAGAGCGTGTGTTTTCGTGGTGGTTTTCATTTCTTCTTCGAAGTGTCGTAACACCACTGCTCTCCATGGTAGGCTCATCAGCTGGTCTATCGTTTCCGCATGCATCTCAGAGGAGACCAGTGTTCCGTACGCCTTCTGTTTCGTGATTGTGCCTTGTATCATTGTCTCCAGGTAGCATTCTATGGCGCTTTTGTTTTCTAGAGCAACTAGGTATCCTCTAGCCGAGTTTTTATGTTCCACCATCTCCATGTATCCACCAGCGAGTTCGTCGATCGAGACAGTTTCTACTATTTTCAATCGCTTATACTCCACTGGGATTAGCTGTCCTACGACGCTTCCCTTTCCATGGTTCATGCAAGATGGTATAAAATCTCGTAGGGTATTTTTTCCACATTGGCTAAGAATTTTCATTTTTAATGTCGCTCCAGTCAGAGTGCGGTCACTCTTCTTGGTTTTATAACTAACTGACCTTAGTCCTGCCATGAGGATGGGTGGCACCATCGTTACATCAGTCATTTCCCTATCTGTGCCCGGCAACTGATCATCACCTTGTCCCATATCCATGACTTCTTCGACACGCTTCCGCTTGGCCAAATTGACCACTCTTACTGAAATTTCAGAGTCTATTTTCGTTTTTCCAGCTTTCCTCAATGTCAGTTTGCTGCCAAGCTTCATTTTCTTTCCTTGATCTTGTCAATCACCATTTTCGACCGCATCGTTCCTTTTCGGGTTCTTGCTGCGCAGCCTTTATGAGAGAACTCACTTTACTTTCGCTACTGGCCGAATCGACTAACAACTCGCTAAATCTCCCTTCGCATTCATCCAACTTTTCGAGGATCTCTCGCATCAATGGACTGTTGAGACCTGTCCTCAACATTGACTGGGTGCCGTAGCACTGAACTACCGTCCAGACCTCTTCCATGAAGGCAACTCTGTCCATAGTACATCCCGTTCTACTCTCGTGGCCTCTATGGTGAACTTCCCATTCCTCTTCTGGTAACGTTCCCAAGAAAGGTACTCTGGCAGTGCCTTCTGTTCTTCCTCTCCTCGGCGACTCCTTTAAATGTTTCTCTCCTTCTCTCCGACAATTTTCGGTTTGCATCCATGAAGGCTGACAGAAGTTCCAGTGTGGAAGTTTCATCCTCTGCTAGCTCAGATTTCAATGTCCTCTAGGAAATTGAAATCTAGGCTAGATATCCCACCTGTCGACGCCTTATCGTCATCCTTTCATGCTTGATCAGGGTCCTGTTGCATAGGTTCTTCCGATCGACGGTGGTTTTCTCCCTCCTTGTCGTCTCGGTTCTGATTCTTCCCTGAACTCGAAGGGCCTTTGCTCGTCACTCCCTGTCCCGCCTGGGAACTTTGGTATAACTAGCCTGACAGATGACTTGTCTTTTTCTTCTCCGTGCTTTATCTTGAGTTCTTCACAGCCGAAGGGCGCTAGTGCAGTCCCCGTCAATAGTTTCCCGCTTATCGCCAATTCCGGCATCACGTTCAACAAAATATAGCGCGGTTTTCTGCAAGTCTGCTTTGCCTCTCATGTTCATTGGCGCCAGATTCATTTTCGCCCACTCTTCTTCAGATCTTACGGGTTTAGGAGTAGCTTTAATGATGATTCGTCTCCTCGCCGATTCATCCCAGTACGCAAACTGCGTGTGTTGCATTACGGCAGTGTTCCTGCCCACGAAGCACGGGTCCATCGTCTCTGAAACTTTGCCAATCCTCCTTTCTTTCGTTTCAAAGGCTCTCAATCAGGGAGTTTGTACTACGGAGTCTGCTCCGAGCAACATCCTTTTGATCAGAGGGAATTCTCGTATTTCTTCTGGCAGCTTTGTTTCCTCTCTCTTTTTATGGTACGAGGCCATCAAACGAGGAATTTGCGTTATTTCTCCATTTGTCGTGTTATAGGGCCTCAAGATCCAGAGTTTCGGGAACACTTCGATATGTCCTCTGTCTACTTCACCCATTCGATCACGGAAACCATCATCAAAACTTGTTGCTGTCATTTCTAGCTCTGATATCTTCGCGAACAGCAAATTTTTGCTCATCAATTCTCGCAACACACTTTGCTCACACCAACTGAGTGCGCTCCCATCAACTGCTGAAATAGAGTTCAGGTGCAACATAGACCTTCTATACGCTTCCACCCTAACGTCAGGGAACGCGAATGTTACTGCAGGACCGTATATCACCGTCACAAACTCCGTGGTTCCTTTGATTAACGCTAAGGGATCGGTCCTCATAGCTAGGCTCAAATCAGTCAATAAGGGCATGCCTCCTGCATGACATCGCACATCTTCCTCTTTTTTAATTGTTTCGTCTTCTACTGTTCCAAAGCGATTCTGTTGTAGAAGGTATGGATTAAGGTGTGTCTCAGATCCCTTACTTTGGTCCATGAGTCGTTGGAGCTCCTTATGTCAAATCTCCTCACGTTTTCTCTCAATTGTTCAGGATAGCGGGTCAAACTCATCAACCCTCCCAAGTTACCATGGGTGATCGCGATTAGTGTCAGGTGTCCGTCCAGTCGCAGGTTCTGCAATCCCTCGGTGAGCAGTAGCACTGGTCCTTTAACGAAATTCTCCGCTCGAAACGTCACAAGCAACGCCAGGATCACTACTATCGTTAATTCTGTTACTGCTTGGAGGAACTCTTTTATCAGGTATCGAGAGAGTCCGGGGTAGACTTTCGCCAGTAAGGACGCGGTCCATTCTGCTTCTAACACTTCTTACATGCTGTCAGTTCTATCGTAGCCTTCTTCTCCCCATAGATTTGGCGTCCAGAAAGTTTCAAGAGTTACTTGGCACATCCTATTCACGAATTCGGCTGAATTTTCCTCTGCATTCTCCGCTAAGTTCAACACCTCCACCAGGTAGGCATGAATCTTCTTAATCATCGCCGGGCCTTGCTCGAAAGCGTCCGCTCCCAATGCTGTTACTCGAGGAGTCAAGTGCAGCCACTGATTGGCCTCTGGCTTCGTTCGCAAAACCATCGCTTCCAAGTGAGCTTTCGTCTCATTGGAGTTCTGCCTCTTCTCTCTCTCATTCCCCCTTTTTCTCCTTGACTGAACCACAGGTCATTGGAAATCGCCGCTATCACTCGACGGTCATCGTTGATTCCTGGCTTTAGTTTGAGCTGTCTGCTGAAACTGGACAGCTCCAACCCCAACACCTCATCCAGTACTAGCATGTTTAGTGAATGGTCTCTGAATCCTCTCATGCAGTTCGAGATGTCCGACCATACTGTCGGCAATTCTGCCCTAAGTGGTATCAGGTTCTTCGCTTCCACTTTGCGGTTCGCAGCAGATATGATCACACGATACTTTCCTTCCGAAAGTAACGCCACCAATGTGTGCACGAATTTCAATCCATCCGGGAGACGTGCATATCCCGGAGACAACGCAAATACTGTTTTTGGTGTCATCTTCGTGAATGCTCCTTCTTTCATTGCATCGGTTATCTCACCCATTGGTTCCAGAATGTCTTTATTTGCTGGCCATACTGCATCTTCCGCCGTTGTAGGCTCTCTGAGTCTGCTCAGGAAACCCTACTGTGCAAATGGTCGTTTATGCCGGCAAACACGATCGTTATCGGGTTCACTTCAACTTGTCGTTGGACCCCGATTGCCATTGATACAGACTGCATCAGGTCCAAGTCGATTGCCGCCAGCATTATTACGTAAGGCCAAAACAAGGACTTGGAAGTATCACAAAGTCCGAGTTCGCCGCCACCAAAACCTTGGCCTTCCTCATCTCTACTTTATCGTACATCGCAAAAATAGTCTCGTCCTTTCGAATCTTTAGTTCACCATATCCCTCAACATCGCCTTGGTGGACTACTTGCTTTGGGTAAGCTCTTTCTTTCACGTGAGATGGAGGTCCTTGCACTTGTTTGAACATCTTCACATGCTGTCGTATTGGTGCTCTAGTCGTCAGAAATCTTCCTGGCCTTTCTTCTCAATTTCCTTCGCTGTGGTTCATCCTCACGTCCTGCAAATATCTGTCATTCATTGGACTCATGATGTTATTTGAGGGCAGTCCCTCAAGATCAGCGAATTGTAAGGCCGTCGTGGAGCTAAAGTTAATGCCAGCTGCTATCAACCAGCCCACTCCCACGATCGAGGTAAAGCACACTCACAGAGAGCCCAGTTCCATTCAGCATCCTCATCGCGTCAGCTGCAAACTTCACCATTTGGAGATTCAATTTCATTAGGCCTTGTTTGTAGACATGCCAGGGGGAAGGTATGGGTGTCGACCACATTAGAGAAGCTCTGTCTGGTGGTCAAAACTCTCGGCTTGTACTCGTTGTTTCTGACCTCGAGGTGTCGTATCCGTTGTCGAGTTAACAGGTCCTTATCTCCTTCGCGGATGAATAGTCCTTCTCACTGGCGCTTCGCCCAGTCGATCCAGTACGTCCGTTCTTTGCCCGACTCACTGGAGCTCTGTTGCACCTGTTGCACTGCTGGGACTGATCCCAGACGTGTCTCTAGATTAGGAGGCACAAAGTTCGACATTGCCGGTTTATTCGCGGTTTCCTCCCTCCTCAGCATTCCTCTATCAAAGAGTTTGGCCTCTAGTTCATCCAGTCGCTCTTGGAAGACGCGGTTCATCCAGGCTTGTCCCTCCATACTCTCAAAACGGACTCCATCCTTAGTGAATCTGGCCTGATCCATGGCTCTCAGCTCATGTTCCAAATCCATCAGGATCATCCGCCCAGCATTGCGATTCGCCAGATTTCTCACAATGCTGTTCCATCTGATGACCTTTTTGTTGTGCTTTCTTCCCGTCGATCTTAATGTTCTCGTACTCATCGGGGACGGTGCAGAAGGTCAGTACCGCGCACTTGAATTTCTTCCAGATAGTGGTAAAGAGGCATACCATCATTGATTCCCGTTGCGCTTCTTCCTCGTCCGAGCTCCTCGACACATTAATCGTGCCTAGTAAGATCATTATATATGGGATTCTTCCTGGGTTCATCAGTTCTACCATTCGATACAGCTACCGTGGCGCCTCCAAAGGCCATCACTGTGGTTATCCACGAGGTCCTCAAACTCTGTAGAACTCTCATCAAATTGTCACCCAGTATTAGATGTGATGACCCGAACGGCGGTTGATGCTTGTTTACTGCTGGACTCCAAGTCGATCGATTGAAACATGCTCGCATGCTCGTGTCTGGAACTCCAGTAAAGTTGTTCTTCACCTGGTTGTCTTCTGTATATCAAATACCATGGACACTTTTTTCATTGACATTTGCCTTATCTTCCTGTCCGGGACTTTCGAGGTCAGGTCGTCTTTCCCGTTGTGGTGTTAGCTCCCGTTCTCCTCATCGTTTCTTGGGAGAGCTCCACTCTGCATGTATCCTCCATCGTCCCATAGGGTGCAGTCACCCCGGAAGCTGGCTCACTCCTGTTGACTACTTGTCGTCCAGCCGTTTCTATCAGCTTTTGCACCGTCTGTTCCACGACTGGGGTATCACTCGGGTCCGGGATTGTTACCCTGCCGGTTGCTGTCGGAACTCGTACCTCTGTCGTTTGGCCATGTTCGCGAAGCATTAGAAGCTCCATCGTGGACTGCCCACGAGGAACATCCCTTGCGGGTATTGTCCTTTCCACCGCTGTCGTCAATGCCATCCGCTCCAATCGCTCCTCATATTCGCGCCTCAAACGTTCTATTGCCTCGCCCTGCTTCTTATTGCAATCCTCAAACTGTCTTTTCCACATATCTCTGTCTTCTTTAACACTGAGCAAAGTCTTGGTCACTCGATCCAGTTCTTTCCTCGTTTCACTTAGATCGTGTAGATCTTGCATCATCTCATTCGTTTGGACTTCCTCTTCTAATCTCGCCCTCTTTGGTGGCACAGCTGCTCTCAGCTGCTTCTCTTGATGCATCCTTCTCAATCCAGGCCTAGGCTTGGTTGGGAGAGGCATCTCACCTGGTTGGCAGGTCATGGAACATCCCAATCCAGGCTCGTTTGCCAAGTCACTTCCTGAGAGCCCCGTTTCTCCACCTCATTACCCTCATGTTTGGACGGTCTAGTACTCCTTGTTGTCCATATGCTGCCATCAACAAGACTTCAGTGGGGCGGTCCCCACGGTTATCGTGCCCTAAGATGATTGTCAAGGTGAGCAGCAACATGACCACCTCTGGGTCCTCCAGAGCGAAGTCTCGAACCATTAGCCGACGATAGACCTCATCTATCACCGGTCCTACATACGCCTCCGCTAGGTCCATCAGTCCATTCAAGTCGATGATGTCCATTTTTCTTGATTCGGTTTGATTATCAGTTTGTACCATTGAAATTTGATGAATAATTAAATGATCAATCAGGATTTAGCAAAGAGGTCACGAAGATCAAATTTGTCAACTTTATTACAGATTTTGCATTAAAACTAATTTAAAACAGTCAGATAAAATGATTTTGATCTTACGAAATTTTAAAATCAGTTTATTGCTAAAATTTTGGAATTCGACCTCAGAATGAACAGTCCAAACTTTGGGTCTGTTCTTTTGATCATCGCTAGGTCATTCGTGGTCGCCAACCCTTCCATATCCAAGGTCCTAATAATATAACACATAACATATCACATATAACACAACACGTCCTACAATCAACTTACACTCAGCCTTTACTCAAAAAGTATTTCTTATCTGAATACAGTTGTATGTTGGTATCAGAAAAGATTACGTGTACCAATGCATACAGCTCCCGTAGATGCAATCGTCCTCGATTTGGGTTGTATACTGGAAGCGAGAGCTCCTTCACCTCCCTCTCCACAAGGAAGTCTCTCAGTCTCGTCAAGGACAAGACCAAGTCTTCAGGGTCCACATGCTGCTCCTCCCGCCCTCGTCACTAAGAAGCAAAAGTACCCTCCTGGTATTTAAGAAGCCGCCGGAGAAAAGGGTGCTATACCTCCTATTCCTGGTCTTTGCTTCCAAAGGAATTCTATGTTTTTATATTCTCTCTTAAAATCTGCTGCTAACGCTATCCTAAAAGTCATGTACACTGTGATCGCTATCGCACATGTCCTATTTGTGAGTATAAAATCGATATCTGTTAGTATTATGCTACTTGAGTACTCATTTGGCAGGTTAAAATATGACTCTACTACTCCCTATGTCTGGTTCCTTGAGATCTCAGCTTGATTCAGCTTCTAGGCCACCCGTTTCTCTTGCTATTTTTAAATTTTTAATAAATAATTTTTCAGTTTGGGTAAGTCCTACCCCCACCTCCCGGACAAAAATATCCATTGACGTCCCCATTGATCGCATACCGGATTTTTGGTTGAGATTGGACGCATGAATGATTAATTGCCCTTCCTGGGCAGCCCAGGAAGGATCATCCCTGTCGTTTTTTATCTATTTCATGCTTTCACGATCTACGTACTGAATCGTGACACTGGTCTCTTTTGGGTCCGATGTCATTTCGTTCAGCCACTCTTAGACGTGCAGGTAGATCTGGTTGCAACTTCTTGCCAGTCCTCTTCTGGGTAGGGTAAGGTTTCTTCATCTGCTTCAATCATCTCATTCGGATCCAGGTCCAGTGTGGCCTCTTTCCTTCTTCTATGACTTCATTCCCCTGGTGCCCTTTTCATTGACTTCGCAGGCAGGGTCCGTCATCAGATAACACCCTCTTCCATGTCCTTAAGTATACACCAGTCCTCTGTAGATGGGTTGTGTGGCTTATTGTTTTCAAAGTTAGCGGCTCGAGCAGTACTCAGTCTAAAAAAACGCTCCTCCTGGTGCACCTCCGTTATCATGAACGGTCCCCTCCAATTCTTTGGGAGCTTCATAGTCCCTTTAGGTGGTATAACAATTTGAAATACCCATACGTAGTCTCCTACTGAGTAAGCTTTTGCACCAGATGCTTCCTCTGCCTTGCCTGTGGTTGCTGAGTATTTCGTCTACACAAGTGGCTAGTCGTTCAGCTCTTGTTGACGTCTAATCACATCCCTTACATAAACTTGTGGTGATGTTTTCTTTCCTTCATCCTCTGTGTAAAAGAAAGTCAAGGGCAAAGTCTTTTCGTGTCCAGTTAACATCATGTGTGGACTTATTCTGGTGGTGGAGTGTTGTTATAAGCTCCCATCACTTATAGAGGGTATCTGTCCTAATCAGTCAAGTATCTGGAACAGTACACCCTCAATATCGACACCAGCGTCCGATTTTGCCTCTCCGCTAAGCCATTTGTCTGGGGATGATACGTCGTTGAATGAGCCTGAGCCACTTGAGAACGTCTCAAGAGCTCTTTAGTAGGTTCTTCTACGAAGGCAGTTCCATTGTCCGATTGAAACGTCATTGGGCATCCGTGCCTCGCTATCCACGTATTGATTAGATGATCGCATTTCTCTTCTGCTGAGGCAGTTATGCAGGGCATGGCCTCTGCGTATGTCGTGAAGTGATCGATCATGACCAGGACATGATTGTAGCCACTGTCTGTCATACATATCTTCTGGTGGTCAACCTCACCACCTCGCTAAACTCAGATGACTCAATTCACTGCAATGGAAATCGCAATTTTCTTGGGTCCTTGACTTTTTGACATGACAGACGTGCTGGCACCCACTTCTCACATGCCTTTTTGATCCCAGGCCATTCAAAGTTTTCAGGATCAATCCCATGGTGGCCCATCTGTTCATGCGCCCTGAAAAAAACTTCCGTCTGATAGAGTTGCGGCAACACTATCGCGTTGTTTTTGTTCAGTACTTTGTCTTCTTCTATTCTCATACAAGCCCCGATCCCATCCTTGTTCAGGTATAACCTTCCCTCTTTCTGCATAAAGTACTGTCTCAGAATACGGTAACTGTCTTCCTCCAGATCACCTTTATCTGGTGCCCAATTCTCGATCCACCTTTTCAAATTACTCGTCAAGCGGTCATTTCTTAGCGCTCTTAATAAGTCAGAGAGTCTGTATCTCGCCATTAAGAATGTCTTCATGACACTCAACTGACAACTCAGGTCATCGGGTTGATGCGCGTCATCTTTTTTCTTCACGCACCAAAGTTTCGCCAATGGTTCTGTCTCTTAGTTGATAGGTTGAAGATCAGTCCTTACTCCTTCCTTCTGCGGTAACAAGCTCAATGAACGTTTCGATACCGCTATGGTTTCCAGATCATCCACTGCGTTGTCAAGGACTCTTCCACCGGGTACCAGGTAGCGATCACTGTCAAGGTCTTGATACACCTCCCTGTCCAAGTCTCTTTCTCGAGTCTCCGCTAGTAACATGTGGATTGCTAACTCTGACAATTCTGATCCAGTGAGGAGAACCTTTCTGAGTAGGTGTCAATTTCTGAATTCCTCGAGTTTTTGTCATCGGACGAGTCCGCCACGGAGCTGGTTCCGTTTAAACGCTCTGCTCATCCGTTCCGTCTAAACTCCCCGGACAATATCTTATCCTCCCGGTCTTGTTCCTGCGCACGATAATTTTCTCCAACATCCGACTCCCCGGACAAACACAAGCTTTCGTGTTCCGGGTTCTGTTCCTTGACTTGGTAACTTTCTTTGACGTCCTTTTCCCCGGAAAAACTTTCTTGTTCCGGTTCTTCTTCAACTTCTCCCCGCTTCCGAGCGGGATTCTCGAAGGTGACAGTCTTCCTTTGTTTTCCGATCTCATGTTCTTTTTGTCTACATGATGTCCTCATCAAAACGCTCTGAGGAATCGAGGATACCAATCTACCAACCACTGAACTACCGTCCTACAATCCCTTTCGCTTTCCTTGTGTTGGCGCCTTGATGTCATGATCTTCGCTTTCTCTCTGATTGCCAGCGACTGCTGCTGCCCATTTGGGGTAATCTCTAGTCACTTCTCTCTCCAGCAATCCACCTAGCATCCGCATCAATTGCGGTGTGACCTGCACCGTCTTATCCAGCAATGAGAGGCTGTTTATTTTCATACGATAAAGTTCCTTTTGGACCAGGTTCGAGCGTAGCAACAGATCCAAAGTCACCCGGCCCTTTTTTGATAAGATCTTTATTTCTGCTGCCTCCACCACTGGCAACTCGTCGTGTCCCGGAATTGGATGTCCATATTTGTCAAACCATCTCGTAAAGGGAAGCGCTTCAAAAATTTCTTTGTTCAAAAACGAGAACCTTTCCTTGATTTCCACCTGATTGGCTTGCTTCTGTTCCAGTCTTTCACAAAACTCAATCTTCTTGCTGAGGCTGTCAGCATTCTGGTGCTTGCCACGCATCCTCACCTCGATTATCATGTGTTAGCCGTCTAACCTGACTATCCATCGACCTCGAGTACGTCTTCAACGAGGATAACGCTCTATTGTCCACGCGTAGCTTAAAGGGAGCGCTCACTAAATATACGCGGTACTTCTCCACGAATGTGACCACTGCGAACATTTGCTGCACCATATTTCATTTCAGTGTCACTCAACACTTTACTGCCATATGCAATGGGACGTATAAATGTTCTCCCATTCCACTTATGCTCCTGATGCAGTATTCCTGAGATGGCTACTACTGAAGCATCAGTGTCGAGAACGTAGATGCCCTTCTCTCTGGGCATGCCTAACAGTGGCGCCTGGCACAGTTCCCACTCTATATTCTCGAAGGCAGTTTGAGCTTCTTCGTTCCACTCGAACTTCTTTCCTTTGTTGTGCATCAGTTTCTGCATGGGGTACATCTTGTCTGTGTATCCTCTTATGAACTCACGGTAGTAATTGGCAAATCCCAAGAAGCTCAAGAGCTGCGTGTCTGCTCTGGGGGCCTTCCATGTCAACACGGCTTCCGCTGCTTCCGGGTCCGGCCTTAGGCCATGCCTGTCCACCATTCTTCCTAGGTACTTGATCGAATCCCTAGGGATTTCACATTTCGATGGTTTGCGTTTCATCCGGCTCTTTTCACTCTTTTCATGCGACCACATACCTCATCGAGTCTATCATTGTGGTCTACCAAGGTGGGTGTTGCTATGACCACGTCATCCACGTAGCACATCACAAGGTTCCCGTATTTTTTCGTTATTCCGGTCAAAGCCTGAGCCATCAGTCTTTGAAAGGTCGCTATGGCGTTGCACAAGCCAAAGGGCATCCTTTTTCACTGGTACAACACCAATTCACAGGCGAATGCAGTCTTTTCTCTATCCTTCTTCCGCAGAGGGACCTGCCAGAAGGCAGAGCCAAAGTCCAGTGTTGTGAAGAACGTGGCATCGCCAAGTTTTCAGAGGCTCTCATCTATCTGCGATATCTTTTATTGTTACTGCGTTCAGGTCTCCTTTCTTCTTGACTATGACAACCACACAAGACCAAGGCGACTTCGAGGGTTCTCTCATGTCGTTTTCAAGCAACATTTTTATTTCCGCTCTTCACGCCTCCGATTTCTGAGTTGTCACGCGCCTTGCTCCTTCCCTATGGGGAACGGCATTCTCTTCTAGTTCTATTTTGTGTTCGACAAAATTGCAAAAAACAAAATCCGCCTTATATTTTGAAAAAACATCCGCGTTCCGCTTTAAAACTGCCCTTAAAATTTCAAATTCTCTCTCACCTATTTTCCCTTTCAAGTGTTCTATCTCAGCTAAAACCGGTTTGTCGGACTCTAGTTTTTATGACAAAGGGCGTTCCGGAAAAATCGAGCACCTCAATAAGCCGTCATCCGTTTCGGATTTCAATGAGTACAGTTTATTAAAAGATTTGAATTCGTCAATTCTGTTTCAAATCATAACTTTGTTGGCGTGGCTGGGGCAGTCCTTCACATTATGTAATTTAAGTTTATTGTCTCCTCATAGCCGGTCCTCATCGGCAAAGCGTAGCCAAGCATCTTTCCACGCTGGATTGAAACCGTGGTGTCCACTGTGTTCAATAACACACTGGCACACAGTCCGTTTCGTGTTAGTGAAAAATTCCGGCCTAAAATCACTGTGCTTTGACTATTTGGGTTGGTTACCAAGCAAACCTGTTTACTACCACTTGATGAGTTTAAATTTTTCAGCCTAAAAATTGCTACAACAGCCTGTCCCAGCTGTAGTTTTACTTTTCTATCCAAAAAACTAGCACCTTGTTCTCATCCGTTATTATTCTATTAGCCGGTCTCTTAACATACTTCCGGTCCGGGTTTCTAATTCTTATTAGTCTGTAGTTAAAGTCAATCATTACATCGAAATTCCTGACAAATTCACGGCCGAAGATGAATTGGTCTGAGTCGTCCAGGTTTTCCACTACCAGAAAGCTCATCCACAGGTCCCGTCCTCCCATGTGAAGGACCGTTATCGGTGTTCTTCTGGCTACGTAGATTGCTCCGCAATTGGCTGCTGCCAATCTGAGGTCTTTCGGAATTAAGTCTTCCCTCGTGAAGCTCATTCTTTCCCAAGTCCTTACTGGCATCAAGCTAACCACCGCTCCTCTGTCTAGAAGTCTTCTTACTCCGATTTTCTTCCCGTTGGTGTCCAGCAGATGACAGTCACATCTGCTTTGTATCCTATGCGTACCGCATCTTGCTTCATCATAGAGTCATGACTGATTCGACGGACCTTAAGTTCTACTGACCCAAATAGATCTGCCATATTTGGTCACTATCTGTTGTGACGTAGGTCGTAGTAAAGATACTGATCCTGTCCATGTTCAACATTACCTGATATGGTCCATAGACTTCCACGTAGAGCCCGTGGAGTTTTTTATTCGAGGGCCACCCTTTGTCAACAACGCTCGCACAGCCCTTGACTCGGTGTGTGGCCCTACTTGTCTCAGATAATCTGCATATGTGTCCAAATTCATCAGGGTGAACTCTGAGGGTTCACTTAGGTTCCTGATCACCTGATGTCCCGCCACTGAGATTTTTGACTGCATTTTGCTTCCTTTTGACGCATTTCTTCAGTAACTGCCTGCATCTTTTTGTTGCCAGCTCTCGCGGTTTCTATTTTCTGCGTGCCTTCGCTTCACTCAACAGGTGTGCCTTGCTGGCTTTCACATCCGATAAAGCTTCCTCATGCCTTGGATGCTTGATGTCTGCCACAGCATCCCAAAATTGTGGACACTCCGTTTTGAAATGACCTTCCAAGTTACAAAAAAAATACTTGGACCCGAATTTCGCAATTACTCTTCTCATTAAGACTTCATGATCGACTTCTTACGCATCTTCATCCTCAAGGCTGAAGCCTGTCGCGTTCATGCCTTGTTTGTAGGTTGGGCATGCTGATACATGATGGTCCGTCGAACTCTAATTTGCACAAGAGCAACTCTTGTCCATGTCGTCCCAAAGGTTTGTACCAATTGTTACCCTAGTTAGCTGGTCCATTATTAAATTGTTTTTGTAATAGCCAAATCTCGATGGTGGCTTTAGTAGAAGATATTCCTTGATTTGAGCCTCAATTCTTCTGGTGTAGGCGCATTAGTTGAAAATGGTGCAAAATGATTTGCCAACATAGTTCGAGGCTCAACGTTTTTCACAGCATCGATGAATTTTGATGCTACTCCTAAGTTCATACTGCTATTTGACTCATCTGGTTGACTCAGCCTTCTAAGCATCTCCAGATCATCTAAAAACGTGTCTATTGTTTCTTCTTCATCTTGCCTCCGTTTCTCGAAGCGCATCATTGCTTGTTGACCTTGTACTCATGAGCCAAAACGATTCAACAAGATTTAAAAGATCTTCTCAGCTGTGTCCCGCTGATACTTGGCCATCACACATTTTAGGGCTGCCCCTTCCAGGTTGCTAGTGAGCGCACTGCAGTCTTGCCTTTCTATTAAGTCTTCCTCCTCAAAATGCAATTTCATAACTTCTATCCAGGTATCTATACAACCGTCAAATTCGTCTTTATAGCAGCTCGGTTTCTTGAATAACCTCCTCAAACTCTCGCTGCGTTCACTGGTCCTAGATATCCTCGTCGGAAAAGTTTCCAAGCACTTGTCCAGAGGTTCAAACGCTGAAGCCATTGACGTTGAATCTCGTGAATGCCCCGCTTGAGCGTCATTGTCCTTCGATAGGAGCTCTGGATTTTCCCTCCTGTTCGAGTCGCTTGGACAATTTCTTCCTTGATCCACATGACTTTAATTTGTGGTCAAGTAAGATTGACAAAAATGGGACCCTTCCGGATTGGCAAACTTGGAACCCTTCCAGATTTGCAAAATTTGGACCCTTCCGGATTGGTAAAATAGCTTTTTCGGGCCGTTTAAAAATTTCGACCGAAACACTTTCCGATCCGGTCTCCGAGTCTATTCTGTTATTTGAACTAACTAGGAAAGGTATATTTTGGCCCTAGACCCTTCCCTATTGAAGCTAAGCTGTTTATTTGACAATTCTCCTTAACTGTGAAGGGTCTCATAACTAGCCTAGTCTCCACTCGAATATCGTTTTCAGGGTTCCATAGCCCTCTTTTTTTTTGCCGAAAACAACGTAAAGTGCCTTATTTAACCGTTTCTTCCCTTTGGTAGGGGTATAAGGGCTTTCCAAAAAAAATTTTACAAAACGCGAAGGGTCTACCTTCACAAGTTGGTAATTTTGGTAAAAACAATCTTAACAATTTTCAATGCTTATTTTTCTCAATAAACAAAAATTTTCAAGTAAGTCCACCTAATTTGTGATCTCATGGTATTAAGTTCAACTAGATTTGTCCAGTAGTTCCAAAGTTATTCACCGAAATGTCTTTTTTCTAAGGTTCAAAAATTTTCTAACTTATAGGTTTCGCCTATTTTTTTTGCAATTCTTGTCTTATTGACCTAATAATTATTGATCCGAGCTCAGAAGGACTATACTCATCTGGTTCAATGTAAAAAACCCGGTCTAAATTGATCCAGTTGAAAAAATTTTGTATCCTTCCGGATTGATGAATCCACTAAATCAAACACGTTAAGTTCGATTTCACTGGGGCCCGGAAGGTTTTGGCAAACGGGTCTTAAAATCTGTCGATTCACTAGTTAATGTTGTCCGAACAACAATTTGTGTTGCCCTAACGCAAAAAATCCAAACTTTTTTTTATTATTTCTCAGTCTTTCGTTTTTCAAAAATCACGAAAACTAGGTCTTCGGTACCCAATTAGTTCCAACCACTTCGGAACTAAAGTTAACCAGTTCCACTAAGTATACTAGTACAGTTACGATGTAATCTAATAATTTAGCCTTTTTTCCCTTTCAAATATATCAATATTTCAAAAATCGCGATTCGTGGGGGGTGCAAATTATCACTATTTTAACCCTTAAAACCGGTCTGCTTTCTGTGTTTTTCACTGAAAAACGGTATGGGAGCACTAATATAAGCTGTATATATAATAATAGTTGTAATAAAATACCTCTCCGGGTTCGTTCATTATCCGAATTAAGGTGTTTAACTCGGAAAATTGCAACTCGGTGGAGGGTCACCTAGTGCAGTCACTGTCGAGATCCCCACAGATTGATATCTTAATTTCTGTACCAAAGGGGATACAAAACTTGTTAACGATATCCAACAGTCGATTGTTGTTGTCCTTGCGACCCTCTCTGCTGCTCCTTGCACTGGTTGCAGGATCAACATCCCGCTCTAATCCCAATACCCTTCCGGATTGAGCACAAATTAGCATTACCGTGCTTAAAAATTCAAACTACAGTACCAGCACCAGAAACGGGCAACACTTTTGATCGTAACGATCCTGTTTGATATAAATGCCTGTAACAACTATATATCTAAAAACAACAAACGGGAAGGTCGGATCGCATCTCGTCTGGGGGGATGATTTCTACTGATAGTATCTATTTTTTTAACTGTTTTTTGTTTTTTTTCGGTTATTTTTTAAAATGTTTTTTGAGTTTTCTTTGGTACTATAATACTTTTTGTTTAGTTTCTTATACATCCTTAAGTGTTTTTGGTCACATACCACTCAGGAAACGACGGGACCACGAATCCCCCACCCTTCCTGATACGTGAAATTTTGGTCTTAACTATGTTAAAAAACTAAACCCGGGAATCCGGAAGGCTTCCGCGCTCCGAACTACCCTTTCGCCCCTGTGGTACGGGCCTTAATTAGAGCATCCGCTCGGCGCGGAGTGCTCGTTAATGGTTCTGCCGGTCATGATGTCAAAAAAGTAACACCCAGGAGCGCCATAAAACCATCAATCTAACATTCGCCGGAAGTATATTTCGACGGAAAACAAAATTAGGTTGTAAGACGACTGGCTAACGTCTAAACACAGCTCTACATGCTTTTAACCGTCTCTGCCAAAGCCAATTCTTTGTGTGGTCCTTTTCAACATCGGGTCGACAAAAACTGTACTGTTTCCGGCTTCGACGAAAACGCTCAGATTAACTCACTTACATGAAAAAATAGTGAGCTCACGGCGGGGTCTCAGTATCCTCAGACCACGAGGTCACTCCTAAAAACAGGGCTATTACCTATTTATTATATTATTACTGTTTTTGTTCAGAAGATAAAAAATCATCATTCCCATCGGAGATGAATCATCCCTTTCCCTCAACTCCTGGCTTCTCATTATCTGAAAACGAATTCGATGTAAATCAAATTCAAATCAAGACATCCTCAGGAAGCTAAAAGTTATTAAAATAAAGAGTTACAGTTCTCTCACGAGACGCTTCCGGATTCTTGAATCTGGACGAAGAACAGTCTTATCTATTTTCCGGAAGGCTGCTCACGTCGTCCCAACACCCTTCCTGGTTTTCGGAAGATGCTAAGTTGTAAAGATAGGTTGTAATGGTTGTCAATCACTATAATATTCGTATTTCTCGTCTCGTCTCTTTCAACAACTATTGTTGTTATGTTTTTCGCAGTTTCAGTTGTCGCGGAATCTCAAATTGTTACGTGTCTTCCACGCCCAAATCATATTTTTAAAATTTAGCATGCGAAATTAACCATTCCTGATTCATCAAATTGTCATATTAACACCACTAATCCTCAAAAACCGCCAATTTTCTCCAAAAGAAGTGACTCCTTCTCAAAGCTTAGGTCAAATCAAAAGTTTAGTTTTCTAATGTTTATAGTTTTCATACAGCAATTCAATCCTCCATGAACACGGATTTCCTTTATTGAATTTCTCATTGAAAAACCTCCAGTATAAATTCGTTAGGCTGTCTCTGATGTTCTCGCAGTCAATGATGTCACTTTTCAAATAATTTTTAGTAAGATTAGTCAGTTTTCACGCGCGTTGAAAAAAATCCGATTCAGATTTGTGTTTTAAAGTTGTGCCTTCAAATTTTTCAAGCTCGAATGTCTTCTTTGTCCTTTTTCTTTAATTGAAACAAATGTTTCCCACTGCAGGTCCGTTTCTGTGCAGCAGATGATTCTGTGCAGTAGAAGTGGTACATGTGTTTTATGATTAAGTGACAGCAGTAGGATCTTAAGTTGAAGTTGAATCATTCGGTTTTGTATCCATGGTTTGTGCCTGTTATCCAAAGTATTGCTTTACTTTGCTCACTTTCGACAATTTTATAATCGTGTTTTTATGATTTCGATAGAACTGAGCAGTGAATAAAAACCGGGACAACATGTATTCTGTATGGTTTCAATTTTATAAGCTTGTTGTTAGCCTCGAGATTTTCCTTTTAATTGAGTATAACGCCTTATGATCTTGTTTTTGCATTTTCTGTCCCGTTTAATTTATTAGTTTGTGAGTCCTAGGTTTTTCATTTCGTTTCCTGCCTCGAATTTTGTATTATTGACTTCCACAAAATTACTTCCTTCGATGCCAAGTATTTTACTTTTTGAAGCAATAACTTCCAAAGTGTTTTTGGTGCACCAAATTCATTTTTCTTTGCCTCCAAAGTTATTATTACGGAGTTATTTGATACAATTTTGTAACCTTCAGCATAGCCAAAGCGGAGGATGAAGATGAAGATAGAGGATGAACATCAAAGTCTCAAAAATCGAACCCTGAGCTATACAACTGTAAAAAAGCTATGCATCAGAGACTGCTTATGACGTTTTGCATTCAATTACACGGATAGTTTTATGATAGGAGAAAAATTATTAAAATGCGATTTCGAACATTTTCGGAACAATATCCATCGTCAGGTTAATCAGATTAATATAAAATGATTTAGAGAAACATCAAAAAAAACCATTAAGTGGTTCTAAGCAAAAATTAAAATCTTTCTTTTAATCAAACTTAAGCATTATTACATAAAAATGTCGTAATCTTTGGTTTTTCTTAAAAATCTGAGATTTTTAATCTACCTAGCGTTTCCTTATTCTATTTTTTCATTTTAAAAATTTTTTCGATTGACATGTTCGATACTTTAAGACAAAAAGGTTTTTGAACTACAATTTAAGTGAAAACTCTCTGCTCCTGAATTCAACCCGCGTGTTGATCCCTGGCCTCAATTTCCTAATATGGAGCGCTTCCATTGTAAGGAGTTCCATTGAGTTGTTTGAATGATCTATTATCTCCCTATTCAATTGTGCAGTGGTCGCTTCCTCCCGACGCTGACATATGTGAATGCCAACAAGCGAGTCCTCTTTTTTGTGCTCCTCAACCCTTGTGGCTAAATGTCGAACAATTTGTCCAACAGAGGTGGATTTACATCCACAACAAGACAGTTTGTAGACCACATTGGGTTTCAGATCACGGGATAATGACGACTTAAGGGAAGGAAGAGCGGTTTTCAATTTCCTGGTTTTCAATTTCCTTTCAATTTTTGCATTGGTGATGCTGCGCACTTTGTTCGCAAACAATTGACTTTGATTTCCTCGATGTTGAAGCATGAGCATTAGGGGTTTCTTGTCTCGCTTGTCATCGGTTGCCCGGGTTTCTGTCTTAGTTGGTATTATTTTGCTCCAAGAATCTTGCTTAGTGTTTCCGACTCAACTTTGGATGATTAACCCTCTGGGTATTGATTTTACACCGGGGCAGAGAAAGGCGAGGCTGACTGCTATCTGCTGCAATTGAGTGAGATGGAGTGTCTTGAAGAACAGCAAGAACGTCAGAGTTGATCACACCGCCTTTTACCGGTCACTTGTCCATACAGACTCTCTGTCGACTTTTGACTCACACGTGACGTCTGCACACTTTGCGAAGTAAACACTTGTCCTGGTCAATACACTCGATTTCGTAATCGTGGCTGAGATACTCGTTACCCGGGTTGACCTCCATTTACCAAAAATGCTTATCATACAATTCCATACATCAAGTGTGTGGAAAAATGCTTGTCATACAATTTTCATACAACTTCTAAAAATGGTTGAAAGAAGATATAAACTTATTTCTGTCGCTGTTTGATTCTAATAAAACAGTCTGGTGATAAAAAAACTGAGGTTTTCGTTTTTTGAAAAAAATGCTTATCATACAATTCCCATATATGGATATTGTATGACTGGCATTTTTTTGATGGCGACACAAAAAAATTTATAAGTAATTTTGAAAATTTGAACCAAAAATTTTTTTTTGTTTTTTTTTCAACCGCAAATCGAATTTCGTACGCAAACAAACATTTTTCAAAAAAAATTTTTTGCACGCAAAATTTAATATTTTGTGTGCATAACGTAGTCCTGGATACGATAGAATTGGCTTTTATTTTCTTTTCACTTAATTTCTTTTTTCAAAAACGCTAAAAGTTCCAATTTCTTTTGTATGGGGTGTTAATGTATGCGTTGATCAATGTCTGATAATTTGAAAATTCAAAAATTTAAAATAATCCTTATTAAAAAATTTTGCCAAAAAATAAAAGTTTGTTACTTTTGTTATATTTATTTGTGAAAGACAGCCAGAACAGGTCGTTTTTTATGCACTGAAAACGCAAGACCGTCTAACCTTTGGGGTTTTGAGTAACCAAGGTCTTTGTCACGTGTGTTCGGCTGCAAACACAACCGAAAATTTTTCAGAAAAAAAATTAGAAAGAAAAAATCAAAAATTTTGGTTTATGGAAAAACACCTATCATACAATTTTCATTTATGGAAAAATGTTTATCATAGAAATTTCATACAATGTTCTGTACGTATGGCATTGTATGGAATTGTATGACAAGAAGTTTTTCATATATGGGAATTGTATGATAAGAAGTTTCGGTCATCCCGGGTACTCTCCACTTAAATGTTGTGTGTCAGAGGCTTGGATGGACACACTAGACTTGGTAATCGTGGCTGGGATACTCGCTTCTGAACGTATGTGTGTCCCTTGTGGGGCGCCACAATGTGCGCGTCAATCTCCACAATTCGTAAAAAAAATCGGTTTTCAAGCATATGAACTAAAGAGCGTTTTTTTGGCAAAATAACTCCGGAAATTTCGTAACATAACGATATTTTTAACATACTTTATCATTGTTAACATCGGCCTAAATAGCCAGTATTTGTCTTTGAGACAAATTGCTCTTTTTGCCGGTCAGACGTAATCAAGCCTGAAGCAAATTAGAGCGAAAAGACGGTTAAAATAGGTTTTTTTAGGGTTCGACCCTGGTTACTACCTAAATTCATAAATTCGGAAAACATTTGAGTTCTAGAAAGGAAATGACCTAGCCGGGATTCGAACCGTCGCCGAAACAACCGAGACGCACCCTGTATACGTTCGGCTACCTTCCCTATATGCATTTATATTTTGGTTCATTTTATATGCTGCTGCATTTATACTCGTTTAATTTGCGCTGCAACACAATCAATTCCGGGTTAACCTCGGGACCACAATGAGGAGGCGTTGGGATTTTTTCAGAGCGTGATGAGTAGATTTTGATGTTTGTAGAGTTCGAAATGGTTTTTAAAGTCCTAAATCCTGAACTCAATTTTTCGGCTGAAAAACTTGGACTTATATAGGATGCCAGATGAGGAAAAATTGGTCCATTATTTATTAGAAAATCTAAATTCTGTTCATACTAAACCCCCTTTTTGAAGTTTTGACCTAACAAGACACTGCAATGGGGCTACGTATACATCTGAAGCACACTAATTAAGATTCGTTCGGCCACCTCCATGAACTGTCAGTCAGCGCAATGACTTCGATTGAGCATCCTATTCGATTGTCTGTAAATTTAAGAAACTGAATATTTCAGTGTTGTTTTTTTTTGCTAATCTAGCCTTGTAACTATTAGTGTTACCCTTCACTGCATATGTTTTTCTCTTGACGAAGATCCAATGTCCATTCGAAACTACGCAAATTTTAAGTAAATGGCTTGCAGTATCCAACTAAATGCTTAACCCTCTGACACACTTAACTGTCCTTTCCTGTGAAAACTGAAATATAAGAATACATAAATTAGGTATAAGATTAGGTGAAAACTGAACTTAAAATAAAACATGTTAAGGTCACCAATTTCCGGAGGGGCAAAAACTAAATTGAAGAAAATAAAAAACTTTAGTACATATTTGACTTCAACAACATTTTACAACTGCGCCAAACACTGTTTTTCGGAGCAGTAATTGTCTTTTTCTTTTTTTCGTTGGATTAATCAGCTGAAACGGGACCTTCTATGGGGGATTTCATGATTTTCGAACCTTCTGTGTGGGACATCAACTTGGAGACAATTCTGGGCGTCATCCCACTTTCTCCTAGTTTCATTTGTACTCGCGGAAGAAAGTGTGCAACAGTTCTTTCCCACTGTTTTCATTGAACACTTCAAAAGATTTTCCTGGCAACTTGGGTTTTTTGGTCCTTCAGAATACTTGAAATGATGCTGACTTCCCGATACTGGAATGAAACGTCCTTTCCCCCTGGAAATTCGCTACCTAGCACAAGCGAGCGTTTTGTTTTCACGTGCGTGCTCCATAATCTGTACTAGTGTTCACGGCACAGATTTTTCGACAACTGAATTTATCATCTCAGGTGATTGACAGACTGTCAAACCGGTACTTTGTTGCAATGCAAAGCACAAGACTAAAGAGTAGCAGAAACGCGATTTCATGATTATAGCTTGTATGAAATGAAAGAACTGAAGGTAACATAAAAACTTTGTAATCTTAGAATGGAAGCACTGACTAAACTCATTAATTGAACTGAGTTTCAGTTCATGCCTCCACGCCCTCATCACACATTATCATTCAGTGTTTTTTTTAAAACTGGGCAACCGATTAAAAGGCTATCTTCTATCATACAACTATCTTTCCTCAGGTTGGGCTACACCCACTCATTATTGAAGTTTTTCTTCAAAAAAGTGAGATTTAGCAGTGTTGGATCCTTACCTAGATGCCTTAAAACTGAATAACATCTTTGCAGCCACAGGCTTGAATATTTCACAAATTTCAAACGACCATGGCAAGCCAGGTTATTATTTCAAGCCGGTTTTGGGTATCTAGCATCGCTCATTCATAGATCATAACTAAGATACTTACAAGTTGTTATGGAAAACATTTTTAGCCCAATTTATTTTAGGTCAACTAGTCAAGAAGGTCAACTAAAGATCACAAACTAATTATATGTCAGTAATTAATCCACTGGTACTTTTGTTATGATTAGGTGGTCATTTCATTCTTCAACAATCACCACCTCTTTTCAGTTCTCAGCTCATACCTCAGATTCAATCTCAGTCTCTATCCCAAGTCCTTTAATCCTAGTTGCTCAGTGTAAATCTGACTTTTAACAATAATATCGGTAAAATTCATGCTGAAATTGTTTCCATAAGCTGCTAAAGTTGCATAAGTAGCAATATCTGAGATGAGGCGTACACCTAAGATTACATTGGTATACAAAAAATCAGATGATTTTTGATGCAATGTCTTACAGAGTGTCAACGCTTTCAAGTTTATGCAAGATCATTTCTCATTTTTTAAGAAAATTTTGGAGTTTTGCTTTTGGACAAATATCTATCACCGACATAACAGTTTCTGACGATATCATAAAATCACTTCAATTTATTTTTGGGAACTAAGTGATTTTTAGCTGGACTCAATGCATTTTCCGAGCTCTCCTAAATCACTATAAAAAGCCTTTCATTACAATTTTTAATCCCTAAAAACGCTTAATTTGACGTTTCACCCACGTTTTGGAAGGTTTGCGTTTTTTACACCCCTCTCTTCCAACTTTCCCCAAACTTAGTGTAATTTGGTTCCAAATACGCCTTTAGAAAAAAATTAGTGTCGGTCCGCAAAAGTGGTTGTCTGAAAATAGTACCAAATAGGACCTTTTAGGTGGTCAGAAGGTCGATACCTTGAGAAAAATGACGCCCTTCTTCTCAAAAATTCTTTTTATCCCCCCTAAATCCGCTCCTGATCTCGATGCAACCAGCGGAAATGATGTTGCTTCGCACAGTAAATCAAACTTAAAAAGTCAGTCGATATATCGATAAAACCAAATATTTTTTTACAATATCATTAGTTTTTCATTTTAAGCTGACTTGTGGTCTTTTCGAACCAAAAACTACACTATAATCATATCAACTGCCTGAAGATTGGTACATTTAATCAAAAGGTTTTAAAATTTCTTTGCACATCCTTTATTTGAATAAATATGTTGATCATTTTTAATTGCTCTGTAAATTACACTAATCAAACGCAATTGCTCTTTTGTCGAATTGGCGAAGTTTTTCTTCTGTCACAAAGAGGTTACGTGTGATTACAAGCTAACTATTTGTTTTAATCGAGGTTCGTTGAAATGGCAATGTGTTGCGTTTTAGGATAGTTACTGACCGAGCCGACCCACTGACATCTTATAGCTACCAACTGAAAAGAAGCAACTAGCTGGCCTCGTTTGATTGAGGAAAATCAATTCCGGGTTAACATCGGGACCACACTGAGGAGACGCTTGTTTCACAAGACAATGAGTAGGATTTATCTTTGCAGAGCTCAAAATTATTTCGAAAATGCTAAATTATGCACTCCAGAAATTTTATCACTGACATAACAGTTTCTGACGACATTTTCAATGCCACATCGAGAAAATTAGAAAACACTTTGACTTTTTGGGGTTTAAGTGATCGTTCACAGAGACGGATCTAGAATTTTTTCAGGGGGGATTTTCCAAGTTCAACTCAATAGGTCCAATTTTTAGGTAGACCCAACAGATTTTCCGAGCTCTCTCAAATCAATGTAATCAGCCTTTTATAACCATTTTTTTAAATCTACGAACGACTAATTTGGCATTTTACGCACATTTTGGAAGTGTTAAGTTTTTTCGCACCCCTTACCCTCTTCCTCAAAATTAGAGAATATTGGAGCCAAAGACGCCTTAAGAAAAAGCTTAGGGTCGCTTCGTCAAAAGTGGATGTCTGAAAACAGTAACAAAAGGGGGCCTTTGAAGTGATTTGATGGTCGATACCGTAAGAATGACGTCCCCCTATAAACCCACCACTGATCATGATGCAAACCAGTGGCAGTGATGTCGCTTTGCACAGTATATAAAACTCAAAAAACCATTCGATATCGATTTATCGATTTAGCCAATGATATTCTTACATTATCATTAGTTTTTCAATTTATGCTGACCTGTTGTCTTTTTGAACCAAAAAAGTACACCAAACTCATATCAACTGCCAAATGATAAGTTTATTTATTCCAAAGATTTTAAAATTCCTTTGCACATGAACTATCAACAGATTTATTTGAGTAAATATGTTCATCAATTATAATTGCTCTGTACAATAAACAGAAGTGATCTTGCTTTGCACAGTACATCAACTTAAAAAATCAGTCGATATCGATTTAACCAAAGATTTTCCTGCAATATCAATAGTTTTTCATTTTAAGCTGACTTGTGGTCTTTTCGAACAAAAAACTACACTATAATCATCCCGCATTTAAGAAAAGTGAAAACAAATCGATTATAATGGATTTCCGTGGTCTATAATGTTGTAAATATAATCGATTCCCATGTTACGTTTAGACAACAAAATTGGACTAAAAATTGATTTATATCCATTTTTTCTCGCCAAAATGAAATGCATTTTAATTCATTTGGAATCCATCATAATGGATTTTATAACAAGAGAAAATCACATTAAAATGGTTTTTTTTTTCACTTTATTTTTGTTTCGCGCGTCGTGCAAAATTTTGCAAGAGTTTCTACATTTATCAAGTGAGTGATGCGGAAACTTTGCAAAGCGAGTGTACGTCCTGGCCTAATGCATTTCAAAACCTAAGCTCAAATTGCAAAAAGATTCAGTTGAGCTCTCCCCCCCTCCAACGTTTACCCCTTTGCTCCCCTTCAATCCCCCTAACGTTCGCCCCTTTGCTCCCCGCCCCCCACCTGAACAACCCCCTCCACACCTGAACACCCCCGCATTTATAATACCAAAGTTAGGCAGGAAAAAATTAAATTGAACAACAAGTAATCAACGTATCCAACATTAGCTTAAAACAAACGTAGAAAAAACTTTATGGGCGTTGAAATTCGCATCTCAGTGAAATGGAAAAAAAATCGATTCTAATTTAGTTTCATTGTCAGTGTCCACAAAATTGAAAAAAATCGATTATAATGGATGAAAAAAGTATTTTGTTGCCTCGAAAAATAGTAATATTATAATCCATTTTTAATTGATTATAATCGATTTGTTTTCACTTTTGCGGACACTGACAAGGAAACTCAATTCTAATCGATTTTTATTCATGGAACTCCAATGCGGGATATCAACTGCCTGAGGATCGGTACATTTAATCAAAAGGTTTTAAAATTTCTTTGCACATCATTTATTTGAATAAATATGTTGATCATTTTTAATTGCTCTGTAAATTACACTAATCAAATGCAATTGCTATTTTGTCCTTTTGGAGAAGTTTTTCTTCTATTAAAAAGCGGTTACGTGTGATTAGAAGCAAAATATTGGTTTTCACTAAACTCCACCAGCTTCAGCTCAGTTTTCAAAATTAATACCAAAGCTGAAAATATCTTGAAAAAACTTAATCTAAAACATCCTACAAGTGGTTCGCGGCGTTCATCCTACATTTGTTTGGCAGAGTTTACATCCGAAGTATTTGCTGGAAAGCAGGGGTGGACTTCAAAAGGGGATGAAAAAGGGGGGTAGAGGTTCTTCCAGAGATCTGACCCACTATTCTCCCAAAGGAACCCCCTTGGAATGGTTTCACGGCACACCTTTCGCGCTACTAATTTGGAGGGGGCACTCAGCGAAAAAACTGAACTTATTGGTATTTTTAGCTTGTTCTCTCAAAAATAAATTCAACAGCGGCACTTAAAACACTGGCAAAATAGGGTTTTATTGGTGTTCGGAAAACTTATGGAAAGATCAAAAAATTAGTTTGGCCGACTTTTAAAAAAATAACGATACTATTTTTCAGATAGAAATGGTTGATAATTCGCTTTTAGGGATCTTGTTAACTTTCATTACTCTCCATTTTCCTAAGGAAGAAAACTATGCTTGATACAACGCGCTTGCATATGATAAACCGCTGAACAATTTTTTTTAAGGAATAATTTTTTTATTTCGTTCAGATTTTGTTTATTCTGTTTCGCGGGACTATTTTGGTTACCAACCTTTGCTTCATTGTCTGAACATAAAATTGAACATAAAACCGCAACCTTGGAAACTAGTAGGCCAACTCGAGCTGGTGTGTGACTGTTAACAAGATCAATTTTCAGCATTGAAACTCGCTTTTATATCTGTGCAGTTTAATCCTCAGTGGGAGAATGGGGCGGATGACGTCATGGGGGTTTTCGGATACCTATTTGATGAGAATACACTGCGTCCCTTTGTGAGGGATCTCGCCGAAGCACGAATCTATCTTGGACCTTATTTTGAATCCAGTTCTTTTTTCAAAATTATGAAGTTCGTCAGGATTTGTATTGTAAGTTTGGATATAAAAGTTTCCCAAAAATTTAATTCGAAAATCATTTTTAGCTTTTTTTGTTTCTAATCTAAAAAATTGATAGTTAACAATTCAAGAAGCTGAAGCGTCAAATCAAGTAAAAGATGATTCTTGAAATTATCAAAAATACATTTACTGGTACATTTTTGTTGAACTTACAAACCTACGTTTTATCATACAAAAAAAACAGCAAATTTTTTTTCTAATCAAATGCAGATTTCCCATATTATCATCAGCCGTTCTACTAAAACTGTTCGCCGTCTATTTATCGCAATTCTTTTAACTAGTGGAAATCGGCTTCTCACTAAAAACAGTTTTTCCGGGTCGAGTTACTCTGTTGTTTGATTTTTTTCAGCAGCCCAATATCTTTCCTTAACTATACTGGAGTGCTGCTATTCAAACGCAATTTTTTTAAAGTGAATAGCTCGTAACCAGTGAAGAATTTAGGCTAAATCCGTTTAAATGTAGCATCAAGCTACTGTCACATACAAACAGTCTTTTTAAACTGTTAACTTTGAGCTCTAAGGCTTAGCTTATGATCTGTTATGGCTGGTACTGAAGAAAATTTGCTAAAGGACACAATTAAACTTTCACCAGGACTGCATCAATTTAATTTTTTGTTGAGTTTCCGACCCAACTGGAGTTTTTCGGGGTTTTAGTCATTTGATAGAAAACTGTTGATTTTTAGGCGGAATCTAGTAGGAGTTATTCTGTTTAAAAGCATCATTTTTAGATCTCCTTTACAAAGCTTGAGAAGGTTGACGTACTTAGAGCTATTTGGTGTTGTTTTTCAAGGTCGAAAAACCGTCCCAAGTGATAAATTTTTTAAAAGCCGGTAGGCCGACAAATGTTGTTTTTTGAAGCAAAAAAAAAAAAACAAACACTAACCGCCGCAGTCGCACCAACGTGTTGCGAGCTTGCCAACAGGAGATAGTACTCCCTACAAAAAGTAAGCGCGTCCTCCGGCGACCCTATCTACAGGCAAATGATATCATTTCTAAATTGATTTTTTTTATGATCAAACGGCAGCCAAAATACTTAAGGTTTTTGAAAGGATACAGCTAAATCAGTGTTTTTGCAAGCGTACGTTGAACAATTACACACGAAAAATCTCGATGTAAACCTTTTAATTTTATGATATTCAGTTTGAAATCACGACTGGTCTTATTGGATCGGAATAATACAAGTCAAACTTATAAAATATTGCATCGAAATAGAAATCAAATAACTCTTCTCATCGGTTTAATTATAATTTTCGTTCTATAATTATAATTTTTGGTCTTTTTGAGGAGAAACTAGTTCAATGAATCCTTGATTCAGTAATTCAAGTAATTATTATGTAGTTTCGTTTACTGATCTTGTAACTTGCTAATATATAAGCCGGATTGAAATGCTCGACTTAATTTCCGGCGTTGGAATTCGAGAAAGTGCAGTCTTACGACTGAAATTCTGTCAGAACGAGGCCAAACTGTGCTTTTAGGAAAATATCAGCGGATTCCACAACAAAGACGCTCGTTTTGTCTACTTTTGTTCTTTTATTTTCTTTGATCATTCCGACAAAATTTTAACATGTTTAAAAACTTTTTTACGGAATCCAGGAATATACAGACCCAAAAATGTGCGCCTATCCATTTAAATGCGAACACGTAATGGTGATTGAGCAGCATTTTTAAGCTGAGCACAAAGTCGAAACATACCCACTTTCGGTCGAGAGAGTAAAAAAATAAGTCGAGCTCAGAAAGTCGAAACACAGGTCGAGCTCAGTCAAAACATACCTGATTTTGATTTCGAAAAAAGAAACATAGATCAAACACAGTCGAAATAGGTCAAGCACAATCAAAGTGTTCCCAAAATTTAATTTAAAAAAATTTGAATTAGTTTTAAAATAGAAAATAAATAAAAAAAAGTCTGCTCAAAAAGACATCCGACCGAATTTCGCTGGAATTTGGCATTTCACTGACTTATAAAGTTTATTTCCAGTTCAAGCATCATCGAAAACAAATAACTGAAAAGCATACGTTATAAGTTTTTGTCAATATACTCATGACATTTGATAGTCGAGAAAGTACAAAATGGAAACACTGGTAAATGGTAAAGGACTGTCAAAACATACTCATTTTTGGTCCATACATTTGAAACAGAGGTCGAGCGGAGTCGAAGAATAGGTCGATTACAGTCAAAACACATGTCGAGCACAGTCAACTGATAGGTCGAGCATAGTCGAAACATAAGTCGAGAACAGCAGAAACACAGGTCGAGCTCAGTCGAAGAAAGTGACCAGTATTGTGAGCTCGGGTAGTTTTTCTTTAATCAGGCAAAAATTGACGGTTTAACTTGCCATTTTTGCCTAAGTACTTGATAAAAGACTAAACTCAAACTTAAGCTCACAATTTTGTGATCTAGTGAGTTGAGATAATAGATTAAATATTTTTTGGAAGTTTTATTGTCTGTCAAACTAGTCCAGACTGTCGATACAGACCCATTTTACCACCACTTAATTTTATACCACCACATAATTGTCGAATAATTGTTGTATAACAGTTACGAAGGTCATGCTAATTTCTTTCATATCATGAAGTAACTTTTTGGTTGTTTTATATATTATACGCATTTTTGGTTGATTTTTACTTTGTCTGGTAATTTATTGACACAATGGTTTAGTGAACGCCACCCATCTAATCTATTTCATTGCTTCTTTCGAAAAATAAAGATTATTTGTCCTAGCTATTTTTTTCATGCAAGTATGGGTAAAAACTTAAGCAACCATTTTTGACGAGTTAAAATTTAACGAGAAAAGCGGGTTGTGCCAGTTGCTCAGGAGCTTCTTGTTCACAGAATTATAGGGAGAATAGATGAAAAACAATTTTTCTTTTAAATTTTGGTTATATTTTTCAAAATTTGTAAATTTGTCTTTGCGACATTTTGGTAGACTGGATTTGCATGAAAAAACAACAGCGTCGACTACAAAGTTAAGTTTCTTTTAAATCTATCAGTTGAGACACACTACTGAACAGAAGGACAATTACTCGCTTTCTGGGAAACGCGATGAAAATCAGTGGTTATCGAATTTTTAAACTTGCATTTTTTTTAGACTTTTCCAAAATGATGTTTCGGATAACGTTATTTCACTAATAACGTTTTCCGAAACATCATTTTGGAAAAGTCTAGAAAAATTCAAGTTTAAAAATGAACTAAAACTAAGCCGTGAGTTTGCCCAGGATCGGTATTTTTTTAGTTACTGATCTCCATATTGGCCTTTATTTCCAACTTCTCACTGTGTGTCCTATTTTCTACGAATGAAAACTTCAAAGGATGGAGCTATTTCATACCAAGACTGACCACAGGCATAGACTGTTTCATTGGGGGACCTATACTGTGGCTGTATCTGTGGGCAACCTTCCTGACTGACCAAGAGAACGTGGTTTCTGAACAGCAGTCTTCTGATCAACACTTCTTCACTCTTTTCCATCAAATTAAGGGATCAAGTTAAATGAGCTTCTCAATTTCTGCTTAAATTACTCAAAAGCAACATGAGACAGTTTAATGCTGAATATCAATTCCAACTTACTGATATCAGTTCTAAGCATCGCGACCATTTTTCACATTTCGGACCATAGATCCGAACGAGGCTTTTAGCGGGTTGGCACTTTCTAGTAGCATGTATCAACCCGCTAAAAACCTCGTGCTGATCTGGGGTCCAAAATGTGAAAGAAAGTTGCAATCTTCCCTTTTTGAGTATTGCTTGTCGCAACAATAGTCGCGTAACCTCGACCGGAGTAGTTGAGATGAAAGTTTTAAAGATTGTATTATTTTGAGAAAAGCATAAATTCCATCTTTTTTAGCTACCAATTTTTTAGTCTAACAGATTAAGACCAGCTTTGAATTTGAATTAGGCCAATTGATAAATGAAATCGAAAAACATGTAGGTTTAACCAAATTAATCATCGTCAGCAGATTAACCAGCTTAATATGTTTTTTTTTTCAATTAATGTGCCCAAAAAACTTTGATAAAAGTTGGAATAACTTTTTTGATCAAAAAACCTTTAGCGAAACAAAAGAAGAAATTTTTCAGAGCTTTTCTTAAGTTTCTTTAAAATTCATCATCTTCACCGCCGATTGTTCTCATCACTTTTCAATGACCTCAGTTTTTCAATGATATAATCATTTAGCTCATTTTCAACATTTTTCATCGACAAGTCTCTTTAGTTTAGCTTTTCATCCTCAGTCATTATCCAACAAAAGGAGTAAAAATCTTTCAATGAATAAAGAACTTCCAACTGCAAACTAGAACTCTAGATTTGAAAAAAAAAACATTTACGTAGGGTTTTCTCGTTGGTTCTTGCCATTTTTGCTACGTTCACATTAATTTTTTATATGTTGTTTGTTTATTAAACTATATGGTCATATACCAAATTATGGATATCGATTTTGCGCTAGGGTTATAAAAAACAACCCGAAAATTTTGCTTGACGCATTTTCGTCTCAATTTCTGCTTAAATTACTCAAAAGCAACATGAGACAGTTTAATGCTGAATATCAGTTCCAACTTACTGATATCAGTTCTAAACATCGCGACCATTTTTCACATTTCGGACCATAGATCCGAACGAGGCTTTTAGCGGGTTGGCACTTTCTAGTAGCATGTATCAACCCGCTAAAAACCTCGTGCTGATCTGGGGTCCAAAATGTGAAAGAAAGTTGCAATCTTCACTTTTTGAGTATTGCTTGTCGCAACAATAGTCGCGTAACCTCGACCGGAGTAGTTGAGATGAAAGTTTTAAAGATTGTATTATTTTGAGAAAAGCATAAATTCCATCTTTTTTAGCTACCAATTTTTTAGTCCAGCAGATTAAGACCAGCTTTGAATTTGAATTAAGCCAATTGATAAATGAAATCGAAAAACATGTAGGTTTAAACAAATTAATCATCGTCAGCAGATTAACCAAACTAAGCTTAATATGTTTTTTTTTTAAATTAATGTGCCCAAAAAACTTTGATAAAAGTTGGAATAACTTTTTTGATCAAAAAACCTTTAGCAAAACAAAAGAAGAAAATTTTCAGAGCTTTTCTTAAGTTTCTTTAAAATTCATCATCTTCACCGCCGATTGTTCTCAACACTTTTCAATGACCTCAGTTTTTCAATGATATAATCATTTAGCTCATTTTCAACATTTTTCATCGACAAGTCTTTTTAGTTTAGCTTTTCATCCTCAGTCATTATCCAACAAAAGGAGTAAAAATCTTTCAATGAATAAAGAACTTCCAATTGCAAACTAGAACTCTAGATTTGAAAAAAAAAACACTTACGTAGGGTTTTCTCGTTGGTTCTTGCCATTTTTGCTACGTTCACATTAATTTTTTATATGTTGTTTGTTTATTAAACTATATGATCATATACCAAATTATGGATATCGATTTTGCGCTAGGGTTATAAAAAACAACCCGAAAATTTTGCTTGACGCATTTTCGTCTCTAAAAAAAATGCATTTAGATTATTGTGATTATTTCTCAATGATATCGGTCTTATGTTAAATTTTTTATACTTATTAACAATCAAACAAATAAAATAACAATCATGTTATTATATTTTCCATCTTTTTCATCAGAATCATTGTTAGACTTAATGGCCTAAAACCGTATAAAAAAATGTGCAAATCACCATCTATTAAAAATCTTAAGGCGTTGCTTTCCGGAAGCTTAAAACTTTTCTGCCATCTGCAAAAAATGTACCCATTTTCTTTACCCTGCAACAAATTGTTATTGAACTTTTTAAATTGCGCTCAGTAAAATATTTAGCAGTTTTTGAATCCCATCGTTCAAATGATTCATACAGTTTATCAAACAATCGAGCTTTCAATGACAATCTCTTGTATTTGCTTCCGCTGAAAATTGATTGCTCCAATTTTGAGAGGTACTTGTTTTTTTCCCTTTTACTCAGCATCTTCACAGCTGATTCTTCTCAAAAATCAACATAAAATTTTGTTGACTAATTCTCATACTTTTCTTTCGAAAATTAAGTGATTTCAAGTGAAAAATTCACACGTACTGAAGCCTTTTTTGACAAAAACATTTTCTCCGATAGTTCTGTGGCCAATTTTTATACATGTAATTCAAAAATTGCATCAGTTTTCTGCAATATTTCTTTTCTTCATGTGTTTAAAGAAAAAAAATGAAAAAAATTGATCTGATTGTTTTTTTTTGACATTTTAAGAAATTTTGCATCTCGATTTCTTTGAACCAGTTGAAATTGAACCAGTTTTTTAAAATCGAAATCGCTTAAATGTTTATAAACGGATCGAGCAGTTTTACAAGAAAAGTTCTGTTTTAAATCGAAATGTCTCTTTAATTTAACTGTTCATCCACGATCAATATCAAGCCAAAGGAGTAAAAAAAAATTTTATCCACAATTTTTTTTCTTTTCTTGCATTAGAAATTTTTTAAAAACAATTCAAGCTAAAATTGAAAGTTTGTTATCTTTTAGAGCCATCCATTGGAGTTCAATCGGCTAAAAATCACTGGAGTTTCTTTAACGTGCTGTCTGGCACTTTGGGTCGTCTGCAAAAAGCATTGTTTCATTTACTTCTCCTTGCAACTGAAGATCGATCATTTAGGGCAAGGAAATGTTTGATCAAAAAACGAACACCTAAATTACCACAAAGGAAATTACGAACTTCCAAGTGTTCTTTTACCGACACGAAAAATTTTCCGTTTTCTCAGCAAATAAATTTTAAAAAATTTTTCTCAACGCTAATCCAAAAAACTTAAAATTTTTGTAGCAGAACTTTACAATCTACTTGGATAAAAGTTGTAAGAAATATTCCTCATTTTTCAAGCATAGCTCATATGTTTGCTCGTAATTATCTACTTCTTTGAGGAGTTTCGCTTTTTTTATAAACACAAAAATTCCTCGTTAACTTATTATAGTTTTCTCAATAATCAGTATGTTTACAACCAATTTTTTCAAAAACTAAAAAACTAAGTTGACAAGTTCTTCTTATATTTAAAATTTGCTTCAGTTCTTTGTAATGTTTTTTTCAAGAGCTTAAAGAGTTTGATAAACCTTTTTCATTGAAACTGTTGTTTCAGTGAACATTTTTTTGAAAATTCAAAACGTATTATCAAAAATAAGTGTTATAAAAACTGATTGCTCATTTTTTGCAAAACAAATTTTGTGTTTGAAAAGCGAAAAATTCGTTCAAGAAAGGTTTTGCAGTTTTTTTCATAGATATGATTCTTAAATCAATTTTTCACACACAGTAAAAATCAAAAAATTGACGCAAAAAAAAAGTTTTGAGATAGACAATTTTTTTGTTTTTCGATTCTGCTTCTATTGGCGTGAAACACGTTTGAAAGTTCTTTCATATCACCTTCAATTTTTCACTCGTTGCTTTTCCGAAAAAAATTGGGTCGTATGCATGCAAATAGATTTTTAAATCAAAATTTTTTCTTGTAACTGTAGATCCTTCAAGTAGACCAAGAAAAAGTTTATCCAAAAATTGGCTCATTAAAAACCTTAAAGCTTATCCTGAATTTCAGGTTAATTTCATGCAGCCACAGAAAAATGCTTTCTGTTTCCAGGAAATATTTTTCTCCATAAATCTCATCATGTTTCGAGGCGAATTTTTTTTTTGCAAAATAACATTCCACTTACTTGAGGGTTTTTTTTTTATTTATCTATTTCATTGAGGTCCCATATTTGGAAAAACCAGAAATTTAGGAAAAGCACATGTTTTAGAAATTTAAAAAATTTGTGCTAGTAATTGAGTATTGACAACAACCATCCAATTACATACAAAAACGGGTCCGACAACAAATCATTACAAAAGCCATCAGGGCCAGCAGATTGTTTAATTTATTAATGATTGTAAAAATTTCCGTTAAAATTTGATTGGAGCAATTATCATGAATCAATTTTTCTGCTGCAACACAGTAGTCGAAAGTCTTTTTCCTGATTTTATATTGCTACATAAACCAACCTTAATTAATCAAAACCTTTTGTTCTCATTCATAGGTTTCTCATTCATTCGATTTTTCTCCAATTTCACACCAAAACAAACCGAGAGATTTTGATAATAATAAATATGAGGAAGAACAATTTTTCTTTTTTCAGCTTTTTGTCTGATCACATTTGAACATTATCTATTAATGACTTTTATCTCCAGCGAAAACCACTTTTTGAACTGATGTTACAAACGATTTAACTTTGTCCAAGAGCTTCAGCAGTATCTTAACAATTTTTTGATCAGTAATGGGCGATATCCAGTTGTCTTGGTGTTTTTGTTTGTTTTATTGTCTTTCATATTTTAAAAGCCAAATTTTTCAAAATCAAAGATGCCAATTTTTGCTACGCTAATTGGAATTCAATCGACTAAAAACCAGTTTAAAACTACCACCGGAGTTTCTTTAACGTATTTTTCTGGAGGCCTAAGAGTTTCGAGTCGTCTACAAAAAGCATTGTTTCATTTACTTCTCCTTGCAACTGAAGATCGATCATTTAGACCAAGAAAAAAATTTGATCAAAAAACGAACAGATAAATTACCACAGCAAATTCCGAACTTTCAATTGTTCTTTTTCCGACACAGAATGTAGTTTCCGTTTTCACATGATATCAATGAAGTTTTGATTTTTTTCACTGCCAATCCAAAAAAAAAAATACAATTTTTGTAAGAAAACCTTATGCTCTACTTGGATAAAATTTTTTCTAGGTCAACAATTTTCCTTGTTTTTTTCAAGGAGAGCAGACATGTTCGTTTTTAAATACTTACTTCTTAAAATTTTTCTTTTTGAGAGCTTATTGAGAATTGTACTTTTTTGATAATTCTTTTTGACATTTAGAAAAAAAAATTGTAATTGTTTTCCATTGAAGAATTAGCTAAAAGTTCAAAAGTTCTTACTAAAAATTATTGTTTTAAAAACTGGTCAAAAATTTAAGTAAAAGCTTTTCTGATTTTGAAAAACAAATAAATGTGCTCAATAAGTTTGAAATTTTTTCATAGTTATCCTTTTTTAATTCAACTTTTCATCCACAGTAAGAATCAAACAGTTAAAAAAATTAATCAACATTTTTTCATCTTACTGAAAGAAACAAAGTCTCGGTTGATAGATCACTTTTCTTTAAATAGAAACTGAAATCGTGAATCTCGGTTATATTATATCATAGATCATAGTCAATCTGGTCCTGGATTTAAAAGGATATCTATATTAGCAGATATAATGAAAAGATCGTTAAAAAGAAATTTTTAAAGAATATGCACAACTCTAACCAATAGGATGAGAGTTGTAATTTTTTCTCCTTTGCAATATTTTGCTGGGAGTTTGTGGAAGAAGTTAATATCCGCTGCTCGTCTCCGCTGTTCGCCGTCAGTTGAGATATTCGTTGGACTCGAGGTTGGTTGTTCTCGGTGTCCGCTTCACTTGGTTCGTATAGTTTACGAATTTACTTTATCTAGGATTCCTGTTTATTGCGTGACTCTTAAAGAAAATTACGATAAAAAACTTAGTTTTACCTTTTAGAGAAAAAATAAAAAAAAGAATACAATAGTTCAGCTGTATGTTTGAGAGTAAGAAATTAGAGTCACTGAAAAATGCAGGCAGGCTCACCCTAAACAATTTAAGTTTGGTGTTCTCTGCATTTTTAATTAATCTGGAGTTTTTTCTTAATAGTTTACCCTTCTCTTGGTAACTTTAATTTTCAAAGCTAAAGCAATATGCAGATTCCGCCTGTCTGCCGTCGGGGATAAATAAAAAGTTCCTCCGATCATCCTATAGTGTTATTAAAATTTATTTGCCTTTTTCCAAGATTAGCAAAAATGAAACAAAAAAGTCCGTTCAGAATTTGAAAAAATAGATATTTGGATTTGACTTTAAAAGTTTCAACTTACCCTGTTCAGTTGAATGTGAATCAAATGTTGCGTTAAAAAGCATTCTTACCTTAGGGAGTGAACGAATCTAGAGTAGAAAAGAATCCTTTCGAATATTGTGTAACAATGAAAACCAAAGCACTTTTTATTACTGTAGCATCTCCAATACTACAACTCATCCCTTTTTTAAATGAACAATTGTGAGAGCAGTCTCTCAAAAAGCCACTGCGGATACTTGAGTATAATTATAAAATAACTCATTCAAAGTAACTATGTCCATGTGAACTTATACAAACAAAATTATTAAAAAGACGTTTTTAAACGTTAGTTGGACAAAATTGTCACGTTGTAGACTCCTCGTTTTTTCAATTTTTATCTGCTGCCTCTAATTGTCACTGTATTCTCTTTTTTTCTTTTTTTAAGTTAAATATTTAGTTGCAATTTTTCTGATGCTTTTGTCAGCCTATCCACGTCCTGTTGATCTTCGTTATCGAGAAAAAATGTGATCCCGCTGAATGGGACACGCTGCGAGGTATCTCTCGATTTGATTAAGTTTTATCTTGGAGTTCTCTCCTTCAGTTTAATTGATTTGTTTTATTCGCTTAGTGAATAAGACTCGTTATTTATTACTTGTTTTGGGAGCCAGGGTGGTTGTGTAATCCGTGGCAAGGTCAATATTCAATTCCTGCTTCAAGGAAGGCTTCAGGGACGTAACAAATTGAGGGTTGTTGTGAGATGGGTTGTTCTCGCGATCTTTTTGCTCACGTAACCGCTCGACTAATTCCCTGCTCCCTTTGGCAGGCTATCTTCCAAAGACAAAAAACTTGATTATGTGACTATTTTTGTTTCTGATTTGCCTTTTATGCAAAGGCCTGTTTGGTCCGGTTTTCGTGCTGGGTCCGCGTTGAGGCAATTTCAGTTTGATATTGGTTCATACTCCATTTCTAAACACAAAAAAAAACAATTTTTTTGTCTTACACCACTTTTTTAAGCTTGCTTTCTATGAATCATTTAGGCAACATCATTCTTACAAAAGGGTTTCAAAAAAGCAAAGAAAAACGTTTTTCTAGAAAGGGAAATTTGGGCAATAATTAACACCCAATCTTAATTTTTTTATTCAACTCATCCACAGGCTTACCTTTGTGTCCTTTTTTATAGGTAAAAGTGACTAGAAAAAACCGGGGCTAATATAACTTTTCCCACATTTTTGACTTATTTTTTAAATCAATTTAAGTGGTTTTATCTGTGTTTTACAAAATGATTTGAGCAATTATCTTGAAATTTTTTTGCTGCACTAACGCGTTAGTCGAAAGTATTCTACTTTGCCACCTATACAAAGTTAATTAATCAAACTCTTTTGTTCTCCTCCATAGGTTTCTCATTCAATTAATTTTTCTCAAATTTCACACAAAATTAAACCGAAAGAATTTGATTACAAAAATTTTGACGAATATTATTTCTTCAATAAACTTTTTTTCCAAAAATGACGTTTTTTTTTATCACATCTAGGCATAATTTATAGATGACTCTATTTTCCAGCAAAAATCACATTTTTAATTTGATGTTTCTGTTGATTAAACTTTGTCTCAGAGTCTAGAAATTGAAAAAAAAATAGATATTTGGGTTTGACTTTTAAAATTTCAACTTAACCTGTTCATTTGAAACATGAAGCAAATGTTGCGTTAAAAAGCTTTCTTACCTTAGGAGTGAACGAATTTAGAGTAGAAATGAATCCACTCGAATCCTGTGGAACAATTAAAACAATAGCACTTTATATTACTATAGCACTTCCAATACTACAAAGCATCCCTTTTTTTAAATGAACAAGTGTGAGGGCAGTCTCTCAAATAGCCACTGCAGTTACTTGAGTACAATTATCAAATAAGATGTTGAAAGTAGCAATGGTCAGGTGAACTTATACAAACAAAATTAAAAAAAAAATTTTAAGCGTTAGTTGGCCAAAATTGTCACACCGTAGTCTTCTAATATTTTCACCTTTTTCACTACTGCCTCTAATTGTCTCTGTAATTTCTTGTTTTCTTTTTTCTGGAAAAAAGTTTTCAGTCGCATTTTTTCTTATATTTTTGTCATCGGGTCGACGTCCCGTTGATCTTTTATGCAAATCCCTATTTTTTTTCCGGTTCTCGGGCTAGGTCCGCGTTGAGGCATTTCCAAATTGATATTGGTTCATACTCCTTTTCTAAATACTAAAAATGTTTTTTTTTTTGTTCTTTCACCACTTTTGTAAGGTTGCTTTTATATGGACCATTTAGGCAACATCATTCATACAAAATGTTTCGAAAAAGCAAAGAGAAAAGTTTTTCCAAAAAGGGAAACTTGGGCAATAATTAACCCCAATCTTAATTTTTTTTCCACCAGGGCTCATCCACAGGCTTACTTTGGGGTCCCCTTTTATAGGTAAAAGGGACTAGAAAAATCCGGGGCTAATATACCTTTTCCCAACTTTTTGATATAGTTTCTTTATCAATTTAAGTGGCTTTATCTGTGTTTTACAAAATTATTTGAGCAATTATCATTTCTGCAGTAACGCGGTAGTCGAAAGTATTTTTCCTAATTCTACTTTGCCACTTATACAAAATTAAATAATCAAAATTTTATGTCAAAATTTTATAAATAATCCTTTATATGTTTCTCATTCAACTATTTTTTCTCAAATTTCACACAAAATTAAACCGAAAGAATTGAATTACAAAAAATTTGACGAAAATTATTTCTTCCTTAAACCTTTTTTCACAAAAATGGCGTTTTACTTTGATCACATTTAGGCATTATTTATAGATGACTATTTTTTCCAGCAAAAATCACTCTTTTGAATTGATGTTTCTATTGATTAAATTTTGTTCCAGCGTTTCAACAAGTTCTGAATATTTTTTTTCGTTAATGGTTGATATCTATTTGTCTTAAATTTTTCATTGTATTTCATGTTTGAAAAGCCGAATCTTTCAAAATCAATGATGCCGTTTTTTATAACATTTATAATCAAATTCATGGATGCTTGTATAGCGCCATTTTTAAACGGAGTGTTTTTTCTTATTTTCCCCTGTTTTCTGAACCAAGCAACAATGAAATTGAAAAATTGCAAGCGTAGGAACTGAGTTTTTTATAGCGTGAAAATTGATAATCATAATAGTCATAAAAGAATCAAATATAAGATCACTTTTGCCTCCAAAGTTTGTTTCGATGAACGTTTGCTTAAGGAGACAAAATTTAAACGAAGTTCATTCAATTTTGAGCCTTGATTCTGAAAGCGGCATGTTGCAATTTGCAAATTTTAGTGATACTCTTCAGAAAACAACCAATAAACCGTATTTTTTCTATTTTATTTTTGCTGTTACTAATTTTTGATTAGTTTTTCAAAAAAAATTACCCTGTAGCATTTCTCTCAGGAAGCCAGATTCCACACAAGGCTATAACCATTGATTAAGCTTTTGAGGTATCAAGAAGTTATTTTAAAAGGTGGCCTTATGACTATCTTGTTTTTTTTCTTCAAATTTTGAACAAAGGGCAAAATAACGCCTTTATTTTCAGTCTCTAGAAATATTTTTTCTGGAGGTTTTTGCGTTTGAAAAGCGCGATGTTTTTGGCAATAGTAAATGAATATAATAGAACATATGCAAATATTTGATTCAAACAATCAACCAAATAGATAAACAAAATGTGTACCAACAAGACTCCTCACTTTTAAGCTAATTAATGATGTTCAAGAACTTCGTTATAATTTGATTTGAGCAAATAGCTTGAACAAAGTTTTTTGTTGCTGTTGAATAGAAGAAAAGTTTTTTCTTGATTTTGTGATGCCAGATCACTGTTGAATTTACTCATTTAAAATATTTTTGCCCCATTTATAAGTTTTTTCCGTTTCTTTTTCATTTTCCCACAAAAGAGATCCTCGACAAAATAACTTCGATATTTTCGTGGAACAAAACTTTTCTTCGCTCTGTTTTTCATAAAAACACAAATTCTGAACCAATACACAGCAATTTTAAAGGAATGATCTCCAATTTTTAAAAAAAACTGTTATCAAGATAAAAGATGTCATTTATTATTTGAAAAAAATTGCAAGAATGCCTGTAAGTGAACTATCACAGAAATTATTTTCCATTAAATTTACAATTCTGATTTATGTATCTAGCACCGTACAAAAATTCAAGTCGATGAAATTGGGCTATACATTGAAGCATGAAAGTTTGAAAGATGAAATTTTCAATACTAAGCAACTGAAAGTAGTTTCAAACAATATTTTGAAAGCTTTTAAAGTACCGAGAACTACCGTTCAGATGATCATGATACATCTTAATCATTGTTCGACATCATCTTTGTTGGATGAGAGTTTGCCTCTCCAGAATTTATTAGAAGTATGCCTTTTTTGCCAAATTGCTTATTTTGTCTCACTTTTCGACAAGAATTTTCGTTTGTTCGTGCCAAATAAAAACTAGTTTTACTTTTTTTTCCATTCTACTTGTTGGTGCTCCTATGAGGACTTGTACTTCTATTGTCCGTTACCATACTTCCCACAACTTTGCTTATCACTTATTGTTCCGACTTTCGTAACGAAAGTAACGGAATATTTGTAATCGGGGTGGCTTTTTTTCAGACAAAATTCGACTTTTTTACTAGCCATTTTTGACGGAGTTTTTTTTATATCATTCAAAAGGTATTGTTGTCCTGATCTTAAATTTGAAAAGATATTTTACCGGTGATCATGTTTCGTAAAGTTATGGGGGGCTTAGGATTGCCATTTTGTCCAAATTAGCAATTAACGCGCGATATATTTCGCGCTATCAACGATAGCGCTATTAACATTACGAGCCAAAACTTTTCGTGAATTGTAAGCTGATTCCGCAACATGGACGCTCCCTTTCATCTTCTTCTGTTCTTTCATTCTCTTTGATCGTCCCAACAAAATTTTGACGTGTTTAGAGACTTTTCTCTGAAATCCAAGGCAAATGCAGACATAAAAATGTACGCCTAATTAGCGCATAGTCTGGCCTCGTAATGAATGTCAGCGGAGATTTACTCCGGCTTAGAATGTACCTCCAGTGAATAATTCCCTTGAAAGGTCCCAGTTGGACAATTAAGGAACGATGGCTAGTGTAGAGGTGTGTGTTAAAAAGGTACAAACTACGCTATCCTAACATTTGCTTTTTTCCAAGATTAGCAAAAATTAAATAAAAAAGTCCGTTTAGAATTTAAAAAAATAGATATTTGGATTTGACTTTAAAAGTTTCAACTTAACATGTTCAGTAGGAATATGAATCAAATGTTGCGTTAAAAAGCATTCTTACCATAGGGAGTGAACAAATCTAGAGTTGAAAAGAACCCACTCGAATCTTGTGTGACAACGAAAACAAAAGCATTTTATATTACTGTAGCACCTCCAAAACTACAACTCATCCCTCTTTTAAAATAACAAATGTGAGGGCAGTCTCTCAAAAAGCTACTGCGGATACTTGAGTATAATTTTAAATTAACTTGATCAAAGTAACAGTGTTCAGGTAAACTTATACAAACAAATTTATTAAAAAGACGTTTTTAAACGTTAGTTGGACAAAATTGTCACATTGTAGACTCCAAATTTTTTTCATTTTTTCTCTGCTGCCTCTAATTGTCACTGTAACCTCTTTTTTTCTTTTTTAAATAAAATTTTCAGTCGCATTTTTATACTGCTTTTGTCAGCCAGTCCACGTCCTGCTGATCTTCGTTATCGAGAAAAGCTGTGATCCCGCTGAATGGGATACGTAGCGAGGTATCTCTTGATTTGATTAAGTTTTCCCTTGGAGTTCTCTCCTTCAGTTTAATTGATTTGTTTTTACTTTCTTAGTGATCAAGACCCGTTATCTTTTGTTTTTTTGGGGAGCCAGGAAGGTTGTGTAACCCCTGGCAAGGTCAATATTCAATTCCTGCTTCAAGGAATGCTTCAGGGACGTAACAAATTGGGGGTTGTCGTGAGATGGGTTGTTCTCGCGATCTTTTTGTTCACGTAACCGTTCTGCTAATTCCCTGCTCCTTTTGGCAGGCCATCTTCCAAAGACAGAAAGGCTAGTTTATGTGACTATTTTTGTTTCTGATTTGCCTTTTACGCAAAGACAAGTTTGGTCCGGTTCTCATGCTGGGTCCGCGTTGAAGCAATTCCAGTTTGATATTGGTTCATACTCCATTTCTAAACACTAAAAACATTTTTTTTGTCTTACACCACTTTTTAAGGTTGATTTTTCATGAACCATTTAGGCAATATCATTCATACAAAAAGGTTTCGATAAAACAAAGAAAAAAGTTTTTCCAGAAAGGAAAATTTGGGCAATAATTAACAACCAATCTTAATTTTTTTCACCCAACTCATCCACAGGCTTACCTTGGAGTCCCCTTTTATAGGTAAAAGTGACTAGAAAAAACCGGGGCTAATATAACTTTTCCCACCTTTTTGATATATTTTTTCTGCACTAACGCGTTAGTCGAAAGTATTCTATTTTGCCACCTATACAAACTTAATTAATCAAAAATAAACCGAAACAATTGGATTACAAAAAATTGTACGAATCTTATTTCTTCATTAAACTTTTTATCACAAAAATGACGTTTTTCTTGATCACATCTAGGCATAATTTATAGATGACTCTATTTTCCAGCAAAAATCACATTTTTAATTTGATGTTTCTATTGATTAAATTTTGTTCCAGCGTTTCAACAATGTCTGAACAGTTTTTTTTGTTAATGGTTGATATCTATTTGTCTTAAATTTTTCATTGTATTTCATGTTTCAAAAGCCGAATCTTTCAAAATCAATGACGCCGTTTTTTATAACATTTATAGTCAAATTCATGGATGCTTGTATAGCGTCATTTTTAAACGGAGTGTTTTTTCTGATTTTCCCCTGTTTTGCGAACCAAGCACCAATGACAATTGAAAAATTGCAAGTATAGGAGCTGAGTTTTTTATAGCGTGAAAATTGATAATCATAATAGTCATAAAAGAATCAAAAATAAGATCACTTTTGCCTCCAAAGTTTGTTTCGATGTACGTTTGCTTAAGGAGACAAAATTTAATCGAAGTTCATTCAATTTTGAGCCTTGATTCTGAAAGCGGCATGTTGCAAGTTGCAAATTTTAGTGATACCCTTCAGAAAACAACCAATAATCCGTATTTTTTCTATTTTATTTTTGCTGTTTCTAATTTTTGATTACTTTTTCAAAGAAAATTACCCTGTAGCATTTCTCTCAGGAAGCCCGATTCCACACAAGGCTATAACCATTGATTAAGCTTTTGAGGTATCAAGAAGTTATTTTAAAAATTGGCCTTATGACTATCTTGTTTTTTTTCAAATTTTGAACAAAGGGCTATTTTCAGTCTCTAGAATTATTTTTTTCTGGAGGTTTTTGCGTTTGAAAAGCGCAATGTTTTTGGCAATAGTAAATGAATATAATAGAACATATGCAAATATTAGATTCATTAAAACAATCAACCAAATAGATAAACAAAATGTGTACCAACAAGACTCCTCACTTTTAAGCTAATTAATGATGTTCAAGAACTTCGTTATAATTTGATTTGAGCAAATAGCTTGAACTAAGTTTTTTGTTGCCGTTGAATAGAAGAAAAGTTTTTTCTTGATTTTGTGATGCCAGATCACTGTTGAATTTACTCATTTAATATATTTTTGCCCCATTTATAAGTTTTTTCCGTTTCTTTTTCATTTTCCCACAAAAGAGATCCTCGACAAAATAACTTTGATATTTTCGTGGAACAAAATTTTTTCTTCGCTCTGCTTTTCATAAAAACACGTGTTTGGCTCGATGATGCTTGAGCATAGGCTTAAATTATCTCTAGTATCCAACACGGCTAATTTGTTTGGTCCTACTTTTTGATTGGCTAAGCTTTGTGGATGCTTTTTTTGCAATTTTCGAATAATTTTTTAGCTGTGTTCGATTTCCACTAGTATTAAATTTTTGATTGTCCTTCAATTCTGAACCAATCCACAGCATTTTTAAAGGAATGATTTCATTTTTGAAAAAAAAATTTATCAAGATGAAAGATTTCATTTATTATTTGAAAAAAATTGCAAGAATGTCTGTAAGCGTAACTATCACAGAAAATATTTTTCATTAAATTTATAATTCTGATTTCTGTATCTAGCACCGTACAAAAATGCAAGTCGATGAAGTTGGACTATACATTGAAGCCTGAAAGTTTTTGCAAAGAAAACGTTCGAAAGATAAAGTTTTCAATACTAAACAACTGAAAGTAATTTCAAACAATAAAAAACGTTTTTCTTGGTGTTTTTCGCAAATACAGAAGAAAGTTTGCCAGAATTTTCTCATTCTAGCATTGATTCTGAGAGCGGCATGTTTCTGGTTCCGATGTTTTTTAAAACATTTTTTCAAAAGTATTTTGAATGTTTTCATTTTGATTCAACCTAAAAGCTTAACTAAGCAAACGATAAAATCAATGATTTCGTCGATTTATCCCTGTAGGATTTTTTTAATGAGCCAGATTCCACAAAGAGCTGTAGCCATTTGCTTAGCTTTTAAAGTACCGAGAACTACCCTTCAGATGATCTTGATACATCTTATTCACTGTTCGACATCATCTTTGTTGGATGAGAATTTGCCTTTCCAGAATTTATTAGAAGTATGCCTTTTTTGCCAAATTGCTTATTTTGTCTCACTTTTCATCCGCATTCCACTTTTCGTTATCAATCGACAAGAAAATATTTCGTTTAATCGTACCAAAGAAAAATTAGTTGTACCTTTTTTTCCATTCTACTTTTGGTGCTCCTATGAGGACTTGTACTTTTATTGTCCGTTACCATACTTCCCACAACTTTGCTAATCACTTATTGTTCCGACTTTCGTAACGAAAGTAACGGAATATTTGTACTCGGTGTGGTTTTTTGTCTTCAGAGAAGTTTCGACTCTTCAACTAGCAATTTTCATCATATCATTCAAAAGCGTTTGTTGTCCTGAGCTTAAATTTGAAAAAATATTTCACCTGTGATCATATTTCGTAAAGTTATGTAGGGCTTAGGATTGCCATTTTGTCCAAATTAGGCCAATTAACGCGCAATATATTTCGCGCTATCAACGATAGCGCTATTAACATTACGAGCCAAAAATTTCGTGAATTGTAAGCTGATTCCTTAACATGGACTCTCCCTTTCATCTTCTTCTGTTCTTTCATTCCCTTTGATCGTTCCAACAAAATTTTGACATGTTTAAAGACTTGTCTCTGAAATCCAACGCAAATACAGACATAAAAATGTACGCCTAACCAGCGCACAGTCTGGCCTCATAATGAATGTCAGCGGAGAATTACTCCGGCTTAGAAGCGTTTGAAATTAGTTGAAGAAACCTTATTTGCCATAATTGATTTGTTAATAGCAGCAAACTCTATCCTTCGTACTTTATATGGCTTGTGGTAGGATGATCTCAAATTTTCAAAAAATTATTTAATATATCACAATTAATGTTAGGATAAAAAGGCAATCATGTTATACACCCTGATACGAGCAATCCTGTTTTTTTCTTCTTCAGCCTGCTTGTACCTCCGTGTGAAGAATTTCCTTGAAAGGTCCTAGTTAGACAATTAAAAACGATGGCTAGTGTAGAGGTGTGTGTTAAAAAGGTACAAGCTACGCTATCCTAATTGTTAAAATTAGACTTAACCGGAGTTAAAAGATAAGTTAAATTAACAAGGTCTGATTATTCCAAACAATGCTAACAAAATGAGCAATGATTGTCGAAAAGTTACATGGTGAGTACTTAATTAGTGCGTCATAGCAGCTGTATTTCTTAATGAAGCATAGCAGTTTTGTAGAATGATAAGTTAATGCGATCATTGCTTATAGATACTTTACATAACCTCTTAAAAATTTACCTCCTTTTTTATTACAATCCTAATTTCTTTTCACCGGTTGGGAACAGCAAATACATTTCGTGAATGTTATACATCAAAAGAACCAGATATAACACCAAAAACTGAATTAGAAGAAACTGAACTAACCTAATAACCAGCACCTACAATAAGTGCAGCAGTGATCAGCAATTTTGTTGATGCTAAAATGACTAGATAGTGGGCGGGTTTTTTACTGAAGGTCAACGTAAATAAGTAGCGGCTGTGGATAGTGCTAAACCGAGATCAAGTAAAAATAAAATACAATTAGTTATAACTAGATGTGAACAAAAGCACCAGCGATTTAATACTTGTCCACATATATTGGAGTTATAGACTAAGCTCACGAGATCTGGATTGAATTATTAGAATGAGAACAAAATGAAATTCAACTGAAATATTCGGTTTCTAGTGTTTTCTATTGAGCAGTTTTCTGATTCCCGGACTACTCCTCGAGTTGGGTTCTATATACTTTTGAATTGACCACCCATCAACTCGTTTCTGATCATTGTACGGCACAAAACATCTATAAAATCGGCAATCGAATCGAGGTGAATCCATTGTTCGATAGCGGCCAAACTGACTTCAAAACGTTAGGATGGGGCGTCAGTAGGGCTAAAAGAGACCGTAGCTACGTTATGTCGTTCTCCTAGTAGAGTTTCGACGAATAGCGGTGTTTTTCGTTGAATATAGTTCTGAATGATATGAAAGGTCTGATAAAGCGAGACTCCAAGATGGCACTTGGATTGTGACCGCTTCTAATGGATCTGTTCTAGGTAGCGATCGTCGAGATCACACGTTCGCCTGGGCGGTCGACCGAATCTCCTTCTACTAACGTTGTAAAAATGCGTTCTCCCACAAGGTTTGACAGTTGTCGAGATCTCAAAGGCCTAGTGTTGTGGTGAATTGTTTCAGCGTGTTTAGCCGGCGGAGGCGAATGCATAGGCGACGAAGTCTTCCTCTTGGCTGCTTCCGAGTGTTTGTTCTCAGGGCCCAAGAATTTGATCGCATCAAGTTTCGGAGATGTTACTGCTGTTTGATGCGGTTTAGTCATTGTCTCCAAAGTAGGAGTTGTTTTATCTAGGTCTAGGATAATTGGCAAAGACGTCTCAGGAGTAGTAGGTTTAATTGCTTCTGGTTTAGTAGCTTCCTCTTGATTGATAGGAGAAAGAAGTGTCGCGTTAGCAGCGTTTGCCCCAGGAGCTGTATGGTCTGTAGATTCCCGTGGAGTTTGTTTTACAGTGCTGCTTTGGTACTCATCTTGGGCGGAGGTTGCTGGAGGTGTAGTTATGGAAATGGTGACGCTTGGTTGTTCCAATTTCCGGTTCTCGTCTTTCCTACCGGGGAATACTGGGGCGTCAAGCGCCGGAGGAATTCATGAATTTCACTAAGGACCTGTATGTCGCTCAAGTCATCTCATGGGTGGTGAGTCTTATAAATACAGGAAGTCTTATAAATACTGGGCCGGGTTCCGCTTGAGTCATTTCGGGATCCAGGGATACCTGCAGCCTAGCCTTCTCTGTCTCTTCTTCTTCTCTAAGGCAAGCGATATCAGCGTGTCGATTTTTGCGGGTCCTTTTCAGACGGCTTGACGTGGTCTACAGCTCTTGAAGGCGGTTCTTCTTGATGTAGTTCTTGAGCCCTTGGTTGCATAAATTTTACCAACTATTCTATTTTTCTCGGATTCACACTGGTCTTCTGGGTGTTCCATTTCTAAGAGCTACCCTGATTTCAGATTCTCTATCAATCTCGAACGTAAACTTTTTGAAAAACGGTTCAATTTTCTGTCAGTTTGCGGAATTTTAGTGTCTTATCTGGCACTGTCTTTGGAGTCTTTGTAAGTCCTAGCACTGCTCATTTTTGGGATTAGTTGCATAATTAGTTGCATTTAAAAACTCGTCAGATGATGTTTCGGAACAGTTCAATTTGGCATACTCAATGCGGTCAGGAGCTTCCCAATCATCTCTCCTGTCTCGACACATCAACCTTCCACCATTGTTTAAGCATAGCGTTATTCGATCCCAGCTTAAGTTTTGTTTTGACGGAGGTTTTACTAGATGATGCCAAAGAGTATTTGCAGTCCTTGCCAAAATGGGTTTCGAACGTTGTGCAGTTTATTGATTGCTGTTAAACAGTTCATAGATATTTCAGTACTTATGGTATAGCAGTTTCTAGCGAAGATTTTGGTTTTTTTTGTGCCATTACTAACGTTTATTTTTATGGTTTAATTGATTCGTTCTACCAAATTTGTCGCTCTGTGGTCTCCGACAGGGCTAAACTTGCATTATGTTTTTAGCAGAACTCTTTTCGTTTTTAGCTTTAAATCCGGATTCTTGATCCAATCGAACAATTTGAAGGTTGTCTGAAATGAACTGTTCTCTGTGGCTATTCAATTGAGGTTTTCTCATTGCTTCATCAAACCCTAATAACATCCCTTTTTTACGCACTGATGCTATAACGAACTGTTCGTCTTGTTCTGAAATTGGTGTTGGTCTGCTCGTAGGATAGCGTAAAAGATAATCGTCAATCCCCAACTCTTTTCCTTGCATATAATTCACTGAAAACGTATGTCGTAACGGAGTAATTTATCAGCCCATCTAGTTATTTTGATTGGGTGGTTTTGGCTTATCGGTCCTCTCTTAATGCCCGATAAGTTCTTTATGATCGGTTAGAAACCTAATATGTGATCCTAAGTATTTTTCAAATTTTTCCACTGACCAAACTAGTCTTATCATTTTTAATTTCTTTTTGATGTTTTTCATTTGAGCTATATTTAGGTAGCGTAATGCAAACGCTATATTTTTCAAAACTCCTTTATGGTTTTGTCCGATTGAAAACCCAAGTCACTGTACGAAGCGTCGAACTTAACTCTAGTTTCCCTTATTAGGCTGAATGATGGTTCGTTACTCATTTAGACATTTCGGTTTTTGTTTTCTTAAAAGCCTTTTTGAATTGTTTTGTCAAAAGGAAATGTATATTTTTTGCTTCAAGTTTCTGAACGGCGACAAGAGTGTGGCTAAAAGAGGGATGATTTTATTGAAATCGTTTACTGAGCCCATTAATGATCTAATGTGCTATAAGCAGTTTGGTTCTCCCAGGTTTTTGAATGCGTCAGCTTTGCGTATCAGGGGTTTCGTTCCGAGGTTCCAATGGGTATTTAGTCATTTCCTCACTAGCATCCTTATTACGTTGGGCAATTCACGCAGTCCGTAAAATCCGGTTTTAAAACGGTATGAGGCTTTTATGTCTCCACCCCCAATATTAGAGTTACATTGGTTACTTGCCTTAGAAGATAGTAAAATCACACTTAAGTCCTATTCTTGAGAATTATGTCGAATTTGCACTATTTCCGCTAATCGTGAGAGCTACATTACCAAATATTTCGAACAAACTCGTCATTTGAAAGTGGTTTCAGTAGAATTGCCTAATCAAAAAAATTGAATTGAGCGCTAACTCAACTGAACTAACTCTTTTACCTGTTTTTACAAAAAGGCTGATAAAAATTTCTCCGTGCACGTTTTTGGATGTGATCGACACATACTCTTACTTTTGGAAGTAAGTGTTCTGAGATTCATTTTCCCCTTATCTGAATAGATTTCAAAGGTTCCAGAAAATAGATTTTTTAAAAAAAATTCGGACCTACCTATTCTTGAAGTGAGGTTTGGAAAATGTTCAAAGATAAGTTTTCTCAACTCACATTGCTGGGTATTTTCGACTGTTGAGTTTGAAGATACGTCAAATTCAATTTTTTTTGTATCGTTCTCTAGTGCTGTACAGTTGCGTTTGGCAGATTTGTTCGTTTTGCCTAAATAAAGGAGTTGAAACTTGCGACACTTTGATGCCCAACCTTAGAAGGAAATCGTTTCCAAAAAAGGTTTTTCTCAGTCCCCTTGGTTATGAATAGCTTCTAGTATATTGCCTTCTATCTATATGACTGAGATTCTACGATTACTGTTCCTATCGCTTTTATGATGCTACTGAGCCCCTGGTATGCTCGCTTAGTAGTTTGGTCAACTGGCTCTATGTTCAGAAGCAACTTTTGATTTGAAAATCGGGTAAAGAGTCCTTTTTTATAAATAATGATAGGCTAGGTGATTCAATCTGAGTTTCAGTCTCAAATGGGTTATTGTATGCCAAAGATATCTTTAGTGTTTTCTGTAATTCTTAGCGTTCCTGAGAAAATACTGTTCTAATAGATATTTCTACTCTATCTCGTAATTTGTTAGTTTCATTTTCTTTATCAAACGCCAATATTTTAAAATCGTCTAAATTAAGCGAAATTCGGGTCTGTATTAGTGTCCGGCTGATGACTTACATCTTCAGCCCCTATGTTTGCTTGGTCGACGATGTTACCTAAACTTGTGGTCTTCCTCCACTTCTGCAGTGTTTTGCGAAATGGCCCTTTCGTCCACAGTTTTTGCAAGAACTTTGTCTTGCTGAGCATACAGAGAGGTGTCTTTTTTGAAAGATTGCCCACAGTTTCGGAACTTATGCGTTTCAGATATTTGAAATTATTGGTTCATTTTTACGTTTCGTAATTGTCTTCGAGAAATATGCAGCTGCGTTTTTTACATACTGCTGGTGGCTTGGGTTCCTTTTTCATGGACGAGCAGATAACCTAGCACATTTCAAGATTTAAGTAATTAATACAGAGTTTCTTCTGTATCTCCACGTCACACATGTTTGTATTAAAGATATCCCTTTGTCTAAGGCTAGGTAAAGCTGAGAAATGAGTTTTTTGTCGATGTCTCCTTTTTGTAGTTCGTTGAATTTGTTAATGTCTTCTTGCCTGCATGTTTTTGCTTCTTCGGTGTAGTTGTTTAACACTGCTTTATATCTCGCCTCTCCATTTTGTTGCTGCGTAATATCTTCGGTCTCAACAGGTTGTTCAAGAATAGGAACATGTATTGGTTAGCGTTCTGGTGCGTCAATAATGTCGTCTGTGTCTACGGAATTTTTTGCTATGACTGTGAGATGGAAATTTTCTGCCAATTTTTTTCAATAGTGGGGGATGTCGTTTGCTGAATGGTTGCAGAAGAATTCTAATCCTCGTAGATTTGAATCGATTGACTACACCATGTAAAAGAATTCTCTTGAAAATCCTAAATATAAAACTAAGAAACGATGGTTAAAGTAGAGATGTGTTTTAAAAAGGTACAAACTACGCTATCCTATTTGTTTAAAATAGACTAAAACGGAGTTAAAAGACAAGAAAGATTAACAAGGTCTGATTGTTCGAAACAATGCTAACAAAATGAGCATTGGTTGTCCAAAAGCTACATCAATGTTGACGGGTAGTTAATTGAAACATCATAGCAGCTGTATCACTTAATGTTTGTATAGCAATACCGTGAAAAGGTAAGTTGATGAGATCAAGATTGATCAATACATCACAATCCGTTTGCCGTTAAATTTGATAAACGGCTGAAAACCTTTTGTCGGAGCAAAAAATTTGCTTTATTTTGAAAAGTTACATTCATAACTTTCTCAGTTTATCTCAGTCTGCCAGTCATTCCACTATTTCAGAGTCCTTATAAAATGAAGTTGAAATTGATTATCACCGGTTCGTTTCTATTCGCACAAAATATTGGTATCGGGAACAACCGTACAATTCACATCCCACCGAATCGATTAAGGGGGAAGAAAATGTGAAATTTCTAAAAACTAGCTTTGAGTATATTCGTTCACAATTGACCCACTTTGTTTAAAAAAAGTGAATTAAAACCATAATTTGTGTAAATTAATTGCATACAAAAGCAATCCCGTTTCAAAAACAAGGAAAACAAACTTCATCTGCGCTTTTGTATCAGCTGCATATTCTTTGAAGAAATAATTTTCATGTTTATTTCATGCCTTGGGAGGGCATTCTTTGGTACGTCATTTAGGTGGAACGGGAAGATTGTACGGTTGATCCAGATACTTTATGACAGCAGCAAAACCACACATGTTCACTCTCTGGTTCAGCCAATTGCTTGAAAGGTTCGGATTATTTTCCGACGGATTCTCTTTGATAGGAAGTCCTGGAAGTTTAAGTGCACAATTTCGACAAATATTAGTCCCATTCCATTAATCGTGTTGCTATAACATCGTTTTTATTCTTAAATTGCTCCAGAAAAACGACAAAATTCCTCTGATTCTCCGTTGGGAGGGACTCGTTAAGCAAAAAACATTGGTTAGTGTCGGTAAAATTCTGCGGGTTTTTCCGAGTTTCAAAGCAAATTACGGATTATTTGTGCAGGTGATGTATTTTTTCAGACAAAATTCTACTTTTCAATTTTTCAATCAGCCAAAGCGTATTGTTTTTTAAGCTCAAATTCAAAAAATTTTATAACTGATCATAATTTTTCAAATTATAAAAACTAAGAGATTGCCGATTGGACCAGTTTGGGACAATTGAAGACTTTCGCTAAAGCAAACATTACTCTATGACCATTAAAAGTCAGTCGGATACGAGCAGTCTTGTTGTTCCGAACTTCGAAGAGAGTGAGGAACATATATGCTTGGGTTGGTTCGTTTTTTGTTAGCTCAGACCGATTTCTAAACAAGTTGACTGAGTATGGGTAGGGTTCCGAAAATCTGAAAATCGATCCGAAAATCGATCTTTGGATTGGCGAGTAAATTTGCTTGCACAAGGCTAAAATACGCGGAGAATCGCATCGCTGGTCGAATGGTGCTTTGACGTTTTCAATACGCGAATGGTTCCAATTTGAATTGTGGCCCTTTTAAGTTGGTCATTTTATTGTTCCAAATTTTGAAGAAAACAATAGTTATGATCGGTGTGGTTTTTTTGTTTCAGTCAATTTTCGCCGATCGAAATAATAGTTTTCGACAAAAATTTTAAAACCCATAGGCGATATAGACTTCCTGAGTTCAAACGTAAAATGACGTTTCACCTTATTCTGGGCTAAATTATACGCTGACGGGAACTTGGATAAATTGTCGAAGCAAACTAAAACGTATTTTTTTGGTCCCGACACAATGCGTAAAAGTCACGTAAAATCTAATTCCTCGTCTTAAATTGACTCTACTACGGTGGGAAGTTTTCCGATTTGTGAAGAAGGTATCAATGGCTTTAGGACTTACCGGCCTTGACACATTCGATACAATTTTCCGCGTGGACATGTATCTCTCGGTAAATCTTTGGCCATCACACGTATTGAAGGGCTAAGTTTTTCATGACAAACTGACCAGGATGGGCTTTATGATTTCTGGATATTATTGTTGTTCTTAAACTGGCTGCGGTAAATAGGCGTCCGCCAAAGTAAAAGCGTTAACAAGTAAATTATCTAAACAATATTTATATTAATTTCCCAATTAAGCAATATCTTATTTGAGATTTTTTAGAAATGGCCTTTTTTGATCTTTTTGAAAACGATGTCTTTATCGGGTAATAGGTCCATGAATTTCGTGTCAATCCTTTCCTGCCAATTAAAAGGAATTAATTTAGGTTTCGGCTGTGAGTCGATTTTCTTCAGAGAATATGGGTTAAAATGGGTATTTACAGCGGGGAGTTCGGTAAACTTCCAGTTGTGCGGCTTTTTCTTGTGAGACAAATTTTGGTTGCTTACCAATTTTAACAGCATAGCGTTAAATCTGAAGTCGACTGTTTGGCACTCTGGAGAACACAATTCGGTTTTGTTGTGAAAGTTTTGACACACTTAGAAATTCGTACGGTCGTGAATAGTTTGAAGCTGATCAGCAGCGTATTAGATTAAATAATTTCTCTCCATTTTTAGTCGTTTTGTTCTCATGGTTTTACCAAGTTTGTGGCTCTGTGGTCTCCGACAGGGATAAACCAGCATTATGTTTTTAGCAGAACTCTTTTCGTATCTAGCTTTAAATCCGGATTCTTGATCCAATCGAATAATTTGAACGTTGTCTGAAATGAACTGTTCTCTGTGGCTATTCAATTGAGGTTTTCTCATTGCTTCATCAAAGCCTAATAACATCCCTTTTTTACGCACTGATGCTATAGCGAACTGTTCGTCTTGTTCTGAAATCGGTGTTGGTCTGCTCGTAGGATAGCGTAAAAGATAATCGTCAATCCCCAACTCTTTTCCTTGCATATAATTCACTGAAAACGTATGTCGTAACGGAGTAATTTATCAGCCCACCTAGTTATTTTGGTTGGGTGGTTTTGGCTTATCGGTCCTCTCCTAATGCCTGATATGTTCTTTATGATCGGTTAGAATCAAATATGTGACCTTAAGAAGTAATTTTCAAATTTTTCCGTTGACCAAACTAGTCTTAGCATTTCAATTCCTTTTTGGTGTTTTTCAACGAAAGTGTTGCTAAAAGTGTTGCGACGAGAGTGTTGCTAAGTTAGGGATGATTTTGTTGAAATCGTATACTGAGCCCATCAGTGATTCAATGTCTTTTAAGCAGTTTGGTTCTCCCAGATTTTTGACTGCGTCAGCTTTGTGTGTCAGGGTTTTCGTTCGAGGTTGTTGATTTTAAATCCAAACCATTCGGTTTTGTGCGTTAGGAACTTGCATTTTTCCCGGTTAATAGATAAATCCGTGTCGTATAGTGTTTTCAACACTTTAAGAACTGTTTCACTATAGTTACAGGCTGTTCCGACAATAGTTAGAAATATCTCACCTAGATAGCAATGGGTATTTGGTCATTTCCTCACTAGAATATCCATATTACGTTGGGCATTTCACGCAGTCCGTAAAATCCGGTTTTAAAACGGTATGAGGCTTTTATGTCTCCACCCCCAATATTAGAATTACATTGGTTACTTGCCTTAGAAGATAGTAAAATCTCGCTATTACCACACTTAAGTCCTATTCTTGAGAACCATACCGAATTTGCAGTATTTCCGCTAATCGTGAGAGCTACATTACCTATTAATTTGAATAAGTTCGTCATTTGAAAGTGGTTTCAGTAGATTTGCTTAATGAAAAAAATTGAATTGAGCGCTAACCTAACTGAACCGTCTCTTTTACTGGTTTTTACAATCAGGCTGGTAAAAAAAATCCGCCGTGCACGTTTTTTGGAGTTGATCGACAAATAGTTTTACTTTTGGAAGTAAGTGTACTGAGATTCGTTTTCCCTTTATCTGAATAGGTTTCGAAGGTTCCATAAATTAGATTTTTTTAAAATTTTTTGGATCTACCTATATTGTAGTAGTGCTTGGAAAGTGTTCAAAGATATGTTTTCTAAACTGGCCTCGTTGGGTGTTTTCGACTGTTGAAATGGTAGATTCGCCAGATTCAATTTTTTTTTACTTTTCGGTAGTGCTGTACAATTGAATTTGGCAGATTTGTTCGTTTTTCTAAATAAAGGAGCTGAAACTTGCGACACTTTGATGCCCAATCTTAGAAGGAAATCGTTTGCCAATATGTTTTTCTCAGCCCCCTTGGTTATGAATAGCTTCTAGTTATTTGCCTTCTATCGTTTTGACTGAACTTTAACTATTACTGTTCCTATCACTTTTATGATGCTACTGAGCCCTTGGTATGCTCGCTTAGTAGTTTGGTCCACTGACTCTATGTTCAGGAAGCAACCTTTGTTTCGAAATTTGTGTAAATAGTCCTTCTTTATAAAAAATGATAGGCTAGGTGAGTCAATCTGAATTTCGGTCTCAAACGGGTTTTTCGTATCCCAAGGATTTCTGTAGTGTTTTCTGTATTTCTTAGCGTTCCTGAGAAAATACTGTTCTAATAGCATCTTCTACTCCATCTCGTATTTTGTTAGTTTCAGTTTCTTCGACAAATGCCAATATTCTAAAATCTTTTAAATTAAGCAAAATTCCGGATCTGTATTAGTTTCCTGCTGATGACTGGCATCTTCAGCCTCTATGTTTGCTTGTTCAACGATGTTACCTTGGAGTTGTGGTCTTCCTCCACTTCTGCAGTGTTTTGCGAAATGGCCCTTTCGTCCACAGTTTTTGCAAGATTTTTCTCTTGCTGGGCATACAAAGAGGTGTCTTTTTTGAATGGTTGCCCACCGTTTCGGAACTTCTGGGTTTCTGATATGTCAAGGGTTGGTTCTTTTTTATGATTCGTATTTGTGTTTGAGAAATATGCAGCTGGGTTTTTTACGTACTGCGGGTGGCCTGGGGTTCTTTTTTCATGGTAGAGCATATAAGCTAGCACATTTCAGGATTTAAGTAATGGATACAGAGTTTCTGTTTGACCTTCTTTGTCTAAAGCTAGGTAAAGCTGAGAAATCTGTTTTTTTTTGTGAATATCTCCCTTTTGTAGTTCGTTGAATTTATTAAAGTTTTCTTGTCTGCATGTTTTTGCTTCTTCGGTGTAGTTATTTAACACTGCTCTATATCTCGCCTCTCAATTTTGTTGCTGCGTTATATCTTCGGTCTCAACAGGTTGTTAAAGAATAGAAGCATGTATTGGTTAGCGTTCTGGTGCGTTAATAATGTCGTCAGTGTCTACGGAATTTTTTGCTATGATTGTGAGATGGAAATTTTCTGCCAATTTTTTTCAATTGTGGGGGATGTCGTTTGCTGAATGGTTTCAGAAGAAGTCTAATCCTCGTAGATTTGAATTGGTTGACTACACCAAGTAAAAGAATTCTCTTGAAAAATCCTAAATAGAAAACTAAGAAACGATGGTTAAAGTAGAGATGTGTTTTAAAGAGATACTAACTACGCTATCCTATTTGTTTAAAATAGACTAAAACGGAGTTAAAAGACAAGAAAGATTAACAAGGTCTGATTGTTCGAAACAATGCTAACAAAATGAGCATTGGTTGTCCAAAAGCTACATCAATGTTGACGGGTAGTTAATTGGAACATCATTGCAGCTGTATCACTTAATGTTTGTATAGCAATACCGTGAAAAGGTAAGTTGATGAGATCAAGATTGATTGATACTTCACAATCCGTTTGCCGTTAATTTTGATAAACAGCTGAAAAAACCTTTTGTCGGAGCAAAAAATTTGCTTTGTTTTGAAAAGTTACATTTACAACTTTCTCAGATTATCTCAGTCTGCCAGTCATTCCACTATTTCAGAGTCCTTATAAAATTAAGTTGAAATTGATTATCACCGGTTCGTTTCTATTCGCACAAAATATTGATATCGAGAACAACCGTACAATTGATCCCCCACCAAATCAATTAAGGGGGAAAAATGTGAATTTTCTAAAAACTAGCTTTGAGTATAGTCTATATTCGTTCACAATTGACCCAATTTGCTTAAAAAAAAACGAATTAAAAAATCAATTTGTGTAAATTAACTGCATACAAAAGCAATCCCGTTTCAAAAAAGGAAAATCAATTTCATCTGCGCGTTTGTATCAATTGCATACTCTTTAAAAAATTAATTTTCAGGTTTAATTCATGCTTGGGGGCATTCGACGGGAGGTAAGTTAGGTGGAGAGGGGAAGATTGTACGGTTGATTCAGATATTTTATGACAGCAGCAAAGTCACATATATTCACTCTCTGGTTCAGCCAATTGCTTGAAAGCTTCAGATTATCTTCCAATGGAATCTCTTTGATGGGAAGTTTAGCTGAACTCTTATCGTATCTAGCTTTAAATCCGGATTCTTGATCCAATCAAACAATTTGAATGTTGTCTGAAATGAACTGTTCTCTGTGGCTATTCAATTGAGGTTTTCTCATTGCTTCATCAAAGCCTAATAACATCCCTTTTTTACGCACTGATGCTATAGCGAACTGTTCGTCTTGTTCTGAAATCGGTGTTGGTCTGCTCGTAGCATAGCGTAAAAGATAATCGTCACTCCCCAACTCTTTTCCTTGCATATAATTCACTGAAAACGTATGTCGTAACGGAGTAATTTATCAGCCCACCTAGTTATTTTGGTTGGGTGGTTTTGGCTTATCGGTCCTCTCTTACTGCCTGATATGTTCTTTATGATCGGTTAGAATCAAATATGTGACCTTAAGAAGTAATTTTCAAATTTTTCCGTTGACCAAACTAGTCTTAGCATTTCAATTCCTTTTTGGTGTTTTTCAACGAAAGTGTTGCTAAAAGTGTTGCGACGAGAGTGTTGCTAAGTTAGGGATGATTTTGTTGAAATCGTATACTGAGCCCATCAGTGATTCAATGTCTTTTAAGCAGTTTGGTTCTCCCAGATTTTTGACTGCGTCAGCTTTGTGTGTCAGGGTTTTCGTTCGAGGTTGTTGATTTTAAATCCAAACCATTCGGTTTTGTGCGTTAGGAACTTGCATTTTTCCCGGTTAATAGATAAATCCGTGTCGTATAGTGTTTTCAACACTTTAAGAACTGTTTCACTATAGTTACAGGCTGTTCCGACAATAGTTAGAAATATCTCACCTAGATAGCAATGGGTATTTGGTCATTTCCTCACTAGAATATCCATATTACGTTGGGCATTTCACGCAGTCCGTAAAATCCGGTTTTAAAACGGTATGAGGCTTTTATGTCTCCACCCCCAATATTAGAGTTACATTGGTTACTTGCCTTAGAAGATAGTAAAATCTCGCTATAACCACACTTAAGTCCTGTTCTTGAGAACCATACCGAATTTGCAGTATTTCCGCTAATCGTGAGAGCTACATTACCTATTAATTTGAATAAGTTCGTCATTTGAAAGTGGTTTCAGTAGATTTGCTTAATGAAAAAAATTGAATTGAGCGTTAACCTAACTGAACCGTCTCTTTTACCGGTTTTTACAATCAGGCTGGTAAAAAAAATCCGCCGTGCACGTTTTTTGGAGTTGATCGACAAATAGTTTTACTTTTGGAAGTAAGTGTACTGAGATTCGTTTTCCCTTTATCTGAATAGGTTTCGAAGGTTCCATAAATTAGATTTTTTTTAAATTTTTTGGATCTCCCTATTCCTGTAGTAGTGCTTGGAAATTGTTCAAAGATATGTTTTCTAAACTGGCCTCGTTGGGTGTTTTCGACTGTTGAAATGATAGATTCGCCAGATTCAATTTTTTTTTCTTTTCGGTAGTGCTGTACAATTGAATTTGGCAGATTTGTTCGTTTTTCTAAATAAAGGAGCTGAAACTTGCGACACTTTGATGCCCAATCTTAGAAGGAAATCGTTTGCCAATATGTTTTTCTCAGCCCCCTTGGTTATGAATAGCTTCTAGTTATTTGCCTTCTATCGTTTTGACTGAACTTTAACTATTACTGTTCCTATCACTTTTATGATGCTACTGAGCCCTTGGTATGCTCGCTTAGTAGTTTGGTCCACTGACTCTATGTTCAGGAAGCAACCTTTGTTTCGAAATTTGTGTAAATAGTCCTTCTTTATAAAAAATGATAGGCTAGGTGAGTCAATCTGAATTTCGGTCTCAAACGGGTTTTTCGTATCCCAAGGATTTCTGTAGTGTTTTCTGTATTTCTTAGCGTTCCTGAGAAAATACTGTTCTAATAGCATCTTCTACTCCATCTCGTATTTTGTTAGTTTCAGTTTCTTCGACAAATGCCAATATTCTAAAATCTTTTAAATTAAGCAAAATTCCGGATCTGTATTAGTTTCCTGCTGATGACTTGCATCTTCAGCCTCTATGTTTGCTTGTTCAACGATGTTACCTTGGAGTTGTGGTCTTCCTCCACTTCTGCAGTGTTTTGCAAAATGGCCCTTTCGTCCACAGTTTTTGCAAGATTTTTCTCTTGCTGGGCATACAAAGAAGTGTCTTTTTTGAATGATTGCCCACCGTTTCGGAACTTCTGGGTTTCTGATATGTCAAGTGTTGGTTCTTTTTTAAGTTTCGTATTTGTGTTTGAGAAATATGCAGCTGGGTTTTTTACGTACTGCGGGTGGCCTGGGGTTCTTTTTTCATGGTAGAGCATATAAGCTAGCACATTTCAGGAATTAAGTAATGGATACAGAGTTTCTGTTTGACCCTCTTTGTCTAAAGCTAGGTAAAGCTGAGAAATGTGTTTTTTGTGAATGTCTCCCTTTTGTAGTTCGTTGAATTTATTAAAGTTTTCTTGTCTGCATGTTTTTGCTTCTTCGGTGTAGTTATTTAACACTGCTCTATATCTCGCCTCTCAATTTTGTTGCTGCGTTATATCTTCGGTCTCAACAGGTTGTTAAAGAATAGGAGCATGTATTGGTTAGCGTTCTGGTGCGTTAATAATGTCGTCAGTGTCTACGGAATTTTTTGCTATGATTGTGAGATGGAAATTTTCTGCCAATTTTTTTCAATTGTGGGGGATGTCGTTTGCTGAATGGTTTCAGAAGAAGTCTAATCCTCGTAGATTTGAATTGGTTGACTACACCAAGTAAAAGAATTCTCTTGAAAAATCCTAAATAGAAAACTAAGAAACGATGGTTAAAGTAGAGATGTGTTTTAAAGAGATACTAACTACGCTATCCTATTTGTTTAAAATAGACTAAAACGGAGTTAAAAGACAAGAAAGATTAACAAGGTCTGATTGTTCGAAACAATGCTAACAAAATGAGCATTGGTTGTCCAAAAGCTACATCAATGTTGACGGGTAGTTTTTGGAACATCATTGCAGCTGTATCACTTAATGTTTGTATAGCAATACCGTGAAAAGGTAAGTTGATGAGATCAAGATTGATTGATACTTCACAATCCGTTTGCCGTTAATTTTGATAAACAGCTGAAAAAACCTTTTGTCGGAGCAAAAAATTTGCTTTGTTTTGAAAAGTTACATTTACAACTTTCTCAGATTATCTCAGTCTGCCAGTCATTCCACTATTTCAGAGTCCTTATAAAATGAAGTTGAAATTGATTATCACCGGTTCGTTTCTATTCGCACAAAATATTGATATCGAGAACAACCGTACAATTGATCCCCCACCAAATCAATTAAGGGGGAAAAATGTGAATTTTCTAAAAACTAGCTTTGAGTATAGTCTATATTCGTTCATAATTGACCCAATTTGCTTAAAAAAAACGAATTAAAAAATCAATTTGTGTAAATTAACTGCATACAAAAGCAATCCCGTTCTTGCGCGTTTCATCTGCGCGTTTGTATTAATTGCACACTCTTTAAAAAATTAATTTTCAGGTTTAATTCATGCTTGGGGGCATTCTACGGGAGGTAAATTAGGTGGAGAGGGGAAGATTGTACGGTTGATTCAGATATTTTATGACAGCAGCAAAGTCACACATATTCACTCTCTGGTTCAGCCAATTGCTTGAAAGCTTCAGATTATCTTCCAATGGAATCTCTTTGATGGGAAGTTATGGAATATTAGTGCATAATATCGACAAATATTAATTCCATTCATTTAGTCATGTTGCTAAAACATCATTTTTTATTCATAAATTATCATTCTCTTGCTCCAGAAGACGACAAAGCTTCTCTGGTTCTCCGTTGGGATGGACTCGTTAAGCAAAAACATTGAATAATCTCGGTAAAATTTTGCGGGTTGTTCCGAGTTTCAAAGCAAATTACGGAATATTTGTGCTCGGAATGTATTTTATTCAGACAATTTTTTTTGTTTTTTGAAACGTGAATTTTTCAAATATCAGCCAAAAAGTGTTGTTGTTTCAAGCTCAAACTCAAAAAGATATATTACTGACCATTTTTCTGAAATTATAAAAGACTAGAGATTGCAAATTTGACCAATTTGGGACAATGAATGGGTTTTGTTAAGGCAAACACTACTCCATGTACATTAAAGGGCAGTCCAAATACTCAGGGCTTCGCCCTGATATGAGCAGTCTTGTTGTTCTGATTTTCGTTGTTCCGAGTGAGACTTTGGTATTAATTTTGAAAACTGAGCTGAAGCTGGTGGAGTTCAGTGAAAACCAATAGTTTGCTTCTAATCACATGTAACCGCTTTTTAAAAGAAGAAACACTTCTCCAAGAGAACTAAAGAGCAATTGCATTTGATTAGAGTAATTTACAGAGCAATTAAAAATGATCAACATATTTATTCAAATAAATGATGTGCAAGGAAATTTTAAAACCTTTTGATTAAATGTACCGATCCTCAGGCAGTTGATATCCCGCATTGGAGTTCCATGAATAAAAATCTATTATAATTGAGTTTCCTTGTCAGTGTCCACAAAAGTGTAAACAAATCAATTATAAGCAATTAAATATGGATTATAATGCTACTACTATTTTTCGAGGCAACAAAATCCTTTTTTCATCCATTATAATCGATTTTTTTTCTTCACTTTTTTGGACACTGACAATGAAACTAAATTATCATAGGTTTTTTTCCATTTCACTGAGATGCGATTTTCAACGCACGTAAAGTCTTTTCTACGTTTGTTTTAAGCTAAAGTTGGATAAGTTGGTTACTTGTTGTTCAATTTAATTTTTTCTTGCCTAACTCTGGTAATTTTGTTTCTTTTTTTATGTTACTCAAAAACTGAATTTTGTTCCTTTCAACAATTTTGTTAAATTATTAGAAACTTTTTTGGGAGGAGGGGTAAAGTTAGAGGTGGGCTAATCCCCCTTCAATTACCCCCTAGCGTTTGTCCATTTACAACAACCCCCCGGGGGGCTGTTCAGGTGGGGGAGGGAGGTGGGTTCAGGTGGGGGGGGGGTTTCAGTCAGGTGGGGGGTTGTTCAGTGGGGAATGGGTTGGGTTCAGGTGTAGGGGGGGGGGGGGTTGTTCCTTTGGGAGGTGTTCAGTGGGGGGTCAGTGTGGTGTGGGGGGAGGGTAGCAAAGGGAAAGCGGTAGGGGGTGCAAAGGGGAAAACGTTAGAGGTGGGAGCTCAACGGAGTTTTTTTTGCATTTTGAGTTTAGGTTTAGAAATGGATTAGGCCGTACACCCGCTTTGCAAAGTTTCCGCATACCTCACTTGATAAATGCAGAAGTTCTTGCAAAATTTTGCACGACGCGCGAAACAAAAATAAAGTGGAAAAAAAACGTTTTTATGTGATTTTCTCTGGTTGTAAAATCCATTATAGTGAATTCCAAATGAATTAAAATGCATTTCGTTTCGGCGAGAAAAAATATATTTAAATCCATTTTTAGTCCAATTTTGTTGTCTGAACGCAACATGGGAATCAATTATATTTACAACATTGTAGACAACGAAAATCCATTATAATCGATTTGTTTTCACTTTTCCTAAATGCGAGTCATTTTTTACTTCAGACGGATTTAAAAAAAAAAACAAAATTGATCCAAAAATCCGAAAATCCAAAAATTGATCCAAAAATTGATCTTTGGATTGCCGAGCAAGTTTGCTTGCACAAGGCTAAAATGCGGAGAATCGCATCGCTGCTTGAATCATGCTTTGATGTTTTCAATACGCGAATGGTTCCATTTTTAATTCAGGCCCACTTTAGCTGGTCATATTATTTTTCCGAATTTTGAAGAAAACGGAATTTTTATGCTCGGTGTGGTTGTTTTATTCAGTCAATTTTTGCCGGTCGATATAAAATTTTTTGACAAGAAATTTTGAACCTCATAGGAGATATCAACTTCTTGAGTTCAAACGTAAAATGATATTTAAGCTCAATTTTTTTTTGTAAAATTATGGTTGTTTTAAAATTGCCAAATTGGGTAAGTTTTGGAGTAAATTATACACGCTTTGAAGAATTTTTTCATTTTGCTGAGAGTGGATTGCGAATTTTTTATGCGTGACGATTTATGCCTCATAATAAAATCATTCTATTTTAATTTGATTTGAGGCTTGCTATAATTGGCCGTACTAATTCCGTACGACTCAAAATTTTACACTTTAATTTTGTCCAAGGTTCTTTTCCTAAAAACTATTCGATATGAATCAAGGCACAGTCGGAGTATTCAGGAAATTGCCCTGATATATGGAAAATCTTGTTTTTTCTTAAAATTTAGCACTTTTATTCAATCTTGACAGTACAAGCATTATAATATATCAAAAAATTTACTTTTTGAGAACAAAACTATTCGAAACCAAATAAGGGTCATTCTAAACTTCAGTGCAAAGACGATCAATGCAGGAAGATAGTGAAAAAGACAAGCAGCTAGAGATAACCAAAGTTCTCTGAACTTTTTTAAATATAAATTCTTCGCAGCAATTCTGATCTAAGTGACTTGAACCTAAATCTGTTCAATAATTTTTATGGCTGAATCACGACCTGATGTTTTATATTGATATCCTTAGGTGCATCTTTCAGTTATATTCAAAACTTTAAACCTAAAACCATAATCGTTTGCCGTTGTTAACTGAAGACTTTTATTTCTTAGTTTCAAAGAAATCGTCAATAGAATCTCTTTGAAAGAAAATCCTGGAATCTTTAGTGCATATTTTTGACAAATCTTCGTCCCGTTCCATTAGTAGTTTTGCTAAAACATCGTTTTTTATTCTTAAATTGTCATTCTCATGATCCAGAAAATCGACAAAATCTTCGGCTTCTCCGTTGGGATGGACTCGTTAAACCAAATCTTTGAATAGTGTTGGTAAAATTCTGCTGGTTGTTATGAATTTTAAAAAAAATAACGGAATATTCGGTCTTGGGATGTAATTTAATCAGCCGAACTTCGCTTTTTTTTTTGAATAAAAAATTGTTTTAAATATCAGCCTAAAAATTTTTTGTTTCAAGCTCAAATTCAAAAAGATATATAAGTGAGAATTTTTTTGAAATTATAAAAATTTAGAGATCAACAATTTGACCTATTTGGGACAAATAATCCATGTACATTAAAGGGCAATCGAAATACTCAGATTTTCACCCTGATACGAGCAGTCTTGTTATTCCGAACTTCGAAGAAAGTCAGGAATATATCTGCCGGGGTTGGTTTGTTTGTTAGCTTAGACCGATTTCACGAAAGCTGACTGAGCATGGGTAGGGTTCCGAAAATCCAAGAATCAAGCCGAAAATCGATCTTTGGATTGCCGAGCGAGTTTGCTTGAGCAAGGCTAAAATGAAGAAAATGGCATCGCAGTTCTAATTTTTAATACGCGACTGGTTCCACTTTGAATTGAGGCCCTCTTTGTTTGGTCATATTAATGTTCCGTATTTCAAAGAAAAAACGGAAAATTTATGCTCGGTGTGGTTTTGTATTTAAGTCAATTTTAGCCGATCGAAATAATAGTTCCGACGAAAAAAAATTATAACCCATTGGAGATATCACTCTCTTGAGTTCAAACGTAAAATAATAATTCACCTCAAATTTTTTTGTAAAGTTCTGAGTGTTTGAATATCGCCAACTTGGCGATGTTTGGGACAAAATCAAGCGCGCTTTGAAGAATTAATTATATTGCTGAGAGAACAACGCGAATTATCTATGCGTGGCAAATTATCCCCTACATCAAAGTTGTTCCAAATTTATTTAGAGCCAGCTATAATTTCTCATATTAATTTCCTAAGATTCATGATTTTAACTTTGATTTTGACCATAAACAGGTTTTCAAAGTTTTCTTTTCTCAAAAGTTATTCGATATGAACCGTGGGAAAGTTGAAACAATGAATGCTTTGCTCTGATATACAAAAAATCTTGTTTTTTTTTAAAAATTTAGCACTTAAATTTGATTTTGATAGTAAAAGCAGTATAATGTATCAAAAATTTTACTTTTCGAGAACAAAACTGTTCAAAACCAAATAAGGGTCATTCTAAACATTCAGGGCTTTGCGCTGATGTACGAGCAGTTTTGCTTTAAACTGCTCGTATGACGATCAGTGCAAAGACGATTAGTGCAGGATGATGGTGAAAAAGACGATCAGCTAGAGATAACCAACATTATCTGAACTCTTTTAATAGTTTCGTCGCAGCAATTTTGATCTAAGTGACTTGAACCTAAATCTATTTTAAAAATTTTTTATGATAGATCCACGACTTGATATTTTATATTTAACCTTCTTAGGTGCATCTTCCAGTTATATTCAAAACTTTAAACCTAACAGCATAATCATTTGCAGTTGTTAATTGAAGTTTTATATTTCTTATACTCAAAGAAAACATCTATGGAATCTCTTTGAAAAGTAGTCCTGGAACATTTTAATGCATAATTTCGACAAATATTAGTCCCATTTAATTAATCATGTTGCTTACATAGTTTTTTATTCCTAAATTGTCATTCGCATGATACAGAAAAACGACAAAATTCTTCTGGTTCTCCGTTGGGATGGACTCGTTAAACAAAAACATTGAATAATGTCGGTAAAATTCTACAGGTTGTTCCGACTTTTAAAGCAAATTACGGAATATTTGTGCTCGGGATGTATTTTATTCAGACAAGTTTCGGTTTTTTTTGAAAGGAGATTTCTTCAAATATCAGCCAAAAAGTGTTGTTGTTTCAAGCTCAAGTTCGAAAAGATATATTACTGACCATTTTTCTGAAATTATAAAAGACTAGAGGTCGCAAATTTGACCAATTTGGGACAATGAATGGGTTTTTTTAAGGCAAACACTACTCCATGTTCCCTAAAGGACAGTCCGAATACTCAGGGCATCGCCCTGATAAGAGCAGTCTTGTTGCTCCAAAGATTGAAGAAAGTGAGGAATATATCTTCCCGGGTTGGTTTAATTTTTAGTTCAGACCGATTTCACAAAATTTTACTAAATATGTGTGGGGTTCAAAAATCCAATAATCGATCCAAAAATTAATCTGTGGATTACCGAGCAAGTTTGCTTGCACAAGGCTTGAATGCGGATAATAGCATCGCTGCTCGAATCATGCTTTGATATTTTCAATACGCAAATGGTTTCAATTCGAATTGAGGCCTACTTTAGTTGGTCATATCATTGTTCCGACTTTCGAAGAAAATGGAGAAATTATGCTCGGTGTGATTTTTTATCCAGTCAATTTTTGCTAAAGGAAATATTATTTTTCGACAAAATTTTTTTAGCCCCATTGGAGATATCGACTTCCTGAGTTCAAACGTAAAACTAAATTTCACCTCAAACGTTTTTTTGCGAAATTCTGAGTGTTTGAAAATTGCCAAGATACTAACTACGCTATCCTATTTGTTTAAAATAGACCAAAACGGAGTTAAAAGACAAGTAAGATTAACAAAGTCTGATTGTTCGAAACAATGCTAACAAAATGAGCATTGGTGATCCAAAAGCTACATCAATGTTGACGGGTATTTAATTAGAACATCATAGCAGCTGTATCACTTAATGTTTGTACAGCAATACCGTGAAAAGGTAAGTTGATGAGATCAAGATTGATCGATACTTCACAATCCGTTTGCCGTTAAATTTGATAAACGGCTGAAAAAACCTTTTGTCGGAGCAAAAAATTTGCTTTGTTTTGAAAAGTTACATTTACAACTTTCTCAGATTATCTCAGTCTGCCAGTCATTCCACTATTTCAGAGTTCTTATAAAATGAAGTTGAAATTGATTATCACCGGTTCATTTCTATTCGCACAAAATATTGATATCGAGATTAACCGTACAATTCATCCCCCACCGAATCAATTAAGGGGGAAAATGTGAATTTTCTAAAAACTAGCTTTGAGTATAGTCTATATTCGTTCACAATTGACCCAATTTGCCTTAAAAAAACGAATTAAAAAATCAATTTGTGTAAATTAACTGCATACAAAAGCAATCCCGTTTCAAAAAAGGAAAATCAATTTCATCTGCGCGTTTGTATCAATTGCATACTCTTTAAAAAATTAATTTTCAGGTTTAATTCATGCTTGGGGGCATTCGACGGGAAGTAAGTTAGGTGGAGAGGGGAAGATTGTACGGTTGATTCAGATATTTTATGGCAGCAGCAAAGTCACACATATTCACTCTCTGGTTCAGCCAATTGCTTGAAAGCTTCATATTATATTCCAATGGAATCTCTTTAATGGGAAGTTATGGAATATTAGTGCATAATATCGACAAATATTAATCCCATTCATTTAGTCATGTTGCTAAAACATCATTTTTTATTCATAAATTGTCATTCTCTTGCTCCAGAAAAACGACAAAGCTCCTCTGGTTCTCCGTTGGGATGGACTCGTTAAGCAAAAACATTGAATAGTCTCGGTAAAATTTTGCGGGTTGTTCCGAGTTTCAAAGCAAATTACGGAATATTTGTGCTCGGAATGTATTTTATTCAGACAATTTTTTTTGTTTTTTGAAACGTGAATTTTTCAAATATCAGCCAAAAAGTGTTGTTGTTTCAAGCTCAAACTCAAAAAGATATATTACTGACCATTTTTCTGAAATTATAAAAGACTAGAGATTGCAAATTTGACCAATTTGGGACAATGAATGGGTTTTGTTAAGGCAAACACTACTCCATGTACATTAAAGGGCAGTCCAAATACTCGGGGCTTCGCCCTGATATGAGCAGTCTTGTTGTTCTGATTTTCGTTGTTCCGATATGAGCAGTCGTGTTGTTCCGAGTGAGACTTTGGTATTAATTTTGAAAACTGAGCTGAAGCTGGTGGAGTTTAGTGAAAACCAATAGTTTGCTTCTAATCACACGTAACCGCTTTTTAAAAGAAGAAACACTTCTCCAAGAGAACTAAAGAGCAATTGCATTTGATTAGAGTAATTTACAGAGCAATTAAAAATGATCAACATATTTATTCAAATAAATGATGTGCAAAGAATTTTTAAAACCTTTTGATTAAATGTACCGATCCTCAGGCAGTTGATATCCCGCATTGGAGTTCCATGAATAAAAATCTATTACAATTGAGTTTCCTTGTCAGTGTCCACAAAAGTGTAAACAAATCAATTATAAGCGATTAAATATGGATTATAATACTACTATTTTTCGAGGCAACAAAATCCTTTTTTCATCCATTATAATCGATTTTTTTTTCAGTTTTTTGGACACTGACAATGAAACTAAATTATCATAGGTTTTTTTCCATTTCACTGAGATGCGATTTTCAACGCACGTAAAGTCTTTTCTACGTTTGTTTGAAACTAAAGTTGGATACGTTGGTTACTTGTTGTTCAATTCAATTTTTTCTTGCCTAACTCTGGTATTTTTGTTTCTTTTTTATGTTACTCAAAAACTGAATTTTGTTCCTTTCAACAATTTTGTTAAATTATTAGAAACTTTTTTGGGAGGAGGGGTAAAGTTAGAGGTGGGCTAATCCCCCTTCAATTACCCCCTAGCGTTTGTCCATTTACAACAACCCCCCGGGGGGCTGTTCAGGTGGGGGAGGGAGGTGGGTTCAGGTGGGGAGGGGGGGTTTCAGTCAGGTGGGGGGTTGTTCAGTGGGGGTGGGGTGGGTTCAGGTGTAGGGTGGGGGGGGGGGGTTGTTCCGTTGGGAGGTGTTCAGTGGGGGGGGGTTCAGTGTGGTGTGGGGGAGGGTAGCAAAGGGACAAGCGGTAGGAGGGTTGAAGGGGTGCAAAGGGGCAAACGTTAGAGGTGGGAGCTCAACGGAGTTTTTTTTGCAATTTGAGTTTAGGTTTAGAAATGGATTAGGCCGTACACTCGCATTGCAAAGTTTCCGCATAACTCACTTGATAAATGCAGAAGTTCTTGCAAATTTTGCACGACGCGCGAAACAAAAATAAAGTGGAAAAAAGAAACGTTTTAATGTGATTTTCTCTGGTTATAAAATCCATTATAATGAATTCCAAATGAATTAAAATGCATTTCGTTTTGGCGAGAAAAAATGTATTTAAATCCATTTTTAGTTCAATTTTGTTGTCTGAACGCAACATGGGAATCGATTATATTTACAACATTGTAGACAACGAAAATCCATTATAATCGATTTGTTTTCACTTTTCTTAAATGCGGGTCGTTTTTTACTTCAGACGGATTTCAAAAAAACAGACTGAGTATGGGTTCCGAAAATCCGAAAACTGATCCGAAAATCAATCTTTGGATTGCCGAACGAGTTTGCTTGCACAAGGCTAAAATGCGGAGAATCGCATCGCTGCTCGAATCATGCTTTGATGTTTTCAATACGCGAATGGTTCCATTTTTAATTCGGGCCCACTTTAGCTGGTCATATTATTTTTCCGAATTTTGAAGAAAACGGAATTTTTATGCTCGGTGTGGTTGTTTTATTCAGTCAATTTTCGCCGGTCGAAATAAAAATTTTCGACAAAAAAATTTGAACCTCATAGGCGATATCAACTACTTGAGTTCAAACGTAAAATGATATTTAAGCTCAATTTTTTTTTGTAAAGTTATGGTTGTTTTTAAATTGCCAAATTGGGTAAGTTTTGGAGTAAATTATACACGCTTTGAAGAATTTTTTCATTTTGCTGAGAGTGGATTGCGAATTATTTATGCGTGAAGATTTATGCTTCATATTAAAATCGTTCTAATTTGATTTGAGGCTAGCTATAATTGGCCGTACTAATTCCGTACGACTCAAAATTTTACACTTTAATTTTATCCAAGTTCTTTTCCTAAAAACTATTCGATATGAATCAAGACACTCGGAATATTCAGGGCTTTGCCCTGATATATGGAAAATCTTGTTTTTTCTTAAAATTTAGCACTTCTATTCGATCTTGACAGTACAAGCATTATAATATATCAAAAAGTTTACTTTTTGAGACCAAAACTATTCGAAACCAAATAAGAGTCATTCTAAACATCAGTGCAAAGACGATCAATGCGGGAAGATAGTGAAAAAGACAAGCAGCTAGAGATAACCAAAGTTCTCTGAACTTTTTTAAATATAAATTCTTCGCAGCAATTCTGATCTAAGTGACTTGAACCTAAACCTATTCAAAAAATTTTATGGCTGAATCACGAGCTGATGTTTTATATTGATATCCTTAGGTGCATCTTTCAGTTATATACAAAACTTTAAACCTAAAACCATAATCGTTTGCCGTTGTTAACTGAAGATTTGTATTTCTTAGTTTCAAAGAAATCATCAATGGAATCTGTTTGAAAGAAAATCCTGGAATCTTTAGTGCATATTTTTGACAAATATTCGTCCCGTTCCATTAATAGTTTTGCTAAAACATCGTTTTTTATTCTAAAAGCGTCATTCTCATGATCCAGAAAATCGACAAAATCTTCTGGTTCTCCGTTGGGATGGACTAGTTAAACTAAAATTCTGGTAAAATTCTGCTGGTTGTTATGAATTTTAAAGAAAATAACGGAATATTCGGTCTTGGGATGTAATTTAATCAGCCGAACTTCGAATGAAAAATTGTTTTAAATATCAGCCTAAAAGTTTTTTGTTTCAAGCTCAAACTCAAAAAGATATATAAGTGAGAATTTTTTTGAAATTATAAAAATTTAGAGATCAACAATTTGACCTATTTGGGACAAATAATCCATGTGCATTAAAGGGCAATCGAAATACTCAGATTTTCACCCTGATACGAGCAGTCTTGTAATACCGAACTTCGAAGAAAGTCAGGAATATATCTGCCCGGGGTGGTTTGTTTGTTAGCTTAGACCGATTTCACGAAAGCTGACTGAGCATGGGTAGTGTTCCGAAAATCCAAGAGTCAAGCCGAAAATCGATCTTTGGATTGCCGAGCGAGTTTGCTTGAGCAAGGCTAAAATGAAGAGAATGGCATCGCAGTTCTAATTTTTAATACGCGACTGGTTCCACTTTGAATTGAGGCCCTCTTTGTTTGGTCATATTAATGTTCCGTATTTCGAAGAAAAAACGGAAAATTTATGCTCGGTGTGGTTTTGTATTTAAGTCAATTTTAGCCGATCGAAATAATAGTTCCGACGAAAAAAAATTATAACCCATTGGAGATATCACTCTCCTGAGTTCAAACGTAAAATAATATTTCACCTCAAATTTTTTTGTAAAGTTCTGAGTGTTTGAATATCGCCAACTTGGCGATGTTTGGGACAAAATCAAGCGCGCTTTGAAGAAATAATTGTATTGCTGAGAGAACAACGCGAATTATTTATGCGTGGCGAATTATCCCCTACATCTAAGTTGTTCCAAATTTATTTAGAGCGAGCTATAATTTTTCATATTAATTTCCTAAGATTCACGATTTTAACTTTGATTTTGACTAAATTAACAGGTTTTCAATGTTTTCTTTTCTCAAAAATTATTCGATATGAACCGTGGGAAAATTGAAACAATGAAGGCTTTGCTCTGATATACAACAAATTTTGTCTCTTCAAAAAATTTAGCACTTTAATTTGATTTTGACAGTAAAAGCAGTATAATGTATCAAAAATTTTACTTTTCGAGAACAAAACTGTTCAAAACCAAATAAGGGTCATTCTAAACATTCAGGGCTTTGCGCTGATGTACGAGCAGTTTTGCTTTAAACTGCTCGTATGACGATCAGTGCAAAAACGATTAGTGCAGGATGATGGTGAAAAAGACGATCAGCTAGAGATAACCAACATTCTCTGAACTCTTTTAATAGTTTCGTCGCAGCAATTTTGATCTAAGTGACTTGAACCTAAATCTATTTTTAAAAAGTTTTATGAATGAATCACGACTTGATATTTTATATTTAACCTCCTTAGGTGCATCTTCCAGTTATATTCAAAACTTTAAACCTAAAAGCATAATCATTTGCAGTTGTTAATTGAAGATTTATATTTCTTATACTCAAAGAAAACATCTATGGAATTTCTTTGAAAGGTAGTCCTGGAATCTTTTAATGCATAATTTCAACAAATATTAGTCCCATTTAATTAGTCATGTTGCTAAAACATCGTTTTTTATTCCTAAATTGTCATTCGCATGATACAGAAAAACGACAAAATTCTTCTGGTTCTCCGTTGGGATGGACTCGTTCAACAAAAACATTGAATAGTGTCGGTAAAATTCTACACGTTGTTCCGACTTTTAAAGCAAATTACGGAATATTTGTGCTCGGGATGTATTTTATTCAGACAAGTTTCGGTTTTTTTTTGAAAGGAGATTTCTTCAAATATCAGCCAAAAAGTGTTGTTGTTCCAAGCTCAAGTTCAAAAAGATATATTACTGACCATTTTTCTGAAATTATAAAAGACTAGAGATCGCAAATTTGACCAATTTGGGACAATGAATGGGTTTTGTTAAGGCAAACACTACTCCATGTTCCTTAAAGGGCAGTCCGAATACTCAGGGCATTGCCCTGATAAGAGCAGTCTTGTTGCTTCAAAGATTGAAGAAAGTGAGGAATATATCTTCCCGGGTTGGTTTAATTTTTAGTTCAGACCGATTTCACAAAAATTGAATAAATATGTGCGGGGTTCAAAAATCCAATAATCGATCCAAAAATCAATCTTTGGATTGCCGAGCAAGTTTGCTTGCACAAGGCTTGAATGCGGAGAATAGCATCGCTGCTCGAATCATGCTTTGATATTTTCAATACGCGAATGGTTCCAATTCGAATTGAGGCCTACTTTAGTTGGTCATATCATTGTTCCGACTTTCGAAGAAAATGGAGAAATTATGCTCGGTGTGGTTTTTTTATCCAGTCAATTTTTGCCAAAGGAAATTTTATTTTTCGACAAAAAATTTTTAGCCCCATTGGAGATATCAACTTCCTGAGTTCAAACGTAAAAATAAATTTTACCTCAAACGTTTTTTTGCGAAATTCTGAGTGTTTGAAAATTGCCAAATTGGCAAGGTTCTGGACAAAATTATGCGCATTTAAAGAATTTATTCATAAAGCTGAGAGCGGAATGTGAATTATTTATGCGTGGTGAAATACCCCGCACATCAAAATTGTTCAAAATTTATTTGGGCTAGCTATAATTGGTCGCATTAATTTCGTACGACTCGTAATTTTGCTTTTTGACTTTGTCCAAAATTAACAGGTTTTCAAAATTTGCTTTTCTTGAAAAAAAAAATTGATATGAATCATGGGACAGTTGAAACAATCAGGGCTTTGCCCTGATTACGAAAAGTCTTGTTTTTTCTGAAAATTTAGCACTTGTGTTTGATATTGACAGTAAAAGCATCATAATAAATCAAAAGTTTTACTTTTCGAGAACAAAACTATTCGAAACCAAATAAGGGTCATTTTAAACATTCAGGGTTTTGCGCTGATGTGCGAGCAGTATTGCTTTAGACTGCTCTTTTAACGATCAGTGCAGGATGATGTTGCAAAGACGATCAGTGCAGGATGATGTTGCAAAGACGATCAGCTAGAGATAAGCAAATCTCTCTGACTTTTTAAAATGAAATCGTCGTATCAATTCTCATCTAAGTGACTTTAACCTGAAGTTATTGAAAAAGTTTTATGGCTGAATCACGACCTGATATTTTATATTGAACCACCTCAAGTGCATCTTTCATATACATTTAACACTTTAAACCTAAAACCATAATCGTTACGAGGCCAAACTTTGTTTTTTTTTGTGAATTGTAAGCGGATTCCGCAGCAAGCCAAAATCAGATTTCTCGTGGAATTCGCAACACTGCTACTTTTCTTTGATCTTGTTTGCTGTTTTGGATTCCACGTACAAATAAATAAAACACTGTATTGCTCAAAACTGTGCCAAAAACAGGCAACTCGAATCCGCAACAAAATTTGTGGAATGAGCAACCAATTTTGCGAAATCCGGGACAAATTGTGGAATCCATGAACAATTTATAATATATGTGTTTATTAAATTTGGGCTGTCGAGGAATCCGCAATTGTAAGTGGAATCCACAAATTGTAAGCGGAATCCGTAAATTGAAAGCGGATTGCGCAAATTGTGAGCGGAATCCCCAAATTGGAAGCGGAATCCGTAAAAATTTGCAGAATCCACTTACATTTACGGAATTTGCTCACATTTGCGGAATCCGGAACAACTACCTGTATTCGCTCGTTGCGGAATCCGCAACAAAACTAATATGCCGACAAAATTTACATTACAGGTATTTGTACGCGGAGTTTACGCAAATTTTGCTGGTGGAATCCACTTACATTTTGGAACATGTTTAAAGACTTGTTTCAGGAATCCAGGAAGATACAGACACAAAATTGTGCGCCTATCCAGTTTACAGTTTGGCCTCATAATGATCCTTGCAATTGTTAGCTCAAGATTTTCTTTTCCTAGACTCAAAGAAATCATCTGCATATGTAGGAAACCATCGAATGAAATTTATGGATTTCCTAAGCTCTCAACAAAATCACACCTGCAAAAATGGCAACTTTCAGTGCTTCAGTGATTTGGTGTCTTCAGTGCTGCCCAATATATTAAGATTATTATACTTGAAAACTTCAAAAAGATTGGTTTTTGTTCGTTGGTGACATTCATATATCCTGATTTTCAGAAATAAACCTTCCTGTTGATTGAACAATGCTTACAAAATTTTTCTGAACAAGTTTCGTTTCGTGTGAAAATCGAACAATTTTTTCCGGCTTCTTATCTGACGGAAATTATGAGCCGTTCTTAAATCGCCGATATCCAACTTCACAACAGAAAATTGTAGTAAAAATGCTGTATCACAAAATATGCCAATACAAAAAAAAGTGAAGCTAGTGATTCACTGATTATGTTTTTTCGTTTCAAATCATCGCCATGTGAGTAATGATAAAAATGATACATCAGTTTTTATATTATTATCATTACTTTTTATGTTTAATAATAACAATAAAACTACAACAAAACATTCTTTACCCTAAATTAAAATAAAAAGCAAATCCTACGAACTGATCTTTTTAACACCGGAAAGTTTTGTTTGACTCTAGATCGATCAAAACTAAAATGGCTACAATGTTTTTTGTCGCTTCTGTGAAAGTTTGTGAAAAATTAAAATAATTTGCGTGAACAATCTTGCTCGAAAAAATGTACCGAATTCGCAAATCCTGCTCATTTGAACTTGATCCCGCGAGCCCAGAATTTCATTTCGAAGCCGTTATATCATGTTGACCTCGCTAACAATTGGTACGGTTTTTTCGTATTCATTACTCTGTTTCTAATTAGTCGATTTCTGGAACTATTAACCACAATTTGTAGTGTTACATCCTCGATTGAACGATACGTTTTTGTTTGTCGCCCTGAAATGGGAGATACATGGTTGAGTGACAGTAAAAGGAAACGAATATATGTCGCAATGGTCACGATACTACTTGCTATTTCATCTGCAGACATAGCTAGTCATGCTTCTAACCTCAAAGGGACTTTGTTCACAATAGTGACGTCTCAAATTCAGGTGTCTTCTTTTAAAGATTCTCTTAGAGGTGTCTTCTCGCAAAGCATTGACCTACCACTATGGCTCAAAAAGCATCTGGTATTTTTTTCAGGACAAACCAACAATAAGTATGAGTCAAAGCTCGATACAACTCTGTCAACAAATTTTTTCGATAAATTTTTTGCTAAAAACTGGAAGGTAATAAAATTTTATGATTAAATTGAGTTCACTAAAAGAAGATTTATTTCTCTTATCAAATAGATATCAATGCGGTAAACAAAACTTGCATATCTTTAACAATAACACCTTCATGTTATCCGGATTGCAACACGTTCACCACGCTCTGGTGGAAAAAAAATTTAAACTAAAGTCTTTACTTTTGAAAAGGTCTATTTGGAATTTTCATACAACAGCAATGCGACAATAAAGTTGCTGTTTATAGTTTTCAGATGAAGTATACGTTTTTGTCATTTTTTCAGTAACAAATCCAAGTTCAAGGCTGGAAATTTGACATTTGAGCAATGAAATTAATTAAAATGTACTCAAAAATATAAAAACAATATTTTTCATGGAGTTATTAGTCTATTCATCTGAAGTACAACAGAAAATTGTTTTGAACTGCGAACAATCTTCGCCAGCAAAACAAAAAATTCAACCTTTTGGACTCAAAAACATTATAGTTGTAAATCTTATTAGCTTAAAAGGCTCTCATACAGATTTTCTTCAACATTGGGAAAACGCAAAACATTTTTTTGAAAAAACATAAATTTATTTATTTTACCCAAAACTCAATATTTCAACATCTTGAACGGAAACTATTTTGCTTCAATTTGATTGGTTAGAAATAGCCAATCAAATTTCAGAACAATTTCAAAATGATTTTTTATACAATCTTAAGTCGACTTATAAACAATCCGATTTAGCCAAAAAATTAATTATTTTGAAAACTGTTCATATTTGATAAATTTTTCTGATTAAAGTTTTACCCAGACCAGAAAAGAAACACAGAAAAAAGCTACAGTAAAAACGCCAAAAATTTTAAAATTCGGCCTTGCTAGAGATCGGCTAAAATTTAAAATGACAGCATTTGTTTTAACAAACGAATAAGTGCGATCAGTGTTTTGCTCTCTGTATTAATGATTTGATTACAATAAAAGTGCAAAATTTTTTTGAAGTTTTGGCGGAATACGTAAAAAGAACCAATTTATTTAATGACTTTCTAAAACTTAAAATAAATTTAAGTTTACATGTAATTTTTGTCATTCTATATTTTGTTGAGGGAAATCTATGTGAGGGCCTTACCGGATCAACCGTACGATCTCCCCTCCCCCTCTAATGCACCAACCGTAGAATGTCCCCCCAGTGAAATAAACAGTTGAGTGGTAAATATTACAGTTCAGACAGCATAAAAATAAGTGATTTGGTTACAGATATTATCAAAGCAGTTGTTATTGCGTCGATATCGATTACGCCACATAAACTATTGAAGATACCAATGTAAAAGAGTTCCGTGACATCAATCATTTTTATCAGAATTTTTCTGATTCCATAATGATTCAGCATGTTGAGTGTGCACGCCGGTTGAGGGTTCTACAAAGTTTGCTGTGTGATTCACAGTCCTGTGTCTAAGTCCTGCCTGGGACATTGAGTTACACGCTCTCCGATCGTCTGAACGTACAACCGACCCGGGCTCAACTACGGCCATAATAATTGGAAGTACGGTATCAGTATCTCGTCGTTCCACTACTTCCATATAGCCGACTGCAGGGCGAATACTTGTGGCTTCAATATCAAAACCCATATTGTCGACTACGGTGATTTTTGGTGAAAGCTCAAGGGTTCGACAGCAGATTAGAAAATTTTTTCAGCCATTCATGTCTCGAAAACCTGTCAGGGCATTCGTAATTGTCTTGTCGTTGAGTCCAGTTTGTAATTGCACATGTTTTTTGAATGTCAAAATGGACCAGAGATAAATATTATGCAAGCATTTACGCAAAAACAACTTTGAATTTTCAAAAAACTCCGTTTCGAATTGAAAAAAAAAATTTTAAAGCTCGAACAATTTCAGTTTTGGCAGTTCTAAGCATAGCCATCCTTGGATTTTTTAAATTTTGTCCAAAAAACATTTTAAATTACTTGCTACAGGTTTTTGGGCAAGCAATCAAACCTGAATGCTTGAAATGCAAAAAAAATGTTATTATGTCAGCAAGGCAAAATTTTGTTGTCACAATTCATCCTTTAAGTTAATTGAATAGTTGAACGGAAAATACAATTCGAAATTTTCTAAAAGTTTTCTGATTGGTTAAAATTACCTCAGCGTACGAATAATCTGGGTAGGATATTCTACCAAACCTACAATTTCCCGCCATAATCGATTGGGGAGGGTGAATTGTACGGTTGATCCGCCTTACCCAACTAAACTCATTAATTTTCCAAGAATCATGAACTCACAACATTTTTTGTACGGCTTGGATTGAGTGATAAAATAACGACGAGGACACCATAGATTTCTGCTCTTCGAACAGACTAGTTCTTTGTAAATGTAGTGCCGTTGTAAACATAACAAAAATTAAAGGTTTTTAATCAAAAATATGAACTTCAATCGAATTTCATTAGGTCAAAACAGTGCTTCTCATATGATGGAGGCACCAAGTTTTGGAAAACTATGTTCAGCCAATCTAGGTTGAATTTTTAAAAATCTCATTTGATGAAACTTGGAATTATGCAAATGGAATTCAGGCCATCAACAATCAAAGTGACAGATTTCTAAGTCAGCACATAAATAAACTATCTGATATTGCCAGATTGAGGACGCACTTATACACTTTTATTACTTCAAGGGTACCGATGAGATGACAAAATTAGAAAAACCAAAACTGAAAATTTGTAGTTTTGCACGAGCTGCAACATTGCTGTAAGGCTTTAATTCATTTTCTGCTAACTTTGACTTTAATTTTGAGCTACAATTATTTAGAAAATCCGAACTCCTATCGATTTTGAACGGCTCAAAAAAAACCATCTATTGGTTTCTCCATCATTGAGATTCGCCGAAGTTTAGAATGAAAACTTGGTTGATAAACAATAAGTAAATTGTATTCTGGTTAGATGCTTTGTTAATTTGAGTTAGATTGATACTTGGTTTCTGATATAGACTTGGTTTAGGAACTTTGTCCTGATAGATCATAAGAATGTGTTGGAACGGAATTACTAACAAACAGTAGAGGTAACAGATATATGATTGAAAAAGCACGCTCAGCATGGTATTGACAAAAGAGAATTAACAGTGACGTTGGTTAATATAATTAATGTCTTTTGCAGTATGACTGCAAAAGAACAGAGAACTTAGGAGGTACCGAAGGTCGCCTCACGACATACAAATACTTAATGGGAACAAATAATTTACGAGGTACCGAAGGTCGCCTCACGACATTCCCCGCGGGGAAAAATTTTGAAAAGCTTCAAAATTAAGAATAAATACACTGCACTTAGACGAGCAAATGAATCGATAGCCCCCCTATCCCACACAAATGCGTACAGTAAGGCACATATAAGATGAAGAAAGTTTTAGCAAAGCTTGAACAAATGGGCGAGTTTTAAGAGTTTTTCTTTTCCATAATTCACTATGTTTCTTGGCAAATAAGGTCAATCCATGCCCGTGGTTTCCTTTCTATGGGTGACTGAAGACGACGTCTGTGTGGAAGATTGAGGCGGAAAACGATCGCGAATAAGTTGTTTCCGAGGTGAAGATATAGACACAGTTTGCGTATTTGAGGGCATTATCTGGTCCTCCGTGACTGGTAAAAGAGGTGAAGCCAATGTCGTCGTAGAGGGCAATATTTGATCCTCCTCTAAAAATTTTACTGAAAGCCGCAACGGATCGCCGAAAAACTGAGTGGGCTTTTTGTTACGGTGAGACGTCCTGAACGACTCTGCATCGTCAACTACTGGTTGAGCAGGTAGTGAAAGTGAAGGGTAGGAGGAAGGCAGATCTGATGACGTTGAATGAGGAGGGTGGCTCGAATCCTTAGATACTTCTTTTTCCGGCGACGAAACTGTTATATCAGGGCTAGATGTGCTAACTTCCGGAGGCTCCATAGGACGAGTATGCGAGGACGAAACAGCACGATGCAGTGTCCCCGGTTGAGGCGAAATGAACGACCCGACTGGTTGATGAGTAGCGTCCACATTGCGTGAGTGAGTAACATGAGTGGAAGAATGGGGCGTCGACGTCGAGGCAAAGTGACGAGCAAAACGATCCGGAGGCGAGTCGCACTGAAACCTCTGGCGTTTTCCTGTAATAACCGAATTGGGAGTCCCCTGGCGATCGTTGTTTGACCCAATAGAGCTTTCACTGGAAGTGTCAAAAGTGAGATCCACCATCGGAGTGGATAGAGAGGGATTGCTTGGGCGTAGTTCCAGTAACACAGGATGTGACCGCGTGACAGGTCGTTTAGCCGCTCCTCGAGAAGTTGAGCTTGTATTTTGGGCGCGATCACCTATAGTGTTCGGGGCAACTAAAATGGCAGATCGATAATTAGGTTTAAGACAGATATGATTTTTCCTGTAGACTTTTCCTTTATCGGTAATATAAGTATGCTCCGTAACGCGAACAATCTTAAACTTGGTTAACTTATACAGAGGTTTCCCCGATTGGCGATCAATAAATTTTCTAAAGACTCTAACTCGACCAGGATCAGACAGTAGAAGGTTTTTTAATTTACTTGTTCTCGAGAGACGAGTAGGTTGCACGATTGGTGCCCGCCTGGAATTGACTTGCGTCCCCGGAGGTGAGGCAACTACTGAAAACCGAAGAGTATTGCGATTGAGGCAAGATTTTAGCAATCTTTATCATATGTAAGTTTTCCAATGGTTGAACAGTTTTTCTTTCTGCTGCTTAGACAAAATATGCTTATGAAACAATAAAGAAATTTGCTGCAAAGTTCTACTTGAGTCTGATTTTTCAAATCTTTATCTGGACTTTTTTCTCCATTTAAAAGACAAAAAAAACACAAAGTAAACACTTTTTATCTTCTTTCTAAGATTTAGTAACGTGATTGGTAATTAATTTATTTACTTTTTATTTATCGGTTGAAACCCTATTCAATTGTTCTGTGCTGTTGTAAAAAAAATTGTACCCGTAAAAGTTTAAATTATCATAAAACATAACAGAAAAATTCTACAGTAAAGTATTTGATTACATATCTCCTCTTATGCAAATCTTCTCCCCTAAACTTTTCGGCTGATTCCCAAACCGTCATTTTGAAATAAAAAATATTTCGGTTATAACATAAAATTTAATTTGATGTTTGTCATTTTGGAGGTTGTACGTACAATAGTAAACCCTCAAACTGAACAAAATTGCGTTTTGCTAACTGCTTCTAATCTGGTTTTGGAGTGATTGCTGTAAAAATTAGTTCTGCAACAAGTTTTTGAACTACTCAAACCCAAAACAAATCACATTTTACTCCACTAGTCATTCAACTAATATTTAGCAACTGTAAATCAAAGTAAAAAATTACATATTTTGCGCCGGCTAATTTCGTGCAGTCAATGCGCTTAAAAATCATTTTTCTAGAAAAAAAAATTAAAACGAAGAATTTTTTAGCTCTTGTCTAAACAATAAAACAACCAGGTTTTGATTGCAAAGATTGTAATTTTAGTTCCATCTTCATTTTAAAAAATTAAATTTACATTCGCTCAACTTCTGCATGAAATCAGCCCACGCAACATGACGGAATTCTGTTGAGTTTTGTTTTCAGTACTAAAGTGATTTTGCAATGACTGGCGGAATAGTGTGTTAGTTATTGTTCCGACTTTCGATACGAAATTAACGGAATATTTGTGCTCGGGGTGGGTTTTTTTCTTCAGACAAAATTCGACTTCTTAACTAGCTATTTTTGACAGACTTTTTTTGAATCATTCAAAAGGTATTGTTGTCTTGAGCTTAAACTTGAAAAAATATTTCAACTGCAATTGTTTTTCGTAAAGTTATGGGGGTTTAAAGATTGCCATTTTGGCCAATTTGGGCCAACTAACGCGCGATCTATTTCGCGCTATTAACGTTTAAGCGCAGATTTAATCCGTCTTGGAAATTGTTCCAAATTGGTTGAAAGAAGCTTATTTTCTATAATTGGTTTGTTACAAAGAGCGAAATTTCTCTTCTTGTAACTTATACGGCGCGTGGGGGGATGATTTTATAAAAAGTTTCAAATTTTAGAAAATTATTTTATTTTATTACACTTAATTCTTTTAGGTTATTACTGCTCCATAAACCTTAAAAGGCAGTCGGAATAATCAAGGCTTCGCCCTGATACGAGCAGTCTTGTTTGCGTTTCTGGCAGAAATTTTCTCTTGGAACGGATTGAAATTAGTTGACAGTTTAGAGCTCACCTCCACATTAAACAGAAATGAGTCCTAAGAAAAGTGTTTTATTTTTTAACTTATTGGAAAAAAAATGAATCTAAAAAATACATGTGCTCAAGAATCCTCGTAAGTGATTCCACTATCCGGGTTGAGGTGCTAGAGTTAGCTTCGAACCAAATCGACTTGATCTGGCTATGTTTCGACCGATTCCACAAAAACAATCGACTGTGTTCCATTGTGAATTAGAAAAGAGTTCTCTATTTGGACTAACTCAACTAGCAAAATTTGTTCGACTATAATCGATATTAACCGACTACCTTTGAGAGACTAACTTTAAGAAAAAATTATCCAATTTGTATCATTTTTCAAAAAGAATTTGATTTTTCCCCTACAAAATTGGATTCAATTTTTCTCTATATGTACACTCACACGACTCACAAGACTCACAATATTCCACAAACGGAGGCCATTTTTAGTGTATCCAAATGAGTTGTTGCCAATTTGGAACCAGTTCAAAACAATTATTATTTATATCCAATTATATTCTTGATAAACTATCTCTGTAAAATACTCAGAACTAACCAATCTTGATCAATGACTAACACTTACAATCGATTGTAAGGCTGAAACTATATATAATTTCAGCATAATTTAAGCCAGAGAAGAGTAAGTTTAGCTTAGCAAACAATTGTCTATCCTAAGTTCTACTTCTTGATTCTAATCCCCGCAACAATACTAGTATACACTAGATCTATTGAGACTAGGAGATATAAGAGTAAGATTAGAATTGATATTAGACTAAAAAGTTGCACGAACCTATTGCGTCGAAAATAAGATAGCTTGACGAACAGACAGTGCACCTTAACCAAAATTACTATATGAGAAAGCCACCCTGGACTTAAACTCAAATTGTTGTCAATTTGTTGATACAGGCAATTCGAGCAAATGGTACCAAAATTTTCATCAAAAATTTTTAAAATAACTTTATATTTATAAACGCAACTTGCTAGTCAACTGATATGTTTTTTCTATGAATGCTGTTTTAATCTAAGAAATATGCGTTTGGTATGATTTTAATCTATCAATTTTTGTGTGAGATGTATTGTCCGTACTTTTTAAAAAATACTTATATTTTTTGGGCTTCCCGTGGTAGGCCTTCCCGCTGGCGTCCTGTGAATGATTTGCAAGCAAAGTGCGAGTCAAGTTAACTTGCAACTAATAATTTCAAAATACTGGGTTTTCTAATGCTATTTGCATCTGTTTCACAATTTTTGATCTTGTTTTTTTTTGTATCTGCTTTTTTGTAGTCCGTTTGTATTGTCTCCCCACGTTCCAGTTTGTGTTGTTGAGAGAACTCTTTTTTTGCGAATTAAGGCCGTTTTTGCGAGTAGAGTTTTCACGTGGTACAACTACTGCAGCCAAATTCGGCCAGGCTGTGGTAAACCTGAAGCTAGAGGCCAAGTGAGAGATAGTCCTCACACAATATCATTTTCATGGTATGGGATTTATTACACGATCTGACGATCTCAAAACCTCACCACTATGCTAAGTGCGTCCGAATTATTTTCGATAGCGAGTTCGATTATGTTTCGAAAAGGTGTTCGATAAAATTTTCGATAGTTTTCACGACAACTTGTGCTCGACCATGTTTCGTCCACACTCTGTGTTCGACAATGTTTCGACCACACTTTGTCTTCGACTATGTTTCGACCATAATGTGTGTTCGAATTTGTGTTGTTCTATTTAAGGTTCATTTTTTTGTCTTTGTAATTGACTATGATTCGGAATAGTATTGGAACATGATTTCAAAATTGTGTTCGACCGATATGGCTGTTATCGACCACAAATTATGATTCGGGTTTCGTTTGACACAAAATTTGTGGTAGAAAACAGCCATATCGGTCGAACACAATTTTGAAATCATGTTCCAACACTATTCCGAATCATAGTCAATTACAAAGACAAAAAAATGAAGTTGAAACAGACGGACACAAATTCGAACACAAATTATGGTCGAAACATAGTGAAGACAAAGTGTGGTCGAAACATGGTCGAACACAAACTGTCGTGAAAACAAACGAAATTTTTACCGAACACTTTTTCGAAACATAATCGAACTCGTTGTCGAAAATAAGTCGGACGCACTTAGCATAGTGGTGAGGCGTTGAGAACGTGTGTTTGACCTCATTCGGTCGAAATAGAAGTCGAATACTTAAACCCGTAAACCACTCGTATGATCAGTCAATAAGAAATGTAATGCCTCTGCTGTTGAATAAAGTCCCTTTGTGATAGACTTCAGTGATAATTATGGTCGCTTTACTATTCCTTTCAACAACGTGTACTTCGCAGTAGCCTACATTCTCATATTCGCCTTTTCCTCGTCAATTGCTGTTATTTCCATTTATGCTCGTATTTCTTACGTGCTCCTACAAAAGAAATCGAAAATGGATCGCAACTTAACCTTGACAATGACCTTTGCTGTGAACAGTTTCTTCTGGCTATTCGTTCTGCTGATCAAATATTCAATTTATATCTTCATCTGGACCAGGGCTGATTTTTTTTTATTACACAACTAATTGATTTTATAATATGATTGAACTGCAATTGAGCGTTATTCTCAAACTTTAGGAACCTATCTGAAAAGTAGCGATCCAAATCTAGTGGAGCCTCATTGACACCCCAGTGATAAGACCGAAAAAAAAATTTGAAGTTTTTTGTGTAATTTTGCCGTAATTTGTTTTTGTATGGTTATTTTTTCTGTCAAAATTATCTCAAATATACCAGTGAACCTCAAAAACTGACAAGAAAATTAATTCCTCTGAACGTAAATTGATGACACTCTCGCATAAAGTATTTACAATGTAAAAAAAAAGAAAGAAGGGTTAACGGATATATTTGAATTAGATTTTCGAAATATCCATTTTTTTGCTATTTATGCTTTAGAATCCTCAATCGCCACCATAACAATTAGCAAAAGAGTAAAATGGCAACTGGAAGTCGCTTGGAAAAAACTGAAGCTCACACGCAAAATTCCCTGTAATAATTTGTTCGAGCAAAAAACTTCAAATGAAAAAAACTTTAAATGGAAAAAGTTTATCGAAATGTTTCCTGACTTGGCTCACAAAACCACATAAAATCAGCCCTGCGTATAATAGAGTTCCCAGCATCAGCATATACGAAACCCAATGTGACTGTTTTGTTTTCCCAATACATAGCGACTTGTACCCTTACTTCGGAGTGGCCGAGTATGTTGCAGTGCATCAGTTGGCAGTGATTGTGCCCGTCATGAACACTTTCCTCAGGGATATCTTTAACTAAACCCCCTTCCCTTTGTAAAAAAGAAAGAGGGAGTTCATTAATAGATTGAATATTCGGGCTCTTTTCAACTTACCCACAAACCTCGTAGTTCTAAAATACAAAAATCTTTACATTATAACTTCGTGTACTAATCGTATAACATTTCTAGTCTTATAACGTTTACTTGTACAAAACTGGTATCTTCTTACAAAAAAAAAAACGTTTTATTTTGTTGAGAATATCTAGTGCCCCACAGGCAAATTTTTGAGGGTTCCAAAAAAGGGCAAACGGCAAAAAATATATTCTGAAACAATAACAGGCCCGGGTTGACCTCCATAGACCAAAAATGCTAATCACACAATTCCATAAACTAAGTCTATGAAAAAATGATAGTCATATTTTTCATGAATTTTGCTTAAAAAAAGTCATCGATTTTTCAAAGAAATTTCACATCTTTTGGCATAAAGTTCGGTGTATTGTAATGAACAAAAAAATTTTTTGTCAATTAAAAATAGTAATCATAGAGTTTCCACTTATGGAAATTCTATGAATATTATTTTTTAGATGACGACAGCAAAGTTTTTCTAGAAAGTATCGAGGTTGCCCCAATAAACTTTTTTTAATCGCAAAACAAATTTTGTACTCAAACATTTTCTGAAAAAAAAAATATTTGCATGCAAAAATTAGTTTTTCGTGTGCATAACGTAGTCTTGGATACACAAAAACTGATTTTGTTCCATTTCTCAGTATAACGTTTTCAAAAATGCACAAAATGCCCATTTATTTTGTATGGAGTGTTCTTTTATGCCTTGATCAATGCATGATTAATTAAAAATTCAAATTTAGAAACTCTAAAATTTAAAGTTTGATACTTTCATGATATCATTTGTGTAAGACAAAACTAAGGCAATTCAGGGTGATTTCGATGGATTGTAATTGCGAGACAGTCAAACCAATGATGACTCAACTTTGATTATCAAAGATCTTTGCCGCTTGTGTTCGGTTCAGAACACCACCCAAAAACTTTAAGACAGTTCAGGGTGTTTCAGATGCATTGTAATTGCGAGACAGTTAAGTAATTGATGATTCTACTTTGAGTAAGCAAGGTTTTTGCCACTTGTGTTCGACTTTTTGGTTTATGGCAATCAAATTTTTTGGTTTATGAAACGTGTTAGTCATACAGTTTCCATATATGAAAAATCACTAATCATAGACCTTTCATGCATTTTTCTGCAGGTAAATTTAGAGACTTGTGCGAATTAACATGTTTAGAGATTTGTCTCTGGACTCCAGGAAGATACATATACCAACTTGTTTGCCTACCAAGTGCACAGTTTGGCCTCGTAATGAACTTGTTTTCGTTTTTTAAAAAATTTTCCCCAATTGCAAGTTCAACTATTTTTTGATGTGCTAGATTGGTTCAATTCCATTTGAAATGACGGCTGAATCTTATTACATTACCAATTTGGCTACGCATTTTTGATCATTAAATCGCCAAATCAACAAATCTCACTTCAGACTTCCATTTTTTGCGAAAAAAATCACAGGTGAAAAACCTCCGTAGTTGAACTCAAGGCATAAAAAATTTTCAGTTCAAAATAAAGTTTTTATTGAATTGGGGGAATATTTTCGAAACAAAAACGAAAACACTTTTTACTCGTTTACACTTTTACTTACACTTTTACGTTGAAAATTGTTATACTTTATTTTTGATGTAGCAAGGCAGTCTTCTAAACATTCAGCACTTCGCCCTGATACAGCAGTCTTGCTGTTGTTGTCGACAAATTAGTGCGAGTTGGATCTATAAAAAAATGTCCTTTTTGAACCCGAATATTTTTCAAAGATTGTTCAAAACGCTTTTGCTCTAAAAAATTGCTCGTAGGCCCCTCAATATTCTTGGCGAAAAACAAATTTTTCCTTAAAGTATATCATTTTTGTACGGGCTTGGTTATACGACTAGAAATATTTTACGATTAAACTACATAAAGGAAAACTATTTCGAAATGCTATTTTATATAAGGTTTTTTCCAAAACGGCCAAAGAATTAAATCGAAACGGTTAACAAAAAATTGGAATGATCTTCAGTCGAAATTTTTTTTCTCCGGAATTTCGGTCGAAATTTTTTTTTATCCGAGCTTGGTTCGAATGGTTTTTTCTGGGTCAAATTCTAGTCAAAAAAATTATGCTCGGTCGAGCTTCGGACTGAACAAAAAATTTGTCAATCTGGAGAATTGAGTCTTGGATAGTTTCGTGGGAATAATTCGTATCATGATTTTTTCGGGTCAAATGGGTCTGATCACAAATCAAACAGCGCGACCCGGTAAAGGTCAAACGTTCAGCTAAAAAAGTTATAAAAATGGTTAAAGTAGTTAGATTTAAGCGGTTAGTCCAAATTTTGTCGTTTTTTTTGTGCGCAAAGTCGGATTGTTTAACATCGGCAAATAGCATAAGATCTAGAGTTTTTAGGATGCAATAATTGGGTCCAAAGCTAAAAGATGAACTCATTCAACCCTTTTTTTTTGGAAAATTGGCTCATTCAGACCCATACTAGAAAATAGAGACCAAAAATTGGGCCCATTCTTTCTCTTCTCAAAGATAGGGCCCAATTTGCTGAAAACTTAGCTCAATCACCTCCTATGCTAAAGTTTGAGCTCATTTGGCTCGTTTTTCTCAAAATTGGGCTTATTCAGAGCCCTTAATGTAACCAAAAGAGATATCAAAATGATGTATGATGCATATGATTGATGAGCAGACTGCTTGTAACAAACAAAACAATTCGTGTAAACCTCGACTCGGAAACAGCATTTCATAGGGTTGAAAATTTCGTGCTAGGTACCATGGGGAAGAGTTAAAGATATCTTTTCTCAGCCCTATCGGCTGGCTGCTGCTGATACCGAAGGTCAAAGAGCTTGCAACTGAGAGAGTTCAATCGACTCTTATCAGATGGAGCTAAATTGACAAGGATCTTTTGAAATTAAGGCTAATTTCTTTGGTTCCCTTTTTGCTACAAGTTTCCGACATCCTCTTCTGTCGACATGCTATAAAAGTTTGAGCTAAAAACACAAAATTTGAGGCAAAACTACTTCCGATGTAAATTTTATGCTAACTATGGATGATCATTATCATTATTGGGTTTTTGCATTGAAGGGACGCTATAATAGAAAAGAGCCAAAATCATATCTTTGGCATGCGTTCCTTTGACATAATAATTTAGCAGATGGCAGCATGAATGGTCGATTAACTTTTCAAATGTATACCCATATTTTAAATCGTCTTCAGCATTTGACATTTTGTTCCCGTTTTAATCCTGTTTTTGTAAGTGAACCTCTCCTTACATTTAATTTAAGTTAAACACAACTGAGTTTTGATCAGTTCTCCAATAAAATTTTAATGTGCTTTAAAAATTTGTGCCATTGTTTTCTATTGAATACCTAGTCAATTTTCTGTCAAGTTGACTGAGCTTTTGACAGATTTCTCCAATCAAAGAAAAAAGCGGTTAGTTATTGACTTTAAAAATAACAGATGTTTCGAAATCACTTTTTTGCCTCCATTGTCAGAAAACTTGCGTATAATTAAAAAAAACTAGATAAAAAACTAGTCAAAAAATTTAACAAAAACACAGATTTTAATAGAAAAAGACTGCCCTTAATGATTAGGCAGCACTTTAGTAAGCTTGATCCAACATGGTTCCACTCACAATGTAGAAAACAAAGTGATAGATTTTGCGTCTATTTACGCTATATTGGAATCAATTAACTTGGTTTTATTCAATTAGAAAAAAATTCTTAGGCAGTACAAAAACGCTTGCATACAAAGGCAAATCCCTTAAGTCTGCGATACCATTGAAATCTGAAAAGAGATATGTTTTTGATTCAAAAACTATTCAAATTCAAACAACCGGAAAGAATGGAGAAAAAAATTGGGTTTTTTTTCTTCAATTTGTCAGTTTGTAACACCCACACGCTTAGTAAAGTACAAGGGTATGAATTTGGCGTCTCATGTTTTTTTGATACAACCAAATTGTTGACTTCATCTCAATCATCTATGCCCACGCCTGTTATTTGAAATCCCGTATTTTCTCGGGGGGCAGATTTTCAAAAAAATTTCGAACTATTTTTTAGGTCAACCAAATTGATGTTCCAAGGAGCTCTTCAAAGCAGTAAAAAGACCTTTTTTTTTAAGCAAATTTTCTGCTCCGCAGGCAAAATTTTGAAAAAACAGTCCAAAAAAGGCGTTTTTAGGCATTTTTTCTAAAAATGTTGACCAAAAAATCGCGTATATACCCTTCTTAAAGTTTGTTGGGCTACGTAAGGCGCTCTTTTTGATATAATTATGTCTGTGATAGACTGGGTATTTTTGGCGTAAATTTTGATTAACTAAGAAAAGCCAAAATGACCCATTTTTGTGGTAAAATTTTGGGCCCGAATTTTGCAGTACAAATAACACCATATTAATTCTGCTAAAATTTTAAGCAACTCTTGTCTTCATAAGTTTTCACCTAAACTTAACCCAATTTGAGAAAAACGCGTTTTAAATTTCAAGGTTAACGCGTTTTGTCTGGTTAATTTAAATCAGCACTGTAGACACAAACACATAGACACATCAAATTAAAAAGAGTTGCAAAAATCAAAGCTGAGATTCTATTATCTGAAGAAAACAAGAAATGTAAAAATTAAAAATGGAATGATTTCAAAGTTCACTCTCAATTTTCATCGATCAACCGCGAAGTGATCAGGGGCGGTTTCTTTAAGCCTGTCATTGGTTTTACTTGTTACTTCAATAAACGTGAAAATACAAAATGAATCGACTAGCGTGCCCTTTTTCAATAATAAATAACCAAGCAAAATTCTGAATGTTGCAATACTCATGAAACTTGATGAAAAATTTATTGTTTCAAAAAACTACTCATATACCATTGGGAAAAAATGGAAAGAAAGATTGCTGTTTTTTTTGTTCAATTTGTCTTTTTATAACACTCACACGCTTAGAAAAACACATAAAAAATGACTGAAATAGCGTAGCCTATTTTTTTGAGACCAACTGCTGGCGTCAATTTAATTTCATACTTTTTAATTGTCCTCATACAAATGCTAAATGAATCAGCAAATCGCGCGTTAATGATTTGTAATTAGCCTAACTAGAAATTTTCAAACGCCCAAAATGCGTCATTATGGCTATAATATTAAAATCAAAACTGTTATAATTGATTTTTATGGCTCTTATATTAAAACCATTTTGCAATATGGAATAAGGATGTATGGTTGCACTTCCCACACTAACCTTTTACCCCTTTTTTGATCCAAAATAAAATTTTTCGATTGATTTTTTTCAAAAGAAAATATGAAAGCATTCGACAAGTTTTTAATGATGAAAAGTTTTTTAAAAATTCACAAGCTGCATGTGTATGAACTCCTCAAACTTGTTTTAAGATCAAAAGCAGGACTACACCCTGAAACTTTTTTAAACGAGCTTTTTGTATTTGATAAACCGTCGTTTATGATCAGAAGGTCAACTTTTAATCTAATGAAAATTCCTAATTTCAAAAGGAAATTTCAAAGAAATTCAATTAGTTACAGAGGAGCTAAGCTCTTTGATATACTCAGACAAAATTCCCTATTTCCAAAATTTTTTGATGATCAAGTTTCCAATTCAGATACTCAACGCATTGCCCACGAAATTAGCGATTTGTTTATGCAATGAAGAGCTAATCAAGTTCATTTTTTGTTGAAACTTTTTTTGGATGCAAGGATAATGCCGGAGAATGACAGATGTGGAGTGCCTGCGTATTTCAAGTTTTTTCTAAGTATATTTGTATATGGTTTTCAATGCGTCTTTGGCGTTTTGAAAACCACATTTGTTCGCTGGTTACTGCCGCATTGGCTCAGTTGGAAGTTTACTGACCGCTTAGTACCCAATCAGTTCTACTGATGTTACAGATGCTTCAGGGGATGGGACACAGTTAGTAGAAGCAGTAACTGTAAAGTGAACAAGTTCAAGTTTTGTTTTTGAAACCTACGACTAGCAAGTTTCAGAAATTTTGAGTGATGAATTTGAACTAACTTCTTTCTTAATTTGGTTTTATACCGACTACGATTGAACAATCATTTTAAATATTGATGCAGAGCTTGGAGTTTATGTCATTAACCTGTCTAGACAATGCCTTTTATCTGCTGCTTTGTGTATTCAAACTTGAGTATTTTTTTCCAATATTCTTTTAAATTTTCACTTGTATATATTTCTCCTTGTCTTTGAAGATCTCAAATTTTGTCTTTCATTAAAGCGGGAATGCTCCGTTCGTTAACCGTCCCCCACTGTTTCTGGTGCTTCATACTTAAATTCTCGTTGTATGCATATTTACCATTAACAATGAGAATTAATTCTTTCGTTCTTTCTTTCTTTCAAATTCTTACAGGTGATTGAATTTACAAATTTTGATCTCAAACCAACAAAGTCTTCAAACTAAAAAAGTGTCAAAACAGCAAAGACATTTAGTTAAAAGTCGAGATCTGGCCGTATAGAAAAGGACCTTAGCATAAACTTTTTGTCATTTTCTTCAAAATTCAGAATAAAATAAACATCTGGTTTTTCTTTGGATATAATTTCCACTACTTCTATTTCAGCAAACATGATATTTTTGCTCTTCTTTGTTTGTTGGACATTTTGGGGCAGTTTGACATCAGCTTGCTCTAAGTTGTATTTTTTCTTTCCAATTAAGGTCTCGCAAAACTTAAACTCTGATTTATGAGAATTTATCCTCTCGTTGAGATGAAAAAGCAATGTTTGCTGACTACTGGTTGAGCATCTTCCTCAACGATAAAGAAAATTATCTCACTATTTACGCTCAAAAACACTTCACGTACTGTTTTTAGGAGTCTCGCGCGTTTGTTGACCAAAACTTTGTCATATATTTCTTGAGTTTGTTGAGCGAAAGTGAAAAGCTGAGTGGCAAGATAACTCGCTTAAACTTTTTTAAATTACGCATTGTAAAACCATTGCAATCACTTGAAAAATCTGTTTTAAATTGGAAACTATTATTTTTGACAGCAGTTGTTCTGATGATACTAAATCTTTTACCCGTAAAAATTTTTCGCACCGGTAAAAAAAAGATGAAAGCTTGCAACCAATTGGGAACGGAACAAGGTGAGACAACGCGCGTTTAAATGAGCTGAAGGCAAGACTCAAACGGAGCGGAAGTTTATTACGGAACTTTTCAGGTAGGATATTTTAATAAGCGGGATGTTGAAATTGCAGCTCACTCATTGCAAACCTGATGACTCATGGATAACCGAGTAAATGCTCAATCAATTATAAATTTTAATTTCAACTTTCAATTTCAAAATTGCACAAAAACATTCTTTGAGAGCTGTACACAAAAAAAACAAGTGACTCTAAAGTTATTTTCTAAAATAATTTTTAAAAAAACTATATGAATGGATGATTTGTTTCTCCTAGGCTTACCGCCAGGCCTATCTTGTGGCAACGATGCTCTCAGGGAAAAACATCTGAGCTGGAAGTAATGTTCGAGATCATTGACCAACTGGAAGCACATAATTAATTTTACCATTTGAAATTTTGCTTTAGCCTGTCAAAAACACTATTTTTTTGCGAGCCTTCTTGTAGCAAACTGAAATTTTGAATGGTGCGACGAAAGTTCAACCGATTGATATTTTATGGTATCAAAATTAAAAACAATTGATAACCAATTTGCAAGCAATCATACCGACAGCCAAATGTGGTTTAAGTGTTTCTTGCCTTCGCCTACCCGCTTTTTAGTGCTAGCATTTGATACCAAAACTAAAACTTCTAGTTTTTGGATTGTGTAGATGGGATATTAAAAAAATATGTTTTAAAGCACTGGTATGATTCTGCATATGACGTAGCATAAGAAAATGTCTGAAACAGTTTTTGATTGCACAGTTTTACAAATTATTTTGAAATCACAACATATTGATTTAGAAAATTAAAAGCTTTCCAGTTTAAGTAGACAGTGCACTTTTAATGATGAAATTTTTTCGAAAAAGCTTGACTTTTGTAGAGCCAAGAGAAAATAAGCACAGTTTTTTTTTTTATTTGACTAATAGAGCACTAGCCTCATATCAGTTCAGTCTGTTTTTTTTTTCAAAACGGGTTTGTTTTGTGCAGGTGTTAGTTTTGTCTATCTGGTTGTGTTAAGTCCCAACCACTTAATTTTTTCCACTCTCAGTACGTCATGCTTAGCTGTACACTTCCTTGAATGAGATAACAAAGGTTTTTTGCCTTGGGAAAAAATTAAAGACAAAGTAAATAAGCGTGTTTTGACTCGCTGATATAATTGCGCGAAAGCAATTTCTCTTTTCATGATAATTTTTGACTTTCTGATTTACCCAAAGATTGCTTTCTGTACTATACACAGTAGCCACTGCAATAAAACAGAATCTGTATAAGATAAACTTTAGTTAATTTTTCATATTAGCTACTCAAGTAAGGTTATAAGCGGTTAAAATGGGTTAAACTTTTGAATTATATAAGGTGCAATTTTTAAATTGACAACGTCATCAAATTAGGATTTAAAAAATACATTCAAAACAACATATGTAGAAGCCTAAATTTGTAATCATTGTAAGCATAGTACAGTGCTGATTTAAATTATCCGGACAAAACGAATAAAACTTGAAATTTCAAACTCGTTTTTCTCAAATTGGGTTAAGATTAGACAAAAAAGGAAGAGAACAAAAGTTGCTTAGAATTTCACCAGAATTAATATGGTGCCATTTTTTCTCCGAAATTCTAAACAAAAATTTCACCCCAAAAATGGGTCATTTTGGCTTTTTTCAATTAATCAAGAATTACGCTGAAACTACTTTGTTAATTGATAAGAAAATTATATCACAGGAAGCCTCTTAATCAGCTCAACAAAGTTTAAAAATGTTTAAATCTCCAAAAATTAGCGCAAATTGTTTAAAATATATTTTTAAACAGACATTCTGGGTTTTATTCATTAAAAATCACATTTATTGGTTATCAAGTGAAAATTTTTTCTCTTATACTGGTTTTTGGAGATTTAACCCCCCTTTTTAAACTTTGTTGAGCTGATTAAGAGGCTTCGTGTGATATAATTTTCTTATCAATTAACAAAGTAGTTTCAGCGTAATTCTTGATTAATTGAAAAAAGCCAAAATGGCCCATTTTTGGGGTAAAATTTTGGTAGAGAATTTCGGAGAAAAAATGGCACCATATTAATTTTGGTGAAAATTTAAGCAACTTTTGTTCTCTTCACTTTTTGTCTAATCTTAACCCAATTTGAGAAAAACGCGTTTGAAAATTCAAGTTTTGTTCGTTTTGTCCGGATAATTTAAATCAGCACTGTACAATTAAAAGATAATGGCAAAGATAAATGAAACCATCAAACCCAATAATGAAGCCAGAAATTGTATGCTTACATATAGAAAAATTTCGCATTTCACTAGTTAAAACAATTTTTCTTGAACACTGATGTGTTGATGACAGTTTTTTTTCGAAATTTTAGTGTCGAGCAAATTCAGTTATCTCTTTCCAGATCAGAAACAAATTCGTGTAGAGGCAACTGAACCATGTTTATCGAATGTTGTTTTTTCAACTCGTTTGATTTTTATGTAACAAACTGTCCGTAACCACCATGCTTTTGCAAAAAAAAGTTCTTACTGGCGAGGTTTTCTCGTAGTTAGACGACTGAATTCCTTTCAGTCCTGTTCTCATTTTCTATGCAGGATTTAAGCACGACATAGGCTGTTTATGATATAAAGTTTGAAGGTTGAGGTTACTAAACTGCTCTGGAAAAAATTTACTTATAAACTACTAGAGAAGCTTACAACAAAATATAGGGCCCGGTTTTTAAGTATTTCAATTAAAGCGAACTGTTGTTGACAAATTTGGTGTTGAAAGTCTTTTTTTAACTCATTGTTAGTTTTTAAGTTTTTTGATTTTCTGGGACAAACTATCCGGGACACCTTGTTTTTCATCAAGAACTTAACATTTTTTTGCGTTTTTTATAAGTTCACTCATGTCGCTCAATAAAAAAGTTCATTCCATGGTAATTCAAAAATTGCTATTTTGGAGGATGAATGGTTTGGATGTTATATTCAGTTGTTGAGGATGCATTAAATGCTTAAAATTATGTGCAGTTTTTTTGTTCCGACTTTCGGTACGAAAGCAACGGAATATTTGTTCCGACTTTCGGTACGAAAGTAACGGAATATTTGTGCTCGGGGTGGGTTTTTTTTTCTTCAAAAGATATTGTTGTCCTGAGCTTAAATTTGAAAAAAATATTCCACCTGTGATCATTTTTCGTAGAGTTATGAGGGTTTAAAGATTGCCATTTTGGTCATTTTGAGCAATTTGGGACAATTAACGCGCGATATAATTCGCGCTATTAACGCGTAAGTGGAGATTTAATCCGTCTTATAAATCGTTCCAAATTGGTTGAACGAAGCTTATTTGCCATAATTGATTTGTTACAAGGAACGAAATCTCTCTTTTTGTACTTTATATGGCGTGTGGGGGGATGATTTTCATAAAAAATTTCAAATTTTCATAAAAAATTTCTGATATTCCGAACGATAACAGAACTACCCGGAATCGTAAGACGACCTCGAAATTGAGACGACATACGACAAAGTTGAAACTTACCATATAGTTATATGATTGTACGGCAAAAGCCAACACAAACTCTTATATTTAGAATCTTATTAGCAATGAATTTAGATTTTCATTTGCAAACATAAAATCTTGAAGTCAATCTTCATAATCATTTCAGGCGCTAAACAAAATTATTAATATACAATAACGATTGATAAAAAGATCCCAAATCGTTTTCTTAAATTCTGCAGTCTTATATAAAACATGTTTGAAAAATATTTATTGAAAATCAAAACAAAAATTAGTAGCATGACAATAATTTGTTAGTAATCATAAAATCATCTGTTGTCCCAGCTTCATCACCTAAACATAACAGCAATCATAAGCTCACTAATATCATTAAAAAACTAAATCTTTTTCTTAAATAAATTTAAACCATTTTAAACTAAAATTCATTTAATTTTAAAATCAGATCATCAAGGCTTATCCTTGGATCTTAATCAATTTCCTATTTCACTAAATTCAAAAACCTGATCATCAAGGCCTATCCTTGGATCAAAAAGAACAATTTTGTTCTCCCCCACCCACTTAGCAAGTGTCTAACGACCTCAAACGTCGATTCACTATCCAACCCTTCCAAAAAACCCAAGACTAAAAGAAATTTTTCAACAAAACTAACCATTCAAATTAGGATAAACAGTGAAGAACTTCGGTTATTCATCCTTCACTTGAACCCTCCTCTTACCAGACCCAGGATAAATTTTAGACTTAGTAAGTTTAAAATAGTATCTAACGAACTACTTGCGTTCTAATTATACCTGAACCTTGTGGATCGATTTACTATTCTCCAACCCTTGAACAAAATCACTACCCCTAAGTAAGATTAAGTAAGTTAACACCTTAGCTTATACTAGCCACGAGAAAGTAAAAAATCATTCTTCGGAATCGATATACTTTTCTCTCCAACCCTGAACAAATAGACCCAGGTCAAGCTAACCAAAAAATCGTAAGGACTAACAGTCTAAGAAAATAGAAATCATCTAACAACTTTTTGCATCCCTCATCCTAAACCTTATGTCATTCAAAAATCTAGGAAATAAACAAACAATCGTTTTACACAACTGTGAAATAGATAACCAAAAATACGATCTTGTAATCACACCTCATACACAAACAGTTGGATATATTAGAACAAAACGACTAACAATAAAAAGAAAAATAATAAACAAACAAAGACAAATCACACGAAAAAGATTTTCAAAAAATAGAAAGGCATTTTCAGAATCAGAAGCCAGCAATTTAGATGAACTCTACAAATTAAAAGAATCGATTGATAAAAATTGTCCCATTCACGATCAATTATATTTTTCCGACTCAGAAACAACTTCAAATTCATCAAAAAGAGGAAAAAGAAGAATAAAAAAGCAATATAAACAAAAACCAGTACACTTGTATAATTGGAATCAACCAATTAGACACATCAATAGTTATATAGTAACAGTCATTAAACGGAAAAATGAGCCACAGCCACACTCAAAGTGACGATAGTCCAGATGACGAAGAAGTTTATCCCTTCCTCATAGATGCACCCGATAATAGAGGGCAACATGACTTTTGCAAGAATTTACTCTTAAATTTGTTTGAACCCGGAATCAGCCCATGCAAAGCAGAATTCCAAGATGTAAAAAATCAAAAGACAAATTATTGAACATTATCTGAAAGATATATGTTATTTAACACAACAATATGGAATCTACACCATATAATTCGGCACACCAAATCCGAATCATCGAAAATATGTAATTCAAACAGACGATCTTGAATTAGAATTTTCAAAAGAATTCTTAGAATATATTAAAAGCATACAATATCATATTTCACAAAGAGCAAACTCCATATTCACCAACGAAGTTTTTGCAATAATATATACCTATATTTCTATATTAGAAAAAACAGAATTTCAAAGTATCTCACCAACTGCAACATCCAAACATACAAAAGTACGACAAAAAATCACATTATTTTCAACCTTCCTACATATAATCAAAGAAAATTTCACTAAAGACGATGTTTCACAACACACAAAACATGACTTACAAAAAATTTTGGCATGGTTTATAATAGATTATTTCACACACAATATAGACTTAATTTCACAAGCAAGAAAAAATTTCAGACCTCAAAATCCAATTGATGATACTGCCATTACAGAACAGTCAGACTACGTTTGGGACCCTGAATGGTCTGATCATGCATTTATAAATATCCCACAATCAATCTCAAGTCAAGCAATAAGCACAATATCTTACCAAAGAGATTATGGAGAAGTAGTACCACTAACCATTGATGCAACACCATTAAACTACAACACATTTTTACCCGATACACGAAATAACAGTTTAAATTCGACCGTCATACATAATGAAAACCTTAATGGAACTAGTAATCTTACACAACAAGATATCCAAACACCATCACACTTCATAAATGAAGAAATTGTCCAAACAACAACAACTACACAACAAAGTATTTCACCAATACATCCAAATTTAACAACACCAAAAAATACAAATACTTCATTGGCACAAGTAACCTTACAAGCAACCGTTAAACCTTCGGTTGCTCCGAAATATTCACAAATGGATTATCAAACATATAGACCTATGACAGTACCATCAAAACCACGAAGAACGTTCACAAGAAATTATGGGTTCACAAAACCACGCAGAACACAATTATAATTATGCACATTCATCAAAAACAAACTACCCCCCACGAAAAACTAATAATAATCATGTATGTTCTCACTATTGGGATAACCCAATGACAAAAACCAACTCAGTAAATTTTCGAACTAATTCACATCCTCCACAGGATCGTAGTGAAAATTACCCATTCTTTCAACAAAATAAAAATAAAAAGCAAGCACCTCATCATACGGATTACTTATCATCTGATGATGATTATTTACAACCAGATATTTTTGCACCGTATACCCAAGAATATCGCGGACAAGGAGCGCAAAAACCTTATACATATAATAGAATTTTTTCATCAAATCCAACAGATACACAAAATCAACAACCTATCCAAATGCAAAATCCAACTAATAAACAATCTTTTCAACCAATTCAACCACAAAATCCAATGATTATGCACTCATATCAACCAACTCAAATGCAAAATGAAATACCACTCCCATATTACCTTCAACAACACGAAATAACAAAAAATCAGCTTTCAAATTTTTCACAAATTTCAAATGCCGCAGAGTCACTACAGATGACAATGAATCCATACCTTATGGGTGGATCATCAATAACATCAAATAAACCACTAATAGTATTCACAGGAACAGACCCTGAATATTCCGTAGAAGATTATTGAAATGCAGTAACAGCAAAATTAATTTTAAATATAGGACCTGAACCAATTAATACACCACTACATCAAAATTGGATACATCGACGCACAGCGTTGATACAAACAACCTTAGATGGCGCAGCTCAAAAATGGTTTTCAGTATTACCTATAGAAATAAAATCAGACTGGAAAAGATTAACACAAGAATTTTCAAAAATGTTTGACTCCGAAAGAAATAAACAACACCAAAGAGTTTTATGTAATGAAACTCGCAGATTACCGAATGAAACCATCAAACAATTAGCAGTACGTATCGAAACACTAGTTCGAAAAGCATATTCATTAAATACACATGACTATAAAAACACAAAAATGACAGAAATTTTAATGATGACCCTAACACCTCAATTAAGGAAGATAGCAATAAAAAAGAGAGCATCTCATCCTTCTTCAATTCGAGAGCCAGATTTAGATTTTCGAAAACTAGTAGACAAACTAGAGCAAGCGGAAATCACAATGAAACTTGAAGAAACAGAAAATCTCAAACTACAATATGTTAATCGAATCGAAACAAACACTACACATATCAATAACATACAGGAATCAGATACAGAACTAGTTGAAAAAATCACTGAAATACTCAATATTTACGAAAAACACCCAAATTTTAAAGGCAAACCATCTTTCAAAAAATGGTGTAATTATTGCCGACGATACGGACATAGTATTTCTGAATGTAGACAAAAACAACAAGATAACCAGAACAAACCTCAAAAGTATAAAGAACCAAATAAATCATTCTTTCAATATATGAAGAAAGATCAAAATCTACCAAACAAAAAGGTATAAAGTAACAACAGTTCAGGAAAACCACTTCCGAACAACACTAATTACACAAGGAATCAATCACCATATAACTCAAGTTATAGAGGAAGATCACCAGAAGGAAGAAATACACAGAATTCTTCACAAAATCATTATAATCGATCAAACAGTCGAAATAACTATTCGAAATCAAATTCAAATACAACACAATTTGTTTCTAGATCCAATTCCCAATCAAACCCAAGAAATAAACACTATTCAAATAATCAATCACGAAACTCATCATATAACAAAAGTAGAAACTATTCACATAATCGAAATAGAAGTTATTCGAACAATCGAAATCAGAATTACCCAAACAATCGATCAAGAAATAACTCATATAACAGATCAAACTATCACAGACCAAACAACAATTATCAAAACAGATTACGGAATAATTCACAAAACCGAAATTCAAGTTATAATAATCAATATAGAAATTGTTCCCAGTCACCACATAGGAATAATAACCATTATAATAATTCTAAACATCGATACAGAAGTAGTACACCAAAACATCAAAGCCATATTAATCAAGTACAGTCAAATGAAGAAACAACATCAGACCCCCCAGGTATTGATGACACAGGAAATAATGAAATACAACTAAATCAAATAAACTGTGAATCATCAGACACAGAAAGTGATACAGAAAATACCATTTCCATCAATATGATAGCAGTCAAAAACGACTACGAACCTATTATATATGAACAACCTTTTAAATCACATATATATGAAAATCAATTGGAACTCCTTCACAATTATTATATTGAACCCATCAATACTACACAAACTGCACAGGAAATAAACAAAATTAACACGGTAAACAAACCCAATGAAAATGACAAAACAAAATGTCTAAACACAAATCATATTTACCAAAATATACAAAAAAGAACAACCCAGAGAAAAAACTTGGACAATACCATTTCTCTTAGAAAGTCCAAAAAACAAAGAATTTCAACCACCAGATCTTGAAATTGATTTTTTAATTGATTCAGGAGCAGAATCAAACATTATTAACATTCCCACATGGAAGGAAATCAAAACATTACACCCAAAATTAACGCTTCTTGCAACCTCTAGTAAACTAGCAACAGCACAAGGATCAACATTAGTAAATTATGGAAAAGTTCAATTATTCCTCCTCCCCACAAGAACAATGGAGCAAAATAAAATTCTAAACAAACCATTTAAACAAATATTTCATATCACTGATATTAAACACAATATCCTTGGCATACCATTTATCTCGAAATATATACCAACAATCAACATCTTGAATAGTAAAATACTAATCAAAGATAAGTACACAAAAACAAAAAATACAGCTCTAACATTTTTTCAAAGATTAAATAAACAACCACCATTCTTTTCAAAATTTTATCCAATTTATAACCAACAACGGAAACACCTGAAACCACTATCAGGAAATATATATAACTTTTCAATAAAACAAGTTCACAAATATGATAAAAGTCAAAATAAACAACAACTCTTTATGTCAGACTTTGAGTTTAAACCTATTCATAAGTTTTTCAAAATCACGATTTCATCTATAAAATATTTGAAAAATTTGAATTCAGACATCATTTCGTTACATTTGTATAACAAAACACCGTATCAAGTAACATTACCCTTAGGACTTTTAGGATATTGCGAAACAAACGCTACAATATCACCCGTACATGAAAAAGCATACCGCGTAAATATTATATTCCAATTATTAGATATTTGTCAATCCACAATTCTTAACGAAGAACTATCCATAAATAATATAATAAGTAATGAAAAATGAAATACAGATTATTTCACAAAAACCCCATATTTCAAACCTACATTCAATATAACAAACTACACAAAAGAACAACAACAATTTTTAACGATGTTTAACTTTGAACACTCGCAAATTACACAAATCGAATTTGACAAACTAGCAAAACAACTGTTAAAATATTCAACAGTCTATGCAACATCAAAATTTTACGTTGGAAAAATTAGTTCATCACTACATCTCCCGTTAAAACCCGACGCAGTTTTCAAAAAACAAAGAGCTAGTAAAGTACCAATTCATTTACACGACAAAGTAAATAGATTACTCGATATTTTAGAACAATACAAAATTATCTCACCAGTAAACAAAGAAGAACAACCAAAAGGTAACACATTTATTAACCCTGTTATCATCCTAGCCAAAGGAGAATCATTAAAAATAGTTTTAGACGCTAGATATCTCAATTCATTAATAGACGAATCAAAATGCAATTGGCCTATTGAACCAATACAAGTTATTTTAACAAAAATAAACGGAAAATACTTTACAACCGCAGATATGAATAGTGCATACAATCAAATGCCACTAGATGAACAATCAGGACGTTTAACACAATTTGTTATCGGAAATCAACAATATGAATTCAACCGCCTATTCTATGGAATATCCATAGGACCAGCAGCATTTTCAGCTTTTATGAGCAAAATTTTTAGAACACTAATACTTAAGAAAAACGCAATCACCTATTTAGACGATGTTTTTATGCAATCACAGACAAAAGAAGAAATGTTTATAGTTTTAGAACACTATCATAAAATATTTCAGAACAAAAATCTTAAGGCCGCCCCCGATAAATCACACTTTTTTAACACGAGTTAAATTTTTAGGACATAATATAGAAAGAAACATAATCACTCCATTAAAATCACGTATTGATGCTATTCAAAAACTTCAACCACCAACAAACAAAAAGAAAATCCAAGAATTCCTTGGAATGTTAAATTTCTTAAGCAAATACGTTTATAAAATGCAATTATATTTAAGACCATTCTATAATATCCTCAGACAACAAAATAATTTTGAATGGACCACTGAACATCAAACACGATTTGAAGAAATTAAAAATTTTTAACTGAACAAATTTCAAACACAATTCCAGATCCAAATCAACCATTCTATGCAATGTGCGATGCTTCAAATTTTGGTATCGGCGCAGCATTACTACAATCTTACAATGGTACAAATAAAATGAACCTTATATCAGCAAATTCCCGATTATTCACTCAAGCAGAGCTACGACTCTCAAATTTAATGAGAGAATGTACAGCTATAATTTATACGCTTACAGAATATGAATTTCTGATACTTGGATAAAAACATCCAACAGTTCTATTCACAGATCATAAACCAATCATTTTTCTCTTTACACAAAAGTCAAACCCAAATCACCGAGTTTACAGATTTCAATTAATTCTAATGAAATTTCCAAACTTACATATAGTTTGGACAGCAGGAAAGAATCTTGCATTACCAGATACATTAAGTCGAAATACACCACCTGAATTACTTGCACGAAAAACTACAGTTGAAATACCCAAAAATATAAAATTTTACCTGGCAGAAAACGAAACATCACCCCGACTAGAATGCAAATATGCAGTAAAAACTGACATTGAACAAACACAGATAAATAACCTACAACACTTCCCACTTTACTTAGATTGCCAAAATAACCACTACGAAGTTGATCTACTTGGAACATCAACTTTCAAACCAATTCCATATTCACAATGGATAAGAAATAACACTCAACAAAAACGAATAAAACACCACTCAAAAGAAAAAGACCTTTTTCCGTTAATTGAAAAAGAAAATTTAACTGATAAAATAAAATTATCAGGACCACAAACAAATGATTCAAAATACACAATACACAAGTTTTTGACCTCCACGACCCACTTGACACAATTCCTTTATCTAAATTAGAAATTGAAGACATTTTTCTCACCCCAACAGATAAAATTACAATTAATACCTTGAAACAATATCAAAATCTTGACCCAGTAATTAAACAACTAAAATCATGGCACAAATACAAAACTAAGCCCGTAAAAGCAGATACAACAATTTTAGGAAATAAAACACTCGTCCGATATTTCCGAAAATTTAATAATACAACAATTAATGAAAACACAGACCTTCTAGAATATCAATTAAATGATTTTATAGTTCCCTGTCTCCCTTTAAGTATGATTCTAATAGCTTTTAATATTTCGCATACACAAAACATTAAAGGACACTCTGGATCAGAGAAAACATATTCAAATTTCATACAAAATTTTTATTTCCCAAATGCACCAATTTGGATAAAAACACTATGCAACGATTGTATTGTATGTCAGCTAAATAAACCTTATCCAAATCAAAAACAAATAGCACAAAAACAAGATTTTAAAGGACAAAGTTTATATTTTAACCACCGTATATCATTTGATACAAAAGGACCAATTTCACCATCCTCTGAAGGAAACTCTTACATTATGGTAATTGTTGACGCATTTACACACTATGTAGCACTCAACCACGTACCACATTCTAACTATTATTACGCTTACACAACACTTTATGAACACTGGATAGCCAAATTCGGATTACCCGAAATTTTAGTTACAGACAACGGTACAGAATTTATAAATAATGAAATCATCACACTATGTCAGTTATATAACATTAAGCACAAACCGCGTACATCTCATGCACCTTGGACAAACGGTTTAGTCGAAGGTATGAACCGTTCACTACAAGAATATCTTAGATGTATCATAAATGGAAAAGACACAAAATACACCGAATGGTCAGCAGATGTAAAATTATTTCCCTTAGCATATAATTCACAAATTACGACAACTCTAGGAATGTCACCATATGAAATGGTTTTTAATCAAAAGCCACGTAAACCAATTATGTTTACAGCAAACTCTCATAAAAATGGACAAGGTCATTGTCAACCGAATAAAGACTCAACTTGTTATAACCTACCTTTACACACACATGATGAAGATCATTTTCATCACCCACAAATCCTTAAATTAGCCTCCGGTACACACACCGAATGGATTTTAAATAGAGTTAAGAAACACAGCGAAATTTACCAAAAAGTAACAAAAAAATTGTTACAAAGGCAAAACATTAACGAACAAATAAATTCACGCTTTACACCAGCCTCCGATTTAAAATTGGAACATTTGTCTTAATACCTAATTTTAATACACAAAAAGGACTTTCTAAAAAATTTCAACCCCTTCGTAAAGGACCATACCAAATAACTGCCAAACCCACTGACGTAACATATAAAATCACCGATTCAGACCAAAAAGAAATTGTTCAACATAGAAACAATCTATTGCCTTACTACCCAAAAGAATACGCACTACGCGAACTAACTCAATTATATTCTTTCACAGGTTTAAAAGTTATTCAAAATCACCCACATACGGAAAATGAAATAAATAAACAAAATGACATTCACCTTGAAAAACAAAATAAAAAATCAACTACAACCAAAAACAATACAAAAAAGCTAGATTAAAATATACCTCAAAAAGAAAGAAAAAATAGAAGAATGGTAGAAAAAAATTATACCCCAAGAACAAGTCGAGAAATCAGAACATAGAGAGTCATCACGACTTAGAAATCAACCACGTAAAAAATAGAAGAATGGTAGAAAAAATTATACCCCAAGAACAAGTCGAGAAATCAGAACATAGAGAGTCATCACGACTTAGAAATCAACCACGTAAAATCAACCAAGAGAAATCAGAACATAGAGAGTCATCACGACTTAGAAATCAAACCACGTAAAATAAATACCACCATAATATCATAACCCTCCCTTATCTAATAACGCAAAGATCAACAATATTTTCCCAAGTCAGACCTCAAAAACCCTCCAAACAAAAATGTTAAATTAGCCTAAAGTACAAGTACGACCATATTCATTTAGCCTAAAGTACAAAAATCTCAAAAATACCCCAGATCACCTGACAAACAAAAATAAAGTAAAAGAAGACCTCCCGAACACCATAAAATTCGCCCCCAACAACTTTTCACATAACCCAACCCACTTGTCAAAAAACCAATAAATAATTCGACCACACTTGAAAATTGCCCCAAACAACAAAAAAGATTCGACAAAGAGGCCATTTTTTAATGCTCTTCTCTCGATCAGTCAACATAATTTTCAACATTTTCATAAACTTTTTATCAATACTTAAACTTTTATTCATAATTCTCTTTGATACTTTTGAAGCTTTTATAATAATTTTAATCATTTTTTGCAATATTTTTTAAATTTTTTATTCCCTATTTGAAATATATCTCCAACTTTCCCAAGTCATTGACCATATTCACAGTTACAAAAGCCAAAATTTATTTGATGATACGATCCATTTTTAGTAGAACAGATATTTTTTTACTGTTTGTAATTTTTGTAACATTTTTATCATCCCTCATATTGACAATATGCAAATGTATAAAGAAGGCAATCATAACATTCGCCTTAGCAACAATCCTTCTAATTCTTTTTCTAGAAGAATACTACAATAAACATAAATTTTGTCACTAAAAAGAAATCAATCAAAAAACCCTCAAAAATTGCTAACCAACAATCACACAGTCAGTCTTCACCGACAACATCCCAAGAAAACCCGACACCACCTACAACTACCCAAAATCCCCAAACATCTACAAGAATTTCTTTCCAAGATAACCCATATACTTTTGAAGAACGACACGCTCGCTTATCTGAACCACTAGAACCAGTTCAGCGACAGGCACCTCTAAGTGAACCAACATATAACTTGTACCCAACACTACCACAAGAATTAAGTAGAATAAGAATTATTGGTCAAAACTAAAATACAGTTGAAATAAATAGACAAATTATACATCCACGAGGAAATAGAAATTTTCAAACCCCCGAGTTGATTTTGATATACCCCAATCCCCATCACCAAGTACTCCGGAAAACCTAATTAGCATATTAAAAGATACCCCTACACTTCTTTCACAACGTAGCACCTCAAGCCTACCCTCAGATTACTTAGGTTCAACACCAACATCTGAACAAATACGTGAAAATCCTTTTAACCCGCCAAACCAAACATCACGACTACCATATTGGACAACACAATCATTCACACAAGGTGAACCAAATTTAATAAATGATCCAATAGATATTTCTACAGATACAACAACATCATCATCAATCATCAACAAATATCCCTTTAGGATTAGACTGGAACACATTCACAGCACCCCCACCAATATTTGGACAGCACCCAGAAAGTAACCGACTCCACAACTGGGCACTCCATAGACTACAGTATAGACAAGACATCCACGAAGACATTCGTGACCATAACATCCAAATACTCCAACAAAATAGTCTACAATTAAAATTTGAAATCACGGTTAAACTAGACAACATTGCTCAACATCCTTACCCATTAAACCCACCAAATATAACAGCTCAATCACTACCACCACCATTCATAACAACTGAAGTAATATATAAATACGACAGATATACCAAAAAGACAATTGGTTACATCACATTTTATAACCCGTACTCAGGATTATCATACACATGTATATTCTAAAAATATTGATATTCCTCCATTTCCTTTTTCTAATAATCTCCGATCAGAACATAAATCCTTCTCCCCGCACAGGACCCCAAGACTTATTAGTAACACATTACGATTGTGAAGAAAATGAACAAAAAACACTACACAAAAATGCAACAAATCAAGTATCACAATGCGAAACGGAACCACAAGCTATAGAAACTACAAATGTTATAGCGACACTATATTCAAAAGCCCGAGCAACAACAGTCATAGGATATATATTTATAGCAACATTCTCCAAAAAGAAAGTACATTGTTCACAAGTTTCAAACGGAAATAAAAACCGACTTGACCACGAATCATTCTACCAAAGTAACATAGAACGACTTCTACATCTAAATCCCGATGATTGTAAAAACGAGCTACTCAGACTAACCATCACAAGAAATAAAAACACCGACAGAAAACTAGTATATTTTCAAGTCTTTGCCGATTCTGTACATCAAGCAGAACTTGAAAGATATCAAGGACAAATATAACTAGATGAAAAATACCCATACAACGGCGCACACGGAAGATTAACTTATGACATACACGATAAGCACTGGATACCACACATTGGTATAAATAATCCATCAAACTGCAAAGCAGACACAAAAAGTAAAGGATATCAAGAAATAATGTTTTTCGATTGGAAAATACAACTCAAAAAAATACAACTCACACGAGATTTATCTGACAACACTATGATCTATCAAGGAATTAGACTACCTTGTAAAAACGATCAAGGTTATTGTGATCCTACAACACGGACACAAGCAACAATTGTTTGGTTTCCCGAAGATACATGTACAACATTTCAAGTAGCAAAAATACACGCTCGAATGATAAAATTTCACGAAAAATATTTTATACAATCAATTCCATATGAAAAAGTCAATCCATCACGAAAACAAAGTACTGATTTTCGAAATATCGATAATATAGAAAATAAGTTAACACGTTTTCAAATATATCAAGAAACAGAAATCGCATGCAAATACAGAAACCCACTTCACAAAACACAATATTCTGAAATATTAGTTGAATACGAAAAAGGTTTCTACATGACCACTGGAAAAATAAAAATTGACTCCTATGCCACAGGTCATCCTCTACACGAAGGAACATCATATATACCAGTTAACTTTCAAAAAAGTAATGGTCAACCTGGTGGACATCTAAAGCCACATGACACTAGAAGCACACGTTTACAAGAACTATCACTAATGAATAATTCTTATTTTGGTAATATCCACTATGATATCCACTTAGATATGAAGTTAGACTACACGATTAGTCGAATTTTTTAAGAAATGTCACTCTCCGAATTAGAAACACTTCATCAACTATGCGAATTAGAAAGGACACAAATCCTACAGTCACTTGCACTAGCAGTATTAAAAATACCCTACGCAGGATATTTATTATCAGGATATAGATCAAATTTTCTAGACTACGAAGGAAACATTTTATGGTTTTATACTTGTACCAAAAAAGTATCACCACTATATGTTTTTGAAGATAAAAGATGCTATAAAAGAACCCCTATCTTTTATAAAAATAAAGTACATTTTGTTGACACACTTTCAAGACGAACATATTTTTGGGATACCGCAGTCCCATGTGGATCAAAAAATAGCCACAATGTAGTACAATTGAACCCTGATGAAGATAAATATTATCTTCTTACCCCATACCCCACGTTAATGCAATCACTCAAAAAATTTTCACCCGAAAGCATCAGAGCTATTGCTCGTAATCCAAAAATATTGATTTACAATCAATTGGAATATATTCAAAATCCGATATCCATCACCACATTAGAACACAACAATTCCAGGAATTATTAACACAAATGGACACTATACAAAGACAATCAATTGACCAAAACTTACGCAAACTTGCCGAAACCGCAGGATTTGCAGATATCTATACACAAGATTATAGCGGATATTTTAAAGACATTAAAGACTATATATATATATATATATATATATCTAAACGGTGAAAAATACAGACCACAAAATATTTCACCTATAAATATTTTTAGCTTTGTTACACTAAAAAATGAAATTCTCGATTTTCTAGGATGGCCCTATTACATCTTAGAAAAATTAACTATCCTATACGCAATGTTTAACTTTATAGGATTTCTTTTTTCACTTTTAAAAGGAATCTATAATACATGCGCTATACACACGCAAGTAAATAGACAAGCAAGTGTAGCACGCATACTATCTGCAGGATTCTTTGGAATTTTTTCATCATCAATAAACAAAATTCTTCTAGACGCACAAATAAAAGAATATAACACAAAAATAGCGACAAGACAGAACACGTACAACGAAGAACATAATAATATAGAAGTAACGCCTACAGCACCACAGTTGCCACCCCTACCACATAACTATCCATTATCCTTAGTCCCACGAAATTTCCGAAACCTAGCAATAACACATAACCCAAATTTTAGACAAAACATATCGCAAAGTCCCATACAACATTTAATGACACATCATTCACAAGATGATTATACATATGAACAAATTATCGAACAACCCCATACCCCCGCTTTTCAGTCTCAAAATAATAATTTTTTTAGCCCACGATGAGCCGACAATTTGGATCCCTACACCGCTCAAATTCCCATCCAACCAACCTCAACACTCCAGTTACAATAATTCCACTTTTTGCTTTCCGGCCACCCAATTTTCCAACTAGTAATATAACATCAAGCATGAATTCGGATACTAATTCAGATATTTCAGTTTTATACTCCATTTCACCACTCAATAACCCTAATATAGAAACCCCTGACGAATTTGCAGACTCCGAACCATCTCCATCCAATAAATTTCAAACCAACTTCTCAGTTTTTTCAAAGCCCCCTTTTCAACCAATCCCACCAAACAACCCACTCCCGTCCGTTTCTACTCCCTCCTATGCTTCACAAGTAACCCCAACCTATTCTCCATTTCATTCCGACCGATCATCTAATTCTCCCGATACTCCACAAATCTCCCAAGAACTCGATAATTTTATCACCCTACAACAACAACTAAAACACCCTAACACCCTCAGTATAAATCAGATTTCCTCCACAATAGAATCCTCAAACCCACCTACTCCTACACCCTCCTCAGCTTATACTGCATAATTAGCACAATCATCCACATCCACCGAATCATCAAATAGCACTAACCGAGCTTATCGCACTTTTAAAAGAAAATTCCCAAACCATCCATTCCCGACCAAACCAGGAACAGCCCGCGAATATATTAATCATCCAAATCACACTAACACGAAAGATTTTTTAGCCATCACCTTACCCTCATTTCCACAGTATACCTTGAACACCCCTAACGACACTAACGACACACTTAATTTTGTAGATGAACAAGTTTTAATGCCTACACTTCATTGGACATCATATTATCATTTTACTAACCCCCTTTGCCTACCTTTATCTAATACTCACATCGATATAGAAAGAAATAAAGATATGCTATATCGACTCACCACACCACTAACACATAGACAATTTACTTATATAGGATATAAAAAATCACTAAAAACATTCACTGCACCCCGAGCTAACGAACTTACACTAGAATATTACGACCATAATATCATCCGAACTAATCAAGACCAATTTTTAGATGACGACCGTTTCGCTAACCCACAACTAACAGAAAAATTCTTCATCAAAACATCATATGTATTCACACTCAATATTTTTGATCGAAAATATGATCACATCATTTCTGAAGCACTAACTGATATGCAAGCTTACGAAAGTTTTAAAGAAAAATTTCAATTATTTTCACTAACCTTCCACTTCCTTGCACCACATGAACGCGATTTGCACTGCTCACACGACATTATGTTACGCACTAAACAAACCCACACATATACATACTATCGCTTCATACAAAATCATTTTGATCTACACACTCCATCAAGACAACCACACCACCGTTTTCAGTTTCTTAACTCGAAGTACACTTTGCCATTTTTTCTAAATTTCACATATTGCATCAAAGATACTAACCTCCACGGCATCCTCCGCAAATATGACCCAATAACACAAAAGTATATATTTTGTCCCATCACGAAGACCTTTAATGCTGAAGAATCCAGACCCTTCCTTATCCCACATGAATTTATCCAACCTATAGAAATCCCTATATTAGAATTCATCCATAATACTAAATACAATCACAAAATATATAATCTTATTCAAAACACACCTTACGAGTTTGCAGTTGGCACCGAAGAACTAAAAACTATTAAAGCACTTCAATTGCTTTGGCCACTGCTTCAAACTAAAAACATCATTCGCATACTAGCAAAATTACTAACAAATTCAGACATGATACACGACATCTTCCCCCACGGTTTTTTCCCCGACGACTAACAGGTAAGTATAATTTATAAATATTCTCCAGTAATAAATTTAAATTAATACTAACCATTCTTTACTCATGTTCATTTAGTTTTTTAGTCTTCAGCCCACGATCACCTGCAAAAAACAGAAAAAAAATAATTAAAATAATTAAGAAGAAAAAACAGTTAAAATTCTTCTAAACTTCATTAATATTTTGCATAAGATAATATAATAAAATTCATACCAAGGTAGTAAATTAATTTATAAATTGTTTCCCCAAAAGCAGTACATTTAATTATGATGAAAATTTATAACTTTAACTTTCCCCCAAAATTGAAATTCTATGTAATAAATTGATAAAATGAAAAAGCAGAACTAACCTTTTGATATTTTCATTCACTCGCACAAGAATTCTATCCAAACTCGCACAGCTCGCCCACGAAGAATTGTTTAAATAATGAATTTCAGTTTCAAGTTTTCACACTCAACAACTCTAACACACGATAACAAGTTTCAAACTTTCCTTTAACCCGGTTGGAAAGGAATTATATACTAAACCAAACTAACCAACGCAGCTTAATAAACACCACAAATCATAAAATAACAGCATGACTAAGAAAAGAAAACCAACGGTACCCAAACCGGATTAACCCAGTTTAAAACTGGATAATTTATTATTTTGAAGACTATTATAAAGTCTAAGAAAGAAATATTAAAACACAAAAAAGTCGAAAGACAAACCCATAACAAAAACAATTTGATTTTTGAAAAAAGGACACAACCAAAGGAACATAAGAAAGACCAATATAAACCCAACATAAAAAGTTATCACATAACAGGACCTCTCAAAGAAACCGCACGAAATCATACTCCCAATCCTGGCCTAACCCACCAGAGAGGACGTCCTGAGCATGCTCTATAGCCGGCCTAACCCACCGCGCTACATCCACGCTTTGTGACCACACTTCTATTTTTAATAAGAGGTACTCAAGGGTGAGTAACTCTTCAAAATAACCGAACAAAAATAAAATGCTTTTTTGAAAACAACTAACTAAAATCATAATTAAAACACTGAACTAATAAAAATTTTATAAAATGTAAATCATACTTTGCAGTATATAGATCAGCACACAACAACAAAGACGAACATCCAAAGACAATATGATCCCACTACACTCGAACAAGAATGGCTAACCACAACCGATATGCCGTCCACAATCACAACTCAAAGGATTTAGAGTACGACTTGACTTCGCAGAAAAGGACTTCATTGAACTAGACCAATGACCACCTCGATGTTCAAGTATACGTACAGATCCGAGTTACAAGGCATCCCTGTTACAAGGCGAACTCTGTAAAACCCGGATGGGTGGAACCTGATCTAAACTGTATTTTATGATTGGATAAATTAGATATTTTACCACTGTAAAGTATTTAATATTAACCAATCATGATCCATCTAACTAACAACCCACTTATTTGTAAGTGCTGAAATTACTTGTAATTTCAGCACCAGAGAGATTTGAATTTAACTTAGAAATTAGTTGCCTCTCCAAGAGAACTTCAGCCGCCGCAACAAACCAGTATACCCTAGATCTATTGAGCCTAGCAGAGACTAGTTAAACACCCTGAGACTAGAAAGTATAAGAGTAAGATTAGGATCGGTATTAGACTAAGAAGTTGCACGAATCTATCCGGCCGAAAATAAGATAGCGTGACGAGCAGACGGTGTACCCTATCCGAAATTACTCTATGAGTTAACCACATCGGTCCTAACTCAAAAACTCAGATCACTTTTGGCAGTACAGCCTCAAAACTCATTGTTCAACTTCATTGATCGGTAACAATTGAATAAAAACAAACCGTCAGAGAGCTGAAGTTCAGCAAAATAAACCAGCGGAAGGTCAGTAGCAGGTTCTCTTGATCTATCTGATTTCCAAATTTTGTGTCAAATTTGAGTCTTTGACTCGGATTCATTCGATAACCTGAATTACTTGAGTGTTTTACTGGGAGTCAAAGATCAATCTAAAGTCTATCCTTCCAGATCCTGAGTTTATTTTGAGTCTCTGACCCGGAGTCCAAAGGAACAACTTGCCTAAAACAACCGGACCAAACACATAACGCTTCGGGTGACAGTCTCAAATCATCATGAGAGGGGACTAAAAATTTGGCAAAAAGAAGCTAATCGTCTGATGGAAAGCTCTTTTTCTTGTCAAAATTGACAATGAAAGACGCAATGAAAAAACCAAATAATTTCAAAGCCTTGTAAACTTTAACCGTCAAGCTAGAATCTTGACAGCCGTTGTCTCTTTCAGCTATGGTGTAATCTATATTGGCGAAACTTTGTTAAGTAACCCAAATGAACCATCGCGTCTACTTGTATATCAAATCAACAAATACAGATCAGATAGACAAATAAAAAGTCTTTCAAGGGGACCAGGAGGCTCTCTCAATGCAGTATAAAATACATTTTCCCTCGGTAAATTATCATTTAAAATACCCCACATTTGCGTCCTATGCATAGTTCTCTCGCAAAAAATCATTTTTTGAGCTTCATACAAGTTCCCAAAAATGAATTCCCATAAGAGCGCGGCTGACGATTTTCACAATATTTCGGAAAATTTTTCAATTCCACATCTCCTATCATCTGTGGTGACATCAACTTGCCGAAAACAACGTGAGAATCCCTGACAAGCTCAGGTGAGGAGAAAAAACAGTTGTCGACGTCATTGATGAAATAACCATTCTTTGGTAACAACTTGTTGGACGTGACCTAGATAAGTTAATGGTGAGAGAGCAAAAACCTGAACTTTTGGAAATACAGTTGGACTGCTCAGGCCAATGATCTGTCAACATTGTTGTCAAAATAGAACACGAAAAAACTAAAGCGGTCATCATAAAGTATCGACGCTGCTTCAAAGGCGTCATCCCTTGAAGAACTACACACCAACAGCCCTTACCAACGGATAACTCAAATCACATCAAATTTAATGAAAAAATTGCACTGTCAAAGCAGTCATTTAACAAAAAGAAGACAAACGGCACCATCACTGCTGAGACCCTTGAAAAAAAGCGAATCTACTTTACTAAGCGTTCATTGCTGGTTGAATGCTTAGTAATTTCATCCTAAGTTATAAGTCTCACCTTAGATCGTCAAGTTGTCTTGACAAAAGTTAGAGTAGAAACAATATTTAGAAAAGGTATGAACTAATTAGTTGGTTAAATACAAAGCACTGGGTTATTAGAATATATAAACGAATCGAACAGCTTAAAGAAATATACCTATGAGGGGAGGTTGAGCTAATCTTATTTTGTTCATCAAAATTTTATCTTCTTACTAAGGTCGATGGCTGATTAGTATGTATGGGTCGCCCTTGATTGTGTCCACTTCGGCACTTCTGGTTTGGTTGTCAGTATCGTCTTTGCCGTAGTCCTTTGGGTACTTGTAGTCCAGACTTCCTCAGGTGTGGTTATCTCGAGTATCTCGATTTATAATTTTATCGAACTTGAAATGAGAATTTATTCTCTATTTTATTTTAGAAAAAAGACTAGTTTAATTTTACTGTAAAGGCAGAAAAGAAAAATTAATTATTTTTTGAAAAGGTCTAACTGAAGATATCTAACTTGCTGCTTACTGAGCAAAATGAAACACTGAAGATTTCAGTCCAGTCTTTTTGCTCGTAAGCATAAACCGGCGGCTGATTCAATCATTAATTATTCAGGTTTCACCTGCTCCTTTGTTCTCCCTTTCTTATAAGGGAATTTTCAACTAGTTTTTATTTGATTTTTTCAAATCAAATATCTTTAACTTATTAGTCCTCTTTGATAAAAACCGCAGCCTTCAGTTTGTCTGATTAAAAATTCATATTACTCTCTCTGATGCATCATATTGCAGGTGCATCTCTGCTTAATCAAAGCAAGGAGAATTTCAGTGCAGCCGGCAAGACTGCTAAATATTTATCCAGTTTGTTTCAAGTTAAGTTAAAAGGGACGTATTAATAATCGCCGCCTTTTTAAAATACTGAGCTTGAAAAAATGAGAAAAATTGGACAAGTTTTTAAAAGGAGTGGATTTTCAAAACAAGATTTTATAGTCCTAATAAGAGTAAATCAGTCAATATCTGATTTAGTGAAAAGAGGCTTTAATTCAAATGGCAAGCTCCAATTTAGAATTGGGTCGTTAAATAAACAATTAAGACAATGGTCTTTTGTTTGTGTAGTATTTCTCAATACTACAACTCACCCATTTTTTTTTAGAAAATTAAGCTGTTCAATTCTTACAGTTACCATGGTGAAAAATTAAACACTTTAATGGTTAAATACTATAGTTAGAAAATTTAAAAAGAAAATCAAATGAAAAAGTTACAAAGATAGGTTAGGTTTCATCAAGAGCTTCCTTCCGGCTTCTAGCTCCACATTGTCTGATCTGAGGATCGCTATCTTCCTCTGTGAAGCCTCGAGTTTTTGTTGCAACTTCACGATTTTCTTCTTTTTGATTTTGTTCTTGATTCGTAGTCTGCTCGTTCCGTCCGTATGTTCTTGAATGTCGTCTTGTTCTTCCTGTTTGTTTTTTACATGGTTCGGAAAGGCAGTTATTCCCTCAAACGGGATGGTGACTTGCGTGCCTCCTGCCTTGAGGATGTAGCCGTGTTCCTCCGTCTTCTTTAATTTCCAGAAGTTGGTTTGTTCTTTATAACCACTTCTTGCTGGGTTATGAAATCGATAGGCATCATCGCCTTTTCCATTGTCGTTGAGTTGACGAATTCAATAAATGATGGCAGTTTCCATTTGTTATAATTTTGCTTTATTGAGTACTTTAAACTCGTTATATATTTTGAATTTTCCGTATCCAATTTGGCTTCTCTGCACTTCTGCAGTTCCAATCTTTGAGTCAAACTGGGAAAATTCCGAGGGTTCTTATTTAACCCGTCGTCCATTGACAAAGATTGTACTGCTACAGATTTTCGTTGTTTCTTCCTGAGAGGCAGCTTTCTTTTCAACTCCTCTGGTGCTGGGTCTGCATTTCTGCAGTTCCAGTTTAAAATTGGGTCATATTCCATTTTGCTAAACATCAATATAAAATGACCAAATATTCAAAATCCCGAATTAAATTCGGATATTCAGGCTAATTATCAAATGTTTGAACAATGAAGGACAAAGTGTAAAATTGTATATATATAAAAGGTGGAAAATAAAATCTTGTGGTTTCACACAAACCCACCACGGAAAACAAATGCAGAAAAACGATCATGGTGTTTATTAACCACAGGAATAAAGCACTTTACAACACTGAGTTAAGCTCAGATATGAAACTTAAAGCAAAAATGCAAATGTAGTTAAAGCAAAAAATGGACGTTTGGGCATTAATGAACCCCTAATCTTAAATGTATGTCCACCTGGGGTCATAACCAGCAATTTTTGTTACATTGTTTGATAGAAAATAGAAAAAATTTGAATTAGAATCAAATCAAAATGAAATATCGTAGAAAAGGAAAATTAAACAGACAATTTGCAAACTGTATAATATTCAAAAAGATAAGTTTATTACTTTCTTATTGGTTTTAATCCTCTGCATCAATCCATGTTCACATCTTTAGTACAGAAAGTCATCCTGAACTTTATGATGCAATAATTTAACGTAAAAAATCTTAAGGATGATGCGGTCCAATTTTCAAAGTGTTGCTTCTGAAAATTTGTTGTTTTTAAGGGTTTAAATGCCTGCATGTTGTGGATTTTGAACTACCGAATTGATATTTTGGCAAAATTGTGAGGAGCGAATCATAAGAGTCTCAAAGGCTGCATACAGCCACCAACAAGCATTTGCGTTGTTGAAAGAATATGGTACCATGATTTTTAAAAGGCTACATGAAGCCACCAACAAATGCTGGCATAAATCTGCGGCGGGTCGGGTCGAAAAACGTTGTTCGCCCATTTTATAATAAAGAATTTTGAAGAAAATTTTACTCAATGTGTTGAGAAGAAAGGAGGTGATATTTCCCTTTTTGATGAATTTCTTCTAGTTTGCATTTTGTAACTTGAAAACTACAAAGATAATAATTAATGTCATCGGTCCCTACTTGGGCCCTAAGAGGAATCCGATGGTGCTAATTAACTTCGCAGAAATAAGTTTGATACAATTTTACATTGGCTAGTTCTTTCATCAAAAGTTTCACTCTATTAATTCTCCTCATTGTATGTAGGGTAACTTTACGCTCCTTCAATGTAATACTGAATTTTCAGTAATAAAACCGCCTGAAAATGAAATTATTATAGACTCGTAAAACTGTAATATTTTAAACTCCTGGCCTTTTGCAATTGTTTTGCAAATATGTTGAAGTCGAAAAACTTTTTTGTCTGAGCCATTGGTTTCCGATCCTTCTATCGTTATTTGATAATGAGGATGGTCCAAAATTGTTAGCGTACTTGACTGTTTTCGATCTCGGTTAAGAATTAAATCCGTGTTCATATATTTTGGCATATCCTTTTGGTTGTCATACAGAACCGCTATTCATTGTAGTATATTTGTAGGATAATACTCGTTATCTTATTTTTAGTAAGATTAAATTAGATTTACTGCTCAGTATACAAAATGCTAGGTAAATTTTACAAACTTAAAGCGTTATAAAAGCTTTAATGAAAATTTCACATTTAATTATGTTTTAAAGAAGGAAGAAATAGGTTTATTTTATTTCTATGTTTCCAAACGTTTGGCCTATTACACTTTTGTTTATGTCTATTTTTAATTCTCTGGAATTTTTTAGTACGATAGGCATTGATTTAATTTCATTCCGACAATAAGTGCTTTTTGCATTAATGCTTTTTTGTTCTAAGGACTTATCAATTCTGAACGATGTTCCTACTTTGAAAACTATGCCTGCTGGAGAAATTGAAATTACGCGGGATGATTTTGGTGCAATAGTTATATTTTTATCAAGAAGTACATTTTGATAAAAGCTTAGATATGGATAACTTTTGCCTCTTATAATACTGATAGGAACTGTTATACCTGGGTATTTTTTTTAATTCTAAGTTCAAATTTTGAAAGTTTATTGATTTAATGTTGTGAAAAATGAAATCCATTCCTAATATATTTAGATTGCAGCCATTCTTGGCTGAAATCCATTCTTTAAATTTTACGGGATTATCAGTGTTTGTCTTAAAAGTTGAGTCAAAATTAGTATAACCTATAAGTTTAAGTTTTTATCCAATAACAGCAAATGTGTTTGATCTAGATTTATTCAGCTGTAGAGGCTGTATTTTACAATATTGTTCATAACTGTCAAAATTAATAAGCGAACATGTTGCTCCAGTGGCTAGTAGAAATTGGGTTTCCAGACCGTTATTTTTATTTTTGTCTCCGACGGGATGTTGGTATAGGTTAATGTATAATTGTATTTTTGGTTCAGACGGAGACTGATCTAGTTTAAATTAACAAGTTCACAATCATTATCGGTATAGTCTCCTGGAATGTCATCATCACTAAAGTTGTGGATCTGGTAAGGTGAATGATAATCATTATTTTCGTTGAAGGGTTTTTTACTATTCAACCTGTCATACGATTGAGAACTTTCCTTGAAGTTCGACAAATGCCTGAAGTCTTGTTGGGAATTTATGTCATTGAAATTTTTATCTACTCTTGACCTACTCTTGCTATAGTTATGGTAACTTCTGTTTGAAGTCTCTCTTAATTGAAGCGAGTCATAATTTTGCTCCTGTTGATCATTATATTTTAAGCAATGTCTCATCGTATGGCCTGACATACAACACCAGTTGCAAAACTTTTGGTTGTTTTGTTTGTTTCTATGCGCCTTTGGGGTAAAAGCTGCGTTTATTTTACGATCCTTCATTAGTCCTGTTAACTCTTTAAGTTGATCCTTTATTCCCTCTATTTCCAATTTATTAACTATGCTACTGGATGCTGTTCCGATAAACTCACTACTTATTGCAAAACTTAAGTCTTTTGTAGCAATATGATCTTTTAATTGCTGCCAAGTTGCGGGTGGATTCTCAATTAGAAATTGATGCGCCTTTTGTTTTAAGCCTGGCGGGCTTAAGCCGCGTACAAAGAATTCAGTTTTCTTTGTTGTTCTTTGATCATCATTAAAAACTGGATTAAGCCATCCACGGTCTACTGCGGTGCTTAATCTATGTATGTAGCTTTTAATGAATTCATCAGGTTGTCTTTTTATGTTTTCTGCTTCTATTCGTCTCCTATACTTATCCTTATCATCAGTGAATCTATCTATGAATTGATCTCTTATCTCATTCCAAGGTAAGTTTGCTGCTAATCCCTGATACCATTGAGCGGCTGGACCTCTTAATAATGAACCAAATAAGGCTCTTTGTCTGTTATCATATGCGTCTTGTTCGTCACCTGCGTCTCCTGGTCTAGTGCCTAGGGAAAGTGCTATCTTTTTCTCTACTATATCAAGAAAATCTCTTGCATCTTCATTCGGATCTAAGCCGGTAAACTTTTCGAGAGCTAAATCTGGGTATGCTACTACGTTTGTCATCTTTGTTTAATTCACTCAATGTTTTGTTAACAATATATAAAGGGTTTGGATGTGTTGTGTACTGATCAATTGTACGGACTGAAATAATTGTATTTAAGTTACAATGAAGTTTGCTGGGTTCAATGAATACAAATTTTTGTTAGATAGATCAATAGTGCTATGGGGCTATTTAAGCTTTTTTAAGATAGAAGTTATCTCTGGGGTATTGCTGCTGGAGAGAATGGTTAATTCGTGAATATTTTTGTGTGGGTGTTTGGACAAAATTGTTATTTGATCTTTTTGGATATTGGTGATGTACCAAATAATTTTTGTGGATTTATTTTTATTTTAGTTTTAAATTAAATGCTGTTGTATTTACTTGATAAAAGTTGGTCATAGCATTTTACATCATTTTGGGGACATAAATATCTATTTAGGGAATGATAAACAATATGAAGAATATTTAAATTTTTCTAATGAATTCGGAATGAACTTGTTATGTTTTTATTTTTCTTAAGGAAAATTTTGTGTTTTTAATAAAAAAAATGATTAAAATGCAATTCGTTTTGTGCTTGGATATATTATGATATCAAAAAGCAATTGGGAGTGAAGCAATTAATCGTTCTTGCGGTATATAAATTATATTATTTGGTATTTTTATTTGCTGAAGAATTGTGTCAATTTCTGGAGTGTATCATCAAAAAAAGATGTATAATTCGTGTTTATCGTCGTTAGGCTGTTTTGCTAGTAAACTAATATGATCTTTTTCAGTGTTAGTGATATACCATATGATGTTAGAGACTTTTCTTCCTATTTTGAGTTTTAAATTTATTGTACTGACGTCAACTTTAAAATGTTTTTCTTAAGCTAAGTTGTACTATTTGATTATTATGTTTTAGAGTAATGAAAACATCCTAGGAATTATTGAATATTAACAAAGGTTATTAATAATAAAATAAGAAACTAAAAAAAAATTTTGGAAAAAAAAATTTCTAAAATTTTATCTAAGTTTTTCAAGTTTTTATTCGCTGAAACTTTAACTGAAACCTGAAACTTTCTTCAAGATAAGTTTAATTGATGCTTTTGGTATGGTTAACAACATAACTATATGCCTTTTTGGGCTATTATTGGCTCAAAACTTAATTTTTTTGTTAAAATTTTTACAAAAATTTTTGACTGAAACAATAATCTGAAACCTGAAACTATGGTAGCTGAAGTTTTTTTAGTCTTAAAATTGTCTAGAAGCTTTAGTATACCTAGTTTATGCTTTATCTTGCAAAAAAATTCGAGAAAACCGAATCTTTTGATATCTTAAACTTAGTTTTGAAATCTCAAATCTAAAACTCTTAAACTCTCTCATGAAAATAAAAAGTTGGTTTTTGATAGCTGTTCTAGTGTAAATTAGAACTTGGAACAGGTTTGTTTGCAAACTTCAAATTTAAAAATTTGTTTGCGGAAACCTAAGTTTTTGGGGCTGAAACCATGATTTCTAGAATTAAAACTATGGTTTGACCACTTGGTTTTAGAGTTTTGAGATTGAAAATTTAGGTTGGTCTCTCTAATATATTTCTATTCCAGCAATAAAATTGCCATAAAGATGAAAATTTCAGCCTTAAACGACAATTTTAGTTTTCTGAAACTATAAGTTTGAGGGCTCAAACTAACACCTTCTAGAAGTTTTTTGAGTTCAAAAATTAGTTAGTGCATTAAGGATTCCTATTATCTTTCAATATTTCACAAAAATTTAACTTGGAAAGCAAGATTTTTGGTTCTGAAACCAAAAACACTAATTCTGAAACGTACGTTTCAGTCTTAGGAACCAAATTTTAAAATTGGTTTGGTGGGGTTTAACACCGTTAGTTTTCTCTAAAAAGTCAAAATTCGGCGTTGGGAGCTCAATTTTGAGACCAAAAACTCAATTTTTGTGTTCTGAAACCTGAAACTAACAAAAACGTACCATTTAAGACCGAGTATAGGTATTGGTATCCAAATTTAATTTTGACTAGTTCAATTTTTGCTGTTTTACCCGAATCCGTTTACAGAAACTTAAAATTTTGACCGGAAACTATACTTATTTTAACTGAAACATTTGACCCTATAACTGAAACCTAGATTGAAACCAAAAAATTTGGCTGGTAAAAATCAATTTTTTTGTGCCTTATGATATCATATGAAACCTAGTTTATCAATATAAAGTGGATGTGTCAGTGTTTTAAACTTAGTTTTTGTTGTGAAATCTGATATTTTTGGGCTGAAAAAAAAACTTGGTGTTTGGTGTTATGTGGTTAACGTTTAAGATTGGTTTTAGTGCGTAATCTTATTGTTTATTAGGTGTATATTTAAACTGTGTCAAAAAAACTAATGATTTATTAAAGAACACCCAAATCCGTTCCTTCCTTCGTGGTTTTTGTTATTTTCTTCGTTAGTTTCAGTAATTGGTATGATTTAGGTTTCAGTTATGTTAAGGTGGATAGAACTAAAATTAGTTTAAGAAAAAATGTGGATAAGCCTCGAGAAATGATGAAGGATTAGAATAAATAGCAACAAGCGTGGATGGTTTGAGATAATGTGATGAAGAATTCAATTTATCAAACGATTTAGGGTACTCTTAGATCGCACATATGACCACTTAACCCCCTCGAAAAAATAAATGAAGATATTTAATAATTTTTGAGCACTTTAGTTTAATACAGAATTTCGTAAATTTTAGTGATGATAACTTTAAACTGAAGTTTCGGCATAAATTTAGTGGATTACTGGACAAAACGGGTATATCTTACTAGCGGACTTAGGCAGAGAAAAGACAATGAAAGTAAATTGACAATGAAAGACGCAATGAAAAAAACAAATAATTTCAAAGCCTTGTAAATTTTGACCGTCAAGCTAAAATCTTTAACTTATTAGTCCTCTTTGATAAAAACCGCAGCCTTCAGTTTGTCTGATTAAAAATTCATATTACTCTCTCTGATGCATCTTATTGCAGGTGCATCTCTGCTTAATCAAAGCAAGGAGAATTTCAGTGCAGCCGGCAAGACTGCTAAATATTTATCCAGTTTGTTTCAAGTTAAGTTAAAAGGGACGTATTAATAATCGCCGCCCTTTTAAAATACTGAGCTTGAAAAAATGAGAAAAATTGGACAAGTATTTAAAAGGAGTGGATTTTCAAAACAAGATTTTATAGTCCTAATAAGAGTAAATCAGTCAATATCTGATTTAGTGAAAAGAGGCTTTAATTCAAATGGCACGCTCCAATTTAGAATTGGGTCGTTAAATAAACAATTAAGACAATGGTCTTTTGTCTGTGTAGTATTTCTCAATACTACACTACTCAGCAAGTTTTTTTCAATCAATAACCTCACCCAAACTGCAGTTTAACATTGCTGACATCAAATGTGGAAACTCACAAGTCATCGACTTTAACGCTTCAAAACCTATCATAAAAAATCGGAATCAAATCACAAGGACCAAAAAGTCTTAACCAAAATTCTTACAAATGACATTCCAAAACAAGGAAAATGCTCTTCAAGTCAAACTCAAGAAAATCAAACGCCTGAAGAATATTCCGAGCAATTGGAAAATAGCTGCCATTTCATCAACATCAAAAAAAATTGTGGGGCGCAAAATGAAAACTAGCGTAAAAAGAACAACGTTTATCATAGAGAGCAAAAAAATTGAGAAAATTAAATATCTCAAATAGAATTATCTCTGTACTCACATTTTGAAAACATCCTAGCCAGGCATCAACATGGAATCATCAAAGCAGATCGTAGTCACAAATACGCTCTAGTTTTTGAGTAAAATCTACAGGGCCTCGGATTATAACCCAACGAAGGAAATAGTTGTATTTTACCTGTATTTTTTCAAATGCAATCGATCATGTACCACATTTTGATGTGCTCCGAAGAGCTACACAGGTTGGTATTATAGGACGCCTTCCGGAAATTCGTTCTGACTGCGTCAATAATCAAGAACAATAAATCAACATCGACAATACGTCATCGTCTACATTAAACGTAACAAGCGATGTTCCACAGGGCTTCTTATTGCGCCCGTGACATCTGGTACTTTTTAGACTAAAATTTTTGATTGGAGATATGTTTTCGCTGACAATCTTATATTCCTGACGTTAGCTTTAAACCGATAAAAATACCACGGAATTTGAAATGCATAGACAAAGAATCAAGGAAAACAAGATGGCCCTTGAAATTTCTTCAGAATTAAATTTCATTGAACTTCAGAATTGAAGGTCAACGGAATCTGCAACTGGCCAGTTCAAAATTGAAATCAAATTTTGAAGCCAATAGTCTCGGGTTTTTAATCAATTCAAAGTAATCTCGGACAAAATGTGTAGACACGTAACTCGCTAAAGCAAAAAAAGCAGTTTCAACTCAAATAAATGGTTACGTACAAGACAACGTCACTCATTAAAGTAGGCCTTTCCGAGTCCACATTAATGCCAATTTGACGTATAGACTAGCCTGAACTCATCTGGTAGGATACGATCTCACACGCCTGAAGCCCTTTCAAAAGTATGTTTTGAAACGGATTAAAATCAAATCACAAAAATGGTGCATCAACATTTTACAATATCAAGCCTATCGACGCTTCCCATAATCTTGCAACCAACAATTTTCGTTTTATCTTATGCCTAGAAACAGAAAGAGATATGCTCCCATATCTATGGCAGTACCCGCAACAAGTTCGCCGCTTTCAAACTCGCCGTAATGTGAACGGATAAAATGTTGTGGACATTTGTGAAAGAACATTACACATAAAACAACATCTGCCCTTAGCAAATTTCCTGTGACTGCCAACGGTGCAGAAAACTAGAAAAGTTTAAACAAACAACAAGTGACCCATTCCCATCCTTTCAAAGTTGTAAACCCACAAAACATTAAACTCAACAACCTGGTAATGTATAAAGTGTCTCTTGATAATGTATAAAGTGTCTCAAAATTTTCGCTCTGTGGTTTTGCATTTGAGTTCAACAAGCTTTTTATTGAGTTGGTTGTTTTTTTTTTGCTTAGTATTTATTGGCTTTGTGCCATTTTTGAATTCAGCAGATTTCCAGCTGCAAATGCAATCAAAAAATGTTCAAGTTTACGTATTTGGCCAAGTTTAAGCAAGTTTAAGCTTTTCAACATTTTTGTGCAGTGTTTGTGGGATTTTTTGAAACTAGTTGCTCAACATTGTTTTCTGATGATAGACATGGCAATTAAAAAAATTGAGAATTAATTTGCTCCCTCCGAAAATAATTTGGTTTCCTTATTTGAATTAAAGTCATGAAACTTTGTTCATACGTATCTGTGCCCACTCTATGTATAACATAATTGAGCGATAAATTTCCAGCCATGTTTATGAACTCCATTTTGGAGCATAGCCATGCATTTTGGAGCATAGCCATGCAAAATGGACTTTATCTAAAACAAGTAAAGAGAATACAAAATTCCTTAACGTGTAAACATATGTTTACACGTTAAGGAATTTTGCATTCTCTTTACTTGTTTTAGATAAAGTCCATTTTGCATGGCTATGCTCCAAAAATTGACTTACACGCTACTGTTTTTTCAGCATGCGTTGATTTTGTGCCAAATCGCATGTCTTTTGCTTAGGCATGCATGCTAGAACTAAATTATGCTCTGCAATATTGAACTTTCTCATTTTTTTGTGGATTAATAGCTATTTCAATTTTAAAACTTTAAACTGTTTATTGAGCCTTTCATCTGATTCTTCATAATAGTTTGTGGACACTCTCCTTTACTGACATAATTCACTTTCAAAACTACTTTGACTTTTGGACGTTGGTTTTGGAAGCTGAAACCCCTCTTTAACTTGTTGAGTGGTTAATGATGGATGAGTTCAAATGAATGTTTGGTGTCTGAAAGTCCTCCATCCTGCTTCAATTTTGGTGACGGCCTACGCAGAGGTCAAAGCTAGAAAAAAAAATTATATAAATATACGATATTTCCGAAATGAAAAGTTCTTGGTTTCCGGAAATTTATTTGGTCTACACTCGTTCTGATTACGAGAGTACTTAAACTCGAACTTATTGTCTAATAGTCAACTCTTATTGTCTAAAAACCTTCACTAAGTTCATTGACAAACACTTACCGGGATCTTCAACAGGGAATCCACTGAATTAATTGTCTCGGAAAACCTAACCCTCCGTGGTTAATTTCAAAACTTCTTGCTAAAAAACTTTGGTCTTCACTCATTCTGGTTACTAAAGAAATTACAATCGAACTAACTTCTGATTACTACTTACACTCAAACTCTGCACTTTCCTGTGGATAAGTTCTTCTGATTTACTGTTTAAACTGGTCTGACCATAATTATGTCTAGCCATAAATTAACATTTGATGAATTTGACAAACCTAATAAAAATGACTTATACAAAAACTATGCAGATCTTTACGACCAGAAAGAGGACTATAGAAAAATTATCATTAATCAAACAGGGGGAAGAAAGAGTGGAAATTCAGGGCAGATTCAGGAGTCGAGCAAACAAAACTTCAGTACTATGACCCCAATTATACGTGAGTTTGAGTCCTTGAAAACTCGCGAAAGTGCTAAAAATTTAACTGTGGGTTCTAGTATCACAGCTAGAAGCAAACCAAACATAAATTATGCCCAACTACAGGTTAACCCATTTATAGAGGGGCAGTAGCACAGAAGAAAAACTGAAAGTGTTAACCAAGTATCCAAGCTCGGAATTAAAATGCGTATTTATACAGGATGGCACTAACTCTATTTCAAAGGGGAAATTTGAATTTTTGAATGACTTGATAAACATTGAGGAGTTGAATAAATTATTAGTGCAAAAAACACACCTAAAACAATGTGAAATACCACCATTTTTGGATAATGTAGAGGCAAACAAAAACGTGGACTTGTAAAATGATGATATTAACTGTACATACGGCTCTGAATATGGTTATCAATTGCTGAAACTAAATACAATGATAAAGTCTATACAATGCCCACTCTATGTATAACATAATTGAGCGATAAATTTCCAGCCATGTTTATGAAATCCCTATGTTTACACGTTACGGAATTTTGCATTCTCTTTACTTGTTTTAGATAAAGTCCATTTTGCATGGCTATGCTCCAAAAATTGACTTACACGCTACTGTTTTTTCAGCATGCGTTGATTTTGTGCCAAATCGCATGTCTTTTGCTTAGGCATGCACGCTAGAACTAAATTATGCTCTGCAATATTGAATTTTATGATTTTTTTGTGGATTAATAGCTATTTCAATTTTAAAACTTTAAACTGTTTATTGAGCTTTTCATCTGATTCTTCATAATAGTTTGTGGACAATCTCCTTTACTGACATAATTCACTCTCAAAACTACTTTGACTTTTGGACTTCGGTTTTGGAAGCTGAAGCCCCTCTTTAACTTGTTCAGTGGTTAATGATGGATGAGTTTAAATGAATGTTTGGTGTCTGAAAGTCCTCCATCCTGCTTCAATTTTGGTGACGGCCTATGCAGAGGTCAAAGCTAGAAAAGAAAAAATCATATAAACATACGATATTTCCGAAATGAAAAATTCTTGATTTCCGGAAATTTATTTGGTCTACACTCGTTCTGATTACGAGATTACTTAAACTCGAACTTATTGTCTAATAGTCAACTCTTATTGTCTAAAAAACTTCACTAAGTTCATTGACAAATACTTACCAGGATATTCAACAGGGAATCCACTAAAATAATTGTCTCGGAAAAACCTAACCCTCCGTGGTTAATTTTAAAACTTCTGGCTAAAAAACTTTAGTCTTCACTCATTCTGATTACTAAAGAAATTACAATCGAACTAACTTCTGATTACTACTAACACTCAAACTCTGCACTTTCCTTTGGATAAGTTCTTCTGATTTACTGTTTAAACTGGTCTGACCATAATTATGTCTAGCCATAAATTAACATTTGATGAATTTGACAAACCGAATAATAATAGAAAAATTACCATTAATCAAACAGGGGGAAGGGCGAGTGGAAATTCAGGGCAGATTCAGGAGTCGAGCAAACAAAACTTCATTACTAGGACCCCAATTATACGTGAGTTTGAGTCCTTGAAAACTCGCGAAAGTGCTAAAAATTTAACTGTGGGTTCTAGTATCACAGCTAGAAGCAAACCAAACAGAATTTATGCCCAACTACAGGTTAATCCATTTATAGAGGGGCAGTAGCACAGAAGAAAAACTGAAAGTGTTAACCAAGTATCCAAGCTCGGAATTAAAATGCGTATTTATACAGGATGGCACTAACTCTATTTCAAAGGGGAAATTTGAATTTTTGAATGACTTGATAAACATTGAGGAGTTGATTAAATTATTAGTGCAAAAAACACACCTAAAACAATGTGAAATACCACCATTTTTGGATAATGTAGAGGCAAACAAAAACGTGGACTTGTATAATGATGATATTAACTGTACATACGGCTCTGAATATGGTTATCAATTGCTGAAACTAAATACAATGATAAAAATTAACAACAAATTTCTCTTTTGGGACAAAATTAACTTAAATGGCGAGCATGGTGTACCTTGTTACGCAGCTGCCTCTGATTTTTCACATGCCAATACTCCAATAAACTACCACGCTCAAAAATTTAGAAAAACTTCCATAATCAGAAGCAAAACAATTCTGTAAATCAGATCCATTCTTATCAACGGCCACGCAGTAATTTCAATAACCTTGCTATGCCTCCAAATCTCATATAGTTTTATGCATAACTACTATCGCTAAAGCTGGTTATGAAGAATTTGGTAAAAGTCTGGTATTTTTGTTTTGGAATTTTAAACGATGTCAATGTCAACAAATAGCTCTTAACTAGTTTTTTTCGCTTTTGTTTTTCGATTGCAACAAACTAATCAATTTTCGAGAATGAACAAATTCCAAAAAAGTTTTATTTTGCAAGGGACTGCCAATTTTTTCAATAAGGTCAAAATGGTTGCCTCTCAAGCGCACTTCTAACATCACTATAGTGCCTCCCTAGCGCACTTCACCTTCATCCTTTTTATTAGTAATCATAATTTTACCAAATATAATGCTACTCTTATAATTAATTTTATTGCCAAAGCTACTATTATGATGCGGCGACAACAACGCAAGTCCAGGTCCATTTGTAAAACTTAATTACATACCTGAGAAACTAAACATTTACAAAAACAGCATAAACATTCTACAACTAGGCTGCATGAGTTCGAACAAAAAAGTTCTAGTTTAAAAAAACTAGTAAATGCATCATGGATTAAACACAAGTTATGGGATCTCTGAGGCATGCTTTACCGACTCTATTGATAACAACTTATGGACAGTAGATATTGATCTTTTTAATGCCTTTCGATGAGATAGATCAACAGTCGGAAGCAAAAAAAAGCAAAAGGAGGGTTGTCATAATACTAATTCCCAAAATCTTACACCCTAAATTACGCACAAATCATCAAAAAAAGACAGCATCTGGGTAGAACTTGAAACAGCGAAAAACAAAACTGAAAGATCAACACTTTTAAATATTTCCTATAATTCTAATAAGTCCAACAAAGCAGGGTTTTTCGAAGAACTTGTTCTATCCGTAGACTCCGCACAATCCTATAATTCAAAAATTGTTCTCATGGGCGTCTACAACCTTACTTATTTAAAAAAAAACTGAAGAAAAAGATGCCTTGGATACAATTTTAATCCCCTATAAATTAGAAGGTATCAATAAATCAAACCCAAGGCATTCAAAAACACTGACTGACTATATTATCATAAAATTAAACTCAACCGAAATTGATGAACAAAGTTTTGAATTTCGGTCCACCAATTATAACTGACTACTTGGCTACAATTTTGATATTAGAAATAAAATTAATTGATAAAACTATGCCGTTTACGCGCACAATCTACGAGAGATCAAATATTCAAGAAAAATTAAAACTGCCATAACCAGCATCAATTGTGTTTCTTCCTACAGACAAAATAACCCTAACAAAAATTCAACATTTTAAATTCCAATGTAGTAAATTGCCTGAAAAAAGGCAAACCACATAAAATAGTCTATATTCGTAATGACAAGTCAAAATTAACATCAAAGACGATATTTTCATATCGAAATTGTTTAATCCTAGAACAACTGAGCGATCGAATTGGTATATAGTAAATGAGTCAAGAAACTCAACAAAATCAGCCAACAAAAAAAATTTTCTACAAAATTCAATTGATGAAGCAATAACAAACAACTTCAAAATGACAACTTTAATGAGTTACAAAATTTCTTGACTCGGATGATTTTTTGGCGGGAAAAGATTTAAAAAAAAACGTTGTTGATTCAACCATCAAAAACACGATGATCAGGAAGAAACGCAAGCAAAAGTGTTGTTTTTGGTTTGTAAGTGAAATTGAGCGTATAATGAATAAACAAAATAAACTCAAATAAACTAACGTATCTTCTGATCTTCCAGCTTGCGCTCTGAAAGACGGATGCAATGAAATATATCCACACCTTATCTTCCTGATCCAGTTCCAACCCGTTAGTCTCTCTTACTCCCCTGAGCTTCTTTATCATCAAATTTTTGGTGTGGGTAAGTCCTACCCTTACTCCCCGGACAAAAATATTTATCGTCGATGGTGTTGGGTTCAAGTTATCCGGTGGTATTTCCTGTGACCGGTCAGTGGCTGTCCAACCAAATAGTGGATTTCCTGTCTTCACATGTTTCATTGATGATACGTCGACTTGCTGGATGTTTTGCGCTTCCCTTTTGTCAGTCTCAAGGTTATGCATCCATTCCAGTACCCACAGGTTTGTATTTTCCCTTCTTTCTATCTCGATTTGTTCCAGGTCTACTTCTCGTTCCGGTACGGAGTAGTCTTCTTGCAAGGAATGCTCGCTGTCGTTGGTGATCTGCCACTCTTCATCGGCTACCAGCTCGCCCACGTTCACCAACACCTCACCTATCTCATCGGGTTGTATCTTGTCAATCAAGAAGTCGTCACCATATCTGTTTTACCTCATGCCTGTACGTTTGTGACCGCTTTTCTCGTGCCTGTGGTCATTGACAGGTCTGTTTTTGTCCACTTTGGTACCTCGTTCTGCTGTGGATCATTCCAATCTTCCTCCGCGAAAGATCTTTTGTCCGAATCCACCTCTATCTTCTCGTTATCATCCAGGCCCACGTCCTCGTTGCCGTCATTCTTACCTCTGGTGCCTTTCTCGTTCACCTCACATGCTGACTCTACCAGTAGATAATCGAGTCCTTCCGTGTTCTGTGGTACACACCAGTCTTCCGGAGATGGGACGTGAGGTTTCAGATTTTCGTAGTGCACCGCACGCCCTGTACTCACGCGATAGATTCGGCTCTGCTGGTGTACCTCTGTTATCATGAACGGTCCTCTCCACTTCTTCAGTTTCTTGTTAGTTCCTTTTGGGGGTATAATTTTCTGGCACACCCAGACGTATTGTCTCACAGCATACGGTTTCGCCTGAAATATTTTTTCATCGCACTTCCTCCGCTGTCTCATTTGTGCCTGTGCCGTGTTCCTTCTACAGAGCTTGTTCAATTCCTGTTGTCTCCTGACCACTTCCTTCACATACGCCCCTCTGGCGATGTTTTTTTCCGTTCGTATTCCGGATAGAAGAATGTCAGGGGCATCGCTCTCTCCCTGCAAGTTAACATCATGAAAGGACTGATCCCTGTTGTTGAGTGCTGCGTGCTGTTATACGCCCCTACCTTTTGCGGCAGATATTTATCCCAATCTGTCATGTATCTCGAGCAATATACCCTCAGCATGTTCACCAGTATTCTGTTCTGCCTCTACACTAATCCGTTCGTGTGAGGATGGTAGTTTGTTGAATGCGCTTGAGCAATGTGGGATCTCCTCGCCAGTTCTTTTGTCAGGTCCCTCACAAAGGCTTTCCCATTGTCCGATTGGAAGGTCATCGGACAACCATATCGTGATATCCAGTGCGTTATCAAATGATCACAAGTCTCTTCCGCTGAGGCCGTCTGACATGGTATCGCTTCTGCCAGTTTCGTGGTCTATAATTACCAGTATCTGTTGTACCCCGAGTCGGTCATGCAGATCTTCTGATGGTCTATCTGCACGCCCTTATTAAGTTCCGAGCTTTCCACGGACTTAAGTGGGAATTTCAATTTTCTAGGGTCTTTCACTTGCAAACATGACAAACATGCGTTCACCCAACTTTCACAAGCCTTTCTCAACCATGGCCGATCAAACCTGTGTAGTATTCTTTGTTGTACCTTGTCTCCCCCCTAATGTCCTGTCTGATCGTGCGATCCAAACAACACTTCCGTCTGGTATAGCTGTGGTAGTATGATGAGATTATGCCTGTGTAATATCTTCTCCTCATCTTTCCTCCTACAGGCTATCACACCATCAGCTGTGTGATAGAGAAAGCCCCTTCTCTCTTTGTAGAACGGCTCAAGATCTTGTAACTATCCGCCTCCATGTCTCCTTTTTCCTCGACTCCCGTCCGGATCCATGTAGAGAGGTTATTCGTCATCTTGTCATTCTTCTGGGCTTGTATCAGATCCGACAGTCTGTATCTCGCTTTGACGTGTTCCTTCAATGATATCATTTGACCATTCAGTTCTCCGGGACTGTGGATGTCGTCTTTTAGCTTAACGCAAAACATCCTTCTCAAGACTTCCCTGTCATCATCCGGTTCCAAGTTCATTCTGACATTTGAGTTGCACGATAGCTCCCTGAATGGTTCCCTTGACACCGCTATTATCCCAAGCTCTTCTCCTCCGTACGCATCCTGTTGCTCTAGTTTGTACGTCCCTGAGGAAGAGACAGTTTGTAGTTCTCTGTCGTGGTGCCTCATTTTCTCTTCTGCCAATATCATTCAAAGACTGTCTTGGTCATCACCACTCTTCTCTAAGTCATCCTCCCATTCTTCAGACTCCCCGGACAAGTTCTGTTCTTCACTATCTCCTTCTATTTTTGGCCACTCCCCGGACTCTTGATCTAGTCCCAGGTGTTCGGCATCCTCCTTGATTGACACTTTCTTCTTCCGAAACTTAGTCCGTCTTAGTATGTCCTCCGGGATTTACTCGACCAATGTTCGCACAATTTCTATGTCGTCAGGTTGCTCGCCTGTCATTGAGTCTTCACTATTTTTCATCGTACTTCTTTCCGCTGTCTCATTTGTGCCTGCGCCGTGTTCCTTCTACAGAGCTCGTTCAATTCCTATTGTCTCCTGACCACTTCCTTCACATAAGCCTGCGGCGACGTCTTTTTCCCTTCGTATTCCGGATAGAAGAATGTCAGGGGCATCGCCCTTGATGAACTCCCTGTAGTAGTTTGCAAAACCCAAGAAGCTCATCAACTGGTGTTCTGTTTTTGGTAATTTCCAAGTCAATACTGCCTCTACCGCGTCTGGGTCTGGTCCAATACCATGTTTGTCCACCATTCTCCACAGGTATTTGATCGAGTCCTTGAGAATCTCAAACTTCGATGGCTTGCATTTCAGTCCTGCTCTCTTCATGCAAGCAAACACCTCGTCCAGTCGTTCAATGTGGTCCTCCAGGGTAGGTGTTGCAATCACCACGTCATCTACGTAGTATATTACTAAATTGCCGTATTTCTTCGTTACGCTTGTCAGCGCCTGTGCCATTAGTCGTTGGAAGGTGGCTGTCGCATTGCAAAGGCCAAAGGGCATCCTTTTCCATTGAAACAATCCCAGCTCTCATGCAAAACCCGTCTTTTCCCTGTCTTGCTTCCTCAGTGAACACCTCGCGCCTTTCTTGATGATCAAACCACTGTACAACTCGTGTTCTACCGTTTGACTCATGTCTTCTTCGTCTGGCGCATATCCTAAGATTTTCATACCTTGCTTGTATGTTGTACAATCCGCTTGGTGATGGTCCGCTGATCAGCAGTTCGTCTCTAGGTTTGTACCATGACAACCTTTGTTTTTGGCTTCCCCCTTGGATGTTTCTGTTTTCTGAAAAGAAGTACTTCTTTGGTTTCATAACATATATTCCCTTGACTTTTGCCTCATCTCCTCTGGGGTTGGTGCGTTGTCCTTTGATAGCGTGTAATATGTTGCTAACATCGTTCTCAAGTCAGCGCTCCTCACTCCGTCGATAAACTTTGAAGCGATGCTAAAAAATTTTCTGTTGGTCGATTCCTCTGGATCGCTTCTTCTCCTCAAGTTCTCAAAATCATCCAGAAAACGATCAATTGACTCGTCATCTCTTTGTTTTTTTTTCGAACTTTATCATCGCCTGATGACCATTCATATCCGATCCAAATCAATTCAACAGTATCTCGAATATCTTGTCTGCAGTGTCACGCTCCTCCTCCTTCTTTGCCACCACACACTTCAGTGCTGTTCCCTCTAGGTTGCTTAGTATCGCCGTGCAGGCCTGCCTCTCATCGTTGAAGTTGTCTTGTTCTAGATGTAGTCTCATTACCTCAACCCAGGTATCAATGCAACCATCTGAATCGTCCTTGAATTCCTTAGGTTTTTTGAAGGTTTTCCGGGATTTGCCACTGCCTCTGTCACTTGATTCTGTGTTTCTGTGTTCCTTCTTGCGAATGCTTCATCGTTTCCCAGGTACTGGCCCACGTCATGGCATCCTGCTGTACACCCGTATGTGGAATGGGGCCTCTGATCTCGTCGTTGAGTTTGAGGCTCCCACCTTCATAGCAGTCCTTGTCCCTCCTGACGCCATGGTGCAATCAATCCGTGTTAACGGTGTAGATTCCCGTTTCTTTTGTTGTGGTTCCACGATGTTGACTCTAGTTCCGGATGGCTTTTCCATCACTATTTTATCTTGCGCTATAGAATTTCTCAAGAGTACATCCAATTTGGACCTTGTTCCTTGCTCACTGTGTCCTTTCTGGTCTCTAGATTCTACAACTTTTCACTCACGGTGTCGTATCTCTTCTTCAATTCCACAATATCTATCTTGATATGTTTCTCTCGCTCTTTGCCGATCGTTACTACTTTGTCCGCTATCTGCTGCAGCTTCTCTTCCGTCGCCCTTGCCAGGACAAAGAAATTGTATAGGTTCTCATTCTTATTGTGTCGTACTTCATATTTCAGCTTCTTGTCGATTTGCTCCATTTTTGCCATCAAGTCGCCCAGCTCAGGTGAAGTTGTTTTTGACTCCATGGTTTGATTGTCTTGGTTGGCCGTTGCTCCTTGTGTGACCTGACCTTCGTCTTGCCTAGCTTCTGTTGTTTTTGCAGAAACTGTTCCAAACGTTTTGCCTTTCTCGGTCGTTGGCATTACCTCCTCTTTCTCTTTTGGTTTTATTCCGACCATCGCAGCAATCCTCTCTGTGAACGACGTTCTTTTTGTTTGAGAACCGTCTTTTATCGTTTCCGGCGTGTTGTTTGTTGTTTCGTCTACATTGGTGAGACTATTGTTTTCTTCTCCTGTTTTTCTGCATTTGGCATTGGTGTTGATTCCGTCGTCTTTTTTCCCGCCCCGTCAATACTCTGATCTGTTGTCTCAAGATCGGTTTCTCTAGCCGATACAATCGGTTCTTCCATTGCTTTCTCCTTGGCCTTCTGTTCCTTTATGCTTCTTGTGTCGACCATGTTCACTGAAATATTCTTTCTCAATACTTTCAGATTTGATGGTGTTACTTTCCGTTGCGACGATGTTTGATTCTGCTTAAGTCCTATCCCTCTCCTTTCAGTTGGAGATGTTCTTGTTTTCTTCATGATTTTTATAAACAATTTGCCTTATCTACAATTCTATTATATATACAAGTTCCTAATAGAAAATCTAATTGAAATTATATATATTAAAAAAATTTCCTAAATTTTTATATTTCCTTGTGTATTAAAAATGAAAAATGTATTAAAAAAGAAAATCAGTCGAAATAGTCTAAATCAGTTTTGAGTCCCGTTGTTCAGGCCTTAGGACCCTTCGTTCTTCTTTTGGGATGCTTTAGTATTATCTCAGGATTTCTTGGTACTCTCCTAGGACCATTCGCTCAAGTGGTGGGACGCTTCGATGGGGTCTTAGTACACTTTGATACTGTCCTAATACACATATGTACCCTCCTAGGACCCTTCACTCAAGTGTTGGGACACTTCGTTACTGTCGCAGGATTTTATGAACTCTCCTAGGACCCTTTGCTCAAGTGTTGTACACTCGATAAGGTCCTGGTACACTTTGGTACTGGCCTAGTACACTTATGTACCCTCCTAGGACCCTTCACACAAGTGTTTGGACACTTCGTTGCCGTCCCAGGACTTTTCTGAACCCTCCTAAGACCCTTCGCTCAAGTGTTGGTACACTTCGTCGCTGTCCCAGGACTTTTCCGAACCCTCCTAGGACCCTTCGCTCAAGTCTTGGTACACTTCGTTGCTGTCCCAGGTTGTTTCTGAACCCTCCTAGGACCCTTCGCCCAAGTGTTGGTACACTTCGTTGCTGTCCCAGGACTTTTCTGAACCCTCTTAGGTCCCTTCGCCCAAGTGTTGGTACAGTTCGTTGCTGTCCTAGGACTTTTCTGAACCCTCTTAGGTCCCTTCGCCCAAGTGTTGGTACAGTTCGTTGCTGTCCTAGGACTTTTCTGAACCCTCCTAGGACCCTTTGTTCAAGTGTTGGTACACTTCGTTGCTGTCCTAGGACTTTTCCGAACCCTCCTAGGACCCTTCGCTCAAGCCTTGGTACACTTCGTTGTTGTTCCATGTTTTTTCTGAACCCTCCTAGGACCCTTCGCCCAAGTGTTGGTGTACTTCGTTGCTGTCCCAGGACTTTTCTGAACCCTCCTAGGACCCTTCGCCCAAGTGTTGGTACAGTTTGTTGCTGTCCCAGGACTTTTCTGAACCCTCCTAGGACCCTTTGCCCAAGTGTTGGTACACTTCGTTGTTGTCCCAGGACTTTTCTGAACCCTCTTAGGACCCTTCGCCCAAGTGTTGGTACACTTCGTTGCTGACCCAGGACTTTTCTGAACCCTCCTAGGACACTCCGCCCAAACGTTGGTACACTTCGTTGCTGACCCAGGACTTTTCTGAACCCTCCAAGGACCCTTCGCCCAAGTGTTGGTATACTTCGTTGCTGTCCCAGGACTTTTCTGAACCCTCCTAGGACTTGTTTGTTAGTTTGTAACTTCAGCCATCTAGTTTAAATTCTCTGAAATCAAATCTGGCCCTAAAACGTAAAAACTTTAAAAATTCCAATATAAATGAAAATTACAAAAACCAGAAAGGTAAGTATACCAAAAATTTTTAGGCGACCATGCCGTCTTTCGTAAAAACTTCTGGTACTTGATTCTCACGCGTTTTTTCTCCCGCCTGCTAGCGGGCCTATGGGGTTTTTTTTCTTTTGGGTTGCAAAAACTGTCTATTTCGGATTCGCCCCACCCGATCCGACCAGGTTACCTACCTTAATTCGATCTTAACTTTGAATCTCCTCTCGTTGCAACTCTTGTTCTGAGTCTATATTGGATCGTTCTAGACTCTGGGTCTACAAATGTAACTAAATAGACGATATCGATTGTATAGTTACTATAATGTGTCCCTGGGCTGGTCACCTGTTCCAGTCAAGTCTACTAGTGGTCAAGTCTCCCAGTGGTCAAGTCTCCCAGTGGTCAAGTCTCCCAATGGTCAAATTCCCAGTTGTCCACTTTCCCACTTCGCTGGTCACCTGTTTCAGTCAAGTCTCCCAGTGGTCCGCTGATGTCACTAGCTATCTGAAAACCTTACAACGCCCCACACTTGGGCACCTGTACACGTTGCTGATTTGATCGAGACGATCGGTCATATTGGAAAGCAGTATGGATATACTATTTCAATTAATATTAAAGTTTGATCCACCTAGTCTGGAAGTCAAGGCCACTGTCCTATTGGTGTTTTGTATTGTTTTTTTTTGTTCCTCTTTCTAATCTTTTTTGGTTTTTTGTTTAGCTCTTTGCCTTTTACTCGTTTTTTTTGTCCCTCTAGTGTCCCCCTTACTCGGTTAGCTAGGCCTCGTTTCGGAAAGCGCACCGGGAAGTTTTCTCAAGTTCTCTTAAAAAGCTAACACGGTACAACCAGAAGGTGGACACGTTCCCGTTGAACCGTACGACTGGTACTCTAGAATGGGCATGTAGCCCGGAGCTGTGTCAAGTGGGTTTGATCCCGTAGTCTTGATGTCGTAAAAACACCCAGGAGCGCCGTAAAAACAAAAACACTATGTTACAGTCGCCTACTCAAATCACATATGAGGTCAAAGAAAAATAGGCCCTAAAACCGTTGGCTCAGGAGTCAGGGACACTATCTCTTGTGTTTTTCTACCTCAAGCGGTCGGAGCCAATTCGGTTCACTTGCGACATGAGACTAAAACCCGCGTTACAGCTTAAAGGCCACTGCCAAAATACCCCCACTCTAGAAAATAAGAACGCCCCCATACACGGGTCTCAAAATACCCAAAACACGCGAACGCTGTTAAAAACAGGGTCGGAACCTTATGTATAGTTACTTTTTATTAGACAGTGGACCTTTGATCCATTTCAGATGGATCAACCTAAAAACTCTCACTACCTCAACATAACATTTTAAACACACTCAAGAAAATTTAATTAGGTATTCACATGCCGACACGACCTCTAGAATTGAGTAACTAAACTATAAAGCAACTCTAGAATTGATTGGGTAATTAAGTTTAACTCGAGAAGTTTGAAGTAAGCAAGTTATAACTCAAGAAACAAGTTTTTGGTCTGGACCATTGGGCAGCTTCAGCTGTCCACCTTTCCACCGAAAGTTCACTCTAGTCCACTCTAATTTATTTCTTGTCCACTCGCGATCACTCTCCGTCTTCTGCCAAAGATAAAACAGCTCTACTCTCGTTCGAATTATGTATTGGAAATTGCAAATAGCAATTTCCCGCTGCTATTTTTGACCAATTTCCCGCTATTGTCGTTCGAATCTTCTGAACTTTTTTTTTCTGTTGTTTTCAGATGTCGCGAGAAACTTGAGCATGACAGGCTCAATTCGAATTTTTGAAAAATTGCATTTCTTCCCAAAATCAAGACTAAACGTTTTCTCAAGGTCAAACTTCCAAATTTGACCGACTGGCACATTGTTTAGATTTCACCTATTCAAATTTTTAAATCCTATTATTTGAAAATAACAAATTTTTGATCGAGTTTTTATCTGGCTAATTTTTAAAACTTTATATAATTTTTTGCCGTGTGTAGTGTTTACGAGTGCATTTTTTCAAATAAAAATTTTCAGAATAATTCCAGTTTATATAAAAAAAATTTCGCAGCATTTTGTTTTATAGTTTGTTTCACGTATGATTTGCAGTGATTTTTTTCTCGTTTGTTACAATTTTAGCAAGTTTTTGTCATCATTTTTGGTACATTTATGAAAAAACCTTGTTTTCTTTTTTTTTTTTAAAAAGTTCCGCAATTTATCCGCAAAGTTCCGCAAACAGCATTCATTACAGAACTTAAGCTGAACAACAATATAAGACCAATCAAACGTAAAATATATGACAAATCCAATTACTCCAATTACAAATTCAAACAAAAACTATCAGCTATAAATTGGAGAAGTTTCTATAGCAATAATAATCCCGAAATAATGCTAGACATATTCACATCTAACATTGCTGACACCAATAAAAAATGTGCCCCACAGAAGACTAGTTTCATTCTCAACGACAAACCAAAAGTAAACTACGAAGATGATAAATTTATTTCCCAACTGTTTAACTCGAAAAAAAGCGAACGCGAAAAATGGAGTATAATAAACGATACAAGAAACTCAAAAAAATCTTCCAACCTCATTCCATTACTTGGAAACTCCTTCGGCAATTTCATAACCAATAATTTACAGATGGCAAACGTGCTAAATTACAAGTTCTCAACTCTTGGATGCTTTTATGAGAAAAATTTAAAAATCAGGCAAAGTCCACCGACTTCTACATGCAAAATTCGAAATAATAACTAATTTTTATTCCGATTCATCACATCAGCTGAATGTAAAAAAAGGCACCAGTTCCATCCAAAATTCCAGCCTGGGCACTGAAGGATGGCTGCAATGAAATATACACACATCTGACATTTCTATACAATGAGTTTTTGAAAAACAAGACATATCCTTGCAAGCTCAAAAAAGCAATTGTCACACCAATATACAAAAAAGAAGATCCAGAACTACCAGAAAATTATAGGCCTATCTCTATAACTGGGGCTCTTTCAAAAGTTTTTGAAAAATTGTTATATAAACAAATCAACGAATATCTGATATCCCAAAAATTACTAAGTAATACCCAATTTGGGTTCAAAACATCATATTTAACAATCGATGCTATTCTTTATTGCACTGAAGCATTCAGAAAAGCAATAGACAACAACAAAACTGTAGCATGTTCCTTACTGGATCTCTCTAAAGCATTTGATTCTATTGATCATACTTATCCTAAACAAAAACTAAAATGGTTAAATTTTTCCGAAGAAGCTAAAGAAATGATCAATTCCTTTATTACCAACCGAAGTCAGAAAACAATTGTTAACAACATCGATTCCGATTGGATTACACTTGAGCAGGGTGTCCCACAGGGCACTGTCCTTGGCCCTCTAATATTCAATCTCTACATTAACGATCTCAACAAACAAATTGACAAAACATATAAAATAATTCAATATGCGGATGATACATTACTATTCTGTGAAAATAACGATCCACAAAAAGCTATTAAAGCACTCGAAGCCAATTGCAGTCTATTGTCAAATTATTTTTTTAGATCACTCACTTCAATTGAATGCAAAAAAAACAGAACTCATCGTTTTTTTCATCAAAAAACATTCAAGGAAAAAGGATGAAAAGTATACTATAACTCCAGATGATAAAATAATTGAGGAAAAAACCAATGTTAAATACCTAGGAGTAGTTTTAGATCAGTTTCATACATTCCAAGATGAAATCAAAAAATATTCTCAGGAAAATGGCATGCGGAATAAAAACACTTCAATCAATCAAAAAGCCATTGCCAGTGAAAACAAGACTCTTGATAATGCATGTACTGGTAATTAGTCATTTGCATTACCCAGCAATTCTTTTCAGTGGAATATCCGCTAACCTGATGATATCTCTGGAAAAACAGTTAAGCTGGGCAGTAAAAACTTGCTGCGATTGTGCAAAATACGACTCATCTTCAGACTTGAAGCTAAAACACAATATATTACCATTAACAGTGTTCTGGACTATAAAATATTATGTCACTTTTGGAAAATACAACATCAATTATTGCCAGCCTATTATAACATTGAGTATAATAACCACCAAATAGATATTAATACAAGAAACAAAAAATTATGTTTTGTAACATTCTCCCGGAAGATACATATCGACGGAGAACAAAACCAAGTCCTAAGACGACTGGCTAACATCTAAACAGAGCTTTGCATGCTTTTCACCGTCTCTACCAAGCCAGTACTTTCGGTGGTCTTTCTAACATCGGGTCGACAAAAAACGTTACTGCTTTCGGCTTCGGTCAAAACACTCAAATTAACTTAATTACATGCAGAAATAGTGAGCTCATGGCTGGGTCTCAGTATCCCCAGACCACGAGATCACTCCTAAAAACAGGGCCACTACTACTTATTGAATTATTTTTGTTTTTGTTCAGTAGATAAAAATCATCATCTCCATCGAAGATGGATCAACCCTTTCCCCCAACTCCTAGCTTCTCATTCTAGCAAAATGAATTCAGATGTTAATTAGATTCAATTCAGGACATGAGAGGGAAGCTAAAAGTTCATATAAGATGATAAAAGTTTCAGTCCCGAAACCCCTCCTGATTCTCGAATCCACTGAATCAAGCACGTTAAGCTTGATTTCTCTGTAACCCGGAAGGCTGGTTTCCACCCCTCACCGTTGTCAGCAACTGCCTTGCAACTATTGCAGCGACACAATAGTTGCAACTTGGAGCGGTCTCTGCTACTTCTGCTTTTCTCTGATTCTGATTCTCAATTTTCTCGTTGTTGTCGTCGTCGCAACTATCGTTGTTGTGTTTCGTTTCGGTTTTTTCTCTAAAATGGCCGTTTTTGACGTTTCGTAGAATTGTTACGTCATCAAATCGAATTTTTAAAATTTAGGAATTCCCAAATCCTTCGGCCTTCCCGATTTGTCCAATCGTTCGAAAAACTTTCTTATTCCTTCAAAATCGCCAATTCGGAAGGTTCACTGCTAAAATTTCGAATATGCTGAATCTGCATTTTGATCTATTCTGGTCGAATGTCACATACTCCCCGGACAGTCCAGTCAATGTCCTCATTGAATCTCGCAATGTTCGTAAAACAGGTACAGTGTCATCGAACAGAATTTACAAAATGCACGAAATTACTTTTATCCACGTCACATCGACTCACTGCAGAATATAAATGGCATCATACTACATCACTATAGCCTTCAAATTCTTTTATTAATCTGCACATTGAGGATTTGACATAAGATAAAAACATATTTTCCGACTTCCAATGTCAATGTCCTGATTAAAAACTTTTTCTCTTAGATTTAAAAGGTGCTGGCCTGCAGGACAGTCCTGCCAACCAACAAGCTAAAATTATCCTACTATGCTTCTTCCCTTCGGAAATCTCGCTTGTTATTGTCCTGAATATTAAAACTAAGAAACTCTGTGGTTAGAAAGAACAATGAAACAATCTCCCTCTTCGAGAGATTACCCAAGCCTTTCATGTCACCACAAAGTGATCAGTTCTCCTAGCTGATTAAAAACAATCATGCAGGCTGGAATATTTAAATATACTCTTTCACTCAAGCCTTTCTAAATAAATAGTAAGTAATTGTCTCTAAAGCCCGTTAACTAAAATCAAAATACAAATTTATAAATGCAACAACTTCAAAACTCAACTAAATGTTTCAGTTTTCAATTACAACTTGGTTGCTTAGTTTCTCACTTGAGTTCTTTCACACACATAAAACAATTCTGAGTTTTAATTTTTTCTTCACCACTCCTTTGTTTTCTTCTTTTTTCGTCGTTTAGAAGCTCTAAAACTTCTAAATTCTTCTAATTTCGTCTCTTTTTGCATCTCGTTTTCGGCTATTTGTCAATGCTCCATTTCCTCCTCCTGTGACACTGACTCTGCACTCTCAGTTTCTGTATCCTGCAACACGTCATTAGCTATCCTGACGCTGTTGGAAGCCGTCCTCCAACACTTCTGCTCTTCTACCCTCTGTTTGCAACAAGGTAGGGGATCCACTTTAGATTCTCTGTTCCTGCAGAAGATGTTGTGGAGACACAACGTCACATTTCTCTCCAAATCTTCCTTCAACATCTCTGTCTTCTCCTTTCCACTACGTTCACTTGTCCTGGAAATCCTTTTCACAGCGGTGGACACTGCATTCCGATGAGACACGAGAGCTCGCTTGAAAGCTCCTGCTCCAATGTCCAGCTGATATTCACTGTATACTCTGCCGTGCTTCGACATATGCTTCTTAGCATATTCGTACAACCATGCAGTCATGTTAGCTCTGAACCATGGCATCAATCGTTTTCTTGCCCATATCTTCTTCACTTCCATCGGAATGTTTAGAATTTTGCACATTGTCTCAAAAAGATCTAAATCTTTTAGACAATCTAACTTCCGCAACTGTTCTCTCGTCGGCGCTTCCTGTCTATTGTTCTCTCTTACGTGAGCTTCCAGCCATCGTATCGCCATCATAACTCCCACTATCACTATTGTTATGGGCTGTGATGAGTCTGGTAAACCCATGGAGAGCAGCTCTCCAGAGTCCCTTCACTTCCTGGGTCCAGAAGGTTTCCAGAGTAATCAGACACATTCTGTTCACAAATTCAGCGGTCTTTTCTCCGGCATTTTCCGCCAGGTTCACCTCCTTCAACAAGTAGGCATGGATCTTTGTGATCATCACAGGGCCTTGCTCAAAAGCATCTGCACCCAATGCCGCTACCCTAGGATTCAGGTGTAGCCACTGGTTGGCTTCCGGCTTGGTTCTCAAAACCATCGCCTCCAAATGAGCTCTCGTCTCTAGTGAATTTTTCCTCCTCGTGTTTTCACCTGTCACTTCCATTGCTCGGAACCATAAGTCGTTGGACATCGCCGCGATCACTCGATGGTCGTCGTCTATTCCCGGTTTCAGTTTTACAGTTCCAATCCCAGCACCTCGTCCAACACTAACATGTGTAGCGCATGGTCCTTGAATCCTCTCATCGCGTTTGAGATATCTGACCAAACTGCAGGTAGTTCAGCCTTGAGTGGCATCAGGTTCTCCATCTCTATCATGCGATTCGGGGCTGATATGATCACATCATATTTTCTTTCCGAAAGCAAGGTCACAATCGCATACACAAATTTCAGTCCATCCGGGAGATGTGCATACCCCGGAGACAACGCGAATACTATTCTCGGTGTCACTTTGGTGAACGACCCCTCCTTCGTCGCATCCACCACTTCACCCATCGACTCCTGGATATCTTTTATTGCTGGCCACACAGCGTTCTCTGCCGTTGTAGGATCTCTGAGTCTGCTCAGAAAACCTCTACTGTGTAGATGGTCATTGATGCCAGCAAACACGATCGTAATTGGGTTCATGTCCGTCTGCCTTTGTACCCCTATAGCCAGAGATATCGATTGCAGTAGGTCCAGGTCGACCGCTGCCAACATTATGACGTCCGGCCAAAACAGAGACATGGAGGTGTACACGAACTCTCAATTCGCTACTATCATAATCTTGGCCTTCCTCATTTCTGCTTTGTCATAGGCGGCGAGGATGGTCTCATCTTTCTTTATCGCTTTCAATCCGCCATATCTTTGGACATCACCATCTTGATTCACTAGTTTTGGGTATATTCTCTCCTTCACATGACCAGGGGTGAGCTTACTTGCCTGAACATCTTCACATGTTGTCCAATCGGCGCCCTTGTCACTAGAAATCTTCCAGGTCTCTCTTCTCGATTCCCTTCATCGTGATTCAATCTCACGTCTTGCAATGGTCTCGCGTTCACTGGTCCCATTGTGTTGTTAGAAGGCAGTCCCTCTAGGTCAGCAAATCTCAAGGCCGTCGTGGAGCTGAAATTTATGCTAGCGGCTATCAACCAGTCTACGCCGGTTATAGAGTACAATCTGCTGACGGATAGCGTCGCTCCATTCAGCATCCTCCTTGCATCTTCGTTGAAGCTTACCCTCTGGAGATCCAGCTTCATTAGCTCGTCTTTGTATACATGCCAGGGAGACGGTATGGGTCATGACCACATCAACGAGCCTCTTCCCGGGCGTCTCTCCTCTCGACTGGTACTTGTCGTCTCCGATCTCGTATCCGATCTAGACGTGCCGGCTGTCTCTTCGATCGGGTTGACAGGTCCTATTCTTCTCCTAGGATGGATGGTCCTCCTCATCGGCGCTTCTCCCAATCGATCCTGTACGTCTGTTCTTTGACCTGGTTCGCTGGAGCTCTGTTGTCTGTAGTTCGTGACAGCCGGAACCGTCCCCAAGCGTGTTTCCAGGCTAGGAGGCACAAAGGTAGTAATCATCGCGTCACTCGCTGTTCCTTCTTCCTTCAGCACTCCTGTGTCAAAGAGTTCCGCCTCTAGTTCGTCCAACCGCTCTTGGAAGACTCGATTCAACCAAGCTTGTCCTTCGATACTGTCGAAGTGGATGCCGTCCGTGGTCAGTCTGGCCTTATCCATAGCTCTCAACTCATGCTCGATGTCCATGAGGATCATTCTTCCGGCGTTCCGACTTGCGAGGTTCCTCAAGATGTTATTCCACCTGACGACTCCCTCGTTGTGCCTTCTTCCTGCTGCTGTCAAGCTTCTCGTGTTCATTGGCACAGTGCAAACGGTCAGTACCGCGCAATTGAATTTCTGCCAGAGGGTAGTAAACAAACACACCATCATTGACTCTCATAGTGCTTCCTGCTCATCTGATCCTCTGGAGATGTCATTCGTCCCAACCAGGATCATCACATTGGGGATCCTCCCTGGATTCATCAGTTCCACCATTCGATATAACTGGGCTATCGTCGCGCCTCCAAAGGCCATCACTGTGGTGACCCACGAGGTCCTCAAATTCGATGGTACTCTGACCAAGCTGTCTCCCAGTATCAGATGAGATGTCCCCAGTGGTGGTTGTTGCAGGTTTACTGCAGGGCTCCAATTCGCTCGATTGAAGCAAGCTCTCGGATCTGTCTCCGGAACTACCGTGAAGTTATATTTCAATTGATTGTTCTTTTGTACGTCTATTATGCGAGACACTTTCTTCGCTGGCATCTTCTGTATTCTTCTCTCTGGGGCCTTCGAGCTCCACATGAGTGGAGTCACGTCACTTATCCCCTGTCTGATCACGGTCTGGGAGAGTCGTACTCTGCCCGCGTCGTCGATCGTTCCATAGGGTGCAGTCACCCCGGAACCTGGCGCATTCTTGTTGGCGACCAGTCGTCCAGCTGTCTCTATCAGCTTCCTCATCGTTTGTTCCACGACGGGGTCACCCAAGGTGTCACTAGGGTCCGGGATCGTTACTCGATTTGTCTCTGTCGGGAGCCGTGTCTCCGTTGTTTGACTCATTTCTCGAGGATTCAAGAGCTCCATCGGGGACTGCCCACGAGGAATATTCCTTGCAGGTATCACTTTCTCCACGGCCGTTGTCAACGCCATCTGTTCCGATTGCTCTTTGTAGTCCTGCCTCAAGCGCTCAATTTCTTGACCCTGCTTTTTGTTGCAGTCTTCGAACAATTTTCTCCACATGTCTCGATCGTCCTCCATCTTGAGCATGCTTTTTGTCATCTCGTCCAGCTCCTTCTTCGTACTTTCCAGTTCATCCTTCATCTCATCCAGATCTTGCATGGTTTGGTTCGTCTGAACCTTCTGTCCTACTTTCGCCCTCTTTGGTGGCACAGCTGCTCTCAGTGGTGAACCAGACGAGGCAGCCTCGCTGTTCATCTCCTGATGCATTCTCGTCAGCCAAGGTTTGGGCTTGGAGGGCATAGGCATCTCACCTGGTTGGTAAGTCCTAGAACTTCCCAATCCAGGCTCATTCGCCAAGTCACTCCCTGAGAGAGCCCCGTTTCTCCACCTCATCACTCTCATGTTCGGGCGGTCTAGTACTCCCCTCTCTCCATATGCTGCCATCAACAGGACTTCCGTGGGGCGGTCCCCAAGGTTGTCATGCCCCAAGATGTTTATCAGGGCGGTCAGCAACATGACTACCTCTGGGTCCTCCAGAGCGAAGTCTCGATCGATCAGCCGACGATAGATCGCATCTATCATCGGTCCTACATATGCCTCTGCCAGGTCCATCAATTCATCCAAGTTGAAATTGTCCATACTGTTCTTCAGATTTGATTTGATTCGACTCATGTGTGACCAGTTAGCATCATGTGTGGACTGACTCCGGTGGTGGAGTGTTGCGTGCTGTTATATGTTCCCATCACCTGTGGAAGGTATCTGTCCCAATCGGTCATGTACCTGGAACAATATACTCACAGCATCGACACTAACGTCCTATTCTGTCTTTCCACTAAGCCATTCGTCTCAGGGTGGTATGTCATGGAGTGAGCCTGAGCGACCTGTGAGCGTCTCATAAGCTCTTTCGTAAGCTCTCCTACAAAAGCTGTTCCATTATCCGATTGAAACGTCATCGGACAGCCATGTCTCGCTATCCACGTAATGATCAGGTGGTCGCATGTCTCTTCCGCCGAGGCAGTTATGCAGGGCACGGCCTCTGCATACTTCGTAAAATGATCTATCATGACCAGCACCTGATTATAACCACTGTCTGTCATGCATATCTTCTGGTGATCTATCTGCACCACCTCATTGAATTCAGACGACTCGATCAATTGTAATGGAAATCGCAGCTTCCTTGGATCCTTGACCTGTTGGCATGACAGACATGCTGTTACCCACTTCTCACATGCCTTTTTCATTCCAGGCCACTCAAAGCGCTTCAGGATCCTCTGATATACTTCATCGATCCCCTGATGGCCCATCTGATCTTGCGACCTGAATAATAGTTCTGTCTGATAGCGTTGCGGTAACACTATCGCGTTATACTTGTATAGGACTCTGTCTTCTTCTCCTCTTTTACAAGCCACAATCCCGTCCTTGTTCAAATATAACCTCCCTTCCTTCTGCATGAAGTACTGTCTCAGGATGCGATAATTATCTTCCTCGAGGTCCCCTTTATCCGGAGAACCATTCTCGATCCACCTTTTCAGGTTGCTTGTCATGCGATCATTTCTCTGCGCCCTTAGAAGATCCGAGAGTCTGTATCTCACCTTTAAGTACGTCTTCATGACCCTCATCTGACTATTCAGCTCGTTGGGCTGGTGTGTGTCTTCTTCCATCTTAACGCACCAAATCTTCGCCAACGGCTGTGTTTCTTGTTTAAACGGCTGAAGATCAGTCCTGACTACCTCTTTCTGCGGCAACAGACTTATCGAACGTTTCAATACCGCTATTGTCTCCAAATCCTCCGCTGCGTTGTCAAAGACTCTTTCGCTTGGTATAAGGTAGCAATCGCTGTCAGGATCCTGGTACACCTCTCTGTCCAGATCCCTTGCCCGATTTTCCACTAGTAGTGTGTGGATCGCTAGTTCGGACAGTTCTGATCCCGAGCTCGAGTTCCTGTCTGAATAGGTGTCCATTCCTGAATTTCGGGAATTGTCATCCGTTGAAGAGGTTGTGCTGGAGACTGCACGCTCCTCCAGATCATGTCTGTGCCTTCTTCGCATCCATTTGAACTCCCGGGACAAAACCTTGTTCTCTATATCCTTTTTCTCATCAGGAATTTTTTCGTCTATCTCAGGTTCCCCGGACAAACTTTCTTGTCCCGGGTGTTGATCTTGTGATCGCTGGTTCTTCTCATCATTCGTCTCCCCGGACAAATAGTCTTGCAGCAGATTTTGTTCCGCCTTTTCACCTTCCTTATCCTGGTCCACAAAGGTGACGGTTTTTTTCCGCTTGCTGCTCCCCTGTTCTTTCTGTCCGTAAGAAGTACTGGTTAAAATCTCGTGGGGTATTGAGGATACTAGTTGCTGAACTATTGTCCTACAATCCCTCTCGTTCTCTGCGTGCTGTCGTCTGGACGGCATGATCTTCACCTTCTCACTGACTGTTAGCGATGCCACTGGTGCTGTCTACTCGGGGTCATCTCTGGTCACTTCTCTTTCTAACAATCCAGTCAGAATCCGCATCACTTGCGGTGTGACCTGCACCGTTTTATCCAATAATGAGAGGCTGTTCATGTTCATGCGAGAGAGTTCTTGCTGGACCAGATTCGAGCGCAGCAACAGATCCAAGGGGACCGGGTCCTCCTTGGATAGGATCTTTATCTCGGCTGCTTTCTCTACAGGTAACTCAGGATGCCCTGGAATTGGATGTCCAGACTTATCCAACCATCTCGTTAAGGGAAGCGCTTCATAAGTTTCTTTGTCCAGAAACGAGAATCCCTCCTTTATTTCCGCCTGATTGGCCTGCTTCTGCTCCAATCTTTCATAGAACTCAGTTTTCTTGCTGAGGTTGTCAGCATTCTGGTGTTTATCACGCATCCTATGTTCGATTATCATATGGTAGCCATCCAATCTTACTATCCATCTACCAATATAACTCTGATCCATCGAGTAGGTCTTCAACCAGGATAACGCTCTCTTGTCCTCGCGTAACTTGAAGGGAGCGCTCCCCAAGTATGCACAGTACTTTTCCACGAAAGTGACTACTGCAAACATTTCTGCTTTTGGTGCGCCATATTTCATCTCTGTGTCACTCAAGACCTTGCTGCCGTATGCAATGGGACGGAGAACCGTTCTTCCGTTCCATTCTTGCTCTTGATGCAATGTTCCTGAGATGGCTACTACCGATGCGTCTGTGTCAAGAACATACATGCCCTGTTCTGTAGGCATGCCTAGCACTGGCGCTTCGCACAGTTCCCTCTTTATGTTCTCGAAGGCAAGTTGTGCTTCATCGTTCCATTCGAATTTTTTCCCTTTGTTGCGCATTAGCTTTTGCATCGGATACACCTTGTCCGCAATTCCTTTTATGAACTCCCGGTAGTAATTGGCAAACCCTAGGAAGCTCAGGAGCTGTGTGTCCGTTCTGGGAGCTTTCCATGTCAACACTGCTTCCACTGCTTCCGGGTCCGGTCTCACACCATACCTGTCCACCATTCTTCCCAGGTACTTAAACAAATCCCTAAGGATTTCACATTTCGATGGTTTGCACTTCAATCCTGCTCTTTTCATGCATCCAAAGACCTCAGCGAGCCTATCAATGTGGTCTTCCAGGGTCGGTGTCGCTATGACTACGTCATCCACGTAACACATCACGAGATTCCCGTACTTCTTGGTCACTCTCGTCAAAGCCTGAGCCATCAGTCTTTGAAAAGTGGCCGTTGTATTGCACAAGCCGAAGGGCATCCTCTTCCACTCGCACGCGAATCCGGTTTTCTCTCTATCCTTCTTCCGCAGAGGGACCTGCCAGAAGGCAGAACCCAAGTCCAATGTGGTGAAAAACTTGGCATCACCAAGCTTAGAGAGGCTCTCGTCTATCCGCGGTATCGGGTACGCATCTTTAATTGTTACCGCGTTCAAGTAACGAAAGTCGCAACAAAATCTAAGCTGCCCCCCTTTCTTTTTCGCCATTACTACCCCGCAGGCCCATGGCAATTTCGAGGGTTCTATCATGTCGTATTCAAGCAACATTTCTATTTCCGCTCGGCACGCTTCCGATTTGTGTGGCGTCATTCGTCTTGCGCCTTCCCTGTGGGGAACGGCGCCTTCTTCAAGTTCGATTTCCTGTTCGACGAAATTACAGTAACCGATATCCGCCTTATGTTTTGAAAATACATCTGCGTTCCGATTCAGGAGGTCCCGCATTTTTTCGAAATCTCCCCCACCTATTTTCTCTTTTAAATGTTCTATCTCTGGCAAAACCGGTTTGTCAGATTCTAGTTCATATGACGAGGGGCGTTCCGGAAAATTCGAGCAGCTTGATAAGCCGTCGTCCGTTTCGGATTTTATTGAAAACAATTTATGAATAGATTTTAATTCATTAATCCTCTTTAAAATTTTATATTTACTAGCATGATAAGGACAGTCTTTCATATTATATTTCTTCAAGTTTTGTGTCTCCTCATAGTCGGTCCTCATCGGCAAAGCGTAGCCAAGCTTCTTTCCACGCTGGATTGAAACCGTGATGTCCAGTGTGTTCAATAACACACTGACACACAGTCCGTTTTGCGTTACCGAGAAGCTCCGGCATAAAATCACAGAACTCTGACTATTTGGATTCGGTACTAAGCAAACCTGTTTACTATCACTTAACGAATTCAAATTCCTCATTCTAAAAATTGCCACCACAGCTTGTCCTGGCTGTAGTTTTACTTTTCTATCTAAAAAAATTAGTACCTTGTTTTCGTCTGTTATTATCCTATTAATCGGTTTCTTAACATACTTCCGGTCCGGGTTTCTAATCCGTATCAGACCGTTGTTCAAGTCAATCATCACGTCAAAATTCCTGACAAAATCTCTGCCCAAGATGAATTGGTCGGCGTCGTCCAAATACTCTACTACCAGGAAGCTCATCCAAAGATCCCGTTCTCCCATGTGGAGGACCGTTATTGGTGTTCTTCCGGCTACGCAAATAGCTCCTCGATTGGTGGCGGCCAGTCTGAGATTCGTTGGAATTAGATCTTCCCTCGTGAAGCCCATTCTTTCCCAAGTTTTTATCGGCATCACACTCACTACCGCTCCTGTGTCCAGAAGCCCTGTGACTCCGATTTTTGTTCCGTTGGTGTCGAGCAGATGTGCAGTCACATCTGCTTCATACCCAATGTGTACTGCATCTTGTTCCATCATGGCGTCATGGCCTATCCTGCGGACTTTGAGTTCCTCCTCACCCAAATAGATCTGCCCCATTTGGTCATCATCTGTTGTTACATAAGTCCTGGTGTAGATACTGATTCCATCCACGTTCAGCATCACTTGATACGGCCCATAGACCTCTACGTAGCGTCCATGAAGTTTCTTCATGCGAGGGCCACCCGTTGTTAGTAGTGCTCGCACAGCTCTCGACTCGGTGCGTGGCTCCACCTGCCTCAGATAATCTGCATATGTGTCCAAATGCATCAAAGTGAACTCGGATGGTTCACTTAAATTTCTGATTACCTGATGTCCAGCCACTGAGATTATCTACTGTATCTTGCTTCCTTGCGGCACCATGCCGAACCTCTGACCGGAGATCACATTAAGTTTCATGCTCAAACTGCTTGGTGCTTTAGTTTCTTCGAACTCCGTTGCTTCGAAGGTATTCAATTGCTCCTGAAGTTTCTCATTATCCAGTTCAAGTTTCACTTTTTGTTCGATCTCTTTCGTCACCAGTTCCTGCTGCACTCTATTTAGAGCATTCCTCGCGGCTGCCTTATAATCAATCTTGAAGTTATCGGCCGCAGTTGCTGGTTCCGGTTCACGTGTCTCTTCAGTTACCGCCTGCATTTTCTTTGCCGCCAGCTCTTGAGGTTTATCTTTTCTGCGTGCCTCCGCTTCACTCAACAGGCGAGCCTTGCTGGCTTTCACTCCTGACAAAGCTTCTTCATGCCTTGGATGCTTGATGTCTGCCACTGCATCCCAGAATTGCGGATAATCTGATTTAAAATGACCTTCCAAGTTGCAAGAGAAACACCTCGTGCCGAATTTCGCAATTACTCCTCTCATGAAATCCTCTTGGTCCAATTCTGACGCATCCTCGTCCTCGAGACTAAAGCCTTCATGCCTTGTTTTTAAGTTGGGCATGCTGACACATGATGGTCCGTTGAACTGCAATTGGCACAAGAGCGCCTCTTGTCCATATCATCCCTCGGTTTGTACCAATTGTTCCCTTGGTTTGCTGGTCCGTTGTTAAAATTGCCATAATTGTTCTTGTAGTATCCAGATCTCGAAGGAGGTTTCAACAAAAGATACTCTTTTGACTTGAGCCTCAACTCCTCTGGTGTTGGCGCGTTGGTTGATAGTGGTGTGTAATGCGTTGCTAGCATTGTTCGAAGTTCATCATTCTTCACACCATCGATGAATTTTGAGGCTACTGCCAGGTTCATCTTTCGGTTTGACTCATCCGGTTGGCTGCGTCTTCTCAGCATTTCCAAGTCGTCTAGAAACTTGTCTGTCGTTTCATCTTCCCGTTGTCTCCGTTTCTCGAAGCGCATCATTGCTTGGTGCCCCTGCACCCCTGATCCAAAACGGTTTAACAAGATTTCGAAGATTTTCTCGGCTGTGTCACGCTGATATTGCTTCTTGGCCATGACACAGTTCAGGGCTGTCCCTTCCAAGTTGCTGGTGAGCGCACTGCATTCCTGTCTCTCCGACAAGTCCTCTTCCTCGAAGTGCAGCTTCATTACCTCTATCCAGGTATCAATACAGAAATCCATCAGATTGGTCTTTATAGGATCTTGGTTTCTTAAAGACTCTTCTGGACTTCTCACTGCGTTCATTGGTTCTGGATAACCTTGTAAGGAATGTCTCCAAAGACCTGTTTAGGGGTTCAAAGGCTGTGGCCATTGCCGTAGCATCCCTTGAGTGTCCCCCCTGAGTGTCCTCACACCTTGTCAAAGGCTCTGTTTGCGGTGCATCCCTGCAATCCGAATCGCCGTGAGTGTTTCCCGCTTGGCCCAAATGACTCCTCCCCGGGCTTGCAGCCCTCTGTTACCGGAATCACTTCTCCCAGTCGCATGTGTGCCTTGCGTTGGTCGTTCATTAGAGGTCTGTCTGTTCCCCGTTGAGCTTGCTCTACTGTTCGGGCCCCATGTTCTATTATCCCTTGTGGCATAGCCTGTTGAACTGCCCCTGCCTCTAGTGGATCCATATGTCTTCCTCTTTTGATGTTCATTGAAGTTCACCTTCGGCTCCCTGCTGGGACCTCCCGAGTTCGGTTCCCCTTCTTTTGGTCCACTCTTGCTGCTTATTAGCCCGTCCAACCTGTCCATGAAAGCCTGAGTTCGCCTCTCCGTCATTGCGTCTATCTTTGTGTCAAGAGTCCCAAGAGACTGCTCTTGCTGAATTCTCAACTTCTCCATGTCGTCTCTTAAGCGTAACTCTCTCTGTTCCGCTTCTCTTGTCATTCGCGACAAGTTCTTCGCTATATGCTCGTCCGTTCTTTCTTTCAAGCGTTTTTGCTCCTACCAACTTCTTGTCTATTGCGGTTTATTTCTTCCCGCAGACTTTCTCTTTCAATGTGAACTGCCCTTTCTAGTTCACTCATTCTTATGGACATCTGTTCATTTTATTCTCCTAAACTGTCCACTATGTTGTTTAAGGCTTCTTCTAGTGCTGCCCGTTATCCACGAGTGGCGTCACTAGTGGAGGTGTAACCCTGTCGGTCCCAGGTAGCTTCGTGCTGGTCGAGATCCGGGCCTTGACTCTCTGCCTCGACGTCTTTTCATTATCCACCTCAGGATCCGCCAATGCGTTGCCTAGCCCTCTGTTTCTACTCCCCCCAGTTTGCAGCTCTGAATTTGTCATAGTCGCGAAGTCTCTTGACTGGCCCGGTGTGTTTACTTCTTTGCTTATCGTTCTCACTACACCAAATTTGTCCCTGGTTCCAGTCTCTCTTCCGACGTATGCCTCATTCTCCTGGGTCGAACTATTGAGGCTGACTTGAGACCCAAAGTCCACTTGCTCTTCTTCGTCCTCCTCCTCCTGGGATTCACCTTCATTTCCTGCGCCCCCTCCCATGGTGAATGGAAAGATGTTTCCTAAGGTGTTCCTCATTCTTTCTGAGAACGATGATGACGTTGTTTGTTTCTCAGTCCCACCTGCCATCATAGTGTTGTCTGTTGGAGATCTTCTAGTTGCCGCTATTTCAGTTGAGATGTCGGACAGTTCCGACATCTCCTCTCGATCCAATGTCCCGGTGGAAGTGGCAAAATCATGGCCTTGTTCTACCGGAGTAGATTCACTCGCCAGCCTTCTGCCTCTCCCTTCCAGTCCATGTACTTCCTGGTTCTCGTTCATGGCATGGTCCGTATTGACCTCCAATCAATTCTAACAGTTCTTTTCGCTCTTCTGAGGTCTTCTAACTCCTTGTTTCAACCATTCTGCCTGAAACCGTCTCCCCTTTGTCGGTCCGGGCTCGTTTGATCCGATCCACAAAAGGATCGGTCATCGTTTTTCTTTGCTTTTTAGGTATGAATTTCCTAGAGCTTTTACCTCGTTTAGGTATCCTTGACTTGTCTAGACTCATTCTCAATTTGTCACTTGTTAATGCCTATACACTTAATTCGATTGCTAGTGACCTTATAGTTTGACTACCAATAATAATGACACAACACAATAAATTTCACAAGATTCTATCAAACAGTGACCACGAATCCCTGTATGTTATCAGAGTACAGTTTTGTATATAATTTATTCACACTAACCGATTATCGGTCGTAAGATTTGAGAACTAGCACAATGTGATGTTATCAGTCAATTTAAAAGATAGTGTACTCACTACCCAATCAAACACAGTTTATATTGATTTAAAATCAAAAACAAAAAAATATGTATAATGACAGAATATGAATATCTCTATAAAAAAAACGTATGTGTATTGTACTTTTAGTCGGTCGCAGTACAATAGTCGAACTTATATTTTAGAGAAAAAGCTTTCCCTGCTTGGTGCTGCACCAAACAGACAAAACTTTGAAGGCAGTAATTTTCTCAAGTGGGCGTCTATTGCACCCACCGAGTACTGTGTTACTTATTTGCCTTCGGACTGCCCGAGCTAGACCTACTAAAATCCTCAGGGCAGTCATTTTTCACAAAAACGTATTGGGTTTCAATCCACACCAATGAATTACGCTCTTTTTAGTTTAGACTTAGTGTCGCGAATATCCAAGTTCGGACCTGCTTTGTTTTGGTCTGGTTTTTATTGAAAGGCAAGTTACCAGTGCAGTCACTGATTCCTAGCCTGTCTGCTAATAACCTAAAAACTCTCACTATAGTCTTTCTTCCGTTTATCTAAGTCCTTTAATAAAATAATACTCCTCTGGATTGGAGAAAAAATATATATATAGGACCCTTCCGGACTAACAAAATTTGGAGCCCTCCGGATTGGGACCCCTCTGAATTAGTAGATATAAGACCCCTCCGGATTGGGACCCCTCCGAATTAGCAATTATAAGACCCCTCCGGATTGGGACCCCTCCGAATTAGCAAATATAAGACCCCTTCGGATTGGGACCCCTCCGAATTAGCAAATATAAGACCCCTCCGGATTGGGAGCCCTCTGGTTTGTAATAGTAGCTTTTCGGAGATTTCCTTCTTTCCTATACCCCTCCGGATACGTTCTCCGATGCAATTTTGTTTTTTCAATTAACTAGGAAGGGTATGTACTGCTTTCCTAGACCCTTCCGGATTGAAGTTAAGCCTCTTATTTGACAATTCACGCTAACGGTGAAGGGTCTTATCGCTAGCCCAACTTCGGCTCAATTCAGGTTTTCTTGTGCCTTTAGCCTTCCCTTTTCGTCTAGAACAGCCTAAAGTTACTCTATTCAACCGCTGTTACCTTTTGGGAGGGGTGTAAGGGCTTTCCTAAAAAAAATTTATAAAAGGTGAAGGGTCTACCCTCCCAAATTGGTGAATTTGCTAAAAACAATCTCAAAAACTTTTCACGCTTACTTTTTCGAAAAACTTTTGTCTCTATCAGTAAGCTCATCTAATTTCTGATCTATTGGTACCAAGATCAATTGGATATGCCCAGTAGTTCCTAAGTTATTAACCAAAACGTCTTTTTTCTAAAGTCAAGAAATTTCTCTCTTATAGGTTCCGCCTAACTTTTTCCGCAATTCTGTTCTTTTCGACCTGAAAGTTATTGATCCGAGCTCAGAAGGCCTATACTCTTCTAGTTCAATGCAAAAGACCTGATCTAAAACGCTTTAGTTGAAAAAATTTGCGAAAAACTATGCTACCTAGACCCCTCCGGATTGATGAATCCACCAAATCAAACACGTTAAGTTCGATTTCTCTGCAACCCGGAAGGCTTTCGGGTAGCGGGTTCTAAAAAAAAAGTAGATTTACTAGTGGACGTTGTCCGAACAACTAATTTTACTGTTCTAACTCAAAAATTTCAAAACATTTTCTGAATTTATAGTGTTTCGTTTTCTCAAAAATCAAGAAAATTTGGTTTTTTGTTCCAAAATAGTTCCAACCACTTCCGAACTAAACTTAACCGGTTCTATCTATTATAGTAGTGCAGTTACGATGTAACACACTAATTTAGCGCTTTTTTCCGTTTCAAAAATTATCGATATCTCAAAAATCGCGATTTGTGGGGGAATCAAAATATCGCTATTTTGACCCTAAAAACCGGTCTGCTTTCTGTGTTTTTCACTGAAAAACGGTATTGGAGTAATAATATAGGCTAAATAAGTAATAATATTAGTAATACTATACACCTCTGGGTTTGTTTAATATCCGAATTAAGGTGCTTAACTCGGATATTCGCACTTCGGTTCCCACAGATTACTATCTTACTTTTTGTACCAAAAGGGATACAAAACTTGTTAACGATACCCAACAGTCGATTGTTGTTGTCCTTGAGCCCCTTCTTGTTGCTCCTTGTACTGCTTGCCGGATCAGTCTTCTCCCAAGACCCTTCCGAATTGAGCGCAAATCAGCTGACCCTTCCGGATTGGGCGCAATTTATCATTAACGTGCTTAAATGCTCAAGTAACCCTACAGTACAAGCCTCACAAACGGCTACAAAATTGATAGTAACAATCCTGACTGATATAAATGCCTGTAACAACAATATATCTAACAACAACAAACGGGAGGGTCGGATCACATCTTGTCTGGGGGGATGATTTCTACTGATTTTTCTACTTTTTTACTGTTTTTGGTTTTTTTTCGATTTTTTTTATGGTTTTTGTTTTTCTTGGGTACTATACTACTTTTTTTTTGGTTGTATATATATCTTTAAATGTGTTTGGTCACAAACCTCTCAGGGAACGACGGGACCGCGAATCCCCCCACCCTTCCTGGTTCGTAAATTTTCGTTCTTAACTAGGTTAAAAAGCTATTCACGGTAATCCGGAAGGCTTCCGCGTTCCGAGCTACCCTTCCACCCCGGCGGTTTTGGCCTATTAAGGGCGTTAATGTGAGCATCCGCTCGGCGCGGAGTGCTCGTTAACGGTTCTGCCGGTCATGATGTTAAAAAAGAATAACACCCAGGAGCGCCATAAAAACATGTATGTAACATTCGCCCGGAAGATACATATCGACGGAGAACAAAACTAAGTCCTACGACGACTGGCTAACGTCTAAACAGAGCTTTGCATGCTTTTCACCGTCTCTACCAAGCCAGTACTTTCGGTGGTCTTTCTAACATCGGGTCGACAAAAAACGTTACTGCTTTCGGCTTCGGTCAAAACACTCAAATTAACTTAATTACATGCAGAAATAGTGAGCTCATGGCTGGGTCTCAGTATCCCCAGACCACGAGGTCACTCTTAAAAACAGGGCCACTACTACTTAATAAAATTAGTATTGTTTTTGTTCAGTAGATAAAAATCATCATCTCCATCGAAGATGGATCAACCCTTTCCCCCAACTCCTAGCTTCTCATTCTAGCAAAATGAATGCAGATGTTATTTAGATTCAATTCAGGACTTGAGAGGGAAGCTAAAAGTTCATATAAGATGATAAAAGTTTCAGTCCCGAAACCCCTCCTGATTCTCGAATCCACTGAATCAAGCACGTTAAGCTTGATTTCTCTGTAACCCGGAAGGCTGGTTTCCACCCCTCACCGTTGTCAGCAACTGCCTTGCAACTATTGCAGCGACACAATAGTTGCAACTTGGAGCGGTCTCTGCTACTTCTGCTTTTCTCTGATTCTGATTCTCAATTTTCTCGTTGTTGTCGTCGTCGCAACTATCGTTGTTGTGTTTCGTTTCGGTTTTTTCTCTAAAATGGCCGTTTTTGACGTTTCGTAGAATTGTTACGTCATCAAATCGAATTTTTAAAATTTAGGAATTCCCAAATCCTTCGGCCTTCCCGATTTGTCCAATCGTTCGAAAAACTTTCTTATTCCTTCAAAATCGCCAATTCGGAAGGTTCACTGCTAAAATTTCTAATATGCTGAATCTGCATTTTGATCCATTCTGGTCGAATGTCATATTTCGGCGACAGATACAATGGGCAATACATAGAAAATTCCTTCTTTAAAAAATCCGTCATAATCTGGAACAAACTAACAGATGATAAAGTCAACTTTAAAGGCATAGTAACATACAGAAAAGCAAAGATAAAATTCAAAAATTATTATTTATTATTATTTACAACAAGACCCCTCTGTGGCAACTCATGGTAAAATTTCATGGAAAAGCTTCAAGTTTATATAATAACATTTATTTATCAACCACCTTGAAGCTCTCAGGTGAAAAGTAATCATCGATAATTGTAATCGAGTTTGTTTTGTTTATTGTTATTGTAACTATGTGTATCTTATGATGTTATAATATTTTTATGAACTGATAGGAAAAAAAAACAGAAAACATTTGACATACACTTGTGTATTGAAATTAATTCCAATGTTCAATTAAAGTGTTATTTTTTTTACTCATTTTTAAATGAAAAAACTAACAAATGTCTTTCAGTGTATTTATTTTCCGGTATATCAAGTGAGAATGATAAAATTTTCTTTTGATTTTTGCCTTTATTCTTTTTTCGGTTTTGTGTTTTTTCTAGCTTGTGAAGAAATTGTCTTTGTGGTGTTCTATTTTTTCTTCACTATTTCAGATTTGTAGTTATTTGTATCTTTTCTACTTCTAGATCAATTTCTTGTTCCAAAGCAGCCACTGGACAATTTTTTTAGGTTTGTTTTTTATCAACCACCTTGAAGCTCTCAGGTGAAAAGTAATCATCGATAATTGTAATCGAGTTTGTTTTGGTTTATTGTTATTGTAACTATGTGTATCTAATGATGTTATAATATTTTTATGAACTGATAGGAAAAAAAAACAGAAAACATTTGACATACACTTGTGTATTGAAATTAATTTCGATGTGCAATTAAAGTTTTTTTTTTATCTTTGAATCGAGTGCTGGTTGATAGTTTTATCTCTTTGATCCTCTGTATTGATGAATTGGCCTAATTTCCTAATTATATAATTTTTAGAGCAGCATAGCTAGTACTCGTGTCAGTTTCGAAAAAAAGCTTCTGTTTTTTTTTTAAATTGGAAACTCAGGATTTAGCCATTTCTGTTTTTTTTTTGTTTTGTTGAATTGAATCCGCTGACTTTCCGAGTTTTTTTTATTAACTTCAAAAAACGATACTCGACAATTGCCTTGGTTTGCTGAAAAATCTAATTTTCTTCTTAGTTTGATCGATCATCTCCATATGATTCTCTGCTTTTTTGAGTGCTCATTCAATTTTGCAATGGTTCAAGCTTTCAAAAACAACAACTTGTACTTAATTAGCTTTGCAGAAGTATCACTCAAATGATTATTATGAGAAATGTCCAACCTGTCCATGATAGCCTGAGTTCGCCTCTCCATCATTGCGTCTATCTTTGTGTCAAGAGTCCCAAGAGACTGCTCTTGCTGAATTCTCAATTTCTCCATGTCATCTCTTAAGCGTAACTCTCTCTGTTCCGCTTCTCTTGTCATTCGCGACAAGTTCTTCGCTATATGCTCGTCCGTTCTTTCTTTCAAGCGTTTTTGCTCCTACCAACTTCTTGTCTATTGCGGTTTATTTCTTCCCGCAGACTTTCTCTTTCAATGTGAACTGCCCTTTCTAGTTCACTCATTCTTATGGACATCTGTTCATTTTATTCTCCTAAACTGTCCACTATGTTGTTTAAGGCTTCTTCTAGTGCTGCCCGTTATCCACGAGTGGCGTCACTAGTGGCGGTGTAACCCTGTCGGTCCCAGGTAGCTTCGTGCTGGTCGAGATCCGGGCCTTGACTCTCTGCCTCGACGTCTTTTCATTATCCACCTCAGGATCCGCCAATGCGTTGCCTAGCCCTCTGTTTCTACTCCCCCCAGTTTGCAGCTCTGAATTTGTCATAGTCGCGAAGTCTCTTGACTGGCCCGGTGTGTTTACTTCTTTGCTTATCGTTCTCACTACACCAAATTTGTCCCTGGTTCCAGTCTCTCTTCCGACGTATGCCTCATTCTCCTGGGTCGAACTATTGAGGCTGACTTGAGACCCAAAGTCCACTTGCTCTTCTTCGTCCTCCTCCTCCTGGGATTCACCTTCATTTCCTGCGCTCCCTCCCATGGTGAATGGAAAGATGTTTCCTAAGGTGTTCCTCATTCTTTCTGAGAACGATGATGACGTTGTTTGTTTCTCAGTCCCACCTGCCATCATAGTGTTGTCTGTTGAAGATCTTCTAGTTGCCGCTATTTCAGTTGAGATGTCGGACAGTTCCGACATCTCCTCTCGATCCAATGTCCCGGTGGAAGTGGCAAAATCATGGCCTTGTTCTACCGGAGTAGATTCACTCGCCAGCCTTCTGCCTCTCCCTTCCAGTCCATGTACTTCCTGGTTCTCGTTCATGGCATGGTCCGTATTGACCTCCAATCAATTCTAACAGTTCTTTTCGCTCTTCTGAGGTCTTCTAACTCCTTGTTTCAACCATTCTGCCTGAAACCGTCTCCCCTTTGTCGGTCCGGGCTCGTTTGATCCGATCCACAAAAGGATCGGTCATCGTTTTTCTTTGCTTTTTAGGTATGAATTTCCTAGAGCTTTTACCTCGTTTAGGTATCCTTGACTTGTCTAGACTCATTCTCAATTTGTCACTTGTTAATGCCTATACACTTAATTCGATTGCTAGTGACCTTATAGTTTGACTACCAATAATAATGACACAACACAATAAATTTCACAAGATTCTATCAAACAGTGACCACGAATCCCTGTATGTTATCAGAGTACAGTTTTGTATATAATTTATTCACACTAACCGATTATCGGTCGTAAGATTTGAGAACTAGCACAATGTGATGTTATCAGTCAATTTAAAAGATAGTGTACTCACTACCCAATCAAACACAGTTGATATTGATTTAAAATCAAAAACAAAAAAATATATATAATGACAGAATATGAATATCTCTATAAAAAAAAACGTATGTGTATTGTGATTTTAGTCGGTCGCAAAACAATAGTCGAACTTATATTTTAGAGAAAAAGCTTTCCCTGCTTGGTGCTGCACCAAACAGACAAAACTTTGAAGGCAGTAATTTTCTCAAGTGGGCGTCTATTGCACCCACCGAGTACTGTGTTACTTATCTGCCTTCGGACTGCCCGAGCTAGACCTACTAAAATCCTCAGGGCAGTCACTTTTCAAAAAAACGTATTGGATGTCAATCCACACCAATGAATTACGCTCTCTTTAGTTTAGACTTAGTGTCGCGAATATCCGAGTTCGGACCTGCTTTGTTTTGGTCTGGTTTTTATTGAAAGGCAAGTTACCAGTGCAGTCACTGATTCCTAGTCTGTCTGCTAATAACCTAAAATCTCTCACTTTAGTCTTTCTTCCGTTTATCTAAGTCCTTTAATAAAATAATACTCCTCCGGATTGGAGAAAAAATATATATATAGGACCCTTCCGGACTAACAAAATTTGGAGCCCTCCGGATTGGGACCCCTCTGAATTAGTAGATATAAGACCCCTCCGGATTGGGACCCCTCCGAATTAGCAAATATAAGACCCCTCCGGATTGGGACCCCTCCGAATTAGCAAATATAAGACCCCTCCGGATTGGGACCCCTCCGAATTAGCAAATATAAGACCCCTCCGGATTGGGAGCCCTGTGGTTTGTAATAGTAGCTTTTCGGAGATTTCCTTCTTTCCTATACCCCTCCGGATACATTCTCCGATGCAATTTTGCTTTTTCAATTAACTAGGAAGGGTATGTACTGCTTTCCTAGACCCTTCCGGATTGAAGTTAAGCCTCTTATTTGACAATTCACGCTAACGGTGAAGGGTCTTATCGCTAGCCCAACTTCGGCTCAATTCAGGTTTTCTTGTGCCTTTAGCCTTCCCTTTTCGTCTAGAACAGCCTAAAGTTACTCTATTCAACCGCTGTTACCTTTTGGGAGGGGTGTAAGGGCTTTCCTAAAAAAAATTTATAAAACGTGAAGGGTCTACCCTCCCAAATTGGTGAATTTGCTAAAAACAATCTCAAAAACTTTTCACGCTTACTTTTTCGAAAAACTTTTGTCTCTATCAGTAAGCTCAGCTAATTTCTGATCTATTGGTACCAAGATCAATTGGATATGCCCAGTAGTTCCTAAGTTATTAACCAAAACGTCTTTTTTCTAAAGTCAAGAAATTTCTCTCTTATAGGTTCCGCCTAACTTTTTCCACAATTCTGTTCTTTTCGACCTGAAAATTATTGATCCGAGCTCAGAAGGCCTATACTCTTCCATTTCAATGCAAAAGACCTGATCTAAAACGCTTTAGTTGAAAAAATTTGCGAAAAACTATGCTACCTAGACCCCTCCGGATTGATGAATCCACCAAATCAAACACGTTAAGTTCGATTTCTCTGCAACCCGGAAGGCTTTCGGGTAGCGGGTTCTAAAAAAAAACTCGTAGATTTACTAGTGGACGTTGTCCGAATAACTATTTTTACTGTTCTAACTCAAAAATTTCAAAACATTTTCTGAATTTATAGTGTTTCGTTTTCTCAAAAATCAAGAAAATTTGGTTTTTTGTTCCAAAATAGTTCCAACCACTTCCGCACTAAACTTAACCGGTTCTATCTATTATAGTAGTGCAGTTACGATGTAACACACTAATTTAGCGCTTTTTTCCGTTTCAAAAATTATCGATATCTCAAAAATCGCGATTTGTGGGGGAATCAAAATATCGCTATTTTGACCCTAAAAACCGGTCTGCTTTCTGTGTTTTTCACTGAAAAACGGTATAGGAGTAATAATATAGGCTAAATAAGTAATAATATTAGTAAAACTATACCCCTCTGGGTTTGTTTAATATCCGAATTAAGGTGCTTAACTCGGATATTCGCACTTCGGTGAAGGGTCACTACAGTGCAGCACTGTCGAGCCACCCACAGATTACTATCTTACTTTTTGTACCAAAAGGGATACAAAACTTGTTAACGATACCCAACAGTCGATTGTTGTTGTCCTTGAGCCCCTTCTTGTTGCTCCTTGTACTGCTTGCCGGATCAGTCTTCTCCCAAGACCCTTCCGAATTGAGCGCAAATCAGCTGACCCTTCCGGATTGGGCGCAATTTATCATTAACGTGCTTAAATGCTCAAGTAACCCTACAGTACAAGCCTCACAAACGGCTACAAAATTGATAGTAACAATCCTGACTGATATAAATGCCTGTAACAACAATATATCTAACAACAACAAACGGGAGGGTCGGATCACATCTTGTCTGGGGGGATGATTTCTACTGATTTTTCTACTTTTTTACTGTTTTTGGTTTTTTTTCGATTTTTTTTATGGTTTTTGTTTTTCTTGGGTACTATACTACTTTTTTTTTGGTTGTATATATATCTTTAAATGTGTTTGGTCACAAACCTCTCAGGGAACGACGGGACCGCGAATCCCCCCACCCTTCCTGGTTCGTAAATTTTCGTTCTTAACTAGGTTAAAAAGCTATTCACGGTAATCCGGAAGGCTTCCGCGTTCCGAGCTACCCTTCCACCCCGGCGGTTTTGGCCTATTAAGGGCGTTAATGTGAGCATCCGCTCGGCGCGGAGTGCTCGTTAACGGTTCTGCCGGTCATGATGTTAAAAAAGAATAACACCCAGGAGCGCCATAAAAACATGTATGTAACATTCGCCCGGAAGATACATATCGACGGAGAACAAAACTAAGTCCTACGACGACTGGCTAACGTCTAAACAGAGCTTTGCATGCTTTTCACCGTCTCTACCAAGCCAGTACTTTCGGTGGTCTTTCTAACATCGGGTCGACAAAAAACGTTACTGCTTTCGGCTTCGGTCAAAACACTCAAATTAACTTAATTACATGAATAAATAGTGAGCTCATGGCTGGGTCTCAGTATCCCCAGACCACGAGGTCACTCTTAAAAACAGGGCCACTACTACTTAATAAAATTAGTATTGTTTTTGTTCAGTAGATAAAAATCATCATCTCCATCGAAGATGGATCAACCCTTTCCCCCAACTCCTAGCTTCTCATTCTAGCAAAATGAATTCAGATGTTAATTAGATTCATTTCAGGACATGACAGGGAAGCTAAAAGTTCATATAAGATTATAAAAGTTTCAGTCACGAAACCCCTCCTGATTCTCGAATCCACTGAATCAAGCACGTTAAGCTTGATTTCTCTGTAACCCGGAAGGCTGGTTTCCACCCCTCACCGTTGTCAGCAACTGCCTTGCAACTTTTGCAGCGAGACAATAGTTGCAACTTGGAGCGGTCTCTGCTACTTCTGCTTTTCTCTGATTCTGATTCTCAATTTTCTCTTTGTTGTCGTCGTCGCAACTATCGTTGTTGTGTTTCGTTTCGGTTTTTTCTCTAAAATGGCCGTTTTTGACGTTTCTTAGAATTGTTACGACATCAATTCGAATTTTTAAAGTTTAGGAATTCCCAAATCCTTCGGCCTTCTCGATTTGTCCAATCGTTCGAACAACACTCTTATTCCTTCAAAATCGTCAATTCGGAAGGTTCACTGCTAAAATTTCTAATATGCTGAATCTGCATTTTGATCCATTCTGGTCGAATGTCACATTTCGGCGACAGATACAATGGGCAATACATAGAAAATTCCTTCTTTAAAAAATCCGTCATAATCTGGAACAAACTAACAGATGATAAAGTCAACTTTAAAGGCATAGTAACATACAGAAAAGCAAAGATAAAATTCAAAAATTATTATTTATTATTATTTACAACAAGACCCCTCTGTGGCAACTCATGGTAAAATTTCATGGAAAAGCTTCAAGTTTATATAATAACATTTATTTATCAACCACCTTGAAGCTCTCAGGTGAAAAGTAATCATCGATAATTGTAATCGAGTGTGACATTCGACCAGAATGGCCAAAATGCAGTCTCTGCAGAATTCGGTATTTTAGCAGCAAGCCTTCCGAATTGGCGATTTAGAACGGATAAGGACGTTATTTGAACGATTAGCCAAACGGTGAAGGCTAGAAGATTCTGGAATTCTAATTTTTAAAAATTCGAATTATGACGTCATATTTCTGAGAAACGTCAGAGACGGCCATTTTAGCTAAAATAGCAGAAAGAAGAGAACAACTTTATCTGCGATTACGAACAGTACGAAATCGAGACTAAAAGAACAACAACGAACTATCGAACAGCAGAGGACGTTCCGAGTTGCAACTATTGTGCTGTTACAATAGTTGCAAGGCCGTTGCGAGCAACGGTGAAGGGTAAAACCCAGCCTTCCGAGTTATTGTGAACTGGATATTAAGAAGCTTGATTCACCGGATTCAAGAATCCGGAAGGGTCTCGGGACGTGGACTTTTATGAACTTATATTGAATTTTAGCATCCGTCATGTCCTGACTTGAATTTAATTAAGATCTTAATTCGTTTTGACAAGAATGAGGAGCTAGAAGTAGGGGGGAAAGGGTTGATCCATCTTCGATGGAGATGATGATTTTTATCTACTGAACAAAAACAATAGTAATATGATAAGTAGTAGCCCTGTTTTTAGGAGTGACCTCGTGGTCTGGGGATACTGAGACCCAGCCATGAGCTCACTAATTTTGCATGTAATTCAGTTAATTTGAGCGTTCTGGTCGAAGCCGGAGAACAGTAACGTTTTTGTCAGCCTGATGTAAGAAAGACCACCGAAAAGTACTGGCTTGGTAGAGACGGTGAAAAACATGCAAAGCTCTGTTTAGACGCTAGCCAGTCGTCTTAAGACTTAGTTTTGTTATCCGTCGATATGTATCTTCCGGGCGAATGTTACATGTATGTTTTTATGGCGCTCCTGGGTGTTATTCTTTTTTAACATCATGATCGGCAGAACCGTTAACGAGCACTCCGCGCCGAGCGGATGCTCACATTAACGCCCTTATTAGGCCTAAACCGCCGGGGCGGAAGGGTAGTTCGGAACGCGGAGGCCTTCCGGATTGCCGTGAATAGTTTTTTTAACCTAGTTAAGACCGAAAATTCACAAACCAGGAAGGGTGGGGGGATCGGCCGTCCCCTCGTCCCCTGAGCGGTTGGTGACCAAAAACACTTAAAGATATAAGTAAAACCAAACAAAAAGTAGTATAGTACCCAAGAAAAACAAAAAACATAAAAAAATAACCGAAAAAACCAAAAACAGTAAAAAAGTAAAAAATCAGTAGAAATCATCCCCCCAGACAAGATGTGATTCAACCCCCCCGTTTGTTGTTGATAGATATATTGTTGTTACAGGCATTTATATCAGTCAGGATCGTTACGATCAATTTTGTGGCCCGTTTGTGAGGCTTGTACTGTAGGGTTATTTGAGCATTTAAGCACGTTAATGATAAATTGCGCCCAATCCGGAAGGGTCAGCTGATTTGCGCTCAATTCGGAAGGCTCCGGGGTGAAGACCGATCCGGCAAGCAGTACAGGGAACAACAGGAAGAGGCTCAACGACAACTACAATCGACTGTTGGGTATCGTTAACAAGTTTTGTATCCCTTTTGGTACAAAAAGTAGGATAGTAATCTGTGGGGGGCTCGACAGTGCTGCACTGTAGTGACCCTTCACCGAACTGCGAATATCCGAGTTAAGCACCTTAATTCGGAGATTAAACAAACCCGGAGGGGTATAGTATTACTAATATTATTACTTATATAGCCTATATTAATAGTCTTATATCATTTTTCAGTGAAAAACAACGAAAACAGACCGGTTTTTAGGGTCAAAATAGCGATATTTTGATCCCCCCACAAGTCGCGATTTTTGAGATATCGATATTTTTTGAAACGGAAAAAAGCGCTAAGTTAGTGTGTTACATCGTAACTGCACTACTGTAACAAGTAGAACCGGTTAACTTTAGTTCGGAAGTGGTTGGAACTAGTTTGGTACCAAAAACCAAATTTTCCCAATTTTTGATAGTAAGAAACACTAAAAATTTAGAAAATTTTTTGAAATTTTTGAGGTAGGACAGTAAAAATAGTTGTTCGGACAACGTCCACTAGTGAATCTACAAGTCTTAAAATCCGCTACCCGAAAGCCTTCCGGGTTGCAGAGAAATCGAACATAACGTGTTTGATTTGGTGGATTCATCAATCCGGAGGGGTCCAGGTAGCATAGTTTTTCGCAAATTTTTTCTACAATAGCGTTTTAGATCGGGTCTTTTGCATTGAACTAGAAGAGTATAGGCCTTCTGAGCTCGGATCAATAATTTTTAGGTCGAAAGGACCAGATTTGCGGAAAAAGTTAGGCGGAACCTATAAGAGAGAAAATTTTTTGAGTTCGGAAAAAAGACGTTTTGGTTAACAACTTTGGAACTACTGATCATATCGAGTTGATCTTGGTACCAATAGATCAGAAATTAGCTGAGCTTACTAATAGGATCAGAAATTTTTCGGAAAAGCGAGCGAGAAAATTTTTTGAGATTGTTTTTAGCAAATTACACAAATCCGGAGGGGTACACCCTTCACGTTTTATAAATTTTTCTAAAAAACCCTTATACCCCTACCAAAAGTTGATAGCGATTGAACTAAGTAACTTAAGACAGTTCTAGACAAAAAGGGAGGGCTGAAGGCACAAGACAACCATAATAGAGTCGAAATTAGGCAAGTGATAAGACCCTTCACCGTTAGTGTGAATTGTCAAATAAGTGCCTTAACTTCAATCCGGAGGGGTCTAGGAAAGGACCCTATACCCTTCCCAGTTAATTCAAACAGCATAATAGCAACGCAGAACGTATCCGGAGGGGTATAAGCTGAAATTAAGAAAACTACAAAAAGCTACTTTGACAGAGCTAAGGGCTCCGAAGTCAGAGGGGTCCGAATCCGGAGGGGTCTACTTTCCACAAAACCGGAGGGGTCCGAATCCGGAAGGGTCTTATAGTCGCTAATTCGGAGGGGTCCAAATCCGGAGGGGTCTACTATTAACTAACTCGGAGGGGTCCCAATCCGGAGGGGTCTATATTCTGACAGTCCGGAAGGGTCCTATTTGTGCCAATCCGGAGGGGTATTATTTTATTAAGGACTTAGGTGAACGAAAGAAAGACTAAAGAGCGAGAGGTATTAGGTTATTAATACACAGGCTAGGTATCAGTGACTGCACTGGTAACTTGCCTCTCAAAAAGAACCAGACTAATACAAAACAGGTCCGAACTCGGATATTCGCGACACTAAGTCTAAATTAAAAAGAGCGTGACTCATTGGTGTGGATTGAAACATAATACGTTTTTGGGGAAAGTGACTGCCCTGAGGATTTTAGTAGGTCTAGCTCGGGCAGTCCGAAGGCAGATAGGTAACACAGTACTCGGTGGGTGCAATAGACGCCCACTTGAGAAAATAACTGCCTTCAAAGTTTTGTCTGTTTGGTGCAGCACCAAGCAGGGAAAGCTTTTTCTTTAGAAGACAAGTTCGACTATTGTACTGCAACCGACTAAGAGTACAAGACACATACGTTTTTTTTATATATACATTCATATTGTGTCAATATATATTTTTTTTGTTTTTTGATTTTAAATCAACCTAAACTGTGCTTGATTGGGTAGTGAGTACACTATCTTTTAAATTGACTGATAACATCATATTGTGCTAGTTTCCAGATCTTTGGACCGATAATCGGCTATTGTGAATAAATTTTATACAAACTGTACTCCGACAACATACAGGGATTCGTGGTCACTATTTAATAGAATCTGGTGAAATTTATTGTGTTGTGTCATTATTATTGTTAATAAAACTATAAGGTCTCTAGCAATTGAGTCAAGAGTAGGCATAGGAAAGTGACAAATAAAGAATGAGTTTAGACAAGTCAAGGATACCAAAACGAGGTAATAGCTCTAGGAAATTCATACCTGAAAAGCAAAGAAAAACGATGACCGATCCTTTTGTGGATTGGATCAAGCGAACCCGGTCCGATAAAGAGGGGACGGTTTCAGGCAGAATGGTTGAAACGAGAAGTCAAAAGACCTCAGAAGAGCGAAGAGAACTGTTAGAGGTGGAGGTCAATACGGACCATACCATGAACGACAACCAGGGAGTAAATGGACTGGAAGGGAGAGGCAGAAGGCTGGCGAGTGAATCTACTCCGGTAGAACAAGGCCATGATTTTGCCACTTCCACCGGGACGTTGGATCGAGAGGAGATGTCGGAACTGTCCGACATCTCAACTGAAGTAACGGCGACTAGAAGATCTCCGACAGACAACACTATGATGGCAGGCGGAATGGGGAAACAAACAACGTCATCATCATTCTCAGAAAGAATGAAGAACACCTTCGGAAACATCTTTCCATTCAGCATGGGAGGAGGAGCAGGAAACGATGGGGAATCCCAGGAGGAAGAGGATGAAGAGGAGCAAGGGGACTTTGGATCTCAAGTCAGCCTCAATAGTTCGATCCATGAGAGTGAGGCACACGTCGGAAGAGAGACTGGAACCATGGATAAATTTGGTGTAGTGACAACGATAAGCAAAGAGGCAAACACACCGGGCCAGTCGAAGGACTTCGCGATCAGGACAAGTTCGGAGCCACAACCTGAAGAGAGTAGAACCAGAGGGCTTGGCAACGCGTTAGCGGATCCTGAAATGGATAATGAAAAGACGTCAAGACAGAGAGTCAAGGCCCGGATCTCGACCAGCACGAAGCTACCTGGGACCGACAGAGTTACACCACCACTAGTGACGCCACTCATGGATAACGGGGCAGCACTAGAGGAAGCCTTAAACAACATAGTGGGCAGTTTAGGAGAACAAAATGAACAGATGTCGATAAGGATGAGTGAACTAGAAAGAGCAGTTCACATTGAAAGAGAAAGTCTGCGGGAAGAAATAAACCGCAACAGACAAGAAGTTGACAGAAGCGAAAAACGCTTGAAAGAAAGAACGGACGAACATATGACGAGGAACTTGTCGCGAATGACAAGAGAAGCGGAACAGAGGGAGTTACGCTTAAGAGCCGACATGGAGAAGTTAAGAATTCAGCAAGAGCAGTCTCTTGGGTCTCTTGACACAAAGATAGACGCGATGATGGAGAGGCGAACGCAGGCTATCATGGATAGGTTGGAAGGGCTACTAAGCAGCAAGAGTGGACCAAAAGAAGGAGAGCCGAACTCGGGAGGTCCCAGCAGGGAACCGAGGGTGAACTTCAATGAAAGGAGGAAGACATATGGATCCACTAGAGGCAGGGGCAGTTCATCAGGCTATGCCACAAGGAGTAATACAGCATGGGGCCCGAACAGTAGAGCGAGTTCAACGGGGAACAAACAAACCTCGAACGAACGACCAACGCAAAGCACACATGCGACTGGGAGAAGCGATTCTGGCAACATGGGGCATACAAGCCCGAGGAGGAGTCACATGGGCCAAGCGGGAAACGCTCATGGTGATTCGGATTGTAGGGATGTACCGCACACAGAGCCTTCGACAAGGTGTGAGGACACTCAAGCGGGACACTCAAGGGATGCTACGGCTATGGCCACAGCATTTGAACCCCTGAACAGGTCTTTGGAGACATTCCTGACGCGGTTATCTAGAACCAATGAACGCAGTGAAAAGTCCAGAAGAGTCTTTAAGAAACCAAGATGCTACAAAGACGAATCTGATGGCTGTATTGATACCTGGATAGAGGTAATGAAGCTGCATTTCGAGGAAGAAGACTTGTCTGAGAGACAGGAATGCAGCGCGCTCACCAGCAACTTAGAAGGGACAGCCCTGAACTGTGTCATGGCCAAGAAACAGTATCAACGTGACACTGCTGAGAAAATCTTCGAAATTTTATTAAACCGTTTCGGATCAGGGGTGCAGGGGCACCAGGCGATGATGCGCTTCGAGAAACGGAGGCAGCGGGAAGATGAAACTATAGACAAGTTTCTCGATGATTTGGAAATGCTGAGAAGACGCAGCCAACCGGATGAGTCAAATCGAAGGATGAACCTGGCCGTAGCCTCAAAATTCATCGATGGTGTGAAAAACGATGAACTTCGTACGATGCTAGCAACGCATTACACACCACTATCAACTAATGCGCCAACACCGGAGGAGTTGAGACTCAAATCGAAAGAGTATCTATTGCTGAAACCTCCTTCGAGATCTGGATATTACAAGAACAATTATGGCAATTTTAACAACGGACCAGCGAACCAAGGGAACAATTGGTACAAACCGAGGGACGATATGGACAAGAGACGCTCTTGTGCTAATTGTAGTTCAACAGACCATCATGTGTCAGCATGCCCAGCTTATAAACAAGGCATGAAAGCAATAGGCTTTAGCCTCGAGGACGAAGATGCGTCAGAGTTGGAACATGAGGATTTCATGAGAGGAGTAATTGCGAAATTCGGCCCGAGGTGTTTCTTTTGCAACTTGGAAGGTCATTTTAAATCAGACTGTCCACAATTCTGGGATGCAGTGGCAGACATCAAGCATCCAAGGCATGAAGAAGCTTTATCAGGAGTGAAAGCAAGCAAGGCTCGACTTTTAAACGAAGCAGAGGCACGCAGGAAGGACAAACCTCAAGAGCTGGCGGCAAAGAAAATGCAAGCGGTAACAGGAGAAGCACGTGAACCGGAACCAGCAACTGCGGCCGATGACTTCAAGATCGATTATAAGGCAGCCGCAAAGGATGCTTTAAATAGAGTACAGCAGGAATTGGTGACGAAAGAGATCGAACAAAAAGTGAAACTTGAACTGGAAAATGAAAAGCTTCAGGAGCATCTGAATACCTTCGAAGCAACGGAGTTCGAGGAGACGAAAACACCAAGCAGTTTAGATATGAAACTTAAAGTGATCTCCGGTAAGAGGTTCGGCATGGCGCCGCAAGGAAAGAAGATACAGTCGATAATCTCAGTGGCTGGACACCAGGTAATAAGAAATTTGAGTGAACCATCAGAGTTCACTTTAATGCATTTGGACACATATGCAGATTATCTGAGGCAGGTGGAGCCACGCACTGAGTCGAGAGCTGTGCGAGCACTACTAACGACGGGTGGCCCTCGCATGAAGAAACTTCATGGACGCTAGTTGGAGGTCTATGGGCCGTATCAAATAATGCTGAACGTGGATGGAATCAGCATCTACACCAGGACTTACATAACAACAGATGATGACCAAATGGGGCAGATCTATTTGGGTGAAGAGGAACTCAAAGTCCGCAGGATAGGCCATGACGCCATGATGGAACAAGACGCGGTACATATTGGATATGAAGCAGATGTGACAGCACACCTGCTTGACACCAACGGAACAAAAATCGGAGTCACAGGGCTTCTGGACACAGGCGCGGTGGTGAGTGTGATGCCGATAAAAACCTGGGAGAGAATGGGCTTCACGCGGGAAGATTTGATTCCTACGAATCTCCGACTAGCCGCTGCAAATCGAGGAGCTATCTACGTAGCCGGAAGAACACCGGTGACGGTCCTTCACATGGGAGGACGGAACCTTTGGATGAGCTTCTTGGTGGTAGAGAATCTGGACGACGCCGACCAATTCAGCTTGGGCAGAGATTTTGTCAGGAACTTTGACGTGATGATTGACTTGAACAACGGTCTAATACGGATTAGAAACCCGGACCGAAAGTATGTTAAGAGACCAGTTAATAGGATAATAACAGATGAAAATAAGGTACCAGTTTTTTTGGATAGAAAAGTAAAGTTACAACCAGGACAAGCTGTAGTAGCAATTTTTAGAATGAGAAATTTAAATTCGTTAAGTGATAGCAAACAGGTTTGCTTAGTACCGAATCCAAATAGTCAGAGTTCGGTGATTTTAGGCCGGAGCTTCTCGGTAACGCGAAACGGACTGTGTGTCAGTGTGTTGTTGAACACACTGGACACCACGGTTTCAATCCAGCGTGGAAAGAAGCTTGGCTACGCCTTGCCGATGAGGACCGACTATGAAGAGACACAAAACTTGAAGAAATATAGTGTGAAAGACTGTCCTTATCATGCAAATAAGGATAAAATCTTAAAGAGAATTAATGAATTAAAATCTATTCATAAATTGTTTTCAATGAAATCCGAAACGGACGACGGCTTATCAAGCTGCTCGAATTTTCCGGAACGCCCCTCGTCATATGAACTAGATTCTGACAAACCGGTTTTGCCAGAAATAGAACATTTAAAAGGAAAAATAGGTGAGGGAGATTTTGAAAAATTGCGGGACCTCCTAAATCGGAACGCCGAGGTATTTTCAAAACATAAGGCGGACATCGGTTGCTGTAATTTCGTCGAACACGAAATCTAACTAGAAGAGGGTGCCGTTCCCCATAGGGAAGGCGCAAGGCGAATGACGCCACATAAATCGGAAGCGTGCCGAGCGGAAATAGAAATGTTGCTTGAATACGACATGATAGAACCCTCGAAATCACCATGGGCTTGCGGAGTAGTAATGGCGAAAAAGAAAGGGGGGCAGCTTAGATTTTGTTGCGACTTTCGTTACTTGAACGCGGTAACGATTAAAGATGCGTACCCGATACCGCGAATAGACGAGAGCCTATCCAAACTTGGTGATGCAAAGTTCTTCACCACATTGGACTTGGGTTCTGCCTTCTGGCAGGTTCCTCTGCGAAAGAAGGACAGGGAGAAAACCGGATTCGCGTGCGAATTGGGGTTGTACCAGTGGAAGAGGATGCCCTTCGGCTTGTGCAATGCAACAGCAACCTTTCAAAGGCTGATGGCTCAGGCTTTGACAGGAGTGACCAAAAAGTACGGGAATCTCTTGATGTGCTACGTGGATGACGTAGTCATAGCGACACCAACCCTGGAGGATCACATTGATCGACTCGATGAGGTCTTCGGATGTATGAAAAGAGCAGGCTTGAAATGCAAACCATCGAAATGTGAAATCCTTAGGGATTCGATCAAGTACCTGGGAAGAATGGTGGACAGGCATGGTGTGAGGCCAGATCCGGACGCAGTGGAAGCAGTGTTGACATGGAAAGCTCCGAGAACGGACACACAGCTCATGAGCTTCCTAGGGTTTGCCAATTACTACCGAGAATTCATTAAGGGATATGCGGACAAAGTGTATCCGATGCAGAAGCTGATGCGCAACAAAGGGAAGAAGTTCGAATGGAACGATGAAGCACAAGTTGCTTTCGAGAACATAAAGCGGGAACTGTGCGAAGCGCCAGTGCTAGGCATGCCTACAGAAAAGGGCATGTATGTTCTTGACACGGACGCATCGGTGGTGGCCATCTCAGGAATCTTGCATCAAGAGCAAGAATGGAACGGAAGAACAGTTCTCCGTCCCATTGCATACGGCAGCAAGGTCCTGAGTGACACAGAGATGAAATATGGCGCACCAAAAGCAGAAATGTTTGCAGTAGTTACCTTCGTGGAGAAGTACCGTGCATACTTGGGGAGCGCTCCCTTCAAGTTACGCGTGGACAACAGAGCGTTATCCTGGTTGAAGACCTACTCGATGGATCAGAGTTATATTGGTAGATGGATAGTCAGATTGGATGGCTACCATATGATAATCGAACATAGGATGCGTGATAAACATCAGAATGCTGACAGTCTCAGCAAGAAAACTGAGTTCTATGAAAGATTGGAGCAGAAGCAGGCCAATCAGGCGGAAGTAAAGGAGGGATTCTCGTTTCTGGACAAAGAAACTTATGAAGCGCTTCCCTTAACGAGATGGTTGGATAAGTCTGGACATCCAATTCCAGGGCATCCTGAGTTACCTGTAGAGAAAGCAGCTGAGATAAAGATCCTGTCCAAGGAGGATCCAGTCCCCTTAGATTTGTTGCTGCGCTCGAACCTGGTCCAGCAAGAACTCTCTCGCATGAATATAAACAGCCTCTCATTATTGGATAAAACGGTGCAAGTCACACCACAAGTAATGCGGATGCTGGGTGGATTGTTAGAAAGAGAAGTGACCAGAGATGACCCCGAGTGGACAGCAGCAGTGGCATCGCTAACAGTCAGTGAGAAAGTGAAGATCATGCCGTCCAGACAACAGCACGAGGAGAACAAGAGGGATTGTAGGACAATAGTTCAGCAACTAGTATCCTCAATACCCCAAGAGATTTTAACCAGTACTTCTTACGGACGGAAAGAACAGGGGAGCAGCAAGCGAAAGAAAACCGTCACCTTTGTAGACCGGGAAAAAGAGGGTGAAGAGGTAGAACAAAATCTGCTGCAAGACTATTTGTCCGGGGAGAAGGATGAGGAGAGAAACCAGCAATCACAAGATCAACACCCGGAACAAGTGAATTTGTCCGGGGAGTCCGAGATAGACGAGAAAATTCCTGATGAGAAACAGGACCTAGAGAACAAAGTTTTGTACGGGGAGTTCAGATGGATGCGAAGGAAATACGGACATGATCTGGAGGAGCGTGCAGTCTCCAGCACAACACCTTCGACGGATGATAAGTCAGAAAGCTCGAGAATGGAAACCTATTCAGACAGGGATTCGACCTCGGGATCGGAACTGTCAGAATTGGCGATACACATGCTACTAGTGGAAACTCGGGCGAGAAACCTGGACAGGGAGGTGTACCAGGATCCTGACAGTGATCGCTACCTAATACCAAGCGAAAGAGTCTTTGACAACGCAGCGGATGACTTAGAAACGATAGCGGTATCGAAACGTTCGATAAGCCTGTTGCCGCAGAAAGAGGTAGTCAGGACTGATCTTCAGCCGTTTCAACAAGAAACACAACCGTTGGCGAAGATATGGTGCGTTAAGATGGAAGAAGACACACATCAGCCCAACGAGCTGAACAGTCAGATGAGAGTCATGAAGACGTACTTGAAGGCGAGATACAGACTCTCGGACCTTCTAAGGGCGCAGAGAAATGATCGCATGACAAGCAACCTAAAAAGGTGGATAGAAAACGGTGCACCTGACAAAGGTGACCTGGAAGAAGACAGCTATAGGATCCTGAGACAATACTTCATGCAGAAGGAGGGGAGATTATATCTGAACAAGGACGGGATCGTGGCTTGCAGGAGAAGAGAAGAAGACAAGGTCTTATACAAATATAACGCGATAGTGTTGCCGCAACTCTATCAGACAGAACTATTATTCAGGTCGCATGATCAGATGGGCCATCAAGGGATCGACAAAGTGTATCAGAGGATCCTGAAGCGCTTTGAGTGGCCTGGGATGAAAAAGGCATGCGAGAAATGGGTGACAGCATGTCTGTCATGCCAACAGGTCAAGGATCCTAGGAAGTTGCGATTTCCTTTACAATCAATTGAATCGTCTGAATTCAACGAGGTGGTGCAGATAGATCACCAGAAGATATGCATGACAGACAGCGGTTACAACCAAGTCTTGGTCATGATAGATCACTTCACGAAGTATGCAGAGGCCGTGCCCTGCATAACTGCCTCAGCGGAAGAGACATGCGACCACCTGATCAATACGTGGATAGCAAGACACGGATGTCCAATGACGTTTCAATCGGACAATGGAACGGCTTTCGTAGGCGAGCTTACGAAAGAGCTTATGAGACGGTCACAGGTCGCTCAGGCTCACTCCACGACATACCACCCTCAGACGAATGGCTTAGTGGAAAGACAGAATAGGACGTTAGTATCGATGCTGAGAGTATACTGTTCCAGGTATATGACCGATTGGGACAGATACCTTCCACAGGTGATGGGAGCTTATAATAGCACGCAACACTCCACCACTGGAGTCAGTCCACACATGATGCTGACGGGACACGAGAAATCTTTACCCTTGACATTCTTCTACCCAGAGTATGAGGGAAAGAAAACATCCCCACAGGTCTACGTAAGGGATGTGATCAGACGCCAACAGGAGTTGAACGACTTGTGTAGACGAAACACTCAGCAGGCACAGGCAAGGCAGAGGAAAAGATTCGACAAGAAAGCAGCTGGTGCAAAGGCTTACTCGGTGGGAGACTACGTATGGGTATTTCAGAACGTTATACCACCGAAAGGGACAAAAAAGCTTCTGAAGAAGTGGAGGGGACCCTTCATGATTACAGAGGTGCACCAAGAGGGACGCTTTTATAGACTGAGTACTGGCCGAGCCGCCCACTACGAGAACATCAAGCCACACAATCCATCGACAGAAGACTGGTGTATACCTGCAGACATGGAAGAAGGGGATTATCTAATGATGGATCCTGCTTGTGAGGTCAATGAAAAAGGCACCAGGGAGAAGAACGATGGAAACGAAGTCGTAGAGGAAGGTACGGATACACCATTGGACCTGGATCCAAACGAACAGATCGAAGCGGACGATGAAACCTTGCCCTACGCAGAGGAAGATTGGCAGGATTCCGAACAGACAGAGGTTCCCAAGAACATGGAACCAGATCTTCCGTTCACGATGCAGACTCGTCAGAAAGACGGGACGAGACTAAGAAAGAAATACAATCCTTACGGTGACGACTTTGTAGTGGATAGGATAGATCTAAAGAAAATAGTGGAGGAAGTAGTGGGTTTAGAGGAAATAACAGTGTCACAGGACATTGGCATAGTCGATGACCACAACGATGAGTGGGTTGACGACTGGTCGAAACCCGAGGTGGAGTTCGACGATGAGCAACAGCAGTCAAATGAACAAGACCTGACGAACCTGCGTGTCTTAGAGTGGCTGAACGAAATGACATCAGACCCTGAAAAGACCAGCGTTACGATTCAAGACGTAGATCGCGAAAGCGCTAAATACATTAAGACCGAACGAGATGATCCTTCCTGGGCTGCCCAGGAAGGACAACTTCTCATTCCAGCTTCTAATCTTGACTTAATACCCGGTATGCGATCGACGGGGACGCCGATGGATATTTTTGTCCGGGGAGTGGGGGTAGGACTTACCCACACTGAAAACTTGATAATAAAAAAATTGAGAATAGCAAGAGAAACAGGAAACTTAGAAGCAGAAACAGGTGAAGAACCTAAGAAACCTGACATAGGCAGGGTAGTTGAGTCATATTTTAATTTACCAAATGAATATTCTAGTAACATAATACTAACAGACAGTGATTTCATACTCACAAACAGAACATGTGCGGTAGCTATCACCGCAGACATGAGTTTTAGGACGGCGCTAGCGGCAGATTTTAAGAGGGAATATAAAAACGTGGAATTCCTTTGGAAGCAAAGACCAGGGATAGGGGGCGTAGCAGCCTTACCCCCGGCGGTGTCGCAGATACCGGGAAAGTACTTATGCTTCTTGGTAACGAGGGCGACAGAGAAGCAGCACGTGGACCCAGAAAATCTAGTCTTGTCTTTGACGAGGCTGAGGGACGTCCTTGTGGAAATGGACGTGAAGGAGCTTTCGCTTCCAGTGTACGATCCAAATAGAGGAAGACTGCATCCTCGGGAATTATACGCGCTTGTACACGTGATATTCTCTGATACGAACATACAAGTGTATCTACATAAGAAATATTACTTAAGTATAGGCTGAGTGATGAGCGAGAGGGTGTTAGGCCAAAGACCGAGTTACATGTAATATGTGATATGTGTGTCATGTTATGTTAAGTTATGTTATGTTATGTGTTAGGTTATTAAGATCATGGGTAAGTAGGGGTTAGTGACCATGAACAACTAAATGACGATCTTGGGAATAGATCCAAAGTTTGGACTGTCCAATCTTAGGTCGAATTCCAAAATTTTAGAAACCAATTGATTTTAATAAATTTTAGGATAAATATCTTTTTATCTGAACTGTCTTTAAGCAAATTTTAACGATGTATGTTAGGGTGAAATTGACAAGTGTGACATTCGTGATTTCTTTTCTAGATCCTGATTGATCATTTAATTGCTCACTTGAGTCAAAACTTGAAATCGAAATCAAATCAAACTTGGAAAGAACAGTATGGACAATTTCAACCTGGATGAATTGATGGACCTGGCAGAGGCATATGTAGGACCGATGGTAGATGCGATCTATCGTCGGCTGATCGAACGAGACTTCGCTCTGGAGGACCCAGAGGTGGTCATGTTGCTGACCGCCCTGATTAACATCTTGGGGCACGACAACCGTGGGGACCGCCCCACGGAAGTCCTGTTGATGGCAGCATATGGAGAGAGAGGAGTACTAGACCGCCCGAACATGAGAGTGATGAGGTGGAGAAACGGGGCTCTCTCAGGGAGTGACTTGGCGAATGAGCCTGGGTTGGGAAGTTCTAGGACTTACCAACCAGGTGAGATGCCAATGCCCTCTAAGCCCAAACCTGGGCTGACGAGAATGCATCGGGAGATGAACAGCGAGGCGACCTCGTCTGGTTCACCACTGAGAGTAGCTGTGCCACCAAAAGGGGCGAAAGTAACACAGAAGGTTCAGACGAACCAAACCATACAAGATCTGGACGAGATGAACGATCAGTTGAGAAGTACGAAGAAGGAGTTAGACGATATGACGAAGACCATGCTGGCGATGGAGGAAGACCGGGACATGTGGAGAAAGTTGTTTGAAGACTGCAACAAAAAGCAGGGTCAAGAGATCGAACGCTTAAGGCAGGAATACAAAGAGCGATCGGAGCAGGTGGCGTTGACGACGTCCATTGAGAAAGTGATACCTGCAAGGGATATTCCTCGTGGGCAGTCCCCGATGGAGCTCTTGACACCTCGAGAAATGAGTCAAACAACGGAGACACGGCTTCCAGCAGAGACGAACCGAGTAACAATCCCGGATCCTAGTGACACCTTGGGTGATCCCGTCGTAGAACAGACAGTGAGAAAACTGATAGAGACCGCTGGACGATTGGTCGCTAACAAGAATGCACCAGGTTCCGGGGTGACTGCACCCTATGGAACGATTGACGATACGGGCAGAGTACAACTCTCCCAGACAATAATCAGACAAGGGATAAGTGACGTGACGCCACTCAGGGGGAGTTCGAAGATCACAGGGAGAAAAGTAAGGAAGATGCCAGCGAAGAAAGTGTCTCGTGTAATGGACGTGCAGAAGAATAATCAATTAAAGTATAATTTCACGGGAGTTCCGGAGACAGATCCGAGAGCCTGCTTCAATCGAGCTACCTGGAGCCCGGCTGTGAACCTGCAGCAACCACCACTCGGGACATCTCACCTGATATTGGGAGACAGCTTAGTCCGAGTGCTAACGAATTTGAGGACCTCATGGGTCACCACGGTGATGGCCTTTGGAGGCGCGACAATTGCCCAATTATACCGGATGGTGGAGCTGATGAATCCCGGGAGGATACCCAGTGTGATGATATTAGTTGGGACGAATGATATCTCCAAAGGATCAGACGAGCAGGAAGCACAGTGGGAATCAATGATGGTGTGTTTGTTCACCACTCTCTGGCAGAAGTTCAGTTGCGCGGTACTGACCGTTTGCACGGTGCCAATGAACGCAAGAAACCTGACAGCATCAGGAAGAAGGCACAACGAGGGAGTCATGAGATGGAACAACATCTTAAGAAACCTAGCAAATCGAAATGCCGGAAGAATGATCCTTATGGACATTGAACACGAGTTGAGAGCCATGGAGCAAGCCAGACTGACTTCGGATGGCATCCACTTTGACACAATCGAGGGACAAGCTTGGTTGAATCGAGTCTTCCAAGAACGGTTGGACGAGTTAGAAGCAGAACTCTCTGACACAGGAGTACTGAAGGAAGAGGGAACGGTGAATGATACGGTGATCACTACCTTTGTGCCTCCTAACCTGGAAACGCGTTTGGGTACAGTCCCAGCCGCAATAAATTACCGGCAACAAAGCTCCAGCGAATCAGGTCGAAGAACTGACGTGCAGGATTGGTTGGGAGAAGCACCGACGAGGAGGACAATTCATCCTAGGAGAAGGATAGGACCCGTCAACCAACCAAACGAAGGAGTAGCAGGCACGTCCAGATCAGACACTAGATCGGAGACAACGAGTAGCAGTCGAGAAGAGAGACCGAACAGAGGCTCATTGTTATGGTCTAGACCCATGCCGTCTCCCTGGCACATATACAAAGAAGAACTGATGAAGCTGGACCTGCAGAAAGTAAGCTTCATCGAAGATGCAAGGAGGATGCTAAATGGAGCGACGCTATCCGTCAGCAGATTATACTCAATAACCGGCGTAGACTGGTTGATAGCCGCTAGCATAAATTTCAGCTCCACGACAGCCTTAAGATTTGCTGACTTGGAAGGACTGCCCTCCAATAACACAATGGGACCTGTGAATGCAAGACCGTTGCAGGATGTCAGATTGAACCATGAGGAGAGGAATCGTGAGGAAAGGCCAGGAAGATTCCTGACGGCGAGAGCGCCAATTGGACAACACGTGAAGATATTCAGGCAACTGACGACACCACCTAGTCATGTGAAGGAGAGAGTATACCCAAAACAAGTGAACCAAGATGGTGATGCCCAGAGATATGGCGGATTGACAGCAATAAAGAAAGATGAGAGCATCTTCGCCGCCTACGACAAAGCAGAAATGAGAAAGGCCAAGATCATGGTAGTAGCGAATTCAGAGTTCGTGTACACCTCTAAGTCTTTGTTTTGGCCGGACGTCATAATGCTGGCCGCAGTTGACCTAGACCTATTGCAATCAGTGTCATTGGCTATAGGGGTACAAAGGCAGACAGAAATGAACCCGATAACGATTGTGTTTGCTGGCATCAATGACCATCTACACAGTAGAGGTTTTCTGAGCAGGCTCAGAGATCCTGCAACAGCAGAAAACGCAGTATGGCCCGCGATAAAAGACATCCTGGAGTCAATGGGTGAAGTGGTAGACGCGACAAAGGAGGGAACATTCAACAAAGTGACGTTGAGAGTAGTATTTGCGTTGTCTCCGGGATATGCATATCTCCCGGATGGACTGAAATTTGTGTATGCAATGGTAGCCTTACTTTCGGAGGGAAAATATGATGTGATCATATCAGCCCCGAATCGCATGATAGAAATGGAGAACCTGAGGCCACTTAAGGCTGAACTGCCTGCAGTATGGTCAGATATCTCAAACGCGATGAGAGGGTTCAAGGACCACGCGCTACACATGTTGGTGTTGGACGAAGTGCTGGGGTTGGAACTGTCCAACTTCAGTCGGCAACTCAAACTGAAACCAGGAATAGATGACGACCATCGAGTGATTACGGCAATGTCCAACGACTTGTGGTTCCGAGCAATGGAAGTGGCGAGTGAAGACACGAGAAGAAAGAATTCACTGGAGACGAGAGCTCATCTGGAAGCGATGGTGCTGAGAACCAAGCCGGAAGCAAACCAGTGGCTACACCTGAATCCGAGAGTAGCGGCATTGGGTGCAGATGCTTTTCAGCAAGGCCCAGTAATGATCACTAAGATGTACGCCTACTTGTTGAAGGAGGTGAACCTGGCGGAAAATGCCGGAGAAAAGACAGCTGAGTTCGTGAACAGAATGTGTCAGATTACTCTGGAAACCTTCTGGACCCAGGAAGTGAAAGGACAGGAGGGATTTGAAAGGACAGACAGCATGCTAGAAGGGTTGGGAGCCGGATGGACCGCGTCCTTCTTGGCAAAAGTCTACCCGAAAGTCTCGCACTACTTGATAAAGGAATTCCTCCAAGCGGTAGTGAAAGTATCGATAGTGGAATTAATAGCCCTGTTTGTGACATTTGGAGCGGAGAATTTCGTGAAAGGACCGGTGATACTGCTTACGGATGGAATACAGAACCTGCGACTAGATGGACTTTTGACATTGATCGCAATAACCCACGGAAACTTGGGAGGGCTGATGAAACTGGCACGTTGTCCAGAGCAGATGAAAGAGAGAGTGAGGAATCTGGATATGAAGAAATCCACAGACTCGTGGAACAAAATAAGAGACCTGAGACACACTCTTATCCAGTATCTCTTGCAGCAAAATCGCTTTGGAACCGGAGAAGACGAGACAATTGAAAGAGAGGAAGATGTTAGACGACATGTTGGAGGCATGCCGCTGTTAACAGATTTGAGCTTAGCTATGAGAATCGATCCCTTGGCACTGATCAGAGGAGTCACGGAGTTCGTGACAGTGATCTATGGACCAGCAGTCACCTTTGCGTTCCCTGACGTTAAAGTGGAAGCATATAGGAGGTCGGTGTTGCACCTGAACCTCATATCGGCAGTGGACGGTAGTACACTGAACTGGTGTGAGCAGCACGCATTGCGAGAGCTCATGAGTGAAGATCTGTTATTTGCGAAAATATCGGAGCCAGAGATGACAGTCATCAATTTTGATGATCACTTCTGTGACCGCATGGGAGAAGTAGAAAGAGGGCACATCGAGGTGTTTCCAAAGCTTTGGAATCTGAGGCCCTATGACAAAACGAATGGCGAAATGACCAGAGTGCCTCGTCTCACAGCAGCGTATCACAAGGTGAGAGAAGAGACGAAGGACTGGGGCGATTACAAGAAGCTACCCGAAGCAATCCCTGAATTCCCTCTGATAAGAAGGATGTTGCTCGGAGCAGTCTCCGTAGTACAAACTCCTAGGTTGAGAGCATTCGAAACCAATGAAAGGAGAGTAGGGAATTTCTCGGCGACGATGGATCCATACTTCGTGGGGAGAAATGTCGCCGTGTTACAGTACACACGATTTGCGTACACGGATCAAGCGACGAGAAGGCGAATAAGCAACGCCGCTACTCCCAAGCCTGAAGGATTTGATGAGGAATGGAGACGACTAGGCTCAGCTCCAATGAGGATGAGAGGCAGGACTGAATTGCCTGAAGCCTCAGTAATCCTGATTAGTGTGAGAAAAGAGATGAAAGTTGCGGGAATATTGCAGACGAGAATTTTCCTAGCACCCTTCGGCTGCGAAGAAACTAAAGTGGTCCATGGAGAGGAGGAAGATAAATCAGCCGGTACATTGCTCATACCGAGATTCCAGGAAGAAGCTGATGATGACAAACAAGGACCATCGAACTCGAATGGGGACAAGTCAGAAGGAGATGACGGACAGGGTGGAAACCGTCAGACGGAAGAACCCATGCAACAAGATCAAGCTGGTGGGGAAGACGACAGGGCATCGACAGGAGGAACATCCAGCCTGGATTTCAATATCTTCAGTGATCTTGAGAATAATGCAGACACGTTGGAAACGACTGAGCCAGCGGATGAAGGCATCTCGACACTGGAACCTCCGTCAGCCTTTGAGGAAATGAAACGGAATTTGCCGGAGAGCAGCTCTCCTGGCAATACAAGAAATAACGATCAGAGAATCCTCATGGAATCACCTCGGAGGAGAAGAATAGAGGCCTCAGCCAGAGTACCTTTCTTGGGAACGCTACCCGAAGAAGAATGGGAAGTACATCACCGAGACCACGAGAGTAGGACGGGATGTAAGCTGGACAGAGTGGCGTTCATGGAAGAAGTCTGGACTGTGATTCAGAGCTATGGGACCCAGTCCATTCTCAAAACAGGTCTCAATCAACCCTTGATGAGAGAAGTACTTGACAAGCTTGATGAGTGTGAAGGGAGACTGAGTGAGTTATTGATCGACTCAGCCACTGATGAGAGTGAAGCGAATTCTCCCATCAAGATGACACCGCAGGACAATGAAGGAGAGGTGGTGTACCTGTCAAGGACCAGGAGAGGAACGATGCGATCGAAAATGGTGATTGATAAAATCAATGCGATGAAAATGAAGTTAGGCAGCAGAGTGATGCCGAAGAGGATTGGAAAGACGAAAGTGGATTCGGAAATATCGATGAAAGCTGGTAACTCAGCGAAAAGAAAACGAGTTGAGGAAGTCATGGATTTGGGGCAAGGTGATTACCAATTGTCTGGCACAGATAGAATATTAACTGATATAGCGATGGTGCCACCCATTCTCATGGCGGGGTTAAAGTCAACTGGTTATAAATCCAAAAGGAGTGACCGCACTCTGACTGGAGCGACTTTAGAAATGGAAATACTCAGTCAATGTGGAGAGAGTAAAAGGAGGGACTTCAAGCCATCTCCCATGAATCATGGAAAGGGAAGTGTTGCAGGACAACTAACACCAGTGGAATACAACAGACTGACAGTGTCTGAGACAGTGTCGATAGATGAACCCACCGGTGGATACATGGAGATGTTGGAATACCGAAACTCGGCTAGAGGGCATGTAATGGCCCTGGAAGAGGAAAAAGCCATGGAGGGTTATCTGGAAACAATGTTGCAAGGCACCACCCTCAAGCAGAAGGCGTACGGAACTTTGGCGTCGTCTGACATACAGGCGGAGACGATCGAGCAGTTGGTGAGCCTTCCATGGAAAGCAGTAGTATTGAGGTATTTCGAAGAGGAAATGAGGACTACGCCAAGAATACATGCTCTCGTGGCAGTACCTTACGTAAGGACGGAATTACAACTCAGGCTCGCCTGGTGCATGATGGGACTGACTCGCGAAGAATATGATTCAGAAGAAAGGAAGAGATCAAAAGAGGAAAAAGTTTTCCTTATGACGAATCTGAGGGATCTGATAGTCCAGGAGGGAGCAGCAGTAGCGTGTGCAAAGCGGAGAGACGCTCTCTGTTTCATTCGATTCCTGATAGAGCAGATTTCAGTACCTGCATTAAGCACTTGTGTTAAAATGTTGAAGGAAGGCGATGAGCGAACGAAAGCCATGTTCTTGCTAGCAATGCTGGATATGCAGCAAAGTAAACCGATGAGGGTGAACATGAAAGAACCTGAAGAATTGGAACCCATGAAAAAGATAGACGAGATCAGGAGATTCTCAAACAAGGAGTTGAGGCTCACTAAAGAATCTATGGGAGCATTGCCGAAATCCAGTGAATACTGTGGACCGATCAAGAAGAAGTCATATAGCTATGTATCCGGGATTATAGGGATGGCATACAATCCTTTCCTGAGTGAAGACATACGTGATTGCTTCTTTGATTATGAGCAGGCGGTGTTACTAAGATTCTGGACGTCCAGAATTGTGACGACTAAGAGCGTTAACAATCCACAGGCCAAATTGGGATTGGTCTTGGAAGAAGAGGTGACTGCACCTTCAGTACCAAAATCCGACAAGAGAGTGGAATTTGGGTTGGGATTCTCAGATGAATTACTGAGAACGAGCTTGATGGCAGTGTGGGAATTGATGAAGCCATCGTGGTGTCCTAGTCCCAACGCTGACTCAATATTACGGGCGACACAGGACATACAGAGGGAACTGAATGTGGACTGTAACCTGCGTGACCTCAACATCATATATAATGTGATGACAACAGCCTCTAAGAGCAACGGAGAAGATAGAGTGGAGTTGCCTGGCTGGGGACCAGAAGACTGGGTCAAACCTGGTAGCTGTCTGGCGGAAGTCTGTGGACTAGAGGGTCACGTTTGTGGAAGTCTAGACTGTGTGAAAACCCTGGAGAAACAACACAAGCAGTTGACGGTATTGTTTGGAAATGTAGTGATGAAAGCAAGAACGGAAACGGAACTGATAGCAGATTGCCATGGAGGAACCGATGTGAATCTAGTGACAGCACTAGGATTCTACAGCATGTTTGGTTCTTTAGAGTCACTATTGAATCTAGAACAGAAACATGAGATGGTCACAGCCATCAGCGTAGAAGTATTCCCAGGAGTTCTGCAGACTGAGCAGAAGTATATAGGAAAATGGAGGGAAGCAATCGAAACGGAGATGAACATCAGACACAGCGAAACTTATTGTAGACCATCAGGAGCACGATATTTGGTGGGTTCAATGTTGGCTCCAATGTGCAAGAGCAAGTATCCTGTACATTTCGTAGCTGTGGATGTGAAGAGTACAAGAACGATTGTGGATCAAGCCTTTTCAGTGCCGAAGTGCGTGAGGTTGGCAAGAATGTCTGAAAAGTCTTACGAGTTACTGTGTAAGATTTTCTCAGCAGTTCCAGAAAGAACCAAAGAGGAGTTGGAGTCAATACTAGGAAGGAAGTTCATGGGATATGTGAGCGGGAACTTCAGTGACTTTGAAAAACAGAAACAGAGAGGATCAACTGTCACAGATTACAATGCAGTAGATGAGAATGATGAGATCCACCGAGTGATGATGGAAGTGGAGCCATTGCTGGAAGCTTCGGGAAAACGGAATTGGAGGAGCATCATGTTGACACATGACGAGTTTCCTTGCCACTGCTTGCTGCAGACCTGGTGGTATCCCAAGCGTAGTAATCTGGTGTTGATCTGGGACTCTGGAGAGCTGCTCTCCATGGGTTTACCAGATTCATCACAGCCCATAACAATAGTGATAGTGGGAGTTATGATGGCGATACGATGGCTGGAAGCTCATGTGAGAGAAAATAATAGACAGGAGGCACCGACGAGAGAACAATTGCAGAAATTAGATTGTCTAAAAGATTTAGATCTTTTTGAGACAATGTGCAAAGTTCTAAACATTCCGATGGAAGTGAAGAAGATATGGGCAAGAAAACGATTGATGCCATGGTTCAGAGCTAACATGACTGCATGGTTGTACGAGTATGCGAAAAAGCATATGTCGAAACATGGCAGAGTGTACAGTGAATATCAGCTGGACATTGGGGCAGGAGCTTTCAAGCGAGCTTTCGTGACCCATCGGAATGCAGTGACCACCGCTGTGAAAAGAATTTCCAGGACGAGCGAGCGTAGTGGAAGTGAGAGGGCAGAGATGCTGAAAGAAGATTTGGAAAGAAACGTGGCGTTGTGTCTCCACAACAGCTTCTGTAGAAACAGAGAATCAAACGTGGATCCCCTACCTTGCTGTAAACAGAGGGTGGAAGAGCAGAAGTGTTGGAGGACGGCTTCCAACAGCGTCAGGATAGTCAATGACGTGCTACAAGACACGGAGACCGAGAGTGCAGAGTCAGCGTCACAGGAGGAGGAAATGGAGCATTGATGAATGGTCGAGAAAACAAGAGGCAACAAGAAAGAAAATTAGAAGAATTTAGAAGTTTTAGAACTTCTAAACGACGAAAAAAGAAGAGAACAAAGGGATGATGAAGAAAAGTTAAAACTCAGAATTGTTTTATGTGTGTGAAAAACTCAAGTGAGAAACCAAGCAACCAAGTTGTAATTGAAAACTGAAACATTTAAGTTGAGTTTGGAAATTGTTGCATTTATAAATTTGCATTTTGGTTTTAGTTGAAGTGGCTTTAGAGACACTCACTTATTATTTATTTAGAAAGGCTTGAGGGAAGAGTATATTTAAATATTCCAGCCTGCATGATTGTTTTTAATCACTTAGGAAGACTGATAACTTTGTGGTGACATGAAAAACTTGAGTAACTTCTTGAGGAGGGAGGTTGTTGCATTGTTCTTTCTAACCACAAAGTTTCTTAGTTTTAATATTCAGGACAATAAACAAGCAAGATTTCCGAAGGGAAGGAGCATAGTAGGATAATTTTAGCTTGTTGGTTGGCAGGACTGTCCTGCAAGCCAACACCTTTTAAATCTAGGAGAAAAAGTTTCAATCGGGATATTGACACTGGAAGTCAGAAAATATGTTTTATCTTAAGTCATATCCTCAATGTGCAGATTAATGAAAGAATTTGAAGGCTATAGTGATGTAGTATGATGCCATTTATATTCTGCAGTGAGTCGATGTGACGTAGGTAAAAGTAATTTCATGCATTTTGTAAATTCTGTTCGATGACACTGTAACCACTTAGAACATTGCGCGATTCAATGAGGACATTGACCGGACTGTCCGGGGAGTATGTGACATTCGACCAGAATGGCCAAAATGCAGTCTCTGCAGAATTCGGTATTTTAGCAGCAAGCCTTCCGAATTGGCGATTTAGAACGGATAAGGACGTTATTTGAACGATTAGCCAAACGGTGAAGGCTAGAAGATTCTGGAATTCTAATTTTTAAAAATTCGAATTATGACGTCATATTTCTGAGAAACGTCAGAGACGGCCATTTTAGCTAAAGAAGAAGAAAGAACACTTGAATTACTATACAATAAAAAGCCGAGGCATCAGTGTAGCAAAGTGTAAATAATAAAATTGGTTATAAATTCATTGGTTACATCAAACAAAAACAAAACATCAGAAAACAAGCAATAAACAAAACAAAAAAAAACAAAATCGGTTACAGTTCGGAAATTGGTTGATTAAAGTATATGAAGTTTCGGATACTATAGAAAATTAAAGATTTAAGAATTAGGAACAAGCTGGTAATAAAACTTTACAAACAATTTTACAGATAGTCCAATTATACAACGTATATGCAGAGTATATACAGTTTCTCTTTCAAGCAATGTGTGAAAAATTAAACTGAATTAAAAAATATAGAACTAGCAAAAACGGTAATCACGCCACGTATTTGTATTAGTACCTATAGGATTGTTTCTCAATTCACTCACGTAAAATTCTTTCAATTTTTTCTTGAATTCTGTTTTCGATTTTTCTAAATTGCGCAAAATTATGGGCAGTGAATTCCATTTTTTAGAAGTCAAATGAAAAAATGATTTTTGTAGAGAAGCAGTCGAACAATGTTTGTCAAAAATAATTTGTTTCGTTCTTTCGTTGAGCCTATAATTGGCAGTCGGTAGTCTCAGTGTATTTTCAAAAGCCTTCTTTTTGTTTGTAAGATATTGGTATAAGTATGTTATACACTTTAACTCAATTCTTTTCTCGATTCCAATGAACGATTTGCTAATGCGAAGAAGGGAAGAAGATTTAAAATTCGATCTGAAATATGTTCTTTTTAGCGCCCAGTTCAACTGTTTCTCCAGAGATAGCATCAAAGTAGCATTAATTTGTTGTAAAAAAATTGCTGAATAATCTAAATGTGATAAAACAAGACAATGAAGCAAGGCAACTAATGATAATGTCGGCAGTTGTTGTCCAATTGTATCAATAGTTTTAATCCCTTGGGCCATTTTTTGGAGAATTGTTTTGATTTGAGCATGAAAAGATAAACTTGAATCAAGAATTATGCCTAAATATTTGCATTCTGATTTTTTGGCTACATAATGCCCACTAATTACTAGTTTATCAGTATCCACATTTTTGCTATCATTTTTTTGACAAAATGTTATAAATTCCGATTTAGATGCATTCAGATTCAATTGGTTCTCTGCAAAAAATTCCGTTAGATTATTGAGTGATTTTTGCAATCGATTCAAAGCATCCTCAGAAATTATAGAAGAGGAAAAAACCATACAGTCGTCAGCATATTGAACTAAAGTACAACCCTCATATAATCGCTCTTGTATGTCATTAACATAAATATTGAACAACAACGGACCAAGTACCGTTCCTTGTGGGACACCTCGTTTTATTTCAATCCAGTCTGAAAAAATTCCATTGACGTTTACTCTTTGAATACGTTTGTTTAGGAAGCTAGCAATTAAAGCATTTGCTCCATTTGAAAAACCGAGAGAAAGCATTTTTTCAATTAAAACTTCATGCGAAATAGAATCAAAAGCCTTGGACAGATCTAATAAAGCTGCATGTACGATTTTTTTTGAATCTATTTGATTTCGAATACTTTCTGTCACATAAACAAGAGCATCTTGTGTTGAAATGTTTTTGCGAAATCCGAATTGAAATGGTGTCATTATTTGAAATTTGTCAAGATGTTCTGTTATTTGGGCATGTAAAATTTTTTCAAAAATTTTAGAAAAAGCACAAGTTATTGATATTGGCCGATAATTTTTTGCATCCATTGGGTCATCTTTTTTGAACAAAGGGGTTACGTTTGCTTTTTTCAGTTCGATCGGGAAAATGTTCTCATCTAAGCAAGTATTTATGACAAAAGTTAAATGTGGAACTATAACTGATTGACCGTCAATGATTGCCCAAGCAGGTACGGTACAAGGTCCGAGAGGTTTTCCAACATTGATTTTTCGAACTATGTCAAAGCATTGCTTCACTGTAATGTGTTGAAAATGAAAAGATGCAGATTCAGAGGCAGATTTGTTGTAATTCGGAGGCTTTTTAGCGCCGAAAAATTCGCCTAAGTTTGAAAAAATATAATTTAAATGATTGGCAATTTTTTTGTCTTGGGTTATCATTTCACTGAAGGAATTTCGTAGAACTGTAATTCGATGGTTGCCAGAACATGTACCTCTAACTTGGTTAATATATTTCCATTTTTGTTGGATAGTGCTGAGAAGTGAAAAACAATTTTTTGAATGATCGAATTGTTTACTTCTAATCAATTTGCTCATTTGATTACGTAAAAACTGGTACTTTGACCAATTATCGCTTGTGCTTTGACTGCGATATGATCTGAGTGAATTCTGTTTCTTAGTCAACAATTGCTGACATTCTGAATCGAACCATTCCGTTTTCAACACGTTTTTTGGTTTAAAATTACGAACAAACTTTTTTTCGATAGGAGCATGTTGCTGTAGAGCACAAGAAATTAAATAAATCATCGTCGAGAACATGTTTTGTGCGTCTGTACATTGATATAAGAGATACCAAGGAAGAGCGGAGAGTGAATTGCAAAATTCATTTTTCTGATAATTTTTCTTATTGAAAGTCGTAATTATCCTCGGTAAAATTTTGCCGCATTTTATATCCGTCAAAATGCGGCAAAATAGCGTCAAAATGCGGCAAAATAGCAGAAAGAAGAGAACAACTTTATCTGCGATTACGAACAGTACGAAATCGAGACTAAAAGAACAACAACGAACTATCGAACAGCAGAGGACGTTCCGAGTTGCAACTATTGTGCTGTTACAATAGTTGCAAGGCCGTTGCGAGCAACGGTGAAGGATAAAACCCAGCCTTCCGAGTTATTGTGAACTGGATATTAAGAAGCTTGATTCACCGGATTCAAGAATCCGGAAGGGTCTCGGGACGTGGACTTTTATGAACTTATATTGAATTTTAGCATCCGTCATGTCCTGACTTGAATTTAATTAAGATCTTAATTCGTTTTGACAAGAATGAGGAGCTAGAAGTAGGGGGGAAAGGGTTGATCCATCTTCGATGGAGATGATGATTTTTATCTACTGAACAAAAACAATAGTAATATGATAAGTAGTAGCCCTGTTTTTAGGAGTGACCTCGTGGTCTGGGGATACTGAGACCCAGCCATGAGCTCACTAATTTTGCATGTAATTCAGTTAATTTGAGCGTTCTGGTCGAAGCCGGAGAACAGTAACGTTTTTGTCAGCCTGATGTAAGAAAGACCACCGAAAAGTACTGGCTTGGTAGAGACGGTGAAAAACATGCAAAGCTCTGTTTAGACGCTAGCCAGTCGTCTTAAGACTTAGTTTTGTTATCCGTCGATATGTATCTTCCGGGCGAATGTTACAGAGTTTGTTTTGTTTATTGTTATTGTAACTATGTGTATCTTATGATGTTATAATATTTTTATGAACTGATAGGAAAAAAACAGAAAACATTTGACATACACTTGTGTATTGAAATTAATTTCGATGTGCAATTAAAGTGTTTTTTTTACTCATTTTTAAATGAAAAAACTAACAAATGTCTTTCAGTGTATTTATTTTCCGGTATATCTAGTGAGAATGATAAAATTTTCTTTTGATTTTTGCCTTTATTCTTTTTTCGGTTTTGGTTTTTTCTAGCTTGTGAAGAAATTGTCTTTGTGGTGTTCTATTTTTTCTTCACTATTTCAGATTTGTAGTTATTTGTATCTTTTCTACTTCTAGATCAATTTCTTGTTCCAAAGCAGCCATTGGACAATTTTTTTAGGTTTGTTTTTTATCAACCACCTTGAAGCTGTCAGGTGAAAAGTAATCATCGATAATTGTAATCGAGTTTGTTTTGTTTATTGTTATTGTAACTATGTGTATCTAATGATGTTATAATATTTTTATGAACTGATAGGAAAAAAAACAGAAAACATTTGACATACACTTGTGTATTGAAATTAATTTCGATGTGCAATTAAAGTTTTTTTTTTATCTTTGAATCGAGTGCTGGTTGATAGCTTTATCTCTTTGATCCTCTGTATTGATGAATTGGCCTAATTTCCTAATTATATAATTTTTAGAGCAGCATAGCTAGTACTCGTGTCAGTTTCGAAAAAAAGCTTCTGTTTTTTTCTAAATTGGAAACTCAGGATTTAGCCATTTCTGTTTTTTTTTTCTGTTTTGTTGAATTGAATCCGCTGACTTTCCGAGTTTTTTTTATTAACTTCAAATAACGATACTCGACAATTGCCTTGGTTTGCTGAAAAATCTAATTTTCTTCTTAGTTTGATCGATCATCTCCATATGATTCTCTGCTTTTTTGAGTGCTCATTCAATTTTGCAATGGTTCAAGCTTTCAAAAACAACAACTTGTACTTAATTAGCTTTGCAGAAGTATCACTCAAATGATTATTATGAGAAAAAAAACAATTAAAAAATTTAAGGTTGTATTCAATCCTCATTCATATTTTCTTTTTATCCTATTTATCGCTGAATCAGTCTCATCTTTAATTCATCAATTTTACCTGTAAAAACTACTCCCGGTAAATTTTTCATTTTGGAGAAGAAAGTTTGATTTCCGAATTAAGTCGAATTCTGATTAAATAGTTTATTTATACAAAGCTTTGCTTAGTTGCAGACTGAGCTCTGCTTTGATCTCAGTCTGCAACTGCAACCCCTAACAGCGCGTCCTCCCCCCCCCCCCCCCTCATAAAAAAGGTCAAATAAAATGGGCGCTTCCGTCATGCGACGGTACGTGCACTGATTGGATAGAGCCGTACCAACGCTATATAAATACATCGGCAAAATTTTATGAATAAATCAAGTCGATATTAATGCATCAAGAGAAATGTCAATTAAAATGTACCCTCCTCGATTATAGCACAGATAGAATTGTCTATGTTGGATGAATTTTTAAGGTTTTTGCACCCCCTAAGGCAGAGGATTGCACTCCTCAGAAGTGCAAAACTTATTTTTGTTCTTATAAAGTTTATTGTGTCCGAGTATGATTCGTTCCGTTTTTCGCTTAGTTTCTCTGCTAGTTTCTGGAGTTTTTTTAGAGCCTGGTGCTGCTCCTCCGGTACTCGCAAAAATTAGTGGAACAAAGCTGCTGTGTTCCACATCCAGAATTCTTTGTTGGCATTTAAATGTTTTGACACTCACGATATTTGTAGGCGTCAGATATAGTTTTAGGGCAGGATTTAGCATGGGGGTTGAAAATTTTTACATCGAAAAAGGTTCGGCTGAATCGGCCTCCCCAGAGTCCACTTGCCTTGATGTCAAGTCGAGCGTCATCTTCAGTAGTGGTTGTTTTGGTGTGAAAGCTTTCGCCTTCCAACGATTGAAGTTTCGGCTCTATTTCAACATCATGGCATACTTCGTCCAGGAGTGTCGCAAAGGTATCGCGAATTTCATTATGTCTGAGGTGAGTTTATCCACCTTTGGGACAGTGTAGAGAGTGGGTCAGTGTGAACGGTTGTCCACATGGGCATGTATGTGGGGTGTTTGGTGGTTCCCATCCATATCTCAGATGTAATCCATCTTTAAACTCTGATGTGTTGAGGGAAAAATTGTATTTTTTAAGGGTAGCACGCTTAGCCAGTTCGATGCTCCTTTCTGTGACGCTAGATTTATTGTCAGTTTTTTTTCTGATGAGCAATTTTCCATAATTTTAGCCTTTTTTGAGAGTGTGATGTTCTGTCTCTCAGTTTTGATGTTTCTATTTATCAGAGTTTGTTCCGTTTCAGCTATTTCTGGATCACTGTTTTCTAACGGATCACAAATGGCTTGTGACCATTCATAATTTCTGGAAAAAACCGTGTTACTGAGGAGGTCTAATCCTCTCGTTATTATTGGTAGTGCAAAAAGGTTGCGATCTTCATCTGTTACATGGTTTTTACCAGTAATACTAGGAAGTAGATGCTGTCTTACGTTTTACTCAATTTCGTCCATTTTCTTAAATGCTTCCGGAGTTGTTCTGGTTAGAAAGCTTAATTTATTTTGAACTCCCTTTGTGTAGCAGGAGTACGCATTTTGTGGTGATGTTTTAGCTATTTTGGAAAGCTTTTCAGTTAGGGTAGCTGTCTTTTCAATTTCGCTTTCCATGTATTTATCGCATGCTGATGGTGTTCCTATAACCTATCCAAGGACTCTAAAACCGTCTACCATTGTAATATTTGTCTTCGAATACTTTTAAGGCGCTGTCACGACGGTTTTCCTTTTCTATGAGTTGAGACTTGGAAGGCTTCACAATGTATCCGAAAGCCTTTCCGTGCACATCAGGTTGTCCAGTTTTGCGCGGAGACTCTTAAGATCACCTGCAGCGCCTCCATCATCTGCGTAGCATTTTTGGGTGACATTTGGTTTTTGCAGGAGCCCAATCAGTGGATAGCCATTGCGAGAGGATCACCTTGCGTTGTGCCTTCGGTAGATGTCAAAACCGTGTTAATAGACATATAGGTTTGAGGGATGTTTATATGAGTTGGCCAGCGCATGATGTAGTGCCTGACAAAGGATTTCTCCATTTTCTAGAGCAAGTCCTCTATTGAGCGAGTTGAAGGCATTTTCTGCATCAATAAGTAGTATGGCGTCCGTTTCCGGTTTCTCATACTCGTTACTCAAGCTGTGGATAGCGTATTCGATTCCACACTTTTGGCCTAAGCAGAGTTGGAAATTTTTTCCGAGATTTTTAAGGTCTGATTTTATACATTGGGTGATTGTTTTGCCAATTATTCTTCTCAGAACTTCGCTGATACCAATGGGCCGTACCCCTGGATTTTTTCCAGAGGTATCAGGAAACACGAGTTGTACGCCGTTAGGTTTTCATGGGGGAGAACTTTACTTGCTATTGTATAGGATAGTTTAGCAATTGTTTTGCAAAACTCAATGGATGTCTGGTTGAAGTGAGTTAATATCCTTCTCCATTCCCACGCATCTAGACCTGAGGGACTGTGGCTTCCGTGCGTTTTCAGGGTTGATTTTCGAACTGTCATGGCGTTTATTTGTTCGAATATAGAGGGGTGGTATGGCATTGTCTACACTTACTTCAATTATATATAGTTAGTGTTCGCTATTTTGGCTTGAGGGTGTTTTTCTCTCAGGATTTTAAGGACTGTTTTTCCTTCAAAGACTTAGTTTAGGGGAAGTACTCCTTTTGTTTTCTTGTCTGAAAGGCAGCCAATGGCGGCAGATATTTTGCCTGTACTCATTAGTTTATCGAATTGCTTAACTTCCTTGTTTACTTCGGACTTCTCCTGTTTTGGATGTCTAATTTGGAGAGCTTTCGATTCAGTGAAAAGTTTGTCTAATAGGCCTTGCTTCCATAAAATTATGCGGCGGCTCAGTGTTTTGGAATTTGATCCGTTTGTTTCTGATTTAGTTTTGGGGAGCAGCAGATGTGGGAGAATCATTGCTGCTTTCATTGCGACGTTAGAATTTGGTGTTTTCTCTACTAATGACAACAGCTGCTGGTTCAGTAATTCTATGAATTGGAAACCGGTCTTGTTCTTGCTTAGAACTATGAAGCGCGGTTTCCAGTTAACGACATTTTTATATGTCATTTATTTTAATTTCAAGTTCTTGGTCGATAAGTTTCCAGGAGTCGAAGGGGGCTGTAGTGATTGCTGGGGGCGATGGATAAGATTGTGTTGCGTCGGGCAGTACGTTTGTTTTAGGTGTTGCCGGTGATGTTTCTTTTTGAGTTGTGATGGGGGCTGTGCTTGTTGGTCTGTTGGTGGAATTGGGACCTTTTGCAAAGTTCTCAGCAGTGCATTGTATGCAGGAGAATCCATCGTAATAAAATTTGCTGATCTGTAGCCCGCTACATGAGACATGGATGTAAGCTTTGCAAATGACACACCATATGCCTCCTTTTCGGAGGTGGCGTTTGCAAATATGGCAGTGCGTTTGATCGGCCATAATTTGGCAGCGAGGGGGTTAATTTATGGTGAATATATAAATTAGCTGAGCGAGCAATAAACTGAAAATTTAATTACCATAAAAAGAAAAAGGAATATCATCTTTACAAAACATATTAGCACTAAAATTAGCGTTTAGATTGGGGGAAAGAATTCGGATTCTTGAGTGGAAAAATGTATAAGGCGAAACAAAGAGTTATTTAGAGCACCAAGTTTTACGCTCCTTTGGGGGTTTTGCCTTGAGCTTTTTTTTTGATGGTAAGCCTTGAGCACATGTACCAAGAGAGTCTCCTCTACTCATCCCACATTGAAATGTCATACTCGAAGGATGCCTTCTCTGAGCCGAAGACAGACGACAGCTGTAGTGTGATGAGTAGCAGCGGCACTCTTGAGTCGGTAGAGTAACAGCAGTGCAGACTGTTCGTGTGCTCCCTGGTGACCAAAGAGGTCGGCCATTTGTCACTAACAGTCACAATCAGTCCGGCCAGACACAACCCCTTAGTATCTGTGTTATTTTTTGAACTGGTTTTTACGCTCCTTTGGGGTTTTTGCCTTAAGCTTTTTTGATGGTACGCGTTGAGCATATGTACCAAGGGAACCAGGGCAAGTTGTTTTTTTAAGCAGAAAATCTCCTCGCAATGTACTCGGCAATATTAATTATAGAACTACTTTCGAAGAAATTTTTTTGTTTGTAGAGCCAAGGGAATGAACGAGTAACTTACTTTAAGTATCTGATAGACCCGGAGCCTCATATCCGGTCAATTTATACGAGGTTCTTTCATCTTCTATTTCATAGAATATAGGTTCTCTCATCCTTTTTTCTGTGCATGTGATATGATTTTCAATCTGATTGGCTTGTTTCCCGACTATCTGACTCTTTACTTTTCTTCGCGTTATACGTTACTTATTTAATAATAATAATAATACGAATTTAGCGTACGCAAGGGGTTTCCCCCACAGTTTCAGTTAAGTTAGTTAGACATATTTCTGCAGTTGTTTGCCTTGAGTTTTGGATTGGGTGGAATGACGAAGGACTTGTGAAGTAACTTCGGTTACCATGATAATTTGTGACGATCTCGTTTATAAATGAGAAAAAATTGAGCGTTAAACACCGGTGATGAAAAAGTTATTCTTTCCCGAAAGCTGTTTAAAAATAGCCTGATCTTGGAGCGAGCTTTCCCCTCTGCTAGTTATAATAATCCTATTCCATATTTCCCCGATTTCCTAAGTGTCTGGAGAATTTGTTGATTTGCCTTGTTCTGTATCACAAGTGATGCGATTTTCGTTTTTCAACTTTTATATTTTCTTTTGAAAAACATGCGGATAAATCATAACATGGTTACGTTTATGAGGGGTGTTGTTTGAAGATCGGTTGTTTGTGGGAGTTTTGTGCAAAAATCACTTGGACGCATGGTAAATTTAGTCAATTAATAGTAATCTAGATAACTGTCTCTTGTTTGAAATAAAATCATTTTGACTATGGATACACTTTTGCTCGCTGAATAAGTTTGCTGGTACATTTCCAACTTGTTTTGCTGGAAATTTTTATTTGCTAGGAAGAATTGAGAAGTAGCTGAGCTTTGCATTACAATGCCACATCAAATTTTTTGTTTTCATAGTTCGCTTCAAGCATCTGTTGCGCATCCTTACTCAATTCTAACCGTTTGAATGAAAATAACTAATTTTTTGACGCATGAAAAGCAAATAAAATACTTGCAACTGAACGTGTACTTTTAATGGGTTGTGCTTGTACAAAAAAGAAGCTGAATGCCAAGTTATCAAATGCAGAAGAGCCCATTTGGTCATCAAATAGTAAGATTTTCCGTATTTTTCATTTGATTTAATTTTTTAGTTCGTAGATTTGATTTGTATTTACTGTCAGTTTTTTGGCTCTTGTATTATTCGAACCTACATCAAATCACGATAAATGAAATCCGAAAGTTAAATTGCTTTCCCGATTCGTTGAGATCAGATCAATTGCAAAAGTATAGTTATAATTGCTTGTTTAATTACTGTTCACACTAGGAAGACAGTGAGGATGATTTTTTGCTAGTTATGGAGTTCGTTTATCAAGTCAAATTTTGATGATCCGAATAAGTTTTGACAGTTCAATTCGAATAAACAAAAAAATGTGCTCTATCCTTATCCGGCTATCCTCATTGAAAGATTTTTTTTTCAAACCAGAAACACTTTAGGTACTTAAGAAGAGTTAAAGGCAGTGCAAAATTTCTTGGTTCAAGACTGATTCGAGTAGTCCTAGTTAATGTAATGAACCATTTTCAGAAAAAGCATCTGAAGTCAGCGAAGTTTTCCTCTGCAATTCAGAGGAAAGTAAGGTAGCCTCCAATGGATGTGGTCCTATTCACACCGAGGATACTTGTAATAGTACAACCCCAACTCCATCTCTTCAGAGAGAAGACATAGCCTGTCAGACGGTTGAAAGTATCCCCAATGTGATATCAGACGGAAAGATTTTATCCAATGGATACTACCCGAAGTTCTCTCCCATCCACGCCGAGTTCCTCAAAGCTAAATCTCTCGAGTTATTCTTGCAGCAATCAAACATTCCCTTGTCTAACGGTGAGTTGAAACGGTCAATGTTACTCAATTACTATGAACAATTTTATTAATCTGGAAACCTGTACTGTAGAAAAATTGGTATATGTGCCACTTTTTGAGGCCTTTTAATCAGGGGTGGATCTAGGATTTTCTCGAGGGGGGCGGATTTTCGAAAAATTTTCCAACATTTTGACGACCTTTTTTTTTAGGTCGACCAAATTGATTTTTCGAGCTCCCCCAAAGCACTGTTTTGCCCCTATTTTGGCAAAATTTTCTGCACCGCAGGCAAAAATTTTTGAAAAAACAGCCAAAAAAGCCGTTTTTGGGCACTTTTTGAAAAATTTTGACAAAAAAATTGCGTTTTTTTTGGCGCGCGCTCCCCCTCAAAGTTAGTATATATTGGCGCCTTTAGAAAAATTTTAGGGTCGGTCCGCCAAAAATGGATTTCTGAAAAAGTATCAAAGGGGGGACCCTTTGGGTCGGCAGGGGGTCGAATCCCTGAGGGAGGGGGGGGGGGCCTCCGCCCCCCCTAAATCCGCCCCTGCTTTTAATTATATTATTATGATTTTATTTCGCGTTTACCCGCAGGGAGTGATCATATAAAATAAAGCCAAATAGAGTGAGTTTCCCGGCAAGCGTGACAAGTACACTCATAAGTCCAAGTACATGGTCTCTAAACTTCGTAAAATCTATCAAAAAATTCCGAAAAAAGCGTAAGAGTCGCCCTTTCAAGCCGGTGACCTCCAGAACGTTAACGTGGCTGTGAATAATGTTGCACAGTCGAGCAGTTCTCAGCCAGAAATTTCCACTTAAAACGTTTAGTCGGACATTCGGCAAATCAAACAGTTTGCGAATCGAGGTTTTGGTTGGGTACAATGACTGATGGTAGGGTGTAAGATAAGCTTCCCAAGTAGCATCGTATTTTCCATCTAAAATTCAACTGAGTGTTAAAACGTCAAAAATCTGTGGGTGCATAGATAAAGGTTAAATATTCAGAGCTTGAAGACGGTCTTTGTAAGAAACGGCCGGGAAGTTTAAAATCCAATTGCTGGCTCTGCGTTTCATTTGCTCGAGTATTCGTCGATCGGTTTTGCTTAGCTACCAGACTTTGCTCCCATATGTTATAATCGGCAAAACCATAGACTTGTAGAGGTTTAGTTTTTGTTGGCATAGAAGGTTTTACGCTGAATTTCTTTTTATCATAGATAATACCCTGTTCGCTTTTCTACAAACTACATCGATATTTTCGGACCACTTCAGGTTTCCAGATATCAATATACCAATATCTTTTTCTGATGTGACCATTAATTAGTCTGTGACGGCTAGTTTGAGCTCAGGGTTTTCAGCACTTTTGTGAAACGATATATAGTGACATTTATCGATATGGAAGAACATTATGTTCTGAATACACCACTTCTCGAGAACTGCAGGATCTGGTTGAAGAAATGATGAAGATCGATCTTGTCTTAAGTTGAGTAGCTTTGTGTCATCAGCGAGCATATACGGACCGGATTTCAAACCATTAGCCATGTCCAGTGCATAAATTAGGAACAAAAGTGGACCAAGTAGTGAACCTTGCGGAACCTTGTAACTGAGAGAAATGTCGATTTAAACGAACCGATTTTTACAAAATGTTTTCTATTTGTAAGATAATTGGTGATGATTTTGAGTAGGCGGCCACCAACACCAATTTTTTTTGACTTTGTCAATCAGTATACTGTGTCAATCAGCATAAAAGTTGGATATTAGAAGAGCGTCGTTTCTGGAAACCAAACTGACACCGAGGGATCCGACTTCTGACATGCGCGTAAAGTTCGTCATAAATACATTTTTCAAAAACTTTGTATATGATGTCGAGGAGGGTAATCGGTCTATAATTTGTTACATCCGTCTTCGAGCCTTTTTTAAACAACGGGATAATTTTACCAAATTTCCATTTATCTGGGTAAATGCATGTCTGGTTTAATTTGTAGAAAAGTTTTCCAGTAGAAAAGCAAAGAGCGTTTGAAGCTTTCTTAAAAAGCACCGGTGGCACCTCGTCTGATCCACATGATTTAGTGATATCCTACTTGGCAAGAATCTGTGTAATTTATGCAGGTGGCATGTCGTAATCAGTTACCACGTGTTCCACTAACTCGGTTGTTGTTGGCTAAGTTGACTTTGGGGTGAAGACGCTGTGGAAAAATGAATTAAAAAGCTCACTGTTCGGAGAGACTCGAAGCAATTTTACCCCATTGGGTTTAAGGTGGAGTGAGACACGAACTTCTGAAGATTTTGAAATATTTGAAAAGAAGCTTCAAGTCGCGTGAACTGGCATGTTTTCCTTCGTAGCAAGACTGATCATTATTCAAGGAAACTTCAATTCGATTCTCCAAGTTATGGATTTTTAGACGCACGCTGTCGCGGTGAGATCGTTCAAACTTGGATTTCCAAGTTTTCAGCATCTTCAGGCGATGTGTGGTCGCGGTGGACACCCAAGGAGGCAGTGATGATCAGTTTTGAAAGGATTACATTTAAAAAAAAGGGATCGAAGCCATAAATGCCATTCCTCTAGTAGGGTATTCGGATTTGATCAGCATTTACCGATAAACGGATACGTTTGGATTTGGTCGACAAGGGCGTCGTATTCAGCTCGTGCGTAACTGAGGCGCTTATTTGCTTTGGTGTCAGAAAAGACTTGGCGGCCTGGAAGCGTCACACGGATGGGATAGTGATCCGAAATATTCTAGACTGATTTGAATTTCTCGTGATGGAGATAACTGAGTCTGGTTGAAGTTGTGTTGAAGTTCACCAGCTGTGTCAAATGAATTTTATCGAGAGTTCTCAGAACGTCCATCTCATGTGAATCAGTCGAGTATAACGATGACAAATTAGTTGTTGGCATGTTGGTATCACCAACTAGAAAAATATCGCGAGCAGATTTGGCAGATATCAAAAAGTTGCAGAAAGCTACCTATTTCTCAGTTGACCAACGAAAATGACTGTTGGCTAACAACAACTAACAACACTAACAACAAGATAGACTAAAGAAAGTAAGTGAACACTACATGCTACGATGTCGTCAGAATCCAAAACATCTAGGTTAACACTCTCATTCTGAAGATTGGAAAGCATGCCTATAAGAACTCCGTGTTTAGAAAATCTTGTCTACTTTTCGATCATTTCTGTTAAAGAAATAGTTCGGAAGATACAACTTAGCATCGGAATAGTCGGTAGTAAGCTAAGCTTACGATATAACAAGAATTTGCGGTAGTCAAATCATAACAGCTTATGAGAATAGAAGTCGTTCATTTTGAGATAGAAGGCTGCGGGGTGTACAATACACGCACATCCAATGTTGATAGTCAATTACTTCCAGTGGCCACTTTGTCGTTGTCCTCGTTAGCAATGGAATTCTGTTGTATAGGCGTTATAACCAGAATTCGTGCTCCACAGGTTTGCCATCTAACAGCAAATTCAGCGACCGAATTTTTAGGCGCGAAGGATTAGAGAATTTCCAGTAAATAGTTTTAAAAAGTTTTCTGACATCCCAAGAGTTATTCTAAGTCACAAGCATCGTAAGTGGTCTGAGTTTATCTTTGTCAAATTTTACGAGCCTGGAAACATCAGTGATTGTTGGTGTCACATCAAGATGTTTGAAAATGTTGGCAGCAGCCCATTGTTCTGATTCCAAGTGATCACTGATGCTGTTTCCCGTATACTCTTCGATGCCATCAATGCGTAATTGCAATGTGTGCTGTGAGTCGTGAACTGTTGGAGAAGGATTCGGCGGTTTGAGTTGATCAAGTTTTTCAACCGTCTTAGTTATGGCAGTCACACCTGTGTCGAGTGACTTTTCGACAGCCGAAACCAAAGTGGTCTTCAGTTAGTTTATTCCTGAGGAGAGGGCAGTCAAGCTCCGAACAAAATCGGTTTCTTTTGTTTGTTGAATTTTCAGCTGTGAGAGACATTCTCTCAACCGACACTGCAAACTGTTTTTCTGGGGACTACCAAAAAGTCGAGTTACATAATACATGTGTCAGCTCTTTTTTTGCGGGAGATCGTGCTACATACTTTTTCAGTCAATTGGAATTCAAAAAATGCATGTTCAGGTACTGCATACTTCGTCGTTTTATTTAAGGAGAGATAACGTTCCTTTGGTTAGCTTGAGTGTAATTGTAAATTTAACCCTTGGTTAGCGAGTTTATAACATAAAACTAGTTAAATTGTAGGTATAATTGATTACGACTTGGAAGAAGAGATACTTAGTAAAAACGTAGCCTCAACTTTGGAGGCGATACGAGAGGAATCTGATCAGCTGACTAGTAGCCAAAAGGAGTCAGAAAAGATGAATAAACAGAACAGTGGAGCCAGAGATGATGAAGATGAGGGGAACTTAAACAGTGGGTTCAAACATATAGACAGTGATGGGGAAGATGATGATGACCAGAAGACGCTCAATAGCAACTTCACACTCTCGATTGAGTCAATTGGTAAGGTCATGAAGAAGTATCAGTGAATTTGAGATTATGACCATTTTTGCATCAGCCTGTGAATTTTTCAGCAAGTATTTGCTCCCAGAGCCCTGAAAGCAAATATTTTTTTTGACGTTGGAAGCAAATATTTCGAAACGGTGTAGTTCGATGTTTTCCAGGTTGGCATTTTTTAAAAGGTCGGATTAAATAAGTGTGAAAAGCTCTTGGGAAGTTTCTTAAGCAGTCTTAGGGCTACTTTTTGGCCAATCAACGTTATTAAAGAATAATGAAAGATTCGACCATTTTTTTTTAGTTTTCTTGGTTTCATGTCTATTGGCTATTTTATGATTTTGTTCCAGATACCGCCTTTTACTCCCTCAGTCGAGCCAGTTCTTATCAGACTTCACTGGACTTCCTGTCTTCGGAATGGAATCTAACAGATGTGGCCAGACGACAAGTATTCATTGCCGATTTATAGTCTTTTCTATTCCGGTGATCTAGATATGTTTGTACAATTTAATTCTGCAACCAAGTTATTTGAACTTTCTCATTTGAATTTACATTTTTGATATATGTTTCTGACAACAAAGATATAAAGCGCACGAGGCTACGTTTTTTAAGCTTGAAAGCAGCATTTGCTCACTAGCAGCATTTAACCCGTGAGTTTTTAGCAGTTCTGAAATGTCGCTGTGAAGTTCTGTAACAATTGGCTCCTTTGACCAATGATTGCTTGCGGTGAGTTGTCGCCTCACGTGTCAACTGGAGTATAATTTGAATTGCTTCTCGACAAAATGTTTCTTTCTGATTGCAATGATTTTTTTGCCATGTTTATTTGACAAAAACAAGTTCTGTAGCTGTCCGAGAAGCAGAGTGGTGGTGCGTCAACAAACTGAAAATTGGATAATGCTGTCACCAGGTCAAAGTTTTACTAGCACCTGCAAAGGTTTGTCAGATTTTATTTGAGTTTTTCGAGTTCATTTACAACGTTTTTTTTTGCGCATATGCTAAGTGTCAAATCGCTTTTGTAGCGTTTGCAGAGCTACTTTTTAAGAGTCGATGAATGTAGTGAAGACTCGTATAAAAAGTTGATACTCTTATGATTTTTTTCTAGGCCAAGTCTTAAAATTTGTTCAGGCTCAAATTTGATTTTTCGCGCTTCGACTTTGGATTCCTTTCAAATTCACTTCGTTTACTTTGTTAAAATGAAGGCAAATTCCAGTATCAAACTGCAAAAGTTTAAAAGTCACGGAAACCGTGATCGACTTCTAGTTTCGAACGTGGATTTTAGTTCTCAGATATCCCAGAGTTTTAAAAGTTTTACCTATCGATCCAGTTTTCCCAAATTGGGTAAATTTTATCAAAGAAGCTTTACCTTAAATTGTTCTAGAAATTCAAAGAACTTTAATGCCAAAAATTTAAATTTTTTCAAAAAAAGTCACTCATACAATATGCACGCTGCAATTCAAAAATTTTGTTCCGACCATTGAAAGTGTGTTTGTTTTTTTCTACGCATAATCTAGTAACACAAGCAATCATCGGCTTAAATCGAATATTATATCATCGTAAAGTCCTTTCAGTCGTAATTCGAACCTGATTAGAAAATTTGAAAAGTTTTTCAAGTGACGACAAAATTTGGTGTGAAATTTTTGATGTTTGCTCTAATTTCGAGCGAATGAAGTGAGCGATTTAGCTTTTTCTTTTTTAACCAAAAGCGGTTACCACAAATCATCATCCGAATGAGCTGATGAATATATCATTTTAAAGCCGTTTCAGTCGTGATTTGATCAACTTTGAAAAACTGGTGTAAAATTTTAGTCTAATTTCGAGCGATGAAAAAATGCGAGCGAGTAGGTCTTAAGAAAGAAAATGTTTCGTTTAAATAGTGAAAAACCAAGTTTGTCTCCTAGAAGCGCTTCCTTTGCAATAAAAAAATTTCTAAATAAATTATTCAGCAAAAATTTGAATTTTCGAGTTTTATTTTTTGTTTGTGTTTTAAGAATCGCTAAATACTCTAATATAGGTCGCGATTATTCTTTCATTTTTTTTCGTTGGGAAAGTCTTTACACAGACAAAGCTTGTGTGATAGTATTAACACTCTTTTTTTCCAAGCTAAGTCGCAAATATCAGTGTTCATTTTGAAAGTTCTTTAAATGCAGTATGTGCATGAGATCAATAACCAGCTATTAAGTACAGCCAATGCTAAGGATATTAACTCGGACTATTATATTACAAATAGCATTTTAGCTTCACGGTATCATGGATCTGTAGCGTAGGGGTAGGGAAGTAGATCCGCAAGAAAACAAGAGGGGTCAGATGTTTTCAATGAAATTTTTCGTATACTAGTTAAAATGCGTTCGCTCTATAAATTGAGGCATGTAGTTGGTTTTTTTTTTCAAATTGACTGCTAATGCGTCATAGTTGGCTTGCGTCACTTAGCAATCATGAAGACTCTTTTTGGCGTGCATCTCATTCAGTTTTTTCCAGTATCGTGATCGGTCATATTTTTGCTTGCGTATGCGAAGTGCAACTCGGCCTCTGTGTAAAAGTTTAGGCTAAACTTGGTTTTTGCGGTTTCATTTTTGTTTTTTTTTCAAGTTCACATCCTTTCCTTTTTTTAAAAGCAAGGCAAACTCAACTATCGAAGAGCATAAGTGTATAGGTCACGAAAAACGTGATCGACTTCTTGTTTCGACAGTCTACTTTTTCTGATTTCCTTTCCAAATGTTTAATGACTATATGTTTTGTAGACAACTGTTGTCGATCATACCTAGTGCACTAATTATCTAGGCTTTCAATTAGTTGTCTCATCTCAACACGCACAAAAAAAAAGACTTCTATTTGAAAAAAAAACTGCTTTTTAAATTTTTGTAAAGAATGGTCGGAACTTCTTGGACAGAAAAGGGATATCCTTGGTACATTATGTCAGCGGCTTAAATTGTATCCGCTTATCTCAAGAGCATTAATTGCTGCCTGCTTTTATGATCCAGGAATGTGACCGCTTAAAATCGTTCGCTATTCAAATTTCGCCTTTCTTTTGAATCTGATTTTTTTTTGCAATCTGGGTAATTTTTTTTCAGCATCAAATAAATAACAAACAGAATTTGACGTTGGCTGAGCTAATCTTCTATACTCTGTAAATATTTAGGCTTGTATCTTGGTCGTTGTAAGAATCTTGTAAATGTTTGTAAATAATAGAGCTCTTGTAAATGTTTCATTTCTACCAGCGGAGCTATTATAGGAGGCCATTTTGTCCAACTTGAGGCTTTGTATTTCAAATATTTTGTCTGACTTTGTTTGTTATGCAAGCGGTTGCGTTTATCAAGTCCTCTGTGGCCTAGTAGTTTTTTTTAAATAATTTTTGAAACTGCGGGTTTTTTTTGACATAATCAAGCAAACATTCAAATAATCAGTTGAAGCTTTTTGAGTGATTGTTTGTTTATTGAGTCGATGAACGAAGTGAAGAGTATTATATTGGTCGCGAAGGTCGCTATATAGGAAGTCTTAAAATTTGTTCAGGCACAAGTTCGATTTTTCGGGGTTTTTTCTCTGGATTGAATAATGTATCCTTTGATCCAGTTTTCTCAAATTGGGATATTTTTATCGAAAAAGTGTCAATTTGAAATTGTTCTTGCACTTCACAATGCTTGAAATTTGATAATTGAGATTTAACAAGTCAGTTTTTTATTGCCTTGCATTCATTGAGTCTTTTCTAACTGTCTGTTGGCTATGTTTTGAATTGCTTCTCGACTCGTTGTTTTACATTTCTAATTGCAACGATTTGTCATCTTTTTTTGAACAAAATTAAGTACTAAAGCTGTTCAATAATCACAGAGTGGTGCTACGCCAACAAACTCAAATTTAGATGATCCTTTCAACAGGCAAAATACTACCGAGAGCACCTGTGACGATTTGTCGGCGTACCTTTTATTTCAGTTTTTCGAGTGTTAGTTTTTTGCACTCGGCTTTGTTGTAGCAGTTGCAGGATATTTTTTCATTTAACACAAACGAAGCCTGTGATGTGTAGCGGTACCACTTATTCCAATACAACTTGCCCACTTCAATGCATACTTTTTGCATTGCAAACGTCGGAAGTAATATCCGCCTTCTTCGAGCGCATTCATTGCTGCCTGTTTTTACGATCCAAGCATGTGACCCGAGCACTAAATCGTCCGCCATTGCAATTTTGAATTATAGCTTTTCCGATCAGTAAGATCTACACAACTCGCAAGTTTTTGTAAGGGAAGCGACAACTCGCAAGTTTTTGAAGCTCAGTAATTGGAAACTTTATATTCTCGGCTTAAGGTCGCCGGTGGGCGCGTTAGGCGCGCGTCACCGCTTCGCGGCGATAACCGGCTCTAAATTGCGTGTAAAATTCTACCCTCTGTTGGCAAGGTCGCAACTTGTTGACGTGACTGCGGCGGTGAGTGTATTGCGAGTTGTCGCATTACGAACGTTTGCTGTGCTAGTCTTCAAAATTCTTTAATTATTTAGAGTTTTATCGTGGTCGTTATAGCTATGATAGGGCTCTTGTGAATGTTTCTTCTGACAAAAGTGGAGCTATAGTAGAAGGCTACTTGTTTCCTATTTGAGCCTTTTTATTTCGAAGTTAATATTTCGAATTTTCTTTTCTGCTAATGTTCGTTATGCAAGCAGTTACGTTTATGAAGTCCTCGGTTGGCGTAGTAGTGGTTTATTAGTAAATTTTCAACACTGCTGGTTTTTTGAGATAATCAAACACATTCAGATCATCAGTTGAAGCTTTTTGAGTAATTTTTTCTTTATAATTTAGAATTGATGAACGTAGTGAAGACTCTAATATAAGTCTCAATTTTTTTCAGGAATTTTTTTAAAAATCTGTTCAGGCTCAATTTCAGTTTTTCTCGGTTTGAATTTTGATTTTTTTTAAGTTCAGTTCATTTCCTGGAAAAGCAAAAGTGTAAAGGTCACGAAACACGTGATCGACTTCAAGTCGATTCAAATTTCCAGATTTACCAGCTGCTTAAAAAATTATCTATTGATCCAGTTTCTTCAAATTGGGTTATTTATCGATTGATCCAGATTCTCAAATTGGGATACTTTCATCGAAAAAGTGTCAATCAGAAGTTGTTCTTGAAATTCAAAGACAGTTTTTCTCTTCTGTTGCCTTTTGTTCATTGACTCTTTTCCAACTGTCTACTGGCTTTGTTCTTGGTGATTTTTTATTAGCCCAAATTATGACAAGGTGGATATCACAGGTAACCCTGCCCACAGGGACCTCGATGAAGTTTTTATGATCCTCTAATTCTCTGTCACCTTGTATCTTACTTTCTGCGAATTTCTTATCATGTCATTGCCAACATCCGGCCTTTTTATCTGATAGATTTCCCATATGGTGCACTCTTTCACTCCCGGTGCTATCATGGTTTCATGCTTCAGTTGTTGTTTTGCTATTTGAAATAAATTTTTCAAAAAAAAAAAATTTTTGTTGATAAATTTGCTCTGATTCATTTAATTATAAGTCTAATTACTGATCAGATTATTTCACAATAAATCTTCACTTTTTCAATAATTGCTCTAGCTGACTTAGTTTCATAAGGTCAAAATCGTTGAGGAAGGAACGGTAAAAGTGTCAGTGTAAAAATCCAGCAAGAGGATATATTTCAGATTATTGTTTGGCTTTATTGTGCCTATCAATTATAATGAGGGGTAAATTGATAGCAGTGATTGGGGATGAGAACACATGCACTGGTTTCTTGCTAGCTGGAGTGGGGGAGACGAACAAGGGCAAGAGCAACTTTTTCGTAGTAGACGCAGAGACCCCCAAAAGTGCGATTGAAGAGTGCTTCTCCAAGTTCATGAACGACGACAATATAGCTGTGGTCGTCATAAACCAGGTTGCCTTTTAAGTAGATTCAATTCAACGAATTCGTTTACCCTTGCGATAAGCGAGGGTGTTGCAATCGGGTTCTAGACTTTCGCACCTGAAAATGCTACACGTGTTTCAACTTATAATAAATCTATATATTATTTAAACGCAACGCCAAATGCTCTATAAACGCAATGTTTAAGCTGTTTATATAGGAGACAATAGTTAACAAAAGCCGTTTGGGACAATGTTTAAGCGAAAGGCATGAATATCTTAGAAACTAAAAGTCAAAAAGAAGTCAAAAGTGGTATCAGCTGATGATTCAATTCAAACTTACAAGTCGGCATACCCTTTATTAAAGTTGAAATCAAAATTAAAGACAAAAAACTGGATAATAAACCGATTATTCATTTTGAAATTTTAAATGTTTAATTTCAAAAAGAAAGGCAAAAAAGATAGATAGGGTATGTACTCATATTCCAATTCAAAGGTTCAAAGATTGTTGGGTTTGTTCATGCTAAAAACCCGATAGGAGATTAAAAATGGTATCAACTGATGATTCAATTCAAACTTAACTCTGCATTACATTAATTGAAGTCAAAAACACAACGAAAGGCAATATTGTTGTTGCCGAAGCAACTACATTTTCCCAATCTTTGTAAATCAAAAGTCACTGTGATCAAACATTTGTAATCTCTGTGATATAAACACTCTCGAAACAAACCAGAACTAAGAAAGTTGACTTATGGAGCCGTGTTTTGACCTAAAGTGACAAGTCAACTACATGTTTTGGCGAGCAAAAAAGCCGATCTCATCAACTTTCGTACAGCCTTACAGATCACAGAGTTTTTTTATATAGTAAAGAAAGAATACAATCCCCCCTTTTTTGGAATTTTCGGGAAAATTTCAGCAAATAATTTGGTTTGGTAAACTGATTAAATTCAATCCATACCTTGACCAAAAGCATATGCTTCGTTCGCGCAGCAGGCTCGAATTTGCCCCAACAATGGAGCTTGAATCACGTCACCCGCTGATTCTATTAGCAACTCATCCAACAGTTAAACTCTATCTACAGCTTGCACACCAAATTTGCATGCATCAAGGACAAGAGTTCGTCAAATCTTTCGTGCAGCAGCGCTACCACATCATTGGGATACGACAAGATCTTCGTTCAATCGCTCATCATTGTTTCTTCGACGATACAAAGGAGACAACCTCCAGCCAATCATGGCACCATTACCACTGAAGCGATATCCCGACGAAAATCATCTTTTCCCGTTCACTAATGCTGGAGTAGACTTTTTTGGCCCCTTCTATATTCAAAACAAAACAGATATTGAGAAACATTACGGAATAATTTTTACTTGTTTTGCAACTAGAGCTGTTCATTTCGAAAACTGTCCAAATCTGAACACTGATTCACTTATGAATGCAGTTGGTCGAATTACAGCTAGACGGGGAACTCCAAAAACGCTCACCAGTGATAACGGAAAAACGTTTGTTGGAGCCTCTAAAGAACTAAAAGACGCCATAAAAATGGTTGACAATAGAGCCTGCTCTTTCAAGCTACAACGGCAAAACATCCAGTGGTTCTTCAACCCGCCATATGGCCCTCATTTCGGTGGCGCTTGGGAACGCTTGATTCAGATTGCCAAGAGAACAATCATTATCATTCTTGGATCGCGAAAACTCACACTTGATGTTTTTCAGACAATTTTAACGGAAACCGAGATGATTCTGAATTCGAGACCCTTGACAATTGTAACTGATTACCCAGAAAATGACGAGCCACTGACACCAAATCACTTTCTCATTCAACGACCTTTCAGCAGCCTTCCACCAGGAGTATTCGACGACAGCATGCCATTAACCTACACTAAATGGACCCACGTTCAACAGATGATGAACCACCTGTGGAAGCGGTTGAAGAAGGAGTACCTACCTTCACTAATGAAACGCCCCAAGTGGAACGAAATGCAACCACCATTGAAGGTTGGAGACATAGTGTGGGTACTCAAAGACCTCACGCCGCGAGGTATTTGGCCGATTGGACGTGTGGTGGAGGAACATCCAGGAAGAGATGGCACAACACGAGTGGTGACCGTGAGAACGGCTTACGGCACTCTCAACCGCCCCGCTACCGCTCTTGTTAAGGTTTTTTGATTTTTTTTGCAACGCCTTTTGCGCCGTTCCAGACAATTCGGGGCCCCGGGAGTATGTTGCCGAAGCAACTACATTTTCCCAATCTTTGTAAATCAAAAGTCACTGTGATCAAACATTTGTAATCTCTGTGATATAAACACTCTCGAAACAAACCAGAAGTAAGAAAGTTGACTTTTGGAGCCATGTTTTGACCTAAAGTGACAAGTTAACTACAATTGTTAACACACACACGCACACACACACACACCTTTAATACACCTTTGACACTATTTTAACAAAAGCATTGGAGAAAATATTTATGTTCTATCGGTTTTAAAATCCAACGCGTCTGTGGCACGCCTACTTCTCACTGACCTCTTAAATCGCGCGTTCTTGCCTCGTCGGAGCAATAAAAAGCTCTCGACATTGCAAGCGAACCCTATGAGCCCCCCTCTTGCTCGCTTTTTTAAACATTGAACAATAGTCCGGCTCGTTTTCATCATTCATACCATCAGCATTCACTTGCAAAGGATTCTGCTGGCACAACGGCTCATAAATGGCATTATTAGTCAATTATCAATCAATGCTAGAAAGCATCGCTTAATTCGTCAACTGTTGGTTGATCAAGAATGGTAGCCATCACGTCATTCTTCAAATATTGATCAAGGCTAGGAGATATCACTCGATTCGTCAATTCTTGATCAAGGCTAAGATTTTTTTTTTTAGTCAACTGTTGATAGGGGCAAGGAAGCATTACGTCATTCACTAACTGTCGTTCAAAGTTAGGAGATATCACGGCAACAGAATCACAAGTTGTGGATGGGTATTGCAATGGCGGGGATGCCTTTGTTGCCTGCCATATTATCATCCGGTCTCGCTTAACAGAAGAAATGCGTTAAAACTCATTATCACATCAATAACCAGAATACCAACAGTTCTTCAATTGTTTGTATCTTGATAATTACCAATTGAAGTTTACAGTGTGTCGCTAATTTTGCTTTCCTTCTCTTCGCCATGTTAGCTACAATCTGCTTCTCAAGAGTAAATTTGTGGCATGTCGACTTCTTTGAACCTAGTTTGACGTATTGGTCGTCCTTGTCCATCAGTGTCAACCAAGCCAGTTGTCTGGTTTGGCATTCATTTTGACGAAGGCTATCATGGCGGTATGTTACCATGCCAAATCCTGTTTATGTACTTTGAAGTTCTCAAGAATTTCTTTGTAGCAAAATCAAGACATGCTTCCTCTTGCCTGAAACTCTTGGTAAAGCCTAGCGAGCTCATTTCATTTTGAGATATGTTGGCCCTCAGAATAGAAAGAGCACCTGTTCGGCGGAGCACATGTTCTCAAATGCATTCAGTACTCGGTTCTCGTTTGGAGGATTGTTTGAGAAGTTTTGAGACTCCTTTGTGGGCAGTTTTCAAGTCAAAAGATTATTTGTGGAAGTTAAACTGATTTACAGAACTGCAAATGTACCTGGTTTACAATGAAAAAAATCACTGAGCTACAAATAGTTTTAAAAATCTTTCTGATCCGAGACTGCAGCAAATAACTATTGAACTCAAAAACTAACTCCACTCCTCATACTTCCCCCTTGCCCTCCTCGCACATTACCCTAACCCTTAATCTGCACTTCCTTCCCCTACCCCCGCTTTCCTGCTTACACAGATATGAATGAAAAGTCACCAATGATGACCTTGCTGTGATGAAATATCCATGTAGTTGAGAACAAAAAATGTTCAGAGAATAATAATACGTAAGAAACAACATACACCCAAGGTCAATGTGGGACCCCTCTATGTCAGAAATCCAGCATTTAGTTTTTTTTACTACAAGGCAAGGAGGCGGGAAATATGGTCCTCAATCTAGAAGTCCTCAAAATTAGTCTTTTTTTTTGCTTCGTTGATTTCCAATGAACCATGCAATAAGTAAAAGCAAAGACAGCAAATTGTTACTCTTCAAAAAAATAGAACGTAGTGAAGACTTTTATATAGGTCTCGGTGATTTTTTAGGAAAAAATCTTAAAATGCTCTAATAACTACAGATGTGCATTCAAACTATTGTTGAATTTATGAATGCTCTTAGGTATATATGCACTTTTTGAGTTCAATTGAAATTAATCTGCTGAAAGTGACGTAAAGAGAACTCTCCAATTACGAACGTTGAAATAGCGTGAACGATTTTTAGTTTCGAAAGAGGAATTTAATTTTTAGATTTCCAGCGGAATAAAAATTTTCCTGTTGATCCAGTTTTCTCAAGTTGGGTTAATGTTGTCAGAAAGCGCCAATCATAAATCTTTCTAGAAATTCAAAGAGTTTAAAAGGCATCTATTTTTTCTTAGAAATTCGAAAGTTGAGATTTTTCCAACAATTTCAGTGTTTTTTAGGCTTGATTTCATTACTCTTTTCCAATCTTCGATTGGCTATATTAAGTGATTTGAGGGGCCCCTTTCTCTTTAATTTTTTTTAGCAGGAGCCCCTTCTATCTTGTTCGGTACGAGGGGGGCTATGATAAGTTAGAGCCCTATGCTCGACGATCACAACAGTTTCCAAAAGCAATTAAGAAGTTTCAAAGGTTTATCGGTTCAACGCTTGCTTGAAAAAAAGCTTGAAAATTTCGCGAACTAAGTCAAGCTATCAAAACAAATGCAAATGTAAAAAATGGAAAGCGTCAAGTGATCAAAATATGATGAAATTTTCCAAAGTTGCATCGCTTGAGAGCTTACTAAAAGATTTACTTTTCGAAACATTTCAAGAGGTTGAATCAAGAAGAAATCCATTACAGTTTTGTGATGTGACTGCTTGCTTCAAAGACCTGAATTTTTCGCAACTTGTCTGAGGCATTTAAACAGCTCAAAATTTATCTGGTTGATAGCTTGTATTAAAAACTTCTTTCAAAGGATCTTATTGAAAAGCCTGTGACAAAAAACTAACTTCTGAAAATCAGCCCAAGTTGTCTAAAATAGATATAAATAAGTTTTTCGATTGTGTATCTGCTCTTTGACAAAATTCAAGAGTTAGGCACTAATTTAATCAAATAAAATGAAAAGCTTCAGGTTTAGGGCATGTTATCTTGCTTCAGAAACTTTCAGTGTTTGCGTTATCCAGTCATCTAAACATTTTAAATTGATTCGAAGTCTCAGCGCTAGAAAAGCAGGCTTCAAAAACGTTTACATATCGCGAACCAATGAAAATCATCGAATTAATTTGAAATACTCCAAACTTTCCTTGCTGAATAACTTTGAGTTTTTTAAACCGATTCAAGGCATTAAGGCCAATAGAAATGCATCAAATTTTCCTTGTTTGATGACTTGCTTCAAAAACTTCATCTTTTTGTGAACTTTTACGAGCCATCGGAACGAGTTGAAATCTTTCAAAAAATTTTTGCTCGATAGCTTGCTTTAGAACCTTTTCTTTTGAGGATCAGTTCAAGATATTAAACCATAATTTAACGAATCATCTCAATGAATCGTTTCAAATCTTCAGGAATCATTTCATATCTTCAAAACAAACTGAATTGATTCAAAGTTCTAGCGCTAGAATAGATCGCTTCAAAAAGTTCTTACATTTTACAAACCAATTGAAACTATCGAAATATTTTGAAATTTTTCAAATTTGCACGGCGTGAAAACCGAATTTCACCTGCTCTTAACTTCTGATTAATCATTTCAAGATATGAGAATAACCTAAACTGTTTCTGTTTTGTCTTTACCCTTGCGATAGCATGGGTTTTGCAATCGGGTACTAGACTTTTTCCTTATTTAACTTCCACAAATCCTTTTTGCAAATCCTCTTCTCTTCGTCCTTTTTGCCAATCCGACTCCTCGCGGTTGAAAATATTAGGCGTGGTTGTTGAGTTTGTTGTTTTCAATATCCATTGCTTTTTACGTTGGTTGCGATTTTTCCAACTCGATTTGTTAAGCTCGGGCCTGTTTTATATAGGCTTAGTAGACTAATTTTGAGTGGTTTCAAGAGACACATGGTTTTTAGGTTCACCTCTGGATCGCACAAAATGCTGAAATCTTAATAGAAATTGGAGTTCGAGTTTTTCATGACACCAATTATTTTTTGGCTTTTGGTTTTTTCTTTTTTTTCGGCTTGATAAGTTTCTCCCCATATTATATCGGTTTAATGGCTGCCTTTGGCTCCTTTCGATGGGCGAAAAAAGTTTGCGTGCGTGTCTGTGATTTGAGGGCGAGGGGGGGATAAGTCGTAAAAAATTTTCCTTTTTTTGTTTTTTCCTTTTTTTTCCGGCTTGATGGATTTTAGCTTATATTACATCGGCTTAGTCGCCACATATTGCATCGTTTCACGAGATGTTTATTTGTTTTGAGGGTTAGGGGACTTGATAATTTTTTAGTAGTAAAAAAATTTTGTTTTTGGCTTTGTTTTTTTCTATTTCTTTTTTTTTCGGCTGAATAGATTTCGGCCAATATTATATCGGCATCGTGGCCGCATGTTTTGTCATTTGACGCGTGAATAAAGTTTGTGTGTGTTTGTTTTTTTAGGTGTGGGGGACTTGATAATTTTTTAAAGTTTTTTTTCGACCTAATGAGTGTGTGCTAAGGTATTTCCGGCCTTGTTACCGCGTGACAACTTTTGTTTCGATGCTTGTTTCATTTTCTATTGTCTTGACTCGTTGTTGTTTCGAACCTAGCATTATTGATAGATCTAGCTCGGAATTTTTGAATTTTTTCGAATTTCGTGCTTTGTATCGCAATTGGCGCGAAGCTCAGCTTCGCCTCTTTGAAGAGAGCTTGTTGAAGTTTCAGTTATTCATTAGGTGAACAGCTGGCTTCACAAACCTCAACGATTACAAAACCAATGCAAGCTATCAAAAATTGAAGTCTTTTTAAAATAAACTCTCGCTCAAATAGCATGCTTTTAAAACTTTTAATTTTCAAGATTACTCAATTCAAGATACTAAAATAATTTTCTCTGGAAAAGATTGACACGAATTTTTGCGCGAAGCAAATCAAACCATCATTTTTTTTGGAAATCTGCCGACCTAATCCAATGCCAATTTAACCCAATTTAATCAAAATGCTTCATTTTTATGGCGTGATCGCTTGTCTGTAACTTTAATCGAATCAATTGAAGCCTTAAAAAAACTGAATTGGTTCAAAATTTCTTAATTTGATTAGTCTCTATGCAAAATTTCAATGATTTTTTTGAACCTACGAGAGCTGCTAAAGTAAATTAACTTGTTTCAAGTTTCCATCGATTGAATAGCTTACTTCGAGAAAACATCATTATTTTCTGCAAAAGAATCAAGCAACCAAAACAAATGGTTGTTTTATCAAAGTTTCATAGCGTAATAGCTCGCTGCAAAAATCTAATTTGGTTATTGGCGAACTGAACTTTTACGTTTCCATTCAAGCCACAATTTGAAATATTTTAGATACAAAATATAGCTTGCTTCAGAAACCTTTATTTACACTTGCGAAGCAAAGTGTTTTAGTACGAACTTCTTTTTTTTTCCAACCTAAGTCCAACCTATTGGTGCCACTTTTGGGGCACCTTTACAGCTTATTGATAGCATGTGCTTTGACATTCGAAAAGTATTAAGGTCGCTTAGTTGATGCATTTTTAGTTCATCAAATGAACCGAAAAAAAAACTATTTGTTTCAAACAACATAACAATCATAAAAACTCAATTTCAGAATTTTTTGAAATGCATAATTTATACATAATGTGGCTTTTTATGCTTCGCGATTTATTACCTGCAAAATTGTGTCTTTTGTAATTGGTGCCGCTTTTACTGAATCGAATTGGCAGTTTATTAGCATATGTAGCTGCGTTATTGGTGGCTAGTGTTTGGGGATTTTAAGCACGTGGCTGAGTTGTTAGTGCGTGAGACCCAAATTTGTTAGGTCGCGTATCCGAATCCGACACGAGCCGAGTTTTTGCTTATTCGAGGCTTATTTCTACTTTTTCTTATGTCACTTGATAGAGCTGCTTTTTGATCGTGTTCTCACAAGTCTTGGCGAAATGCAGCTCCGCCTCTGTGTTTATAGCTCGTTCAGAACCTGCTGTAAGTTTTCGAACCTTAATTGTTGCAAACCAATCAAAACTACCTGAAATGTTCCATTGCATGATAGTTTGCTTCAAAAAGCTAATGTTTCCAATACTTTGCAAGCTACACAAGAAAATTTTCTGTTGCTTCAATAGTTTGATTCGAAGGATCAATTTTTTGGCGAAAATTTCAAGCCACGAAATTCAGTTGAAAACACGCCAATATTCTTGGCTTTCTGATCACATTAAAACTTGCTACTTCAATTTCAATCAACCATTCAGCGCATCACAAGTTGAGTTAATACACCTGCTTGACACAAATGTTTGTTGTTTGAATATGGCCGGGACCTTTTGTTATTGCAAAATAGAAATTTTCTGCTGTTTGGGACTATCATCTGTCTGTTTATTTTTGTCGGCTTTTTCCCCGTTCACGGACTTTGTAGATTCGGCTTTCTTCTGGTATTTTAATTTTGTAACATTTTTTTTGAATTACGGAATTTTAAGGAAATTTAGTCTTTTTATATATATATAGTTTTCGGACGTTTTGCTTTATCGATTATTATGCGCGTAGTAATTACGCCCGCCATTTTTATGCTTGCCATTATCTAGCATTATCAGTTTGAAACAAAAACTTTGTTTTTTAAACAACTTATCCAGCAGAAGCAATGAACCATTTTATCAAAATCTGAGCTTTTGTCAACCAACAGACATGTTTTGAACATGTCTGCATTGTCAAAACCCGTTCTATTCAATATTTGTTGCAATGTTGGTTTCAATTTTACAAACTACGAATCGCTGTAAGTTTTTTTTCGGTTTATACCTAAACGGCTTAGTTGCCTCCCGATGCAGTTTTAGTTTATAATTGTCTTATTCGGCTCGTTTTTCTAAGTAAATGAGTTTTGTGCAAGACAAATTAATTAAAATATAATTTAGTCTATTTTTATTGTTTTTATATCTCATTGAAGATGTTCAAAATAGCTCAAAAATCTATTGTTTACCCTTGTTGCAGACGATTGCAGATGAGATCAGACACCTGCTAGATGCGAATGACAGACAGACTCCGGCAGTCGTTGAAATCCCATCTAAAGACAAGCCCTACGATCCAACCAACGACAGCATTCTCCAGCGGGCCATGAAGATGTTCTCTGCCGATGAACTGCGATGAAATGTAGTTGTTTATTTACGCGGGTCTTTTTACTCATAATGCCCATTACTTTTCGACCAGAAACGCATAATTTAATTAGAAGAGTTGATCAAACTTGGTTTTAAAATTTATTCAATTTGAATCAATCAGAGTCGGAAATCTTTTTTGAATACGAATTTGGGCGGAATACATGAATATACCCATTCAAGCTTTTAACTCCGGTAAATTCAAATGTAATCGCGTACGTTAGAAAGAGATTTTTCGATCGATTTAAATTATTTGAGATTCATATATTCAATTTTATTCATTGCCTGATATGTATATTTAGCTTTATCAAATATAGTTGAATAATTAAAATGTTTCTCTGACTCGGCGTTAATAGCGGCTGACCGCTTTTAATATCGCAAAATGATAATTGTTCTGATCTCCTAGCTCAGAGGGTTTTTGCAATCGGGCGCAAATAGAAGATCCCGTAGAATCAGAAATCACAATAATTTTCTGATTGTCTCAGCGGTCTTTTTCCACCTACGAGGTCTGAATGATGGAGATAGTGTAGTATATCTAATACGTGTTTACACCATCGAGCATACTTTTATATTACTAATTCACTGTTTTTTTTTCGAACGCAACTTAATGTGCCCACTTAATTGGTGGCTAGTGTTAGCTTATAAGCTTATAACAACGGCACATGGTGGAGATGGGAAGATGTCGGACTGGTCATCTCTGTCTGCTAATCTATTCCAGCAGATGAAAGGTTTTTTATTGAGTCAATGAACGTAGAGAAGACTCTATCTGGGATGTGATGATTTTTTTGTTCATTTTTCGCGGCTTGACTTCTTTTCAAGTCCATTTCTTTTGTTAAAAGTTCAGGAAAAACGTGATCGACTTGTAGTTTCGAAAGTCGAATTTAATTTCCAGGTTTCCCAGCGGAATAAAATTTTATCTATTGATCCTGTTTTCTCAAATTGGGTTAATTCGATCAAAAAAATGTCAATCATAAATTGACGCTTTTCCATTCGTTTGTTGGCTATCTTTTTGAAAGATTAGTTTGCTTTTTCGTTTTATTTTTTTGCACGGTTGCAAAAAAAACACAGTCCGAGTAAAAAAAACGTTTAAAATGTTTTAAACAAGAAAAACATCAGCTAACTTAAACAATCAAATACTGCCAAGCGTGCGCCTGATAAAAGTGAGTTTTCCAACTCCAAGCCGATTTCGTAGATCATCCTGGACGAACTCCATTGTGCTGAACTTTCTCTCAAGTCCTGCTGAGCTGGGCGAGAGATTTCCATATTTATTGCTACCTCCCCTAGTCCTTTCGAAATATTTCCGGTTTGAATATAGAATTTGAGAAAGTTCAACTTTTTATCGGAGTATTCTTGAAACTCCGTTTTCAACCTGGGAAGTTCCTCCCCGATGAAGTTCACTATTGTGCTGCTCAGTTCTGGGTGCCGCAGTTTAATCCAGTTGATAGCTCTTTTCATTTCACTTTCAGTAAAAAAGTCGGACACAATAAGTACGCAGCCAACCAAGAATCCGGAATAGAAGATATATTATACCGCTTCTCGGCATTTTTTAGCCCTTCCCGTCGTTCGATACCTTGTTCATGAAATCCGTCAAGCTTTTCTACCATGCAAAAACCGCATCAGCAACTGTGCTTTTGTGCGATTGCATGACATCCAGAGCTTCTGAAAAGGGCTTTCAGAACCAGGCACTTTCTTGAATCTTTCAGATTGACTTTCTGGGTATTGTTTCTAAAAATTCCAAGTTTGCAAGTAAGAATCCAACAGCTTAGTACAACTGCTCCATCTAATCTCACTTAGCAAAGGCTGATTTTTCATATTTTCCCTTGAGATCCAATTGCTAGCCAGCTGTTTTTTGCGAAAAACTTCGCGACTGCAACAATTTTTTTGATTAATTTGTCCGGTTGAAAATCGTGAGCCAGTAGGTTCAGTTGGTGAGCGGCGCATTCGTAAGAAATAAGCGATGGTTTCGGTTCCAATCATAAATTTTGTTCATGTTCTCTGCGTTGTTTGTCACCAATCGCAATATCACACACAAAGTCTTTTGAATTTTGTCTATTCCCTCAATAACTACATCGCACAAAAATTCGGAAGTATGACTGTTGTTGCTAATATCTTTGATAAGAACAATATACGAATTTTCAAACTCTTGCTTACAAAATCCCACTATGAACTCATTGTTACGATTGCTCCAATCGACAGAGAGAGTCAGTCTCTTTTGAATTTTTCCGCGCATGTTTTTTGAAGATCGGAATAAACAGAATCATGCAAGTACCTTTCAATTTGGCCGGATTTGGAGGAAAATTTACTGGATATCCATTGCTTGAATCATGTTCTGAAACTCCTGGTTCTCAGCATCTCGAAATGGCGTGTTGGATGAGTAAAAGTAGCGTTCGATAGCTCATCAAGCTTTTGTTTGTTCTGGAGTGGTTTTTGAAATGTGACCCTCCATGCTGCTTTGCTTCTGCTGCTTAGAATTAGTATGTTGTGGTGCAGCCATCTCTTTATGCTCTTCGTTGCAAAATTTCTTGATTCTTGTCATCTAGCCAGCCATCTCTTTGTTGCAATGATTGCATTTTGCCCGGTCGTCTTGCAATTGCGTGAAATCGCTCCAGATAGCATCACGTTTCCGGCCAGTAGTAATTGCTTGAAGCATCATTAAACTAATAGGAAAGGTGAATTCCCATAGGTTCCAATATTCATAAGTTCTAAAATAAAAAAATCAGTCGCATAAGTTCCAAAATTTATCTTGAATTCTGATTGGTTGAAATTTGAGCCAACGAATTTATGGATTGATTGTTTACTGTTCAATCAGCATAAACTCAAGCTGCATAAACTCAAATAGTGACCGCCGCAGCCGCCCCAACGTGTTGCGAGCTTGCCACCAAAGGGTAGGACTCTATACGAAATTTAGAGCAGGTTATCGCCGCAAAGCGGCGACGCGCGCGTAGCGCGCCCACCGGCAACCTTAAACCGTTCAGTTAAGTTAGTCAAAGCACCCAAATACAATACAGTAATACAGTCAGTTAGCCAAAGCACATAAGAAAATCAGCCAATCAGGGGAAGTTGTTGTAAGCGCTCATTTTAACGTTGTTTTAAACGCTGTAATAAACGTGCTTTAAACTTGTTTTTAACGGAGTGCAGCCTGTATTTAGACAACCGCGTATTCATACTCGTCAGTATTTAGACAAATACTGTATGAACCAATCAGAATCGAGAAAAGACATAAATAATCCAAAATAAATAATAATTATTTATTAATTTCTTCTTTGTCTCGATTCTGATTAGTTGAAGCAGTATTTGTCTAAATACTGACGAGTCTGAATACGCGGTTGTCTAAATACTGCTATTTAACCGTTTTTAACAATACATGTTTTACTAATACGTTTGGGTCTTATGCACTAAACGGCCCAATTTCATTATTTCTATATCTCTTGAACTGAAATTATTGTGGATGAATTTGATTGGCTAATTAGCCAATCTAGTTCTATCGACATTTTCTGCCATTTCAATTGAAATTTCAAGCAGATAAAATTATTAGCCGAAATGATAAAGAAAATTGTATTTTGTTTTGTCAAGCCATTTTACTGTATTTTGCTTGTCTGGGCAAGGTTTCACAAGTGACTCAAAATTAATTTGATAATTTGACTCAAAGTTCCACCTTTTCGGCAATTTCGGCTAATATTTTTATCTGCTAGAAAAGTTGATCGGAATGCCTGACCGTGTAACTTGAATTTGATTGGCAAAAATTACCCAATCAAATTTGATCGCATAATTTCCAGCTTACGATGTAGAAAAATTGATTTTGGGCCGTTTAGTGAATAAGACCCATACATTTGTTACAAAAATGTATTTTTAACAATAAATTTTTGCTTTTTCATTTTTTAAATTTTGGGGTTATGTTTTTAAATAGTTTTGTTGATTCTCATTTAGTCATGGCATCACTAACTTCGTGGGCTTTTTTACCGCAATTTTTTAATGTTAACGAATGAATTTTTGGATAATTAAACAATGGCATGTCTCATCACGTTTTAACCTTCACCTTATCGACGTTTGCTCTTTTAGGCATATACGGTCGGTTTCCAGCATTCTGAAGGTCTTGGCAAATTAGACTGTAAAGATGGACTCCCATGAAAGTTCTCGATATAAGCATGTTTTGCAGTTATTATATATTTGTGTCCGTCTGGGACTTGTCTAGAATTAATAGTTAACCGAAGATTGAGAGCAGCGATGAGTCACTTTGGTTTTTGCATAGCGTTTTTACTGATCGGTAGTGTTATATCGCGCTGCACGAGATCCACAGCTATTGTGCACCTGGCACCAGTAATTCAACAGAAAATAGCGAAAGCACCCTTCGATTTGATGTACGAGCCGAGCCGTCCTGAAGCTTGAAAAGCGATAACAAGCGATCCTCTAACAGAGTGCAAGTTTGAGTCAAACTGGCAAGATAAAACAAACTTTTTTTTACCACAAATGGAAATCAAAAAATCACTATCCAAAGCGGTATCATTTACGCAGGAAATAGTTGATCCTTAAGGCTCCGCACATATTCAGTGCACGGTACCAGAGTAATTTGTATTTGTACGTTTACCCTTAGTTGCATTGAAATTTCTTCATCCTCAGTTGTTACTTGTGAAACCACGACATATTTTCTAACCAAATGCGCACTAACAAATTGTCTTCGTGCGAATTCTATCAACACTGAATCCGAGTAGCAACTAAAAGGGTTTAATATGATACAACGCTCGAGGGCCTGCAATTTCTCTATGAGGAACCTGATTTCGGAGGTTTCTGAACAAAATTAGAGGTTTCTGAACAAAATTAACCTACACTTTATTAAGATAATGTATTAAGCTTAAACAAACATTGAAGTCGTCTAAGAAGTTTTTTTTGCAACAGTGTAACAAGCACAGCTGACAAGAGCAAAAACCATTGAGGAAGGTGTCGTTATAAAAACGACATTTTCAGGCCATAATTTTTTCCTCATCGATTTTCAAAATAATTTTGTTTTAATTTCGATATTTTCAGAATAATGTCTGTTGAGGGCTGTGCTGCAACAGACGAGGATTTGAGACAACTTGTAAACGCATCAATAGACCGCATTTCACAAAACACAGACGGTGAAAACCTAGGAGATACTCTCAGTTGTCAGAACATCAGGGTCGCGAAAGTACATTTAGATGGGTTGAGACGAACGAAAAAGACTCATTTTAATGGACGATCGATGTTCAACGACGTTCTGAGAGCGAGAAATGTGCAAGATTTAGCGGAAGGTAGCGTGACTCTAAGAGAGAAGTTAAAAAGTGTGGGAGTGTTCAAGGATGTTGCGATAACTGTCGACGCTAGCGACAGGTAACGTCACCCACTGATTCAATTGAGTTATTAATTTTTTTTAAATAAAGCATTTGCGACTATATCGTTGAATCATTTGCGACTAGACTTCTATTGTATCAAGTTGTTTTTTGTACGAAAAATTGACAATCGTAAATTTATCGTGACATTAAAAAAGCTTAATACTATTTTTGTTGCTGTTTCACTCGTTATTGCTCATTTTTGTGTGATATCCCTGAAATATCTAAAACCTAAATGCATCTGTTTTTATTTAGACAACCGCTATTCCCAGATGTGAAATGTGTCGATCTAGTTCTAGACTGCAAAGAATCTAACATGCTCAAAGCAAGCATCAATATGATGGCTGGTTCCAATGAACTATCAGGCCAGACAGTGCTCAAACTAGCCAACGTATTAGGCAGAGGCGAAGGAATTTCTTTCGGATACTCGCGCAGTACGGCTAATATTGGCTCCTACTCTCTAGACCTGACCAAACTTCTTAGTCACGACTTCAACACAAACTTAAAAGTTGCTCTAATCAAAGCGTATGAACCGAGTTACATCAGTAACTACGACTTGAGAAATTGTGGAATTATTGCCGAAGTTTCGAGGCCCCATAATAAATGGTGCTCAACATTACGTTACGGGGGAATGTGGCGAAACTTCCATTGTCCTTCGTGGGAAACGCCTTTCGATATACGAATGGATTCGGGCCATTCTCTAATATCATCACTGATGTACACGTTAGCCTATAGTTCCAGAGTGGGGGCCGGAAGCACGTCAATTGCTCCTGGACTTAATATGCAAAATAAAGTAGAACTAGCTGGAAATGTTCTTGGAGGAGATCACAATTTCTTGAGGCTGGAAACGAAGTTGAAGAAAATTGTGAATCTTACAAGTTGGGCTAAAGTTTCTCTGTCTCTAAATGCAGGTCATGTGATGTCTTTAAATGACGATAAGCCTCCGTCAATAGTTGACAGATTCTTTCTTGGGGGACCTGGAAGCGTCAGAGGGTTCATGATGGGAGGTTTGGGTCCTCACAGGAACAATTGTGCTTTTGGCGGTGCTACATATTGGTCTTCAGGTCTCTCAATATTCACAAGACTGCCTTTCAGACCTGGAAAAGGCAGCTTTGGTGACCAGTTTTGGCTACATGCTTTCGCTAATACAGGAAACTTGTTTGAGAAATTCGATTTCAGTGAGCCGGATTTTGTGAACAGACTTGGCATTGGTTCGAGATACACGATAGGAGCTGGAATCCATTGGAGGTTTCTGAACTATGCAAGTATTGAGTTGAATTACTGCATTCCTATGTCGACTCAACCTTCTGACAGAGCTCAGCCAGGCGTGCAATTGGGAGTTTCTTTGGATGTGCTCTGATACTTGTTCTGACATGATAATTTTTACTAGTACTTGAAATGAATTTAAATTGATCTAAAACACTAACTTTATCATTAAAGGAAGTATTGATTATACCAAAGAAGTTATATGTTCTTCTCTAAAACCGCTAATAAAAACTAAAGGATTGAGTAGGTTTCTAGTCTAATGCCTGATAAGTACATTCGGAGTTCCTAAATTTCTAACTGCAGATAATCAACAATTATATGATTAAAAAGCTCAAGTTCCACTGTAACGTGCAACTGTGAAACAGTGTTTCCATCATGTGTTTCAGAAATATTTTGATGTAGATTTTGTCAAAATGTCTCGAAATCTACTATTAGGGTTTTCAAAAACTCTTACATTGAGTGTGAAACGAGGGAGTAAGGAATCAAAAGTGATGCAAAGAGCAAAAGAAATCAAAAGCCCTGATCACCTGGGACAATTGCTGACATTTCCTCCCTTTTACGGATCAGGTGAACCCAAATTGACCGATATGGACAAAATAAGAGCGATTCGAAGTCCCAAGTTGGAACCCATTGCAGAAAGAAAGAAAAAGCATATCGAAAACTTAAAAAGTCACATTGAAACTAACAACAGCTATCCCATTTCACAGTTTATGTCTCATCGGTACATGGGTTGGCAAGAAATTGTTGAAGATATGAAAAATCATCCTGGTTTATGTGAACAAAACTTGTCTACTGAAGAGGTCATAGAAAAAGTTGTTCAAGAAGTGAAAAATCCTCAACGTTTTTTTGCTGTCATTTCTTTTGGTGGAGACAAAACTCAATTTAAAGTTACAACTGATGATGTTTTTGTGCATCAAGGAGAATGCGAGGCGAAATGTGGCGATAGGATTAAAATTGAAAAAGTATTATTGGCTGGCGGAAAAGATTTCACGCTTGTTGGTATGCCGATACTTAAGAGAGGTTTAGTCAACGTTGAAGCAACCTTGATTGAGAAGACATTTTCACACATGGAGTTTTGGCAGGAGTTCTGGAGAGATCCCAAAGTGAAAACTCCGTATAAGGGTCAAGTGAGATACCCGTACCATATTTTCAGAGTAAACTCTATCAGTGTAAATCATGAATTAATTTAGATTTGCCATATTAATTATTTTTTCACCAGTTCCTAGATAAATCTTGACGTGTTTATTAAAGCATCTCTCTTAGGATCACCAGTAATCTCTTAGGATAAGTGTGGGCGCAAGCGGCTTAGTTGTACCAAAGGCTGTCCCGTAGTTAGAAGAAGCAGTTCAAGCAGCACATAATGTTCCGACCACAGTTATTGCTGCAAAAAAAAAGAGTTTCTTTCGAGAAAAAAATATTAGTAGCGAGAAAAAAAACCGAGATCGTTTGCCTGCAGTATGCAAATAGCTATTAGAGTAGATTGTTGAGCAATATTTATAATAAGAGGAGAACAAATAAATGATGACAGAATTTCATTCACTCTTCGCAAAATGCAGATCGGTTTTTCTCCACGAGGGAAATTTTTTGAAATTACTTTTTGGAATCCTAATTACGACCAATGAGATTTAGTAAGACACCACAATTTGACCTCCTACAAAATTTGATAGCTTAATTGAGAAGCACATAGTGTTAATGCGTTCACTTTGAGATCATCAAATCGTGTTTTCGATCCCCTGCCTCTGTTCCCACGTCATCTTTCTGAGGCTTACCATTGCGTGTCCGGTTTTTTAATAATAAAACCGCGTGAACGTGCTAAACGAAAAAAAGTTCCGTAAACAGGCTTAGTAGCATTTCATAGATAGCATATCTGCGATTCTTATTTCCTTAAAGTACCTAAAATTGGGTGAAATATAAACACTCTAGGCCATAGCTCCATCTCAGTGCGTTGCTTTTTTGAATAACATCGCCACTCTGATGATTTCAGAATGCCTGATGATACTACTAAAAGTACGTCTAGTAAGCCACACACGATTGAAATACCAGAAGAATTTGGCCCTGTCAGAAGATTTTTCGTGAAATACATTCGACCTGAAAGAGATCTCTTCATTGGAACTAGAGAACCAGAGAAAGACAATTTAAGGCAAGTTAGTACATCAAAGTGATCACTTCAGCATACGTGTTTTTTGTCCCGACTGTTTTCATTTTAAGATGGATTGTACATAAAATCCAGGGGACTATAGGTTGATTCATTCATTAAAGGGGTAGATTTTCATTACTCGGTACCTTTGGGGAATTTTTTACAAAATCCAACATCGCTTAAAATTTGATCGAAATTTCCAGTTTGTTCTTGAATTTTGAATAATGAGCTCTGGTTGGCTAACACAGCATTCTGTTATGAGGGATTTCTCCGAAGTCATTTGAAGATCTAGCGCTTAATGAATCTGCCTATAAATGGAGTGGTTTGTTTAGGTTGAAAAGGATTACTATGTTCTGACAAAGGCCAGGCAGCGAGCTCATTATATTTGTGCTCCTAAAATAATCGACTTCGACGAATGCTCAGAAAGAGAGGGAGCTTTGTTTAACCTGATAAAATGTCGAAATCAGCTCAAAGAAATGAACAAGTGTCTGACTCTGTATGCGAGCGACGATCAAATCGTGCTGGCTTCGAAGAAAGAATATCTACAGGAACGACAGTACTTCAGAGATACTGGGAAATGTTTTTCCGATGATCCGAAGACACAACGCAAACTGAAGTACTGGATAGATCTGGGAAGAACTGATTATCTGAAAGCAAAATCTGAATGTGAACAGAAAAGTGTTAAATTCGACTGGATAAACGATCATTGCAAATTTACTAGCAATCGAAATTGATATACTGTAAATAAATATTTTATTGGACTTTTTGTTGATGATGAAGGTAAGATATAGTTTCATGTTTAAATGAAAATAGATCTTCGCGCGTGAAGTGAGTGAAATCTGTTAATAGCAGCTGATTTTTTGGGAAAAGCCTTGCTAAAAACTTCAATTCGGTCTCTCTGATTTTAGTTATTGAGAACTACTGCAAAAGCTTAGCTCGGTTAGCCAGCAAAGCTGCTTCAAAACTTTAAATAAATGATTTTGAGGTTAAGTGTAAATTAATGATAGTACTTATAAAAAATGCGAAATAACTGTGTAGACTAGTTTTTACACTTGCGATCACCTTAATGTGTTATTACGAACCTTCTTTGATTTCTAACCTAACTCGCCAATAAAAGTGTTCACTTATTTGGAAATTGCGCTCTAGCATTGGAAATTGCACAGCATCTGTTTTCTGCTTTTTTGTGGCTAGTGTTTGGCGTGTTTCAAGCTTCCATGGCTGAGTAGTTAGTGTGTGAGACTCTTAGTTTCTAGGTCGCAGGTTCGAATCTCAGAAGTAACCGAATTTTTGCTAATTCGAGGCTTTTTTCTAGTTTTTATTATTGAACTTTATAGAGCTGCTTTTTGTCGTTTTCTCGCAAGTGTTTGCAAAGCGACGCTTCGCCGGTTTGTAAAACTTTGGATATTCGGTACAAATTTCTCGCAATTCCCTTCAGGCAGAAAATATTTTGTTCGGAATTGTTTTTGGGAAAACGGCTAACTAAAATTGTTTTATATTGACGCTTAATTTAGTTGGTGCCAGTAATTGCACAAGTTGATAGGTCTGCAAATCTGCTTTGAAAACATGTATTTTGAATTTGATTTTAAATTGATGACAACGATTCCAAAAAAGCGAAACCACACAATTAGGTTTTTGTTGCCCCCTTTTTGGATCAACTGTACAAATTCCACAGCAAAATTTTCAGGCTGAATGTGTTTGTTTTCAGAAATTAACTCTGAAGACAATTTAAATTGATTTTGCAGGCATGCATTGTTATAGTACGAGTCAACCTTTTTCCAATCCAACTCGGACAAAATCGTGTTCTTTTTGATAGGGAAAAACTTGCTCACTTTGTTTGTTAACTGTGTTCAGTTTGTATTTTTTTGCTGCATAACATAGGCAGTTTAGTTCGTAACATAAAGGCATCAGCCTTTATTCGATGCGACTTATTGATTCCTAGTTTTTAACCATTTTAGCGCACATAGCGGAGATAGGAGCATGTTAGACTTGTTATATCCAGATTGGCAATTCAATTCTTGAGCGTTTTCTTTCCTTAATTTTTTATAGCTTCTTGCTTTTTTTACTCATACCACCCAATTTCGTTTCTGTGTTTTATTAATAGCAAAATCGAATCGAAAAAATAGAGGAAAAAATTAAGTGCGCGGTATTATGAAATGCACTTTTTATACCAAAGAAATTTTAAATTTGATACGTGGATAGGGAAAGATTTTACAGTAGGAATTAAAGATTGGGCACAAGTATGATAGTCGGGTCCCTAAAACTTGGATGGGTCTGAAGGATTTTTTTTTGTGTTTAAAATGTTCGAAAACAGGTTTACAAATTGTTGGCTTGTGTTTTCGAAATTTTCTCAAAATTGCGTAACCCATCTTGCTTACTTGCTTTTTTTCAGGGATCGAACTACTTGTACCAGCGATTATACTCGAGTAAAGAGACCGCACGGTTGATCCATTCATGTTCTGTTATTTAGTCTGAAAATATCGAATCGATCATATTGAATTGTCGTTCTGTTCATTGCACAGTTTTGATGGATTTAGTTATAGCGAAAAATGTGTGAGCGTAATGAAGAGTAAGTGTTTCTGTGAAATTTAAGTTTTGGCAGTTTTCATTTATTGTGTGTATTTAGTATTTTAACAGTGTAACGGTTTGATCGAAATTACTACTGAAAATATATAGAACCAGTTGTTAAAATTGTTTGTTTTTGCAATGCATGTTTTTTTTAAGCTGGGCGTTTTTTCCAATAAAATATATCAAAGGCTCATCAGAGAATCAAATCTTTCGTTTAAAAATTGAATTGGGCTTCCTCTGTCAAAATACTTCTCTGAGATCTGCTCAACGGACAAGTGTTTGCACTTGCGAGAGCAAGTGTCTTGTTATCGGGAACTTTCCCGTAAACAACTTCTCTTACATCTGTAAGAAGTTGTGAAGTTGATTTAGTAGTGAACCTTAGCAACTTGGAGATTTCTCCCCCTCTCGACTGAGGGTAACGCAGTTTCCTTCGCATCTCAAACTATGGAGTCGAACCCCGGCCGGACCATGTTTTTTTCAGTATGTAAGAAATTGAATCTTTTTCCGGGAAAAATTGAATTGTCGTTCTTTCGATTGTATGCTTATGTTTTGTGGGTGGAATTGCCAAATCGGGGAATTTTCTTGTGCTGCCAGGAGTTTTCATCGTAGATGCGAGTGCTTTTCATTTACTCTTGTGAATTCTAAATTTGATATTCCTGACATCGTATTTTTCCTTAGTATTTCACTTAAAAGCTTTATTTGGCCTAAATGATTTCGGCTTACGTTTTATTCGCCTAGTTACTTTATTTTGTTTCACTTTAAATGCAAAAAGTAATTAATTATAAAAAAAAACAGGTACTTTGTTTTGCAAGATCTCAAATTTTTAAACTTAATTGCTCAAAATGTTTTTATTACTACAATTTTGTACGGCATTTTTTGTGTTCCGCTCAATTATTGTTACCTGCTCCCAAAGTCTCAACTGCGCTTTCTTGGGAATTATAGAGAGAAGCTGCAGGAAAAAAAACAGAAATTTTCAGTGATAAAATTTCATTATTCCGATCTGGCTTGTTTGTGCATCCAAAATTGTTGAAATGTTTGATTCGTTTGCAGGGTTTTGATTGCGTCCGAATTAATATGGCGTGGGGATAATCTGAAAAAGGACATATAAAAATGCAGCCCATATAATCTAGTGCTTGTAAGATTTTTATTTTACGATTTGCCAAGTTTGGGAGGGCATAATTTGAGTCTGAGTGTATGACCTCAATAAAAAGCCAGTAAAATAATTTAACTTAGTACGAAAAAGAATAGAACGTAAAATCATTGAAATCAAAAATTTCAAGCGAAATTCAGCCAGCTGTATTCAAAGATTCAGCGTTGACACAAAAAGCTTCATTGAAACAAGATTTTGAAACGAAGTTCGTTATCCAATTCACGTGGCAATGCCAGATATCAGTTTGACTTTTTCTTGTGATTTCTTGCAAACTAGGTAAAGTGAGTGGAAACTGAAACCTTTGAGCTTGCGTCTTGTTTAATTTTTTATTTCTGAGACGGATGTGTGTTAATAATTGACAAGATTGCGTAAAGTTAATGTTTCCTGAAGAAATTCAAAAGTTGACAATTTTTTGAGCGAATTTGTTACTATTCATTGTATCAAGTTTTCAGAAAGAGAAGGAAACGATTACTGAGATCTTCGACATAATCAATCATGTTAGTTTTTTTGCATCTAGTTATGCTTCCTGAAAGGATTTTGGGTTTTGGCCGTTTGAATATCATCCCTGGAGCTTTATTTCATTTAGATTTTTGATATTTTTTAATGAAATTTCTGCAGCCGCCTGAAAACGATGTTTATAGGTTTTTGGTTTTTATACAGAGCAATAGTTTCTGTTTGTAGCGACTTTTTTTTTAAATGGATGTCAATTTTTTGGGTGCATAGCTTCTGGTACGTTCTAGCAAGCGATATCAAATCGGAATATAGGCGTTATATTTTCAAAATGGCAATTAGTTGAACAAAATCACTTGAAACAAACTTGGTAATTTATCATAATAAACGAATGATGTTTTTTTAAGCGAATGACTATCGAGCGCAACGTTCAAGAAATTGGTATCAGCCAAGCTTGGCCAGAGTATTCTGGAACTGTAAAAATTGTGAATCTGGAATATTCTAGAATATGTTTGTAAGTCAGTGCTTCAGACAATAGCAACTCAATTCAACTTCGAGGCCTGCCTTTTTTCTTATCTGCGGGATTTATCGCGATTTTCCTTATTAATTAAGGAGTGTGTTTTTTAAATGTGTTTTATATATTTTTCTCGAATTGAACGAAGATTTTAGGATTTGGTTCTGGAAATCTTTTAAAACAATTTCTTAGATTCTGTTCAACGAACTAAAATAGCCAAGACTTAGCTGGAGAGCTTGATATTTTTTTCACACGAGCTGTTCGAATGAAATGGAAACTGAACTTGAATTACTAGCTTAGAGAAACTTAGACGTTTTTTTGCGCTATGAAATTCCTTGAAATCAAAGGACATGAAGCTATTGCTCAAAAAAAATTTTTTTTGGTTCCTGAAATTTTTTGCTTAAATTTAATCAATTTTCGCTATTGACCTTTAAGCTATATCGTATAATGCAATGCTTTTTTTTTCGATGTATCAGTTTATGACGGCCAGTTTCACCTGAAGCATGTTTAAGAAGTCCTTAATTTGAATTTTTTTAAAATAATAAACTAGTAACGTTCAATATAATTTATTGAATTCAACTTTTAAATCTTCCTAGGGAATCTACAATTCTAACCAAACATATTGATTTTCCGAGATATGGCGTTTTCTTGCGACTTCTCATTTTTTTTCATAAAAAAATTGAACAAATTAACCGAACTTATAGTGGATTGCTGTCTCATCCTTATGGGGTAGCGAATCTCCTAAAATTATTACTGCTCACATCTTTTCGGTTTTCCAGATATGCCGATTTTTTATGTTTTTTTTTCTAAAATTAGATAGGAAAAAAATAATAAAACTTGAAAGTCTCAACCCTATGATGGGGTGCTGTCAAGTTTCAATCAGGGATTGCTAATCTGGCCTCTAATTATTACTGGTCAAAACCTTTGGTTTCCGAGATTTAGAGTTAATTATGATTTTCAGTTTTTTATTGCGAAAACTTAGGTGTAAAAAACTAAAAGATCTTGAAATTCTCAACCCCATGGGGTGCTGTCAGGGTAAGCTTATCGGTTAACAGCTGACTTCCAAATTTGACTGCTCTAATATTTAGTTTTTGAGATATAATGTTTTTTAATGGCGTTTTTTAATTACTTTTGTGGTTTTTTGTTGAAAACTGAGGTTGAAGTGGTTATTACGGTTCACTTTGGGTTTAAAAATCTTACCTCATAATTTGACTGCTGAAGTTCTTTTGTCTTCGGAGATATAGCGATTTTGTTATTTTTTGATTTTTTTTGCGTTTTCGATTAAGTCGATTATAAACAAACCAAATACACTTAGCATTCTCAACACGATGATGAGGTGCTCTAAAGGTACACTCACCAATTTCAAATTAGGACTTGAAATATGACTGTTCAATTTTTTCTTTTCTCAGAAATGTCGTTTTTTATGGCTTTTTCAATTGTTTTTTTTTTTAAATAGTTTTAAAAAGTACAAAAACTAACAAAACCTAAAATTCTCAAGCCTCTGGCGTTGTTCTGTCCGGCTAGACTCTAACAGTATCCTCAGGGTTTAAAAGTCTGGTCTTCAAATAATATTGATCTAATCCTTTTTGTTTCTGAGATGTGGCGTCTTTTATGATTGTTTTTTTTCAAAATCTTCAGATTTAAAAAAAAAACTAAAAGAGAAACGTTTCTCAACCTTATGGCAGGGTGCTGTCAGGGTACACCCAGGGTTTGCAAAATTCGCAGGTATTTTGTGTTGCCCAGTTCATTTTGGTGTCTGAGAATGGCGTTTTTTTCTTTCCCTTTTTTTCAAAAGCTTTAGATTTTGAAAAGTAGCACAGCTTGAATTCCTCAACCTATGGTGGGAAGCTGTCAGGTTTCAGTGACGTGCTGCTATCCGAAACCTACCAAATCTTGAAATACAAAACCTAAAAAAACTTGAAATTATTAACATTACGGTTGTGTTCTATCCGGGTAGACTCAGGGCTTGAAAGTCATATGATGGTCTTCAAATAATATTGTTCAAATCCTTTTGGTTTCTGAACTGTGGCGTTTTTCTATGATTGTGTCTTTTTTTCAAAGACTTCAGATTTAAAAAAAAAACATATAATTCTCAACCCTGCGGCAGGGTATTGTCGGGTTACATATTGGGATTGCAAACTTCGTATGCAGTTTTTGTTGCTTAATTCGTTTTGATTTCTGAGATATAGCGTTTTTTAATGATTTTTTATATTTTGTTTTCAACAACTTTAGATTTAGAAAAGTAAAAGAACTTGAAATCCTTAACCCTATGGTGGGGTGCTGTCAGGGTACACTGGGAAGTTGCAAATCCAGCCTCAAAGTAAGATTGCCCAAAAACTTTTGATTTCCAAAATGTGGCTTTTTCAATCATTTTTTTTTTTCAATTTTTTCAACTAATTGAGGTTTAAAAGAAACTAACAAACCTTGAAAATTCAATTTTTTTGGTGAGAGCTTTGAGGATACTCTTAGGGTTTGGAAGTTTTCTTGTTTTTGATCATTTGAATTTTATCTTCGAGAATGACAAATTTAGTTTTTGCTTTCAGTGAGCTAAAGGTTTCTTTTTCAAAAGATACATGTTTGTTGATACATGTTCAAAAGATAGATGTTTGTATTTTTAAATTTTGAAAAAAGTATCTATAAATAGTTCATTTTTTACTGTTCGAATTTTAGTTGAAGTTTCGGAGTTAAAATTTCGGAATTAAAATTTACTGTTCGGAGTTAAAATTTCAAATATCTGATGAAATTCCGTTGTTTGGCGGATTTGCTTTTCTTCTTGAAAAATGACCGAAAGTGACCACGTAAATTTTGGTTTTTTGTGAATATTTTAGGAAGTTGTTTCCACGTTTAACAATCCATTCCAAGTATCGTAGGTGCACGTCATGTGTCAATAAATAAAAGAATAGCTACAATTTTTTTTTGAATAAAGTAGCTTTTTTTCAGTTAACATCTGTCTAAGAGCCTAACGAAGTGTTTAGTTCTTTATTATTTGAAGGGAAACCTGTATGAGAGCTAGCTTAGATCCTTAGTTTTCCAACGAATATTTTAGGACAAAGAGATTGTAGAGATTTTTTGTCACTGAGAACACTTCTCTGACGACTTGAACGCAACTTATTCGCACGAATACGTTTAAGACTAAAATTTCAAACTGCTGTACTTGTTTACAGAGATTTTTGTCACTGAGAACACTTCTCTGGCGCCTTGAACGCATCTTTTTACGGTTTTTCATCCGGCTATTTTCTCTCGCCATGAGTCGCTTGTATTTGTAGAGAAAACTCAGATACGTCAAAAAAGTTTTTGTTCATGTCATCAGATGAAAACTTAAGTTGCCACTTCTATTTCCCGCGACTGTAACTGATATTAGTATTGGGCTATTTAAAATAAAAAGCTAGGCAATTGATTATTTTTCTGCTCAGATGAAAAAGCGTAAACGTTATTTAGTTTTATCAAATTAGGAAAAAAGTAGCCATTATTTACTTTACTCATCATAGCCGCAGAACTAAATGGAGTTTGAAAACTGATAGCTAGTTTGTACGCCTGATAGCAGTTTCAATCTATTTTATTTAAGGTATTTTGATATGAGTTGAATAGATAGGTTGTCACAATGAGTCTTTTAGCAAAAAGAGAGCTTCGAAGTAGCGTACGAGCTATTCTGCATTCTTTGGATGAACAATCTTTGGCTTACCAATCTGAGCGCGTTTGCGAAAAGGTGAGTGCTGCATGTTACCTAAGGTAACGAAATCGACATTGAATTGATTTACGCTCTAAGTTTTGGTCGGGTTCTGCTGTATGTCATTTGATGTTCATTAATTCAGAACATCTGAGCCATCCATTCATCCATCTATCAATGGAACGTTGCAAACTTGTACCTTTTATATCAAATGGATCAGAGCTATTACAAAGCGATCTTCCCAGACTAGTAATTCCAAACAAGTCACAGATTTTAGTGCAAAGTTAGTTTGGATACTATGAGTTTGCCATTTTCCAAATTATTACATGCAAAATTATGTCTATTTGTATTTAGTGTCACTTTTGCTGTATCTAATTGGCAATTTAGCTAAGGTTAGTAATTTAACAAGGGCCCGTGGCGCAGATGCGAGGACAGAAGTATCTTACTCCTCTGATCGTAGGATTGAATCCGCCACAGCAAAATTTGAGATTTTTCTTATTATACTTGCGATCAGCTTAGTGTATTTTTACAAACTTTCTTTTTTTTCTAACCCATTTCGCAAATAAAAGTATTCATTTAAAGTGTTAACTTATTTAGAAATTTGACTAGACTTGGAAATTGCATATCATCTGTTCTCTTTGCGTGTCTTCCGAAGTATTGTCGGCTGAGTGAATGCTCTATAATCGTACTGAAAGATTTCTATCGCTGGTGGTTTCGCTTCTAAGCTGTTTCTGTGAAATTGAATATTTTCAACCGAATTCAATTTTTTATTGTTTTTTTTTCAATTAAGCGTGCGTTGTATCGCAAGCGGCGCAAAGTTCCGCTTCGCCTGTCTGAATTTGAATTTTTCGTTTATTGGAAAAAAATCGAAAAAAGGTTCTCTGTTCATTTTTGTATGCCTAGTTTGCAAAGCATGGAAATTTTCTGACATAAAAAATTCGTTCTGATATTAGCAATTCAAACTATAATTCTTACTATTTTTACACTAGCGTCAGCTTTGTATATAATTAAGAAGTTTGTTTGTTTTTTCTAACTAAATCGCAAATATAAGTGCCACTTTTGGGGCACCTTTACAGCTTTTTGATAGTATGTGCTTTGACATTCGAATAGTAATAAAATAACACAGTTGATGCATTTTTAATTTTATTTATACATAATGTGGTTTTATGCTTTGCGATTTGTTACATGCAAAGTTAGTGTGGTGGATGCCTTCAGTTTTTTATATTCCAAAAGATCTTTTGCAAAATTGTGTCTATTTGTATTTGGTGTCAGTTTTGCTGAATCGCATTGACAATTTATTAGCATTTGTAGCTGCATTATTTGTGACTAGTGTTTGTCGGTGGTTAAGCGTGCGTGGCTGAGTGGTTAGTGTGTGAAACTCAAAATCTCTTGATTGCAGTAGGTCGCAGATCGAATCCTATCCCTAGCCAAATTTTTGCTAATTCGAGGCTTATTCCTATTTTTCTTGTTGAACTTTTTAGAGCTGCTTTGCGTCTTCTCGCTAGTTTTGCAAAGCGCAGCTTCGGCTCTCTGTATAAACTTGCCAACTCGGATCAAAAATAAGTTTGGTCTTTTTGCAATTTTAATGGCTTCGACTGATGTTTATAATGTTGTGCGTCGAATGGAGTGTGACGTTTATTTTTTTTAGGTCGTATGGAGAACAAAATTTCTCCATAATTCTGATTGTTATTTTAAAAAAATTCCAGAACGGTTGTTTTAGAAAATTTTGACCAAATATTTAGTCTTTGATTAAAGACAAAAGCGCTCGAAGTTTGATCAAATTCATTTCAGGTGTTGCAACATCCCAAGTTTGCGGAAGCATCAATTGTTTCGGTTTACCTCAGCATGAAAGGGCGAGAGTTGGACACGACTTGTCTGATCAAGTGGATTCTTCGAACCAAAAAGGAAAACACGGACAAAAATAAAAGGCTGTTCATACCGCTTATTCTTCCTGCAACGTGTAAATTTTTTTAGTCCACATAATTATTTACCGAAAATTTCTTTTTGTTGCACCAGTGTTGACCAATTTCAGTAGTTTTTTTGGAAAGAGGTTTTTAACACAATATAACACAAATTTGAAAAAAAAATAGTAAGTTGAGCTCATTGTAATAACCAAACGTTCAATCTCAGGTGGTTAATTTTGAACAAGTAATTTTGAAAACGCTTACAAAACAGAATGATAATAAGCGTTATATGTTTTGTTGAATTTAACTATGTGTAATAGAAATGTTTGAAACTCCTTGCTTCGATCGTAGTAACTTTTTCGCACCCAACCCTTCTTAAAGAAATTTACACTGAGGCGAAACGTAACATAGCATCATTTGCGATACAGCACGAACATATCATAAAAACTATTCGACAGAAAAGGACGAAAAAACTAAATGCCCAAAAAACGTTCAGAAGTTTGCATGTGTTTGTCTGAAAATGTCCTTTAATTGCCCATGCGATAAGCAACGGTTTTCCAATCGGGTTCTAGACTTTTTTCACATAATTTTGTTCACAGAATGGTCAAAATTAGAAATGGTAAATTTAAGTTCAGTTCATAATGTTCATCAAAAGTTGTACATCCACCCTGCAAACTTAGCCTAGAGGTAACAAATACGTCTGAGGGGGGGGGGGAGAGGGGGGGGTGGGGGGCAAAGATCCTTCGAAATTGCCCAGGATCTGTTTGCTTTTTCAAACGGTAAAAGTTACGGTTCAAAAAAATTTCGGCCTATTGTTTGTCTGCTCATGTTTTGTCGGCTTAGTTGGCAGATCTAAAAAAAATCGTTTATTTTCGGTGCAAACAAATTTCACTGTTAGTGCTTTAAGTACATTAGCATTTTGAAAATCCGGCAGAGTCGAAATTTGCTTTTTACATAAAGTTTTTTGCTAAAATTTTGTTTTTTTTTGTCTTCTTTTTTCGATTGAATTGGGTTTCGGCTTATTTTATATCTACTTAGTGGTCCCTTATTGAATCGTTTGAAGACCGAGAAAAATTTTGTGTGCGTGTGTATTCTGAGGGGAAGGGGCACTCAAATTTTTTATTAAGATATTTATGAATTTTTTCGGCAAGAAAGGCTTCTCTTGATGTTTTTTTGTTTTGTTACCGGTTATTAAGTTTTGTTCCAATGCTAATTTTGCTTTCTAAAACATCGGTATTACTTTTTTTTGCTGATGATGATCTTTTGGCTTTCGATGTAGCTCTCGGTTTAGTTCCCGAATTGTATATACCACCTTGATTTTAGCAATTGTATGGCTTTTGTGGATACTATTTTGGCAGTACATGTATATTTTCCAATAAGATTTTGCGGAATGGTTTTGGTTGGTTTTCAGCTAATTGGATGTGGGCTTTAACTTTGTCGCCGTTTTAACTTAATATTTTGTTTGCTACAATTTTTCGATATTATTTATGATATTGTTAAGACTTTGGCCACAAATTTAAATTTTCGAAAGCTCAAATTCAACCCCACTTGGCACTCTGAAAAATTTTCGTAAATTTGAAAAAAAAATTGATTTTTTGGTTGTTTTTCTTGTTGTTTATTCTACGGATATAACTTTCGAAGTCCTCTTCGATAGTTCTTGAGTGTTTTGCTGTTTTAATCCTATACTTCTTGTATTGTAAGTGTAGCGAAGCTCAGCTTCGCCTCTGTGTTAAAGTTGATTTTGAGAAAGTTATGCCTAGTAAAACAAATGATTGCTACGTTAGCATCAAAGCAAGAGTTATGAAGTGGTGATAAAGTTAAGAGCACGTGAGCAGGCACCCGTTGCGCCGAAAAAAAAACTTAGTTTTCATAATAAAACTTTAAAAATATCTGCTCTGAAAAGACAATTTTCACATTAAAAAAGTTCTCTTTTTCAGTCATGAAACAAAGCAATATGAAGCCAATACGTGATAAAAAATAAGCTGACGTAATTAAGCCAATACACTATCAGCCGAATAATTTTTGAAATTTATAGCCAACAGACAGTTGGAAAAGTGTATGAACTCAAGGAAATCAAAAACAACTACTTCTCCTGAAAATTTTTTGAATTGCCAAAATTTTATAGGTTTTTGGAGTGTCAATGAACGCAGTGAAGACTCTTAAATGGGTCTAGTTAATTTTTTCACCAAGTTTAACCTTCTGCGCTTTGACTTCTGATTTTTTTAAAGTTCATTTTCAAATTTATCGACTAAAAAGAAGCAAACTACGTTTTCCACTAAGGAAACTGGATATGACGCGAAAAATTCGAACGACTTCTAGTTTGGATAGCGGACGTTAGTTTTTATATTTCTGAGTGGAATAAAAAATTTATCTATTGATTCAGTTTTCTCAATTTGGTTCATTTTATCAAAAAATGTGTCGATCAAAACCTGTTCTAGAAGTTTCAAGAGCTTTAAGGTGATCTATTTTTTTTTGAAGTTCGAAAGTTGAAGTTTTTTCAAAAACAAGTCTTTCGTTTTTTTTCTGGTTTCTTTTCCAATTGTCTGTTGACTATGTTTTTTTTTGTAGGCCATATATTTTTTCTTAGAAATTTAAATGCTGAAAAACAAATTTTTGTTGCCTTGCGTTCATTGACACTTTACCAACTGTCTGTTGGTTTTTTGTAGAATCTAAACAGATTAGTTAAATTAGTTATCTGTTTTTGTGAGTTGTCGTGTTACGTATTTTAACATTGTTGCTATGTTTCGACTGCGTTCTGATGGTACCAAGCAGGCAAGTTACTGTATTTTTAGATTCAACGGAAAGAAGATCTTTCATGCGGATGGTTGAACTCAAGAGCGAGGAGGATTGGCTGTCATTGAGGGAAAACAGCTGGGGAATCAAGGAACCATCGCTGGATGATTTGGATTCGAGAACTTCTCTGGAGAATATTTTGGCATCGGGTGAAATTCCATTCAAAAAATCAGTTGCTAGATTGTCGGGAGACAAGTGTCGATTATGTTTAATCGTGCTTTTGTTCCGCCTCGTCAAAAATTTTTCTACGAATGTCGTTTTTGATGATAGTTTTTTTCCTAAAATTTGACTTTTTAAAGGAATTCTTCAACGTGAATATGATGTAAACAATGGTTTTACAGAAACTGAATATCTTTTTTTATTTGAAAGTAGATATTCTGTAATCATGCCAAACTGCTTTAATTGGTGAGTTAAACGAGTTTTTTTATCGGAGAACCACGAATGTAAGACAGGAAAAGAGGACCGTGAGTAGTGAAAGCATTGCAAACTGGAGAGAATTCCTAAGTGGTTACCAAATATTTCAGGAAGCGATAATTGTTTGATGCTGGTACCTGGTGTCGCTTTCGGACTCGATGGATCCAGACTGGGTCATGGGAGGGGATACTACGACAGATATTTGCGCGATAACTGTTCACACTCTGAAAACTTCTACTCCATTGGACTCGCTTTGCACGAACAAATAGTTGAAGATATCCCTATGAACGCAAATGATGTTATTTTAAACGAAGTTATTGTCACTTGAAATATTGTTTTGCATCGACTCAAGTCAATGTTCATTAAAATTTATTATTCTTAAGACTTTTACGATGGCATGAATTATCTGAACTAGCTAACAGTGAGCACTTAGGAAAGCAGTCAGTTTGAGGCATCAGAGGAGTTGAAATCCTTCTAAAATTCTTACTGATCCGACCGACCATGCAACGAGAGAAACTATGGATTTGAGTTTTCAATAAATTAAAACTATGTGCTTTAAATAAACGGCAGAAGGATTGGCTGATCTGTCAGAAACCCCTTCAGTCTTGATTGAAGCTTTGTTATTTTTTTTCAAAAGCCGTAATGCCACAACTTTGAGTTCTCGAGAAAAACGGTTCAAAATTGTGGCTTTTTGAGATTATGTAGTGCGGAGATTCCATGACATTAAAGTGGAAGTCTAAAATGTAATTGTTTAAAACGTTTAGAGTGGATTTTATGCCCTCTTGAAATTAAAACAAAGTGAATTCGTTTTTCAAGTAACAACAAATCCAGAAAATGGTATCAACTATTTAAAAGGATGTTTGTTTTATTACCACGAAGTGGGCAGTTGAAGGATGCAAATTTATTTTCATTACCACGAAGAGTGCACTTGAAGGATCATTGAGCCAGTTCTGCATTAACTAATAAAGCTGGTTTTAACTAGCAACTGTCGTTTTCATCAACAAACGCTCTTATCACTCGCATGCGATAGTTTCGTACTCCTTTGACTCAGCACACTGACCGGTTTACCGTCATTTTCGAAGCAAGATAATAAATTCAAACTATTTTTTCTGAATCATTCTTGATTTAAAGGCAAACGTCCAAAATTCAGTTCATGTTGTTTAGATGAATAATTACTTGCGGTTAAAGTGAAAGGTATGTAATAAGACATTGATTTTGAATTGAGAACTTCTTTTAAATATCTTATTGCTGTTCCGAGTATTGTTTGTTGTATTACTCAAAAACCACGGTGAGTCTTTTCTCCTTTTTTGGCCTTAAGAAAGTTTGCGTTTGTAGACAGAATTTTCCAGATTTCCCAGACGGAATCAAAATTTTGACTTGAGATATTTCATCGAGTCTGTTCTATTAGTCCTTCTCCCTCCAATTTCATGAGATTAAAATCCGTTTTCCGTTTTTTTTATTCACAAAATAAATAAAAATTGAACATTGAAAACAGGGGCGGATCTAGGATTTTCTCGAGGGGGGGGGCGGATTTTCAAAAAATTTTCCAAAATTTTGACGACCTTTTTTTTTTTTTAGGTCGACCAAATTGATTTTTCGAGCTCTCCCAAAGCACTGTTTTGCCCCTACTTTGGCTAAATTTTCTGCGCCGCAGGCAAATTTTTGAAAAAACAGTCAGAAAAGCCGTTTTCGGGCAATTTTTGAAAAATGTTGACAAAAAAATCGCGTTTTTTTTGGCGCGCGCTCCCCCTCAAAGTTAGTATATATTGGCGCCGAAGGCGCCTTTAGAAAAATTTTAGGGTCGGTCGGCCAAAAATGGATTTCTGAAAAAGTATCAAAGGGGGGACCCTTTGGGTCGGCAGGGGGTCGAATCCCTGAGGGGGGGGGGGGCGTCCGCCCCCCCCCGCCCCCCCCCCCCTAAATCCGCCCCTGATTGAAAAGATGTGCCACGTTTAATTCAGTTTTTGTTTTGGATAAGTTGAATTACGCATTGCAAAAAAACTCCTACACTTTTTCTACTGTCATCTGTCTCCGCCGATTGGTTTTCGCTGATAATAATTGGTTGCAAAAAGATGTACAAGTAGATTTCTTTTAGATTGATTCGGTTCTTTTTCATGCCATCAAGTTTCAATGTCAATCTGATCCAATATGATTGATATCTGTGACATCGAAAGCGCTCTGGAAAGAATTAGGCCGTTCATCAAGAGACACCAGTCGTGTCCAGTGAAAATTTCCAGCAGTTATTCACTAAGAGCAAATCGGTTCACTTCAAGTGTGAAAATTTCCAGAAAACTGGCAGTTTCAAGGTAAGAGGGGCTATCAATTCGGTGATCAGACTCAAAGAAACTAATCCAGAGGTAACCAGTGTGGTGACGCGGAGCTGTGGAAATTTCGGCGCTGGCTTAGGTAAGTAAACTTTACACCCTCACCAGCAACTATTTTCAAAGTTTTTATTTCTTTTCTGTTGACATGGGTAGCAGGAGTGGGATCTCTTTATCTGTATCCCCCTCGGGTACCTAGTAAAGAATATCCCCCTATAAAGAAGTAAATCAACGGTGGGCATATCAAAATTTTATACCTACCTTATAATGAATCTCTCCCCCCCCCCCCTTTTGCAAAAGGGGGGTGATATAGTTTAAGAGGGTGTCATTACCGTACAATTCAACACCTTACATTTTAACACCTAGTCATTTTACTACTAAACAATTTAATGGTCTGGCTTAAAATGGCAAAATTTTCTTTCGTTTAATTCTTTGATATTTACCGAAGTCCCCTTTGAAGTAAGTTTTCTTTTCATTTTGGATTAAAACATGTTAAGTTATAGAAATTGTTTTAAAATGTAGCGATGTTAAATTGCTAAGGCAACAAAAAGTAAGGAGTGAAATTGTATGGTGTTAAGTTGTTTAGAGTTAAAAAGGGGGGAACCGTTTAAGAGATCCCAGGAGTTAAGTGGGTTTGAAATGAAACTGGAACTCTGCTAAAACCATACTATGTATAAAACTTTTCTCTAAAAATTTAAAGTGAATTTTGAGAATGTTCTTGTTATTCACTTCCCGATGAAATTAGTCAGAAAAGCATACTGCAGTTTTTTTGAGATGAAAATCAATTAGGGTTAGAAAATGGACACAGTAATTGTAAAAAGTCAGGATAAAATCGAGCGGACAGCCTAAAAGTAAAACAATAACGAGAGACTGATTTTTTTTTTTCAGTGAGAAAGAGTGAATTAAAAACGCCAGAAGAGTACGGCTCAATTTTTTGCGTCATTTGTTGCTTTTTTTTTCTGTTTTATGGAGAAAATGATGAAATAATTGTGATTTCTTTGATTTTGCATTGTGATTTTGTGAAGTATTAGTACAGTGCTGATTTAAATTAACCGGACAAAACGAACAAAATTTGAAATTTCCAACGCGTTTCCCTCAAATTGACTTAAAGTTAGACAAAAACGTGAAAAGAAAAACAAACGCTTAAAGTGTCATCAGAATTGATATGGTGCAATTTTTGTGCCAACTATCGTAACAAAAGTATAGGAATATTTGTGCTCGGGGTGTTTTTTTTCTTCAGACAAATTTCGACTTTTTAACTTGCCATTTTTGACGGAAATTTTTGTATCATTCAAAAGGCTTTTTTTTGTCCTGAGCTTAAATTTGAAAAGATATTTCAACTGTGATTATTTTTCGTAAAGTTATGGGGGTTGAAAGATTGCCATTTTGGCCAACTTTGGACAATTAACGCGCGATATTTTTCGCGCTATTAACGCGTAAGCGGAGATTTGATCTGTCCTGGAAATTGTTCCAAATTGGTTGAAGGAAGCTCATTTGCCATAATTGATTTCTTACTAGGAGCGAAATCTATCATTCTGTACTTTATATGGCTTGTGGGGGGATGATTTTCACAAAAAGTCTCAAATTTTAAAAAAGAAAACTTCGTTTACTTTATTACAATTAATTTTTTCTTGTTATTACTGCTCCATAGACCTTAAACGGCAGTCTGAACTTTCAGGGCTGCGCACTGATACGAGAAGTCTTGTTTCTGTTTCTATTTAATCAAGAATCAATGGCTTTTTTCATTTATCAAGAATTATGCGGAAAATACTCTGCTGATTGATGAGAAAATTATAAAAAAAGCGTCGTACACAGCGCAACAAAATTTTTGACAATTTATTTTTTCTAGATATTTTTCAGCAAGAATTTTAGGTTTTATATAGTAAAAATCACATTTATTGACTATCAAGCTAAAATAGTCATTAAATGTCCCATACAGCTTTTTGGAGATTTAACCTTCCTAGAACTTTGTTGGGTTGTGTAAGAGGCTTCGTTTGATTTAATTTGCTCATCAATTAACTGGGTAGTTCCAGCTTAGTTCCTGACTAATAAAAAAAGCGCTTGATTCCTGATTAAATTAAAACAGAAAAAATGCCCCATACTAACTCTGGTTAAATTCTAAGTAACTTTTGTTCTCCTCATTTTTTGTGTAATTTTTCTTTTCCCTGTGCGATTTGCAATTGTTGTTATAAAACCAAAAACTAGATGTTGAAGGGCAGACTGAACATTCCGGGTTTTGCTTGGATATGACCAGTCCAGTTTTAAATGCAGAAGAATCCGTCCAAGCCAAATTTAATCCAAGAGCAATTAAGAATCAGATAAACAAAGCATGCTAGATTACTTGTAGCATAATATCAATAGTTGACCCGCCTAGAACTCGTGCTAAATGTAAGCGGAGTGGAGAAAACTTCGGCTGCTTGCCAAATGCCGCTTGCACAGAAAATAGCGACACTTACCAAACTATCGGTTTAATTTTCGAATGACACTTGTATCTATTTTTTTGTCTAATAAAGGTGTGATATAAGGATCAATATTAAAGCGTAATGGGACGATTCGCAACAAAAAACAAATTGCAATATACTCACCGCCGCAGTCGCGACAACGTGATGCAAGCTTGTCAACAGAGGGTAGGACTTAATACAAAAATTAGAGCCGTTTAGTGCCCACCGGCGTCGTTAAACCAAAATTCTTACGTTATTAATTAATTTTAGAACTTCGCGAGTTATCGCTTTCTTCAATTATTGCTAGTTGTCTTTGTTGCGAGTTGATGCGGGACCTATTGAGTCCCCGAAGAAAATGAGTTCAATTGTTCAAGTTTTTCAGCATATGCAGCTATTGCGCACAACTTGCTGTGCTATGTAGCGATGCCATCTCCATGCTTGAAGTATAAGAGAAAAATAGCTGAATTCTACGGTGCCATTAGTTCAACCTATAACGCCACATGCGACAAATCGAGGGAATCAGAACTAAGTCGAATACAGTCAGAATCTGAGGCTCACTTCATAACTTCTTCAAATGAGAAAAGTTCAATCTGTGGTCAAGCTACAGTGGGATTGGAATTTATGAAGCAAGTGAAAGATCTCGATGCTGTTCTGGTCCCATGTGGAAGTGGCGGGCTACTAGCGTAAGTGACGGTTGAGCAATACTTTTTTGGAATGGGTGAAAGCCATATCTTCATTGTTCCGATCATTGAAAATGGCGTGACTTCGTATTCGGGTGTGTTTTATTTTTTGTGTTTTGTTTTCCATACAAAATTAGGTACCACATTGGACCTGACCGAGTGATATATCATGTTAGAGCCCTTTCACTCGTGATTTGACGCACATAACCAAGTTTCAAAAAGTTGTCCCAGTGTCGAGAAAAACTGGGTGGCCGGCTTTTTTCCGCCACCCTTCAGTACGAGCGCGCGCAGCAATCGAGCTCTTTCCATATTCAACGAGCTACTGCGAATTTCAACGTTATGCATTTGGCGCTTATGAAACTGATCTCGCAAAGTTAACGCTATTTTGCCTCGATCTTTTTTTTGCGACTTGATTCCCAAGTCATTAAGCAGACAAAATTGAAAGTTCAATAACCATTCACATCCTATAGAGAAATCCCAATTTTTTACAAGGAAAAGCGGGGACTTGAAAGGAGAACGGATTATGATTTGATTTAAAAAAAAATGTTCTATAGAAATGAAATATTTCAATTTTTTAACATTTTGTTTGAGCAGACAGATCGGTGGGTCGAATTTATCTGTCGTGCAATCCCACACTGAGTAGAGCAGTTCAAAGCTCCATCCGTGAGATTGAAAATTTTTGGTTTCTTCATAATTACCAAACATATTTTGATTCGAAATAAAAAGTTCACAGCCCCTCAACTAAAAAAATTAAACACCTGCAGTTTTCAGTGGTATCACTCAGTTGATCAGTTGTTTCGAAAAAAAAATAAATTCTAGGCTCCTAGCTATGTTGTTAAGAAAATAAATGTTTCCCATTTTTTCCTTCATCATTTAAATCATTTTGTATCCTTACTTCAACTATATCTCCTCTTCTCTTCATTACCATTAACTGTGTCTTAACTGCGAGTAACTGATAGTGATATGGTAATGCAATTAACCAATATACTAGAGGAGTGAGTTTAAATTTGTTTTACACTTTTTTTCTACTTTGATCGAATCGAAGTTATTGATATATTCCAAAACAATTTTCTGCAATGTCTTATAAAAGAATGAATTTGCACTAAAATATCAGGTTGTTTCGCGTCCAAGCATGGGCTTGAGCGGAACAAGTCTTCAGTCAACTTTTCATGGAATGTTATATCGTCAAATGTTCGTGTGGATCGATTGTAAAAAAATTTTCTATTTGTTAAAACCATTGTAACGTGCTGGGCACAGTTAGTAGCACGGGCGATTAGTTTCGAAGAGTGGTTTGACATTAAAAAGGTGCCATTGTGAGGATGTAAAGCAGAGTGCGTATAACGAAACACCAAGAGCCCTGATGGACGGTGCCTCGCGCCCTGAGTACTTTAAAATTTTTGATTCGAATTCGAGCGAGTAAAGCGATCGAGTAGCGTTCGTTATATATAAAAATTAGCTATTTAGACTAAAAACTTGATTTCACTAAATCGAAAATTACTTTCACAAGCTTCAATTAGTCCTTCATTGACAAAACAGAACTTTCAAAATACGAAAAAATTTAAGTGCAAAAATTTGAAAAAAAATTTTTGGAATCTTTTTTCTCCCTTTTATGGTTTATTTAATTTCTGAAATTAATTAAAGTTGTCAAGACATAATTCGCAAACTTTTACGCGTGCATTTGTTTCTATCATCACGCGACTTTCAAGAAAAAAAAACACTGAGCAGCCGTGGCTGAGTGGGTAAAACGCGCGACCTTTAACTCAAACGTAGTGGGTTCGAATATCGCATCCTTCGCGGTTGCAGGGTCACTGTAGCCCACAAGAAAAACAGCCTAAAGAAGAAAGGTGGGAGCAGCTGGGCTGGGAGCTTTTGAAAACTTCATAATAATAAAAAAGTTTGAAAAAAGTAGATTTTTTTTCTTCGAATAGGGTCGGAACATTCTGTGCTATTTGCACAGCAACCGGCTATCCTTAGTTTCAGATGCATTTTGAGGAAGTCTATCACTGCCGCCCTTATTTTTAGAGTTTTCTTTAAAACAGATTGAAGAAGTACAGGTCGGAAAAGTCATATCGATCGCCCAGCTGAACTTTAAAAAAGGAGGATAATTTTTTAAAAGGGTCGACGAAACTTCGGTTCAGTTGAAATTTTTGTACTTCATGTAGGTAATAATAACCGAAAAATTTTTTTCGAGCGTCTACACTTGTCTCAGAAAAAGCTGGCCAGTGTTTGATATATTTAAAGAAACATTTGGTCGATACATTTTGTAGAAACAGGCTAAAGTTCTGAGTTTCAGAGGAATTGCCACTGCTGTGAAGGCGTTAAGACCTGACATCAAAGTGATCGGGGTGGAGCACTGCACTCCATTCGGACTGAAGAAGTCGATGGAGATGAGGGAGAGAGTGTGGCCCGAGTACTATGTCCCCTCCATCTGCAATGGGCTGCAAAATCCCACTATGGTACGCAATGCTGCCGATACTATATAAGTAACTTCTAGCAAAATAGTCGGAAATAGTATAGTAGGCTCAACATATTTTGATGTTATGTAACTAGAGCATCAAGCATCAAGAGACGCCGAGATTGTAAGTTGCGTTGAAATATGAGCGGATTCAGGTGGTCGAAGTTATGTTAAATTATTATAGCTTTAAGATGATACCACACTCGATGATCTAAGACCTTTCTTTGAGTTTGAGATACTTGATTTTGCGCAAAAAAGAAACCTAGGCCTCAATTCTTTTTTTTTATATTGTTCGGGTCTTTTTATACCTTTTTCAGGTCTTCTTCTGTTACTTTCTGCGTAGACTAGCTAGTTTACCGTATTGAGTTAGTGGTTGTGTCATCCGGTTGGACGATACAGTGCTGATTTAAACTATCGGGACAAAATGAACAAAACTTGAATTTTCAAATGCGTTTTGCTCAAATTGTGCCGAATTAGACAAAAAGTGAAGAGAACAAAAGTTGCTTAGAGTTTCACCAGAATTCATATGGTGCAATTTTTTCTCCAAAGTTATCAGCCAAAATTTTACCCCAAAAATGGGTCATATGGGGTTTTCTTAATTAATCAAAACTTACGCTGAAACTATTTTGTTAGTTGATAGGATAATTATATCACAAGAAGCCTCTTACACAGCCCAACAAAACCTCCAAAAACCAGTATAAAAGAAAAATTTTTTGCTTGATAGTCAAGAAATGTGTTTTTTACTATATAAAACCCAAAATCTTTGATAAAAAAAACAAATTTTAAACAATTCGCGCAAATGTTTGGAGGTTTAACCTTTCTAGAACGTTGCTGGACTGTGTAAGAGGCCTCTTGTGATATAATTATCCCATCAATTAACCGAGTAGTTTCAGCGTAAGTTTTGATTAAATAAAAAACCCCATATGAACCTTTTTTGGGGTAAAATTTTAGCTGGTTATTTCGGAAAAAAATTAAGCCATACTAATTCTGGTGAAGTTTTTAGCAACTTTTGTTCTTCTTCTTATGTCTAATTTTAACCCAATTTGAGCAAAATGCGTTTGAAAATTCAACTTTTGTTCATTTGTCCTCTTCTGTTACTTTCTGCGTAGACTAGCTAGTTTACCGTATTGAGTTAGCGGTTGTGTCATCCGGTTGGACGATACAGTGCTGATTTAAACTATCGGGACAAAATGAACAAAACTTGACTTTTCAAATGCGTTTTGCTCAAATTGTGTCGAATTAGACAAAAAGTGAAGAGAACAAAAGTTGCTTAGAGTTTCACCAGAATTCATATGGTGCAATTTTTTCTCCAAAGTTATCAGCCAAAATTTTACCCCAAAAATGGGTCATATGGGGTTTTCTTAATTAATCAAAACTTACGCTGAAACTATTTTGTTAGTTGATAGGATAATTATATCACAAGAAGCCTCTTACACAGCCCAACAAAGTTCTACTAGTTCTCTTACACAGCCCAACAAAACATCCAAAAACCAGTATAAAAGAAAATTTTTTTGCTTGATAGTCAAGAAATGTGTTTTTTACTATATAAAACCCAAAATCTTTGATAAAAAAAAACAAATTTTAAACAATTCGCGCAAATTTTTGGCGGTTTAACCTTTCTAGAACGTTGTTGGACTGTGTAAGAGATCTCTTGTGATATAATTATCCCATCACTTAACCAAGTAGTTTCAGCGTAAGTTTTGATTAAATAAAAAACCCCATGTGACCCTTTTTTGAGGTGAAATTTTAGCTGGTTATTTTGGAAAAAAATTGCACCATACTAATTCTGGTGAAGTTTTTAGCAACTTTTGTTCTTCACCTTATGTCTAATTTTAACCCAATTGGAGCAAAATGCGTTTGAAAATTCAACTTTTGTTCATTTGTCCGGATGTTTTAAATCAGCACTGTATATCCTGCTTGTAAGTACTCCACGTATGCTGCCATGTCTGTGTCTTCTTGTAACTGACTGTCCTATTGTTGTGTGTTATTTGCGTTTACTTCGATGGCTTTCAGAGTCTAGAAAAATTGCCTCTTTCGGTATTTTTGCTACAGAGTCTGTCCTTTGCCGGAAGTTGCTGTCAGTACCCAGGCTCAAAAGGATAGCCGCATTTTCAACACGGTTTAGGGTTATGTAGCAGTATTGAGACCACCGCGTTTTCAGACACTGTATAAACCAATCAGAATTGTTCATTTTTTTCCTTGTCTCGATTCTGATTGGTTTATACAGTGTTTGAATACGCGGTTGTCTAAATACAGACCGCACTCCGCGGTTTAGAGTCTGTGTTTTACTGTGTGCTCCATCCTTTAGTGAAATTTCTTTTTCGCGATTGTCTCGTTGGTTTTGTCTGAAGTTCACTCTTCTCTTTACGACTCCATGAGTTCTGACTTTTTATGAGGGTTTGTTTGAGCGACTTGCTCATCCTTGTTGGCAAATCTGGAGCTGGTTTTATAAACCTTTTTTTGTGTTTTTATTACTCATCTTTTTTTATCACTAAACCTCTTTTTATAACTCATCATTTGTCATGTTTGCGGTGAATATATTTCTGATAATTTCGGACTTTAGTCCGTTATCCATTCACAGTGTGCATTTGAAGTTTCCTCTGGTCACTAGGTCGTTTAATCTGCAGTGGTAATGCTCAATGGTTTCTGTTTTTCTTTGTCTGCTTGTGAATGCTTCATATCTCTCGAAGGTAACGTTTCGTGATTTTACCAAAAAATATAATAACTTTCGCCAGTATTTTCAAGTTAATATTTTGTGGATTTGTAGATATGTTTAATACTGGTTCAATTAATACTAGCAAAGTTTTTTTTTGCTGGATTAGTGGTATTTTAGTGGGTTCTTTGACCATGATAGCTACGCCATGTTATTTCCACGTGTGTCGACTGAGAACCGATAATTGGTTCGGTAATTGGAATCGATAATTGTTTTGAGTAATTTCATCCGAATCCATTTAAATTAATGGCACAGCTTATTGTCCATAAGTTAATTTTTTTTTTCTAAATTAGTCTAGAATAAAAGTTCTAGACTAAATTTCTAATACGGCAAGTGTTAGCTGTGGAGAAAAATAAGAGATTTTAAAAACGCAAATGAATTCAAAATGTCTTTCTGCAGTCTGATCGGATCTGAGCTCCAATCGGTTGAGATTCAGAAACTCATAGATACTAACACATTTGAGATTTAGTTTATAAATAATTCTGAAATAAAATCAGACTTCTGTGTCTATTTGTAAACCAAAAGTAAATCTATTCATAGCACCGGTATGACATTCCTAATGGGTCAGTATGCCAGTTGGTAGTTTTAACATAGCATGAAGATTGCTTTAGTTTTTTCTTATCCGTACAGATAGCTGCTCCGCAGGTGTAGATCTAAACTTTTTGGTAGCCTATTGAAGGTCGACCAAATGCATTTTCCAAGTCTTCCATATCAGTAAGTAGACCCACTTTTGCCCTAACTTTTTGCACTGACTGGTTTTATAAAAAGGCCAAAAATTAAATTTTAGGGCCGTTTTTGAGGGGCTTAGTTTGTTTCATCGCCAAAATATTAAGTTTGGGGTCGACCAAAAATCATTGTACGTTTTTGGCTTATTGCAACCATGATTGGGATAAACAAGAGGTCGAAAGTTAATTTTGGAAAAACTAATTGTCAGAGTACGAGTATTTTACACTAAAGCGCATTCTGCTTCGTTTTCAGGTGATATTAAGTCATTCAAAATTTCCCAATGCACTATTTCTTTGTAATAAAAAACAAACTTCTGATCTTACGAGTTAAACTAAAAATTACCCATGCACTTTGACTAATTAAGAGACTTGCAACAGCCACGAGAAGCTTAGCACTAAAAACTGTGTTTGCGGTTCTTCTTCTTAAAGGTTAAAAAGTAAACAAACAGAACACTGGTAAATAAAGTGTGCAAAAAAAAACATTTTTTTTTTGAAAAACAGTGTTGGTGTGTTGGTTTGTGTTTATTTGAGAATTTTTCTCGCGACAGAAACCTTCACTCTCAGAGGAATCAGCCGGCATCATTTTCCAATATGTCGATGGCGTCATACAGGTTCCGGACGAATTGACATCCAAAGCAGTCCAGTTTTTCCTCACTCAGATGAAGATGGTGGTCGAACCTTCTGGTGCAATAACTGCAGCTGCTCTTATGGACTCTGAAAATTTGGAGAACTCATTGAAAGACTGCCAGAACATTGGTGCAGTAATTTCAGGCGGCAATGTGGACATTCTTAAGGAATTAGCTGAAGCTGCGAAAAAGTCGTCAATTGAAGAAGAAGAGAGTATCAATAGAACATTACAAAAATTGATTGAGCGGATCAACTGAATATAAGTAAATCGAAAATCGTGCTATAGATCACCCAATTTATTTACCCTTGCGATAAGCAAGGGTATTGCAATCGGGTACTAGATTTTTTTTCCGTAAATAATCTCCATTTTCTGCACATTGCATTTTTAACAGCTCTAGTTAATGTGTCCAGAGTTAATGCGTTACTGGATCTACTGGTAAAAAAGTTTTCAGATGTAAAATTATTTTTTTTGTAGGCTTAAGTGATTTCGGCCGAATTCGAAGGCACGTTATATAAGATTCCGATTGTTGCTAGTACAAATGCTTCAAAAATTATGAATTTTCGTGTTTTTTTTTACTAACGGGCGTCTTTACTTTTATTTGTGATCTTTTTTCTTGTGATTCAGCTATCTTACGATGCATAGTAGCTTTATTCTTGCCAAGATTGATGTAATTGGGTTGTTTTCATAGGCTTTCAAAATTTTCTATATTTTCAGCTTTTTTGGAGTATTTGTTTGAATTTTTGTATTCAACATTTTTAAAGTTCCAATGTTCAATGTTTTCGTTCATTTTAATCTTCGTTTTAGCAAGCAATTGATGGTTCTTTTATATACATAAAATTGCACTTGATTGCATGCAGGCAGTTAGTTTGGTTCCAAGTTTTTCAGAGAAGGCTCGAGGTGAGTTTTGGGTTTTTTGGACGGAAACCTGACTTTTTTGTATCCTTTCCATCTAAGAGTTATCAGAGAGAAATGAATATAATTTGTGTTACCTGCATCTTCTATGTTTTGGTAATTGAGTTTTACAATAATTGAAAAACAATTCCCCAGTTTTTAGCCGACGATTTCTTCGACATAATTCATTTAATAATTTGTTTTTTCGTAAGAGCCAGATTATCTTTCGAACTTTGGCATGTAATTATGTATCGCAAGGGGTGCGCAAGTGGTGCTTCACCGCTGTGTAAAATTTTTGAAGCATGTATATTTGTATTTAAGTTTTGTACATTCATCGATTTGTGATGCGGTTTTTTCAAACTTTTGTACATTTTGCACATAAATTGGCAATAATTTGCAGTAATATAAACAACCCAAGTTTAAATTAACGTATGTTTGAAAAAGTACAAGAGTGAGAGTAAGGTGACCCTGTTATAGGAAGAAGCTTAGACGTCTTCGGCCGTAGTTAAATTCAATTTATTCATTTTGCACTTTCGAAAATGTGCTTTAGAAATAGAAAAGGAAAGAAGAACCGGAGCTTCGTTTCGATTGAAAACAGTAACTATTCAGATTCGAAACCAATTTTTCCTTCCCTTGAGTTCAAACAATACTTGCTCTGCTACACAAATTTAAGGACTAAAAAAACACATTACAATAAATCTGCATCCAGTTTAGTGCGTTAAGAATTAATAGTATCATTATTTTAGTGCCAGTTGTTCTAGAAACGCGAAAAAATATTTGATAACCGACAAATGATCGATTATATTCCTTCTTTTGCAGAACAAAATATTTTCAATTATTGAAAATTTTAATCAATTAGAATCGTTTACTCCATCGAATTATTATTACAATGAAAATAGGTTTTTTTTATTTCATTTTTTTGTTTGAGTCCATTTCAATCGGTCAGTATCCATTTTGTTTGCTCAATTTCCATTCGACCCTGCAAATGTTGGTCAATGTGAAAATCCGAAATTTTTGTGCTGTTTTCAAATCAAATTATATATAAAATATATTTTTTAATGTACTCTTTCAGTTACTACAAGGGTACCGCTCTAACTTTTATTGTGTGGTACATTTTTTGTTCAGATGAACCGAAAGATGACCAGACATCAGATTTTGTACAGAACAGCAATTTTATAATTCATGCAAAATATTTTTGATATGATAATTTTTCGGCGAAGTGAGAAATTACAAAAGCTTTTAAAAGAATTTTTGTAGAATTTATACATCTTAAAGGTATTGTAATCTATTGGAAAGTTTCACGATAAGAATCGAATAAAAGTCTTCCTAATATCTATCTGAAATTGGTATTTGCAATCATTTATTAATGTCACAAAATCTATTTAATCTCTAACAATCACTTACTTGAACATAACGTTGGATGTGGTTGTCGTCAACGCTTTGTCGATTACCAATCAAAAAGTCAAAAAAGTTTGAAGCTACGTGAAAAGATATGAGTCAAATAAAAACTAAGTTAGCTATCAATGTTTTTTCAGTGAAGAAAAATTAACAGACTAGTATCAAAACATGGACGAAACACAATTGAAAAAATTGACCTTTTTTCTGAAAAAAAAACCGATTTTCAGAATTTTAAAGAAGAGATTAAAAAATTGGTCCATTTTTCTCAAATTGGGTTAATTTTAATAAAAAAAACAGAAAAAATTTCAATTGACACTTTTTTGATACAATTAAACCAATTTGAGAAAACTGGACACACAAGAAATTTTTTTAAATCGCTAGGAAACCTGATAATTAAAATCCACTTTCGAACTTAGAAGTTCGATAGTGGAATTTATCTTTTTTATCCAAGAAAAATGTTTGAATTGAAAGAGAAATGAGAAATCGCACCGCAAAAAAGTATGTTTGACGTTGAACAAATTTTTAAAATTTTCCTGAAAAAAAAATAATTTAAGAAACCACACTGCCTATATTAGAGTTTGAATTACATGCATTGACTCCTTTTGAAAATAGTGCGAATACCGTCATATTTTTCAATACAAAAAAAATTTGATAGAAAATTTCAACAAAAAATAATGAAAATGCACACATTGATGCTTCTTATTTGTGCAATGATTTCTCAAGAAAAAGTGTGGATTATATCAATCAAATTTTGGTTAAATACAGGCCAAACAATTAGTTGTAACAATAAAATGTTTTTTAAGAAAAAATGACAACGATGCACGAAACCCCATTAAAAGAAATTAAACATTTGTTTTACACAAACATGTCAAATTGTTCAGCAAAAATATGTAATAATTTTTCTGAAAAGCAAACAAATTACAAGCTGTAATATTTTACAGAAGCTAAAAGCAATTTTTTAAAATGCTTCTATGCGTGCATAGTGTGTCGGGTCACTTAGCCCATAGCTGCTAAGCATCCGTCTGTTACTAATTTTTGTCACTCATTCTGCGTATTAGTGCGCGATCTAGTGCAAAATGGGGCAATTGGGATGCTGTTTAGTACTTTATTCAAATCATACATCAAAAAAAACCTTTTTCTATCTCCACGTAATTTTTTGCATGCTGTCATTCCTGATTGTTGTGATAAACTTGCTTAATAGACTAAAAAACCGCGCTACAATTATATTTCACACGCAGTTGACCCAACTTGATACAGAACAGCAATTTTATAATTCATGCAATATATTTTTGTTGTGATAATTTTTCGACGAAGTGAGAAATTACAAATGCTTTAAAAAAAATTTTGTAGAATTTATACATGTTAAAAGTATTGTAATCTATTGGAAAGTTTCACGATAAGAATCGAATAAAAGTCTTTCTAATATCTATCTGAAATTGGTATTTGCAATCATTTATTTACGTCACAAAATCTATTTAACCTCTAACAATCACCTATTTGAACATAACGTTGGATGCGGTTGTCGTCAACGCTTTGTCGACTACCAATCAAAAAAGTTTGAAGCTACGTGAAAAGATAAGAGTCAAATAAAAACTAAGTTAGCTATCATTGTTTTTTCAGTGAAGAAAAATTAACAGACCATTATCAAAACATGGACAAAACAATTGGAAAAACTGACCTTTTTTCTGAAAAAAAAAACGATTTTTAGAAGTTTAAAGAAGAGATGGCGTTGAAGCTTTAAGCTTTTCGAAGGTCAATTTTAAGTATCAGATTTGCCAGCAAAATAAAAATTTACTAACTCTATTATCGAACAGGTAAAGATCCCAAAAAAACTCCTAATTTCGAATGTGCATTTTTGTTTTAAGATCCCAGTGAACTAATAAATTAAAATATTGGTCCATTTTTCTCAAATTGGATTAATTTCAATAAAAAAAACAGAAAACATTTCAATTGACACTTTTTTGATACAATTAAACCAATTTGAGAAAACTGGACACACAAGAATTTTTTTAAATTCGCTAGGAAACCTGATAAAAAAAATCCACTTCCGAACTTAGAAGTTCGATAGTGGAATTTATCTTTTTTATCAAAGAAAAATGTTTGAATTGAAAGAGAAATCGCACCGCAAAAAAAGTTTGTTTGACGTTGAACAAATTTTTAAAATTTTCCTGAAAAAAATTAATTTAAGAAACCACACTGCCTATATTAGAGTTTGAACTACATGCATTGACTTCTATTAAAAATAGTGCGAATACCGTCATATTTCTCAATACAAAAAATTTGATAGAAAATTTCAACAAAAAATAATGAAAATGCACACATTGATGCTTCTTATTTGTGCAATGATTTCTCAAGAAAAAGTGTGGATTATATCAATCAAATTTTGGTTAAATACAGGCCAAACAATTAGTTGTAACAATAAAATGTTTTTTAAGAAAAAATGACAACGATGCACGAAACCCCATTAAAAGATATTAAAAATTTGTTTTACACAAACATGTCAAATTGTTCAGCAAAAATATGTAATAATTTTTCTGAAAAGCAAACAAATTACAAGCTGTAATATTTTACAGAAGCTAAAAGCAATTTTTTAAAATGCTTCTAAGCGTGCATAGTGTGTCGGGTCACTTAGCCCATAGCTGCTAAGCATCCGTCTGTTACTAATTTTTGTCACTCATTCTGCGTATTAGTGCGCGATTTAGTGCAAAATGGGGGTGCAAAAATAGGGATGCTGTTTAGTACTTTATTAGTACTAGTGCAAAATGGGGGTGCAAAAATAGGGATGCTGTTTAGTACTTTATTAGTACTAGTGCAAAATGGGGGTGCAAAAATAGGGATGCTGTTTAGTACTTTATTCAAATCATACATAAAAAAAATTACCTTTTTCTATCCTCCACGTAATTTTTTGCATGCTGTCATTCCTGATTGTTGTGATAAACTTGCTTAATAGACTAAAAAACCACGCTAAAGTCATATTTCACACGCAGTTGATCCAACTTCAGCATTGGTAAACTCATCGGGTGATGAGTTTTGTGTTCTCCGAAACAAACAAGAATTCAAACTTCCCTTAATATATTTTTGTTTTTCTGAAAATCAGAGATATGAGCAAAATTGTTCAGTTTGATCTCGAGTTTGAAGCTTGGAACAACAGGCAAACCATTACGTTATAAAAAATCAATGCAATGTAAAAACTGAAAAGAGAGCACCTGCAAAGCACAAAAGTTTCGAGACCGTATTAATCTATTGTGTCGTGTAAGGAAGGGCTGGAGAAAACTGCAAATTTTGTCCAAAAAAAACTGTCGATGATCTGAAATTATTTTGAAAGTAATGGAATAAAAAGACAAAATCAACAGGTTGCGAGAGAAAATGCAACTTTTTTCAAAAAGAGTCCCCACCAATAAAAAGACAAAACTTTCCCCAAAAGTAGAAGAGCTGTACAATTTTCGTTGTAAAACCTTTTTTTCTGAATTAATAGTCAAAGTTATGTAATTGTTTTTACGAATGCAATCTCTCTTCTCGTTTTTCCCCTTGTATGCTATGTGTTATTGTTTTTTTCTCTCACAAAAGATCGTGGTTTGCAAGAAATTTTGTCTTTCAATCGCTAGATCTGATTTTTGAATGTACGCGACGTAGACCTAACCTTATTTTTGAATATAGCTTTCTATACGTCTGACTTTTTTTTTACTATTCGGATCATTCTTTTAAAAAGTTTAACTGCTCTGTTATTATGCGGAATGTTCTGAAATTTTTGTGTCTTTTCGCTTTAAAATAATTAAAAAGTACTCATCAAATAATAAAAAATTATGCACGAAATAGCCAAATAATTTCTATAAAACATCCTTTTTATTTTGAGTGCAAAAGATAGCAATAGACACAAAGGTTGAAATTGAAACCGATCAAAAATCTTTACAAGCTAAAAAGTAAAAACATTGTTGATTTCAAACTTAACTAAGCGAACTAAAACAAGAAAAAAAAATCGTAAGGTTGCGTAATTCTTTCGAATTAGAACATGCCAACAACAAGCGATGAGAGTAGAAAAAGTAGAAACGAGACGTAAATCGGTTTTTTGTATGTAACGAAACAAGTCTAGATAAGTTTCTTCAAACATCAAGTGTTGATCAATTTCGTATTTTTTTATCTGAAATCCTATTTAAAACTACAAGACCCCGTTATCAATTGCAATCAAACAAAACTATTGAATAACTCGGGCAAGTCTTAGAATTGACAATGAGAAAATTAGGTATCACATTTCTTATCTAGACTGTAATGAAAATTGCATGAGACATTGGCTGCATATTACTCAAGGCTGAATAAGATATTAAAAACAAAACCTAATTTGATTGTTCGTGAAAAAAAAGTTTAAACAAAGCGGCAAATAAAAAAAAACGATTCTCAAACCCACAGAATCACGCAAAAAACCAATCAATTTTTGTTAAAAAAACTAAAGTCAAGAAAAAAACGCGTTCTCGTCGAGAAGAAATGAAAATAAAAGCTATTAATTAGAGATTCCATCAAATCTACAAAAATTACTAACAATAACTTAATCTGAACAAAAATTGATTATTTGAAGTTAAACAATAACACTGATTAATTTTTTATTTGTAGAAAAAATTAGCAGTAGAATTTATTCCAAAAAAAACGAAAAAAGTTTCACACAAAATGAAATCATTTTCATTGTAACCAAGGAACATAAAAAAATGTACAAAGTTATAATGAAAAGAACATAGTGTTAGCTCCAATTAAAAAACTATGTTCTGTCTGAGTTGTTATTGTAAACTTTTTTGCGGAAAATTTAGAAAAAAGGACCAGTACAAAAATTTTGAAACCTTTTTTATCGATCAGAATTAAAATATATAATTCTCAACACAAAATCAAAAAATGTACTTATCAATTTTGGTTGAAGGATTTTTATTTTGTTAGATGCTATTTGTTTTATTTTTCAATGATATATAAAAACAACTGCCCTGGAAATCTTTGTACCGTTATCTATGCTGCGTATGACACACTCACCAAAACAAGCTCAACCTTAAATTTTCTTAGAACAGATTCCCCAGAAGTCTTGGACAAAACTACTTACGGGTTGTAATGAATGATCATTAGGATAATACTAGAAAAACAAAACTAGAATAAAACTTTATTGGAAAATCAGTTCTCAAGCTTTTAACAGGAATTAGAGCAAAACAACAGTAAGTTTATAGAAAACTTCAAAAAACTTTTTTAAATTATTAATTGATTTACCTGTGAGAGCAAAACAAAAGTAAATTTATAGAATATTTCGAAAACTTTATTATATTATTGATAGATTTACCTTTAAAAACACCAGTTCTGCTTTAGAGAAAAAAGTAAATAAATATTCAGTTTTTTTTTCACAAGCGCTCCTGTTGGTCCAGGAAATTTTGTTCAGCCACTCGTACATTATGCAGTGTGAATTTACGCATCGACTGAATGAAACAAAGAAACAAACAAAAAACTTACAGCAGAAAAACTTTGAAGCAAAAATTTCAATTGCTTCTAGATTTCGTACCCTCTTCAAAATTCTGTTTTCCCCAATTTTTACATAAATGTTAGCAAACCTTCATAAGGAAGAAATAAACGTTTTTTTTATGGCCTTATTCAGCATAATTGTGAACTGACAAATAAAGTGTTCAGTAGTTAATCTATAAGAAGTCTGAAAATGTCCCCTGAAACTGTTTTTGTAGTTTTTTTTGATGAACTAGCAAATTCTAACCCTACCTAACAACTTTTCAATGTACATAATTCAATCTTCAAGGGGATAATATGTTTAATTTTTTTTTGCTTTCAAAACAACTTTGCTTCGAAAGTTTTTTATACGCAATCCAAGATAGGGAAACCTTGTTCCAACCACTTTAATTGAGAAGAAACTTTGTGTTCGAGTGTTTTTTAGTTTTTCTCAAAACTGTGAAAACATTCTATAAATTTTGAAAAAGCGCTTCGAAAGTTTTGATTTTGAGGCATGTAAGAAGGCGCCTTTTTGTGAGTAGCGCCTCCTTCTCAACACTTCGAACAAAAAGCGACGCAAATTGGAAAAATATCTTGCGCAGATATTGGTTATCCTTGTTTCTATTGAATAGGATGTTAAAGCAAATTTTATAGAAAATATGTTAATAAAAATTATAGCAAATTTGGCTTTTTTCTTTATAGGAATCGGAACTTTACTTTTCTTGCAATACATTAAAATATAGAAGACAAGAAGCCAGTTCCAGATCAAGTAGACTCGAATGATCGGACCAATCACTCAAAATTTTTCAGGGTAAAACTAAGTAACCGTAAATTTTTAAAAGACGGTTTTGAATAATTAATCACCATTTATGAGAAGTAATATAAAAAATAATTCCTAAACTTTGTCTTGTAACGAAAAAAATTAATTTTATCCGCTCTTCGCTTTATTTGAAGGATGATTATCTAATATAATAGATGATAAATTTAATTGATGAAATAGTAACGATTATATACGACCTCTGGGTTTCCAAGATGAAACTCAAATAAATTACTCAGAGCACCTTTAATGCAATTGTAACTTGATTTTCAAGAGCTTACTCGCGTGAAACGACGCCTTCTTGCGTCAGAGTTTGATGCGTTACTAAACTACAGCTTATGTCCTCTGGATTAAATTAAGCATTTATACAATTCTCTAAATATTTACAGGCTAGGTTAAAAATTTTGAATGAATTTAACTACAAAACACTCGTCAATTTTTGATGGTTCTGGTGCAAAAATTTGGGTGTCATGATAGACAGTCAACTATTCCCAGTAAGATTCCTAGAACATGTACAACATTGTAACCATATTGTAAAAGTTTGTCTGCCCATATCTTGTCAGTCTAGATTGAATTGTTTTTGAAGTTTTTGTTGCGTTTAGTGCAAAGAAATGAATGTGAAATCGTATTCCTAAAAATTCGTTTTTGAATTGTTTGCTTCTCAAGTCTGTAACTGAGAGTTGTTCCGACCATTTGGAAAATGGCGAGGAACTTGTATTCGTGTGTTTTAGTTTTTTCTTTTTTTTTTTGTTTTCTACGCAAAATCAGGTACCACAAAATCATTACACTGGGTCGAGTGATATATCACAAGAAAGCCTTTTGCTCGTGATTCGAACCACATTTTAAAATATTTTGAATTTTTTGATTTTTTGTCCTAATTTGCGCGAAAAAAGCAAGCGAGCAGGCTTACAACAGCTGACTTATGCATACTTTAAGACCTTAAAATTTAATTTTAAGCAATAAACCTAGTTTTTTAGCTTCATTTTGGCAAACAAATTTTAAAAAAAAACTTTGCAATTTTGTTTTTAGTTTTTCTAGTCAATTTTCTACACACGTTTTTTCCAATTTATCTGTATTACTATGATTGTCTAATTATATTTTTATTTGAGATCCTTTTATCATATCAAGCAGAAAAACTTTCTAAACTGTATTTTTCTGAAGACCATGGTCGGAACATTCTTGCTACTTGCACAGTGACCGGTTATTCTTGTTTGTTGTTCCGACTTTCGATACGAAAGTAACGGAATATTTGTGCTCGGGGTGGGTTTTTTTTCTTCAGACAAGTTTCGACTTTTTAACTAGCCATTTTTGACGGAGGCGGAATTTTTTTTATATCATTCAAAAGGTATTGTTGTCCTGAGCTTAAATTTGAAAAGATATTATACATGTGATCATTTTTCGTAAAGTTATGAGGGTTTAAAGAATGCAATTTTGACCAATTTGGGACAATTAACGCGCGATATAATTCGCGCTATTAACGCGTAAGCGGAGATTTAATCCGTCTTATAAATCGTTCCAAATTGGTTGAACGAAGCTTATTTGCCATAATTGATTTGTTACAAGGAACGAAATCTATCTTTTTGTTTTTTTTATATGGCGTGTGGGGGGATGATTTTCATAAAAAATTTCAAATTTTAGAAAAAAAAGTTTTCATTTTATTTCATTTCATTTAATTTTTTAATGTTTTTACTCCTGCTCCATATACCTTAAAAGGCACTCGGAACATTCAGGGCTTCGCCCTGATACGAGTAGTCTTGTTTAATTTGCTCGTGCTACATTTTGATTCTTGACTGTTTAAAAAGCTCGATGCAGATTCGATTGCTGCCAACTCTTTGTCTTCTAGTTGTTGTTCTAGGCAAGCCCTTAGTCCTCCATTGCATTTTACACCTCTGTTTCTTGATACGTGCTAGTAGCACAACTCTGTAATTTTGGCAATTAACTTCAAACATCAGCGAATGCTTTGTCTTGATATTCGATCAAATAAAATTTGTTTTTGTTTTTACTTTTTTTAATGAGTCTCTGATGTGCGATGTTAGATTTCAAACGTTAGATGTGCGATGTTAGATTTCTCTGTAAATAGTTTAATGATCCTATGAAAGCTCTGAGCAAGTTCCAGTGTGTTCTACACATAAAGTTGCATTGGTTACTAGTTCTTTCTGACATTTTTTGTTGGCTAAACGCGTATTTTAAATGTAGTGACGTAAATCAGCTTCCTGTGCCTGGTTGTGAAATAACTTGAGCCGCTTTAGCTAATAGTTCTATAACTTTCATGTTAAGAATAGCAAATTCTTGCTCTTCCACCGCACCCAAAAATTTTGCATGCTATTATGGCTAAATGCGTGATTATTGTTCCGAAATTTCGTAACGAAAGTAACGGAGTATAAGTGCTCGGGGTGGTTTTTTTTTCAGACAAAGTTCGACTTTTTGGAAAAGTTCGGCAGCTGAAAAATTTAATCTCCAGTAAAATAGTGAAAACGCAGAAATTCTTTTCCAATTGTCTGTCGGTCATGTTTTTTTTTGCGTTAATTGGATTGTTTTGTTTAGGTGACGGACTTTGCATGTAGTCATGATGGTTGGATGGCATTGATAGCGTATAAAGATGACTTCGTGCTGGTGAGAAGTGTTCAAGGCCATCCCATACAATAATTAAAGAAAAATACAGATATGCCCACTGTTAAATCTATTGTTGGAAGTTAACTCTTGTCTATCTTTAGTCTTTGACAGAGATAAAAAAAAATAACTTTAAAAAAATCCTGAATCTGATGTAACTTCGTAAAAAAAAGTACACATAGTTTGTTCTGCAATGGTTTTCATTTGAGACGAGAAATTAAAATCGGGAATGCTTGTAAAATTTAAAACAGTTATGAGATTAAAGCACCCCTGAAATCAATGCAGTTATGAGATTAAAGCACCCCGGAAAAAATCAAAATTAAAATCGCGAAAAATGTCTAATTTGTGTTTCGTTGAATTTATTGACACTGGTAGAAAATTCTGAATGGCATTTGCAACATAATAACTAGGAAAGAAAAATAATTGATGCAAAGAGAATTGACCTCAACCAATTCGTGATTTAAAACCCGAACCACAAGTCTTTAACCATTCATCAATATCAGTGGGAGGTCTGTAAGCAGGCACACTTCAAATCCTTCTCGTTGGTAAGCAGAAAAATTTGATAGTCATCATAGTTTGATAGTTATCTGATCAGCTGAAAACATTTAGACCGCGTGATCATGAAATGAAACGGTCAAAACTGAAGAAATACATTTCATTCAGTCCCAAAAACATCGAATTGATGTAACTGTTTAGATATTTATTCAGTAATCTAGCACGTCTACGACATCCATGATGTTTGCTCGATCAAACCGAAAAACAAATATTTCGTCGGCGGCTTTGGAGTTTTGCTGCCAATTAACAATAAAATTGAGGGCAGAGAGCGAGCCGAAAAACGCTAAGTCACTTCAAGCCTTTTTTCAAAAATTCAACTGCTCCGCAGAATCTTCAAATCAAAAAGAGATTCTAGATTCTAGAAAATCGCTTACTTCAAATCTGTCTGCTTACAGTCTTGCTGAGGTGTGTGCTTGCTGCTATATGCCACCATCAGTAACAAGCTCGTAATATTGCGAGTGAAAGTAGGTGTACCGAAATGTTTAATACTTGTTGCAACGTTAAGTTTCTATGAAAGACGAGACATACCGCCAGGCATCTTGCTGATCATACCCAAATGCCATGTAGTCTTGGCGAAACATCGCCAATACTTTTCCCAGCGTCTTCTTTGGAATCTCGTTCAGCAAATCCATATTTGCGGCTGCTCTTGAAGTGTTCCAATTTCGCTCCGGAATATTGACTCTTTTGTACATGGTGGTTAGGTTCGAAGCCAGGTATTTGAAGTCGCGATCCATAGTTTCTGCTCTTCCTGTCAATCAGTTAACTACCATAAGGACTTGCACATCCATTCGAAATTTAAAAATGAAGTTCAAACCATTATGAAAAATGAAATTCAGTAGCGTGCAATCGCAGGTCCTCGATTCTGGCTCCAAATCCTTTCCAAAAGGTATTTTTTAGAATGAATTTTCTCCAAACAATTGGGATTGATTGAATTTTATCTAATAACCAAGTGGCACCCTTCAAGTGGTACCTCACTTATTCGAAAGGCAACTTAAGCACCGATTTTAACTAAAACCAATTTTAAGAGCTAGAGCGTGTTGAAATATAAGATTTCAGATCAAAACTTACTAAAAATTCTTCAAAAACGAGATTTTCCATAAACCATATGTAAATATATACTTTTGGACCGACAAACCACACCTGCGGACAAGATGGTTCCCCAACAACAAGTCCACTGCTTTCCAATAGTTGAAATTGGAAATAAATAGTTTTTTTCTTTGTAAATTTTATTTCTTTAAACCTTAGCAACAGCAAATTCTTGAAAACCAGAGAAAATTAGAGCGTTATTTTTTCAGCTTAGATATGCAGCCCTAATTAGGCTTCCTGGCCGCACCAAAAAAAATGTTAACTAACAGGTTTGACACTTTAATTTTGTCGCGAAATAGAGCGACAAAGCTCTGAATTTCCTAATTTGTAAATGTTGTTTACTGTGTACAAAAAAAGTGACCAACGTCATTCATACAAGACTATCAGTCATTATAAGCTTCGGGGAAAAATTTTACAAAGATTATAATCGGATGCTGCTGCAATAAATTATTCGAGAAAAAACTTTCGGCAAAAAGGAAATTCGAAAATTTATTGGGAAGCAAAATGTTATTTATTCGACGACAAAATTCATATAAATCAAAAAGGGAGCAATTCATGGACAAACAATATCTGGTTATGATAGATTTCATCGTCTGCTTCTATAGACTTTAAAACTATGGCAGACGTACAGCCATAGACAAGCAAACCATGATGCATTATTGGTCTTATAGTTGCTTGATAAAATTTAACAAATACCTCTCGCGGTACAAACAACCTTTTTTAGAAATAACAACACAGTCTCTCACTAATTTAGCTTAGAATTTTTGCACTCTGACATCCGAAATTTAATAATATGTCCCTTGTGACATCGAAAAATTTTGAAGATGCTTTATGAGACAAAACAATGACGTTTTTAGAGCATTAGAAAAATTTAAAGCTTCGGTATTACGATTGAAATATAGCAAAAAAGTTTTTATCTGGTATTTAGAGTTAATTTGTTCAATATTAGCTGCGCATGGGCGCATAGATAATCAAAAAATCTGATTAAAGACACGTTGTTTCGAATGCATGCAATTTCATTCATATCATCTGCAAAGAGAAGTATCTCCAACCTATCGGGTATGCAAGATATATCATAGAAGTATATAAGAAAAAGGAGTGGAACCAACTCAAAACCCCGCGGAACACCAATAATAAAAAATGTCAAGTCGGATTTTTTAAGATTTATCTTGGGGCATATGAATCAATAGCTCAGATAGATAGATCCTTAGCCCTTCAAGGCTAAGACCTCAGATTCCATAAAACTCCAGTTTAGTCAGCAAAACCTTTTAATCAAAATTGCAAAGCTTCATTTAAGTCAACAAAGAATCTTCAGTTTTCCTTTGTTTCGCTAATCTCTCAATAGTTTCATACTTTTCTTAAAATCCAAGATTTTTATCGGAAAATAACTCGATTTCTGCTAAGTAGTTGTAGATTTGTGAATAAAAACATCTTGAAAAATTGCCAGGATTGTTAAGCAGAAAATTTGGACGGTACAACTTTCAATCAAGCATGCTATCTGTTTTTGAAGGGGTATGTATAACTGTCGCTAACTTGAATGGGGAGCAAAAGCGAAAGATTTGAAGGTCAGCTTGACCATATAGGTCAAAATTGTCACAATAACTCGAAAAAACACTGAAAAATTTATCGCTGATACTCTCAGCGGTGTCCTACAATTTAATGACATACAATTTAACACCGTACATTTTAACACTTGGTCATTTCACTACTAAACAATTTAAATCGACAACAATATAACTCCTATTTTCCAGTTTAACACAACACATTTTAACACCTAGTCATTTCACTATTAAAATTAATGCTGTATGAATTCCTTATCTTAACTCTTATCACACCAAAGTGAATCCTGCAATTAACGCACTCACCATAATGAAAAACTTGGTTTATCTTAGTTATACATGCTAAAAGGAGGCTTCCTAAATTACTTAAAACTCTTATCAACAAGTTTGTAATTTATTTTCAATTAGAATTTTCGCTAAACCATTATGATCACTAAAAAAAGCTGATTACTGTTTGAAATTGTTTTTATAATGTAGCGATGTTAAATTGCTAAGGCAACAAAAAGTAGGGAGTGCAATTGTAGGCTGTTACGTTGTTTAGACTTAAAAAGGGGGAACCCTCTCACCACCTGTTGATTGTTTCAGTTGAAGACTGTTCAAGGCATTTATTACTTCGTAAAAAGTGCTGGAAAGCAAATACGATGACTCGCACTGGAAACTTTAGTATTTGGCTCAGATTTTGGAGTTTGGTCTTATAATTGATGACATTGAAGCAAGTTTGAGGCCTTAGTATACAAGCCTGCAACCTTCTGAAATTGATATTTTATCGGTTTTTATATTTGATATTTTACCACGCTCAAAAACTCCAAGTCTTTTTATACATTTTTGTAGTAGTATTTCTTCTGCGATATGCTAAAAACCTTTTTCACTATGTTATGTTCCTGATAGAACGTTGCTTTTTTACTGGTACTTTCTTGTCCAATTTTTATATTTTTTATTTTGGCTACAAATATCACAACTATTTTTTTTCATCGTATCATTCCGCATTTGCGGGGTTGTCCAGGAAAGCTAGATTTCTCAACACTTCTATTTTTTAATAGCACCGGAGTTGAATTTCAGGCCTAAAAGAACGAGGCAATCATCTGAGAAGGTTTCATAGTCGAGAAGAGATATATTCTTATCAAGTAAATGATGCAATACTCTTCAACATCGGAAACTTTTGTGGACTTTTATTGAAAAACATTTCAAATCCACTTGCAATTACTCTGTTCCTAGTAATTGCGAGTTGGCAGAGATTATTTTTTTTTGGTATAGCAAAAAAAAAAGAGATTATTTTTTTGCTGTAAAGGACTCTCTGACTTAATATCAACTTGTTTTACTCAGCGCATTTTGTCAAGTATTGGATAATACAAAACAATTAAATTAAGACGATTGCCAACAATATCAATCGATGTCCAAAGACTCGGAATTTCTGATGCTAGATAAAGAATTTAAGTTACATTCCTTCTTAGCCAGATCATAGTGCTACTTTCTCTGATTTCTCAACTATTCGCTAAAATAACTTGATAGACTTTTATTTTACACAAAAGTACCTAGCCAAAACTTGTTTTAGCGTAAAAATTATACGGACACTTGAGTCTACTTAATAACTTTCATAGATCTTTCCGTTTTTTTAAAGTAACGAACAAAGGTAAGCAACAAAAACAAAAGATTAATCAAAATTGCGTAGAAAACGCTTTTAAAAAAGTTAATTACATTAGTAGTACTATTTTGAAGAAACTCTGCATCCTCGTACAGTTCCTTAATTGGATACTAAATGCCTTTTTATCCAAATAAAAATACAGAGCTAACCTTTTTCTAAACAAAGCTTATCCTCTCATTCTGTTTTTTGATATTAATGAGTTGTATTCGCGGACAGATAAAATCCTCAAAAATACTGAGTAATAAAACCATGAAATTCTTTTACAGTTAGATGTTCAATTCAGATATTCTTTGCGCACAACAAACAAAGATAAATTGCTTCAGGGTGAACAAAAAGTCACACAATGAGCTTTTCGAGTCTTTTATAGTCCCACGAGAAAATTCTAGATCCGCTCCTTCAAAGACACCATTTTTGGCGTTTTTTTTTGAAAAGTTAGCCTGCTGCGCATAAACGTTTTGCAAAATGCGTCTTTCAGGATTATAGGAGAGCTCAGAAAACAATAATTTAGTCGACTTAAAAATCAAAAACACTTGAAAACCCTCTCGTTTGCAAAAAGCCTAGATCGCTATATATACTACTAACCTATGAACGTGAAGTTGAAGACACAAACTGGGCACAATTTTGTACTTCCCTTGAAGTGTATATTCTCAAATTCCTCTCCTTTATCGAACAGATGTGCCGCATACCTTGAAAATCCTCCAAATGACAACGGTAAACTTGTATCTGTTTCATTGGATATTTTCCTATAATTGGATAGATTTAACTTTGAAGTACCCATATGAAATTAAGACTTATGGTAGGGTTTAGTGTGTTTCGTACCCCAAAAATTAAGTTTCTAAATAATTATTTAGATACTTTAGACATTATTGATTGTTTGATTTAAAGTTCGGCCTCAAAGAAATCGGGTGGATAAGGTATCTCTTATGCATTAAAAACTATAACTTGAAATTTTGAATCTGTTGGCTTCATTAGATTTCCCGGGAAGCTCAAAGTTAAAACAATAGTTCCTTGCAGTAGCCATAAATTTCTCCGAATCTAACTTCTGCGATCGTATTTTTCCCATGTACCCCGAAATGAACCTCACTATTGGGTCCCTCACAAACACGAAACTAGTGTAGCCTCTCAATTTTTCAACAGCTTGACCGATCGACAAATTTTTCAACAGTTTCACTGCAGGGTCATGACTAGGGTGAGCATGGTGCCTTTCGGATAAATTAGATTCATTATGGTTCAAAGTCCACATAAGACGTCCTCTTTCAGATGTTCCTGTTTTCGCTACCCGACATTCGATGTATTTAAAATCATCATTATAGTTCAAGTTTTCTCTTTTGAGAATATTTGCCAAATGCTGTTTTTGTTCGCTTTCCAGACGGCGTGTTTTTGGTTCACGTTTATAATAAGGGTCTTGTTGTGAACAAAATCGGTGCAGAATTTCCAGCCGATCATTTGATATTGAAGCCATGTCGTGAAACTCGTTTTCTTGGTTCACTACGCTGGACGAATAAACTCGATCGACCGAGTTTGTTAAATTCTGTAAATATACGAGTTACAAAATTAATTCGCTGTGTCAAATTTGATTTGCTTTGAACATAATACAAAAAAAAAACTAAAATCTGTTGAATATCAAAAAATGCTACCGCAAAGAATCTGAGAAAACTAAATCTCTCTTTATTCGGCTTTTGAGTCAAAAAGCTTTGAAGAAACTCAAAAAAAAAATTTTTCATGTTTGTTTTCACGGAGTTTCAGCGGGAAATATTCATTAGTAAAATGATTTTTTTTTCTCATAATCAAGCTAATAAATCTATATCGTGTATAGGGCTCTTCAATCCATTAGTTTGGAAAACACTTAATAATTAATTCACTCGGTACAAAAAAAACTTACTTGATTTGGATCTTTTTGAAAACTTGTTGATAAATGTTCAGCTGTAAAAGTGAAATTGTCAGACTTTAAAAGAGCATTACAGATCATAAATATGAAGAAACAGTGAAGATGAAGCACGAAGATATAACAGCAGTGTAAAATTTTTTGTTTTCTCGACACTGAACATATTTTTCTTTCTGTCCGATTCATTATAGTTGCAGTTACAGTTAATTATAAAAAAAAACACTTTTAGATTGTAAACAAAACAAACCATGAGGCTCAAATTAATAAAGTAAAGAACACGAAAATTACTTTTTATTATTTACTCAACGCATCTGTGCGAGTAAACAAACAATCTTCATAAGCTTTCAGGGGCTGTCACTTTTTGAATTCAACGCAGGACTCAAATTTTCTTTTCACATTGGTCCTTTTGTTCAGCACCTACTCTGTATTCAATCCTGATTTTTTAAGAATGATCGCTCGTTTAGAAATGTGGCTCCTCAAGTTCGTTAGTGACTCTCATTTAAGCACCTTGTATAAACAAGTGACACCATCAAACTTTTTGAAATATTCTTTGGATAATTGAACTGAAAATAACGAATTCCAAAAACTCCAAAACCTTTCAGTTTTTTGAGCCTAAGAGCTTGGATGTCAATCAAAGTAAATTGGACTATAATACGAAGCGCGTTATCTTTTGCTATCTGAAAACATTTCTCAAGGTCTGCGTGCGTTTATACCAGTTTTAAAAACTAATTTCAATGGCGAGATCAAATGTACTTGTAATTTGAACCAGAATATTTTCTTAAAAAGACTTAATTTTTTTTTTACAAATTTTCGTAAAAAAACTTTTTTGTACTACTTTTCTTTCGATTTATGGAACTTTTTTTCTGAAAAAACCTGATACTCTGTCGGTCAATCATTTGTCTGCTCATTTTTAAGAGCTTGTTTTCAGAGACTTGAGAAATATTTACTAAAATTGAAATTTGTAAGTAAACCAACGCTAGTTTTGTATAGTTTCTTTATAATTTTATTCTTATTGAACGATTAAAATTTTGGCCTTAATTATATCGGTTTTTTTACTTATACTCGATTTACAAAAAAAACAAAAAAAATGATTTTTTCATGCGTTTTGGGAGGAACGGAGCGTGAAAAATTTTTTTATTTCAAAATGATATTTTAAAAGTTTTTACATGATTTTGTTTTGACTGAACGAGCGTTAAAAATCAAATTAAGACGGTCGGAAAACAATTTTTAGTGCTTTTTTAACGCTGGTTATTGTGTTTCGTGGTATTTTTTCTTCGAATTGATCATCATTCAGGACAAGCGATGGTAGATGAAAAAAATTCAATAAAATGTCGAAATAATTTTTTTTCGACCTGAATTTAAAAAAAATCGATTTCCCTCCTTTTGTTTGTATCCGCTCACTTGAAATGTTATGTTTGTTTTTTAAACGGTTTAAGGAGTTAAGTTGATCAATCTATTTCATTTCGTCGTCTGGCGTTTTTATTTTAGTGGCGCCAAAAAATCCTTGTTCTGTATCTCAAACCTTCCGTCTAAAATTCGTCGAATCCGTCAGGGATTCGACCCCTTTTTCCCTAAAGGGAACCCCCTGGCTACCTAAAGAGGAGTTACCGAGGTGCGATATGTACGTGGAAATCAAAAATAAATTTTCAAAACAAGGCTGACTTAATTATCAATTCAACGCTACAAAACATACACGTGCTTCCAAAAATATTGTAATGAATTTCTGTAAAACGCAGACAAGTCAACTTTTGGCAGTTCATTTAGTTTAAATAAATCAAGTTCCAAAAAGTATCTTTTCAACTATTGCACTCTTAGAATAATATGTACTCCAGAATCAGTATCGACAACGCCACTCATTTCATTCACGCCCAGAGCAAACGAAGCTTCCTCGAATGGCTTCTGCATCATGCCACGCCCGAACATTCCTAAATCTCCGCCTCGTTTTGCTGATGAGCAGTCGCTGTTTTTGGCAGCCAGTTCACTAAATGCTTTCACTAGATCGTTTCCACTTAGAGCTGAAACAAACTGTTAGATTTAAAGTAAGATTTGGTAACTAGTCTCAATACAGGTAGCTCAAAAATATATTATCAATATATTATCTATTTAAGGGGAAAAAGAAAAATATTTTCATTCATAATAGTTCAACATAGTATTTGTAATCACTAAAGCATCGGTACGTTAGATTGTCATTAGAGCTACTGGCCTATTTGAAGAAATCTCAAAACCACTCCCTTTACACTCAAAATTAACTTCCTTTCATTTATGTTAAATGTAGTGACGGACGCAACTCAGGAGTGTCGTCGATTTAGATCAACTGAAAACCCCTACTGTGGCCTCAAAATACAATTTATCCATCAATAAAATGTACTAGCTTAGTTCACGATAATCTGGCTCTCGATATTATTGTTCCGACTTTTTCAAATAATAGGTTGTTTTTAACACCTCTTTTCCATCTTATCTTGTACGGGGTCAAGAGTGATTTTCAGCCCAAGTTTGCCAAATCGTGACACTCAACTCAAACTTAATGACACACAACTCAATCATACTGCAACTTTTGTGCTTTATAGTAACTCAGTAATAATTAATCTCATTCTTTTTCTAACCCAAATAAATTGCCCTGTTCTTTTGATTTTTTTTGATCAAGAAAGTTGCGGATTTTTTGTTTTCTATACTTAAAACATTATGGTCGGAGCAATCTGCACTACTTGTTCAGCAACCTGCTATCCTTATTTCACTTGAAATTTGCTGAAACGAGGAATTTTTATAGCTTTAAGATTACAGTTTTTGCATGGATATCTGACTATTTGTTTTTGCAGCTGCCAAAACTCCTAGATATCAAATTCAATCTAACAAAACGTGATCAAAGAAAACATTTTCCCATTTGTGGTCTCCCCCTCATTTCTGATATATATTCAAACTTGCAGCGACCAGATGTACAGGGTGTGTCCTTAAAATTAATAGCAACCAATTTAACATCGTACATTTGACTACCTAGTCATTTCACTATCAAACAATTTGAATCTCCAAAAATTCTTAACGCACGTATCACATTGAAAAATCTGGTTTATCCCAGTTATACTTGCTAAAATGAGGCTTCCTGAATTACTTAAGACGCTTATCGACAAGTTCAAAATATACTTTCAATTAGATGTTTCACTAAACCAATATGATTACTAAAAAAAATGGTTTATCTGAGTTATAATTGCTAAAATAAGCCTTCTTAAATAACTTAAGACTCTTGTAGACATGTTCAAAATATACTTTCAATTAGATGTTTCACTAAACCAAAATGATTACTAAAAAACTTTCTTGTGCTAATTTACAACAATTTGACATATTTCGGAATAACACAAAACTCTGGCAATCCTTTTATACTGTTCTCAAGTCATAAAAAACGCAAAAAAGACATTTCAGCGCGAAAATCAGTTGCTCGAAATGTCATCAAGAATTTAAGAGATCAGCGAGAAACAAAACTTCCATCGACTGTTGCAGTTGTCAGTGCGTTTTTTTTTCAAACAAATGACAGGGTCACTCAGTTTTTCCTCCCAACTAAAGACAAACTGATTCGAACAGCTGCATTATGTCTCTCTACGAAGACAAAACTGATCGTTACTTTTTCAGATCACTATCTAGTTTGTTTTAAACCAGTGTAAATGTTGTTTTATTTTTGTATTTGTATTTTTAGAAAGCTTAATCCTACTTAAATTTGTCCGCTTTTTTGAATAGATGTTTCCTTGCAGACTCCCGAATAACTTACAAAACGCAATAACTTGTCTCATGGACTAGCAATTTAATCCCCAGACATTCGCCACCTTTATTCGGAATGCTAGGTTGGGACTAGGGGCTGGCAAACCCTTGAGCTTTGCGTTTATGTGCCAACAATTCAAAACAATTTAAAAAGAGCGATCGGACTATAGGTTTAAACTCGACAATGATTCTAATATTGAACATTTTTTTAACCTTTAGGCAATAGTAGAACCTTCTTCGAATTTCTGTACAGGCTGAAAATGATGCCATTTTTAGTCAAAGAACGTTTAATTAATAGAGGGCCTTTGAAGTTCATTAGACAAACTTACTTATAATTAATCAAAGGTATAAAAAATTCTAAGCAAAATTTACCGCGGAAAAGAAAACGATCCGGAATTGAAACTATTACATGTACAGACGGAAATGTAAAAAAACTCGAAAGAATTTTTTCCAACAAAACTCGGATAGCTGGACTTTTATTGAAACTGATAATTGCACCTCTCTGATTTTTTTGAGCTCCCAAGACATTAGAGAAAAGTCAAAAAAGAGTTTATAAGTCAAAAAAGAAAATATTTATTTAAACCAGTGTAAATGTTGTTTTGTTTTATTTTTGTATTTTTAAAATATTTAATCCTTCTTAAATTTGTCCGCTTTTTTGAATAAATGTTTCCTTCCAGACTCCCGAATAACTTACCAAACGCAATAACTTGTCTCATGGACTAGCAATTTAATCCCCAGACACTCGCCACCTTTATTCGGAATGCTAGGTTGGGACTAGGGGCTGGCAAACCCTTGAGCTTTGCGTTTATGTGCCAACAATTCAAAACAATCCAAAAAGAGCGATCGGACTATAGGTTTAAACTCGACAATGATTCTAATATTGAAATTTTTTTTAACCTTTAGGCAATAGTAGAACCTTCTTCGAATTTCTGTACAGGCTGAAAATCATGCCATTTTTAGTCAAAGAACGTTTAATTAATAGAGGGCCTTTGAAGTTCATTAGACAAACTTACTTATAATTAATCAAAGGTATAAAAAATTCTAAGCAAAATTTACCGCGGAAAAGAAAACGATCCGGAATTGAAACTATTACATGCACAGACGGAAATGTAAAAAAACTCGAAAGAATTTTTTCAAACAAAACTCGGATAGCTGGACTTTTATTGAAACTGATAATTGCACCTCTCTGATTTTTTTGAGCTCCAAAGACATTAGAGAAAAGTCAAAAAAGAAAGTTTATTTTTAAAAAATTTATCCACCCCGGGTTTAAAATTACGAAAAAACATTTGATATATAAATCAATTAACTTCGAAAAATTTCAAAGATAACTGTATCGCGCATAAGAACATGTATTTTTCAGCTACTAAAAAATGAAGAAACAGCCTGCGAAAGAACAGCCTGAGAAACATAATGCTTATCAAAATAATTAATAGTGGTCACCTACCATCCAGTCTCTATTATTCGTAATTCTACTCTTCAAATTGAGCATAGCTCGACTTCAAATTATAACATTTGCAGACATTTTTCACGCGATCAGAATGCGTGGATCAATTGAGCATGCAAAAGTAATAAGTAGCTTAACGAAAACAGAAACTACTTTGCGACGAAGTTAAATATAAGAGCTCAATTTATCGTCTTCGACGCCGTACTTCGGAGGGTAGTCCTAAATAGTCATCCAAAGAGTTCTGAAAGCAACTAAAAATAGATACTAACCTTTTTGGTCAACTTCAATAGTTGCTTCATTGGTCGAGATAATTATTATGTAACTCCAACTAACAATAAAGAATAACAGAAGGCCGGTAACTGATTTGTTTTCATTTTCACTTGGTTCATTTACTATTTAGGACTTACGTTGTAGTTGCGCATGGAATGCCTTCAGCTGTTCTATTGCCTCCCCTTTAGACCGGGTGATGGTGGGGGTCTTCCAGGAGGAGGGGTTCCTAGAGCCAGTATGCTTCACCAGCAGATGTAAACATTGCACTTGGTCAGTCATTGCCTACTACTCTTAAAATAAATATAGTGATACAACCTGAGATACATAGAACTAGAGTATTCTTTATCACAACACATACGCACACACACTTGAAAGAATTATAAACAACGTTTTACACAAAGTTCAATTGGATCTTACAGATATGTAAAACTTACGTTATTGGTAAGTACGTCAAAAATTACAAACTTTATTAGCTTAAATTTTACAACATCGTGTCCGCATCCGCATCATCTTCATTAATCATAAATGAACTAAAACATACACTAGGTGTAGATTCCTTGAAATTCAGGGTAAAATTCCTAAAATCGAGCTTCTTTGCTATGCAACAATTAGCCTAATTGCAGTCAAAATCTTTCGCGTATTCGGCCCACATCTCTGTTATATCTTTCATCAGAGTCGGATCCTCATCAAATCGTTCCACGAATGATTCAATCAGACCCTTATGTGAAGGTTCATACTCAACTAACTTAACATTTCCACCGTCTTCCATAACCGTATTTGGCATCACGTTTTCCTTTCTCGGCTGTTTCCTGGCTAGAACTATTTCCCTATACGCAATGAACTCATCATTCGGCGTCGTGTAATGTTCGTACATTTTAGTCGCATTGTCAATCTCAGCCATGGCTTTGAAAAGTTGAAGTTTGTTCAGAAACTTTCCGACCGCTTCGCGTCCGATCGTTTCAATTTTGGATCTGTCCATCGTCAGAAGGAGGTCGTCTCCTTTTTCATCGGCATTTTCGATCTTCTTGATCGAGACGAATCCGTGACTTGCCTCTAACATGACTTGCAAGATAGCAAATCGAGCCTAAAATTGAACGAAAGCTCTTTAAAATGACACTATTGATGCATTGAAGCTCATTAACACATTGAAGCTCATTTGGCAAACTCGAACCAGGCAAAAAAATTGGGGAAAAGCGGGGAAAAACGATTTTTTTCCTGAAATTTTGCAGTCAGATTAATACCTTAAATTCGGAAAAATTAACACACATTATTATTGCTTTCCTTTGACTATGAAAATTATAAATAAGATTGTCCTAATCAGATATCAAAATTTTTTTTTATTTTTTCAAAAAGAATTCTGCAAAATTTCTAGGAACTCAATAACTTCAACTAATATATGAATATCCTTTAACTGTTTTGATAATTGCCTAACTCAGAAGAAAACCCTGATGGGGCAAATAAGCCGATAAATATAAACAGACAAACAAAAGTACGACTAAATTTTTTCATGCACACGCAGGGGAAATTGAGCCAATCTATACCACAATTAAGATTCATAAAAGGTCATTTGAAAAACAAACTATGATTTCTCAAAAGCGGAAGAGTTCCCACGTTTTCGCTTACAGCTTTTTTTGAAACAAAAAAAAATAACTTCAAAAAAGCTCTAGATTTTTTTTAATGCAGCAAAGTTCTTGGGAGCTCAATTATCTGAACCATTACAGGAATACACTAACACAGAGGCACAACGGAGCTTCACCCCTCTGCAGCTCATTGCAAGCTAGCGGATGGAAAAACAAATTATTGCCAAAGTTGAAAAAACTACACTTTTGAAAAAAAAGTCGAAAAAACTACAAATAAATCATACGTTTTTTCCGATTACGTTCAATTTCATTTCAAAAACATAATTGTCACGGCAAAACAAACATTCCGAAAAAATTTACCAACTATCAACCAAACTGACAATACTTGGCAAACGTCCATTAAGCCGAAAACAAGATAAAACTATTTACACAATTTAAAAACAAGATAAAACTATTTAAAGATTAAAACAATTTGAGCTACAAAAATTTTGATTCTCAACGTTTTCAAGCCCCTACTTTAGGAAACACTTATTTGAAACTTCAAACGAGGCAATATTAAATCCCTACAGAACATCAGCCAAAACCATTTAGGCCAAAGGAAACGCAAAAAAAACAAAAAAAAGGAAAATCAGGGTTGGTAAATATACAACCTACTGAGACATATCACACAGAGACATAGCTTCGCTTCGCAAACACCAGCAAGAACACGACAAAAACAAGCTCTATAAAGTCCAATAATAAAAATTAGAAATAAACCTCAAATTAGCAAAAATGCGACCTAGAGATTAGGTGTCTCACACCCTGACCACTCAGCCACGGAAGCTCAAGCTCAATAGGTAATAGCCAAACATTAGTCACAAATAACCAGGCAAACCTCAAATTAGCAAAAATGCGACCTAGAGATTAGGTGTCTCACACCCTGACCACTCAGCCACGGAAGCTCAAGCTCAATAGGTAATAGCCAAACAATAGTCACAAATATGTCCATCAGGGTTTTCAAACTCGAACCAGGCAAAAAAAATTGGGGAAAAGAGGGGAAAAACGATTTTTTCCTGAAATTTTGCAGTCAGATTAATACCTTAAATTCGGAAAAATTAACACACATTATTATTGCTTTCCTTTGACTATGAAAATTATAAATAAGATTGTCCTAATCAGATATCAAAATTTTTTTTTATTTTTTCAAAAAGAATTCTGCAAAATTTCTAGGAACTCAATAACTTCAACTAATATATGAATATCCTTTAACTGTTTTGATAATTGCCTAACTCAGAAGAAAACCCTGATGGGGCAAATAAGCCGATAAATATAAACAGACAAACAAAAGTACGACTAAATTTTTTCATGCACACGCAGGGGAAATTGAGCCAATCTATACCACAATTAAGATTCATAAAAGGTCATTTGAAAAACAAACTATGATTTCTCAAAAGCGGAAGAGTTCCCACGTTTTCGCTTACAGCTTTTTTTGAAACAAAAAAAAATAACTTCAAAAAAGCTCTAGATTTTTTTTAATGCAGCAAAGTTCTTGGGAGCTCAATTATCTGAACCATTACAGGAATACACTAACACAGAGGCACAACGGAGCTTCACCCCTCTGCAGCTCATTGCAAGCTAGCGGATGGAAAAACAAATTATTGCCAAAGTTGAAAAAACTACACTTTTGAAAAAAAGTCGAAAAAACTACAAATAAATCATACGTTTTTTCCGATTACGTTCAATTTCATTTCAAAAACATAATTGTCACGGCAAAACAAACATTCCGAAAAAATTTACCAACTATCAACCAAACTGACAATACTTGGCAAACGTCCATTAAGCCGAAAACAAGATAAAACTATTTACACAATTTAAAAACAAGATAAAACTATTTAAAGATTAAAACAATTTGAGCTACAAAAATTTTGATTCTCAACGTTTTCAAGCCCCTACTTTAGGAAACACTTATTTGAAACTTCAAACGAGGCAATATTAAATCCCTACAGAACATCAGCCAAAACCATTTAGGCCAAAGGAAACGCAAAAAAAACAAAAAAAAGGAAAATCAGGGTTGGTAAATATACAACCTACTGAGACATATCACACAGAGACATAGCTTCGCTTCGCAAACACCAGCAAGAACACGACAAAAACAAGCTCTATAAAGTGCAATAATAAAAATTAGAAATAAACCTCAAATTAGCAAAAATGCGACCTAGAGATTAGGTGTCTCACACCCTGACCACTCAGCCACGGAAGCTCAAGCTCAATAGGTAATAGCCAAACATTAGTCACAAATAACCAGGCAAACCTCAAATTAGCAAAAATGCGACCTAGAGATTAGGTGTCTCACACCCTGACCACTCAGCCACGGAAGCTCAAGCTCAATAGGTAATAGCCAAACAATAGTCACAAATATGTCCATCAGGGTTTTCAAACTCGAACCAGGCAAAAAAAATTGGGGAAAAGCGGGGAAAAACAATTTTTTCCTGAAATTTTGCAGTCAGATTAATACCTTAAATTCGGAAAAATTAACATATATTATTCTTGCTTTCCTTTGAGAATGAAAATTATAAATAAAATTGTCCTAATCAGATATCAAAAATTTTATTTTCTTTTTTCAAAAAGAATTCTGCAAAATTTCTAGGAACTCAATAACCTCAACTAATATATGAATATCCATTAACTGTTTTGATAATTGCCTAATTCAGAAGAAAACCCTGATGGGGCAAATAAGCCGATAAATATAAACAGACAAACAAAAGTACGACTAAAATTTTTCATGCAGACGCAGGGGAAATTGAGCCAATCTATACCAAAATTAAGATTCATTAAAGGTCATTTGAAAAATAAACTATGATTTCTCAAAAGCGGAAGAGTTCCCACGTTTTCACTCACAGCTTTTTTTGAAACTAAAAAAAAATAACTTCAAAAAAGCTCTAGATTTTTTTTTAATGCAGCAAAGTTCTTGGGAACTCAATTATCTGAACCATTACAGGAATACACTAACACAGAGGCACAACGGAGCTTCATCCCTCTGCAGCTCATTGCAAGCTAGCGGATGGAAAAACAAATTATTGCCAAAGTTGAAAAAACTACACTTTTGAAAAAAAAGTCAAAAAAACTACAAATAAATCATACGTTTTTTCCGATTACGTTCAATTTCATTTCAAAAACATATTTGTCACGGCAAAACAAACATTCCGAAAAAACTTACCAACTGTCAACCAAACTGACAATACTTGGCAAACGTCCATTAAGCCGAAAACAAGATAAAACTATTTACACAATTTAAAAACAAGATAAAACTATTTAAAGATTAAAACAATTTGAGCTACAAAAATTTTGATTCTCAAAGTTTTCAAGCCCCTACTTTAGGAAACACTTATTTGAAACTTCAAACGAGGCAATATTAATTCCCTACAGAACCTTAGCCGAAACCATTTAGGCCAAATGAAACGCAAAAAACAAAAAAAAGGAAAATCAGGGTTGGTAATTATACAACCTACTGAGACATATCACACAGAGACGTAGCTTCGCTTCGCAAACACCAGCAAGAACACGACAAAAATAAGCTCTATAAAGTGCAATAAAAAAATTAGAAATAAACCTCAAATTAGCAAAAATGCGACCTAGAGATTAGGTGTCTCACACCCTGACCACTCAGCCACGGAAGCTCAAGCTCAATAGGTAATAGCCAAACACAAGTCACAAATAACCAAGCAAACCTCAAATTAGCAAAAATGCGACCTAGAGATTAGGTGTCTCACACCCTGACCACTCAGCCACGGAAGCTCAAGCTCAATAGGTAATAGCCAAACACTAGTCACAAATATGTCCATCAGGGTTTTCAAACTCGAACCAGGCAAAAAAAATTGGGGAAAAGCGGAGAAAAACGATTTTTTCCTGAAATTTTGCAGTCAGATTAATACCTTAAATTCGGAAAAAATAACACACCTTATTATTGCTTTCCTTTGACTATGAAAATTATAAATAAGATTGTCCTAATCAGATATCAAAAATTTTATTTTCTTTTTTCATAAAGAATTCTGCAAAATTTCTAGGAACTCAATAACCTCAACTAATATATGAATATCCTTTAACTGTTTTGATAATTGCCTAATTCAGAAGAAAACCCTGATGGACCAAATAAGCCGATAAATATAAACAGACAAACAAAAGTACGACTAAATTTTTTCATGCAGACGCAGGGGAAATTGAGCCAATCTATACCACAATTAGGATTCATTAAAGGTCATTTGAAAAACAAACTATGATTTCTCAAAAGCGGAAGAGTTCCCACGTTTTCGCTTACAGCTTTTTTTGAAACAAAAAAAAATAATTTCAAAAAAGCTCTAGATTTTTTTTAATGCAGCAAAGTTCTTCTACTACACTTTTGAAAGATTAGAACACTTTTAATGCAGCAAAAACTACACTTTTGAAAAAAAAACGAAAAAACTACAAATAAATCATACGTTTTTTCCGATTACGTTCAATTTCATTTCAAAAACATAATTGTCACGGCAAAACAAACATTCCGAAAAAATTTACCAACTATCAACCAAACTGACAATACTTGGCAAACGTCCATTAAGCCGAAAACAAGATAAAACTATTTACACAATTTAAAAACAAGATAAAACTATTTAAAGATTAAAACAATTTGAGCTACAAAAATTTTGATTCTCAACGTTTTCAAGCCCCTACATTAGGAAACACTTATTTGAAACTTCAAACGAGGCAATACTAATTCCCTACAGAACATTAGCCAAAACCATTTAGGCCAAATGAAAAGCAAAAAACAAAAAAAAGGAAAATCAGGGTTGGTAAATATACAACCTACTGAGACATATCACACAGAGACGTAGCTTCGCTTCGCAAGCACCAGCAAGAACACGACAAAAATTAGCTTTATAAAGCGCAATAATAAAAATTAGAAATAAACCTCAAATTAGCAAAAATGCGAACTAGAGATTAGGTGTCTCACACCCTGACCACTCAGCCACGGAAGCTCGAGCTCAATAGGTAATAGCCAAACACTAGTCACAAATAAAGCAGAGAACAGATGCCATGCAATTTCCAATGCTACAGTAAAATTTCCAAATACGTGCATAGTTTTAATGAACACCTTTATTGCGAGTAAGGTTAGTAAGACAGAAGGTTCATAATAATACACTACATTGATGGCTAGGGTAATAATGACTTTCAATTGCTGATAAATTTGCTTAAATCGCAGACAAATTATAAGCAGACGCACAAAATGCCGCCATTCTTTTCTCAAACGGGTAATTTTAGGTTTGCAAAAAACAGGTCGTGGCTTGATTTGAACCTAGAAAGACTTGGCCGAATATGCCAAATAAGATAAAGAATTGATTATAACTAAACCTAACCAATGATTCAGTGATTCTAACGATTAGAAGATGTTAACGTGAAAAAGTCAACATTCCTAATATTCGTCTCAGATGTTGGTTTAAAGGAAGGAATGAAGATAGATCTGCCATCCATAATCAATTCTAGTTATAAAAAATTAAACTTGCCTGCATATGCGCTTGGCCCCACGCATTCTTCACTGGATCATAAAATTGCAGACCCAGGAGCCCAGCTCTGGCCATAGTAAGCCAGTTCACATAGATCACGTTACTCGCTTCCTCAGTGCCATACTGGTATCCGAAAATGTCCAAAACACTCGCATTATTACACAGATAGATCCCCACACATTCTGCTCTGCACTCTTCGTACGATGAGCCCATGCTTTTGAACACTGAATCATAGGTCTCATTTTCATCATAACACGACGTCACAGGGTTCCCAGTCAGTGGGTTCGTGATTTTTGAAATGTCGTCAGTTTTACTAAAGAGCTTTCCACTTCCATGTCCTAAGAGTTCATGCAATGCAACCTGTATGTCGTAACTTTTTCCTTTGTAGTCTTTTAGAAGTAGTGCATCTTCTGCAGTGACGAAAGTGATCTTTTCAGAAGGCGCCACTGCTTGGATGATATTGCCCAACGCAACGTTTTTGAAACCCTCGTTCTGCCTGAAATATTGGTTATTTTCAAAAATTCCATATAGATCCCATCAAAAAAGATTGAATCAACGTAAACATGCTGCAGCATTGGCCACTCAAGCTATTATAGCTCTCTTAATCTTCAGCCAATCATGGGTTTGAGCAGGTAAAAATCACCGCTCAATAGAAACGAAACGAACCTGATATCATCATAATTGGGGATATTAATTCCGGCCGGAATTCCAGATCCTCCGTAGCAAACCACGTCCAGTGAGGTGAAATCTGGCCTGAGAAAAGTATCTTTTTCAAATTCTTTTGGCCACGGTAACTCTGGGAGCACTTTTTCCGCATTTTCGACTAAGTTTCCAAACTTGGCACTCATTGGTTTGTTCACGACTGCTACAAAACCCTCAAACTCAGCCCGGCATCCAAATGGATCCCGGTATGTTTCAATGAACCCTATGTAGCACTCGACAATTGGACCCTTATTCTTAATCCAGTGCCTGGAACCATCTTTATGCTTTTCCAGAGATCCGGTTCTGAAGCTTTCAATGTAGTCTTGCACCATTAATTTTTCGTGCTCATTGCCAACAAACGGTAAAGCTTTCTCCAGATAGGCGTTAACCCGTTTCAAAAGCGGAGAATAGTCACCTTTTTTCAATTCAAACATTGCACCATTCATTTCTTTACTCGTTTCGGGACCTGCTGCCGTTTCCTCGGAAGCTAATAGTATTGTGTACTTATCTTTACCGTCCACATTCGTTTTGACCAGTCGAGTGTTTTCAGCGTAGATCTTGTTTTCACGCATAAACGCATCTGCTTTCTCGGCATCCGACCGCACACAGTTACTAGAGAAATAGGATGTCACACCTTCGTTTCCTCCCAAACCAAGTTTCAGCTCATTTTCCTCCAATGAGAACATTTTCGCTTTCACTTTGTCGTAGACTGTCTTGACTATTTCAAACTTTGGTCCGCTTTTAAGAATAGTTTCAAAAACTTGTTCGGTACAACCAGGTACAAATTTGGTATCTCCAAACCCTTTATAGTTTCCCATATTTGCGCAAAACACTGCACAGTAGACTAAAAATGCTTTAAAATCTTCATCATCAACACTTTCTGGTTTTTCGAAGGCTGATTTGTTTCCTCGAAAATGGTTGTCTAAAATTACGAATATTGCCGGCGATTCTAGAGATGACTGAAACAGACATATCGTACTGCCGATCCAAGATGCCTGCGAGAGATAATGCAAGTACGACTTCTCTCGGGTTTCTAGCGCAGTGAAAGCTTCCAGGCACTCGGGTTTGGTAACAGGAGTGGAGGTTTCTAAGACGTAAAGACTGGGGTTTTTAGGAGCCATTGAATGGACAGTCCGCAGTGGAATCTGAAAAAAGCACAAAGTTTGCACGAATCAACGATCAAACAACCTTAAACTGCAGAGAACTACAGAAAATTGAAGTTCTAACTTTCGTCACACATTCCATATTTTCGGGGCGAAATCTGCTCAACTTTTGATGCAAAGCCTTTATATATAATACTAATAATCATATTAATAATAAAAATAATCATAACAATCATAATAATGATAATAATAATCATCATAATAATAATAATAATAATAATAATAATAATCATAATAATAATAATAATAATAATGCATAATTATAGCGAAGAAATATAACGCTACTAATCTTGATATTGATAGATGTTTTGCTTCGGTGTATAGCGAAGAAAGATAACGCTACTAACTTTGACATTGATAGATGATAAAGAATTCCAATACTTGGCAATATTTCTAGGTAGAAACCTAGTCATCGTCGTTATTCATGAGAAAACTGAAACATTAATGAACCAAAATTGTCCCTGTGTCGACAAAAGAAACCATATGTCTTCAAAACAGGAACTTTCAAAATTAGCTGTTTAACCGTTCGGATTTCAGACAACGAAATATTAATTTGAGTACCAAGAGCTGAAGCAAGCTTTAAGAAAGCTTGTTATTGACTTAACCAAAGCAAACGTTTGCCCCCAATACGATGATCAACTTTGTTCCTTTTAAAACCAACTAGCGTGTAACGAAAATCACACGAAAAAATAAAACGATGCGACCGTAACAATAAACGGGACATCCATCAACGCTTTTAATTTCAAAAATTGAACGATAAAAATAAATTATAACACAGAGGCGAAGCTTCGCTTCACAAACACTTGCGAGAACACGTCAAAAACAGCTCTATAAAGTGCAATAATAAAAATCAGAAATAAGCCTCGAGTTAGCAAAAATTCGGCTACCTCTGAGATTCGAACATTCGACCTAATGATTAAGAGTCTCAGGTTAACCACTTAGCCACGAAACCTTAATAGGCTCTAAACACTAGCCGCCACAAATCATGCAGAGAACAGCTGCTATGCAATTTCCAATGCTACAGTTAAATTTTCAAATAAGCGAACAATTTAAATGAACAATTTTATTTGCGAGTTAGGTTAGAAAAAGAAGGTTCGTAATAAAACACTAAGCTGATCGCAAGTGTTGTTAAAGTTTTGTTATAAAACCGAAAGCTCAATTCTCCAAAACTACTGTGTTTCAGATCTTCTAACTTTCAACTCGAAATAAAACGCAGAAATGGCCGACAGCATACTGCACTTTCCCTGTTTGAAAAAAAATGAAACAATTTAATTTGAAACAATCACTAAATTCTTAAATGAGATTTTTGTTCAATTTAATTTTTTTTTTTCATTAGCCCGTAAGTATATCATTTGCTGTCATCAACCTTTGATCCAGCATAATAAATTCTTAAAAATCAGACTATTTTTGCTTAGTTTAAATTTTAGTTTTCTGAAAATTTTTGAGAAATAAAAAACAGCAATTTCGAAAATTGTTTGAGCAGAAAAATTATGATTGATGCCATAACTGCAACTACGGATAGTAGCCTGACATCACTCCACCAAAGGTTCGTCTATTAGTTTTTTTTCAAGAGAACACTTTCGAAAAATCATAAAAACGTCTTATCTCGGAAACTAAAAATGACTGAGCAGCCAAATTTAGAGGCAAGATTGGTAACAGATGAGAGTGCCCTGAGAGCACGCCACTGTAAGCTAGGAATTTCAAATTTTTGAAGTTTTTTAATTCAAATATTTTGAAAACCGTTGAAAAAACGTCATATCTCCGAAAGTAATGGATTTCAACACTCGCATTTCAAGGTAAGACTTGCGACCCCTGAGGGTGCGCTGACAACACCAAACTTCAGGGTTGGTAATTTCAAACAATGTGATTTTTTAAATCTAAGTTTTCTGAAAACTTTTTTTAAAAAGCACAAAACTCGGTCGTATCTCGGAAAAATAAGAAAATTTGAGCAATCACATTAGGAGACAAAAATTGCAACTCCCGAGAGTAACCTGACAGCACCAAACTTTAAGGTAGCGAATTTGAATTTTTGTGAATTTTTTAAATCTTAAGATTTCTGAAAACTTTTGAAAAAGTCGTCGCATCTCGTAGACAACAAAGGGATTTAGGTTATTCTGACAGCATCCCACTATTGGATTGGTAATTTCAAACTTAGTGAAATACAGACTGATAAGCAAAAGAAAAAATAGAAGTATCATCGGAATTCAATAAAGCAAAACCACCTACAAGCAGTTCCGGTTGCGCAGAAAAGAGATTTGTTTTTTGGTGATCGTGTAGAATTCCAGATATTTTAAATGTTCAATGTATTGTCAATCAAAATAGGCGGATGGATGGGTCTTTCAATTTGCATGAGATTGTTTAAAAAATGAGAAAACTTGGCCAGTTTTTTGTTGACACAGTGTGGTTTATGAAATGTCAAAAACATTTCAGAAGGTAAAACTCTTTTAGTTTGTTTCTCAACAAGTGGGGCTGCGCCAAATTTACGACAGGCAAGATATAAATATTGATACAAAAGAAGCTAGATCAAGAAGCTAGATCTCGCGCAAACAGAACTTGGAAACCACGCATGATACACAGATATCTCAGAATTGAAGTTTTGACTTAGAAAACCGAGACAAATATTATGGACTTAAAGGTAAACTTAGAAAGCCAAAAAATATGCATCAAAACAAAACCTATGAAGCTCTAAAAAAAGAAAAGGTGACAATTCTTCAGCAGAAACCAGTTGAGATAAAAAAGTGTTTTCATAACACTTTTAAAGGCCTCACTCAACTGACTCAGACGCATAAGAAAATTTCGCTCATCAAACAAAGAAATAGGAGACCATTAAGCCGATACATCAGCCGAAAACATTAAAACCTAATAAAACAAAACAAAAGAACCAAAATTATACCAAACCTTTTTGAAAAAATTTTGAGTAGAACAGGTGTTTAGAATGCAGACATGATCAAAATAAATCTGTTGGTGGAAGAAAAAAAGTAGACCGGTGGTTGACGAAATTCTGAATAATTTTCTCAAATCTGTTTGACAAGTTGTTAATATAAAAAACATTATGTCCAGACTTAAAAACGCTGGTAATCGCGCACTTAATAATCGCCTGCGTTATAACTATGTGCAGTCTACCTCAGCAGATCAAAACCTCAGAACAATTCAAAACACTTTTTTAAATTCAAGAAGTACAGAAAAATTACCGCAAAGAATTTGAGACTCAATTACCTCGACCATTGAACCTTTAGAAAGGGCATTCGAAATGTTTAAAAAACGATAAACCTGCAAAAAATTCTGTATAATGAGAACTAAGCTGACAAAAAAAACAGAGGGAGGAGATGGTCGAAAAAGCACAGAGCAGACCTGCCACATGGACTGGATTTCCAAGCCTTTGTTGTCAATAGCATGGATGTCTATAAGCCAGATGCACTGAACAGTTGAATTTAATATAGAGCAAGTTGAAACACCTGTAACATTTTCAAGTGCAATGTCTGACCCAGAAGCGAAGCGGAGGGTGCTTTCAATGTTACAGGATAAAATCGAATTTTGAAACAAAAAATCTAGTTTTAAAAGGAGAAAAATTAACAAGCGGTAGTAAGCCGAAGCTATCTGAGCAGAAACTCTTTAAGCCGAAAAAAAATTGATAGAAATTAAAATTCCCCTAACTTAAATTTAACCGGTATAAATAAAACCAAAATTAACAGCAGAAAGCCAAAAAAATTGCGATGCTTCTTTTTACAATCTTTTCTGAGTTAAGACTTGAGCTTAAAATTTTTTTACCCTTTCAGAAAAACTTTCAAGGGAAAACACAGGAAAATGAACTAGTAGATCTAAAAAGCTTCAGGAGTAAATAACAAACACTTGCAACAACAATGAAAACAAAACAGAACCCCGCCAGATTCGAATCTGTGATCTTTGCTCTATCAGGCGTTAAAAACTTGTTAAACAAGTTGTTAACCAGCAAAAATCCTAAATTCCGATACCAAAATTCCATTAAATTTGATATTTGACTTAAAGCTCGGGCTTTTCAGTGACGAAGAACGCTGCCACGTAAAACAATTTAATCGTAAAAAGACAAAAATAATTCTTTCGAATGATCTTTTTTTTTAATTTCAAAACCTCTTTCTTGTAAAAGACGATATTTTTGAGAGGTGTCTTCATTGAAAAATCAAGGACGAAAAATAAGAAAACAAGATGAAAGTGAAAATAATACCAAGCATCATACAGCCCGCCATCAATTGTGACAGAATTATAAGGTTACTATGCGGTTATTAGTCACTCCAAATACAACAAAAAAAAGTATTTGAAAAAATCTTATTACTTCAAAAACTAAATTTGTCAATACTTCACCTGAAACTCCAATGAACACGCTAAGAATGAGAAGTGTATCAGAAAAACAGTTAGTAAAAAATTCTGAACCTTTCTGCATTAAAAAAATTAGGAACACGAGAAGCCGGTTGCTGTGCAAGTAGCACAGAAAATTCAAACACGAAGAAAATAAGTTAAGTTTCTTGCTTACTGTGTTGAGAGAAAAAATAAGCTTAAGACGTTAGTAAATTAGGCATAAATGACTAGTGGTATTCGAAAAATCCAAAACAAAAAAAAAAAAAACTTTTGAATCCTTTTAAAAAAATTTGCCAAGAAAGCGCTACATGTTTCAAAAACTAAGTTTCTATTCGAAATGTTGGGTTAAATTTAAGTTTTTAACGTCATTAATGAAAACATTCCCTATTACAACACCCACTACCCCCTCGCTCGCTTTACTAGCTAAAATTACGACGAAGCAAAAAAAATCGCAGATTATTCTCAAAAAAATGTATTGAAAATTTTTTCAAATCGTTCGTTTCACAACTGAAGACTTTTTAGTCTGATGTATCAAAAAATCCATTCTGATGATTAGTTGAGGTATCTGATTTTGAATGGACAAAATTTAACAGGCGAAGCTGAAAAAAAACTTTTAAAAAATGGCAAAAAACTAGATCTATCAAAATGAATAAGGCTAGTTTTGAAACAAAACCATGCCAAGACAAAAGAAGGGGAAATAAACATCAGACGGGTTTGTACCCAGCAGTAACAAAGCTGAAAATAACTGCAAGATTTGAAGAAATCCTTTAAGCCGAAAAAAATCAACAAGACTCAAGACTTATGAAAAGTTATTAAGTCCACCTCGCCCTCAAAACACACAAACACTCAAAAACTTTACTTTCTCGTCAATTGAAACAATATGAGGACACTAAACCAATATAATATAGGCCGAAACCTATTGAGCCCAAGAAAGCCGAAAATTAAAAAAAATTAAGGCTAATAAGAAGTCCACTCACTCTGAAATCACAGACACGCACACACAGACTTGTTTCGTTCGTCAAAAAACACAATAAGAGTCCAATAAGCCGATATAATATAGGCCGAAACCTATGATATCGAAAAAACAACAATTCAAAAAATGTTGTCATGAAAAACTATCATTTCTTTTAAGATTTTTAGCATTTTCAGCAACCCAGAGGTGAGAACAAAATAAATATTTCCGTTGAAACGACTCGAACTCAGTTTATTCGGCCGCTAAAAAACAGGTCGATATCAATTGGATAGCATAAAGTTTTTAAGCAAAAAAAAAACAGATAAAATGTACGAAGTTCCGGTTGCGCAGAAAAGAGATTTGTTTTTTGGTGATCTTGTAGAATTCCAGATATTTTAAATGTTCAATGTATTGTCAATCCAAATAGGCGGATGGATGGGTCTTTCAATTTGCATGAGATTGTTTAAAAGATGAGAAAACTTGGCCAGTTTTTTGTTGACACAGTGTGGTTTATGAAATGTCAAAAACATTTCAGAAGGTAAAACTCTTTTAGTTTGTTTCTCAACAAGTGGGGCTGCGCCAAATTTACGACAGGCAAGATATAAATATTGATACAAAAGAAGCTAGATCAAGAAGCTAGATCTCGCGCAAACAGAACTTGGAAACCACGCATGATACACAGATATCTCAGAATTGAAGTTTTGACTTAGAAAACCGAGACAAATATTATGGACTTAAAGGTAAACTTAGAAAGCCAAAAAATATGCATCAAAACAAAACCTATGAAGCTCTAAAAAAAGAAAAGGTGACAATTCTTCAGCAGAAACCAGTTGAGATAAAAAAGTGTTTTCATAACACTTTTAAAGGCCTCACTCAACAGACTCAGACGCATAAGAAAATTTCGCTCATCAAACAAAGAAATAGGAGACCATTAAGCCGATACATCAGCCGAAAACATTAAAACCTAATAAAACAAAACAAAAGAACCAAAATTATACCAAACCTTTTTGAAAAAATTTTGAGTAGAACAGGTGTTTAGAATGCAGACATGATCAAAATAAATCTGTTGGTGGAAGAAAAAAAGTAGACCGGTGGTTGACGAAATTCTGAATAATTTTCTCAAATCTGTTTGACAAGTTGTTAATATAAAAAACATTATGTCCAGACTTAAAAACGCTGGTAATCGCGCACTTAATAATCGCCTGCGTTATAACTATGTGCAGTCTACCTCAGCAGATCAAAACCTCAGAACAATTCAAAATACTTTTTTAAATTCAAGAAGTACAGAAAAATTACCGCAAAGAATTTGAGACTCAATTACCTCGACCATTGAACCTTTAGAAAGGGCATTCGAAATGTTTAAAAAACGATAAACTGCAAAAAATTCTGTATAATGAGAACTAAGCTGACAAAAAAAAACAAAGGGAGGAGATGGTCGAAAAAGCACAGAGCAGACCTGCCACATGGACTGGATTTCCAAGCCTTTGTTGTCAATAGCATGGATGTCTATAAGCCAGATGCACTGAATAGTTGAATTTAATATAGAGCAAGTTGAAACACCTGTAACATTTTCAAGTGCAATGTCTGACCCAGAAGCGAAGCGGAGGGTGCTTTCAATGTTACAGGATAAAATCGAATTTTGAAACAAAAAATCTAGTTTTAAAAGGAGAAAAATTAACAAGCGGTAGTAAGCCGAAGCTATCTGAGCAGAAACTCTTTAAGCCGAAAAAAAATTGATAGAAATTAAAATTCCCCTAACTTAAATTTAACCGGTATAAATAAAACCAAAATTAACAGCAGAAAGCCAAAAAAATTGCCATGCTTTTTTTTACAATCTTTTCTGAGTTAAGACTTGAGCTTAAAATTTTTTTACCCTATAAGAAAAACTTTCAAGGGAAAACACAGGAAAATGAACTAGTAGATCTAAAAAGCTTCAGGAGTAAATAACAAACACTTGCAACAACAATGAAAACAAAACAGAACCCCGCCGGATTCGAATCTGATCTTTGCTCTATCAGGCGTTAAAAACTTGTTAAACAAGTTGTTAACCAGCAAAAATCCTAAATTCCAATACCAAAATTCCATTAAATTTGATATTTGACTTAAAGCTCGGGCTTTTCAGTGACAAAGAACGCTGCCACGTAAAACAATTTAATCGTAAAAAGACAAAAATAATTCTTTCGAATGATCATTTTTTTTAATTTCAAAACCTCTTTCTTGTAAAAGACGATATTTTTGAGAGGTGTCTTCATTGAAAAATCAAGGACGAAAAATAAGAAAACAAGATGAAAGTGAAAATAATACCAAGCATCATACAGCCCGCCATCAATTGTGACAGAATTATAAGGTTACTATGCGGTTATTAGTCACTCCAAATACAACAAAAAAAAGTATTTGAAAAAATCTTATTACTTCAAAATACTAAATTTGTCAATACTTCACCTGAAACTCCAATGAACACGCTAAGAATGAGAAGTGTATCAGAAAAATAGTTAGTAAAAAATTCTGAACCTTTCTGCATTAAAAAAATTAGAAACACGAGAAGCCGGTTGCTGTGCAAGTAGCACAGAAAATTCAAACACGAAGAAAATAAGTTAAGTTTCTTGCTTACTGTGTTGAGAGAAAAAATAAGCTTAAGACGTTAGTAAATTAGGCATAAATGACTACAGTGGTATTCGAAAAATCCAAAACAAAAAAAAAACAAAAACTTTTGAATCCTTTTAAAAAAATTTGCCAAGAAAGCGCTACATGTTTCAAAAACTAAGTTTCTATTCGAAATGTTGGGTTAAATTTAAGTTTTTAACGTCATTAATGAAAACATTCCCTATTACAACACCCACTACCCCCTCGCTCGCTTTACTAGCTAAAATTACGACGAAGCAAAACAATTCGCAGATTATTCTCAAAAAAATGTATTGAAAATTTTTTCAAATCGTTCGTTTCACAACTGAAGACTCTTTAGTCTGATGTATCAAAAAATCCATTCTGATGATTAGTTGAGGTATCTGATTTTGAATGGACAAAATTTAACAGGCGAAGCTGAAAAAAACTTTTAAAAAATGGCAAAAAACTAGATCTATCAAAATGAATAAGGCTAGTTTTGAAACAAAACCATGCCAAGACAAAAGAAGGGGAAATGAACATCAGACGGGTTTGTACCCAGCAGTAACAAAGCTGAAAATAACTGCAAGATTTGCAGAAATCCTTTAAGCCGAAAAAAAATCAACAAGACTCAAGACTTATGAAAAGTTATTAAGTCCACCTCGCCCTCAAAACACACAAACAATCAAAAACTTTACTTTCTCGTCAATTGAAACAATATGAGGACACTAAACCAATATAATATAGGCCGAAACCTATTGAGCCCAAGAAAGCCGAAAATTAAAAAAATTAAGGCTAATAAGAAGTCCACTCACTCTGAAATCACAGACACGCACACACAGACTTGTTTCGTTCGTCAAAAAACACAATAAGAGTCCAATAAGCCGATATAATATAGGCCGAAACCTATGATATCGAAAAAACAACAATTCAAAAAATGTTGTCATGAAAAACTATCATTTCTTTTAAGATTTTTAGCATTTTCAGCAACCCAGAGGTGAGAACAAAATAAATATTTCCCTTGAAACGACTCGAACTCAGTTTATTCGGCCGCTAAAAAACAGGTCGATATCAATTGGATAGCATAAAGTTTTTAAGCAAAAAAAAAACAAAACAGATAAAATGTACGAAGTTCCGGTTGCGCAGAAAAGAGATTTGTTTTTTGGTGATCGTGTAGAATTCCAGATATTTTAAATGTTCAATGTATTGTCAATCAAAATAGGCGGATGGATGGGTCTTTCAATTTGCATGAGATTGTTTAAAAAATGAGAAAACTTGGCCAGTTTTTTGTTGACACAGTGTGGTTTATGAAATGTCAAAAACATTTCAGAAGGTAAAACTCTTTTAGTTTGTTTCTCAACAAGTGGGGCTGCGCCAAATTTACGACAGGCAAGATATAAATATTGATACAAAAGAAGCTAGATCAAGAAGCTAGATCTCGCGCAAACAGAACTTGGAAACCACGCATGATACACAGATATCTCAGAATTGTAGTTTTGACTTAGAAAACCGAGAAAAATCTTATGGACTTAAAGGTAAACTTAGAAAGCCAAAAAATATGCATCAAAACAAAACCTATGAAGCTCTAAAAAAAGAAAAGGTGACAATTCTTCAGCAGAAACCAGTTGAGATAAAAAAATGTTTTCATAACACTTTTAAAGGCCTCACTCAACTGACTCAGACGCATAAGAAAATTTCGCTCATCAAACAAAGAAATAGGAGACCATTAAGCCGATACATCAGCCGAAAACATTAAAACCTAATAAAACAAAACAAAAGAACCAAAATTGTACCAAACCTTTTTGAAAAAATTTTGAGTAGAACAGGTGTTTAGAATGCAGACATGATCAAAATAAATCTGTTGGTGGAAGAAAAAAAGTAGACCGGTGGTTGACGAAATTCTGAATAATTTTCTCAAATCTGTTTGACAAGTTGTTAATATAAAAAACATTATGTCCAGACTTAAAAACGCTGGTAATCGCGCACTTAATAATCGCCTGCGTTATAACTATGTGCAGTCTACCTCAGCAGATCAAAACCTCAGAACAATTCAAAATACTTTTTTAAATTCAAGAAGTACAGAAAAATTACCGCAAAGAATTTGAGACTCAATTACCTCGACCATTGAACCTTTAGAAAGGGCATTCGAATTGTATAAAAAACGATAAACCTGCAAAAAATTCTGTATAATGAGAACTAAGCTGACAAAAAAAAACAGAGGGAGGAGATGGTCGAAAAAGCACAGAGCAGACCTGCCACATGGACTGGATTTCCAAGCCTTTGTTGTCAATAGCATGGATGTCTATAAGCCAGATGCACTGAATAGTTGAATTTAATATAGAGCAAGTTGAAACACCTGTAACATTTTCAAGTGCAATGTCTGACCCAGAAGCGAAGCGGAGGGTGCTTTCAATGTTACAGGATAAAATCGAATTTTTGAAACAAAAAATCTAGTTTGAAAAGGAGAAAAATTAACAAGCGGTAGTAAGCCGAAGCTATCTGAGCAGAAACTCTTTAAGCCGAAAAAAAAATTGATAGAAATTAAAATTCCCCTAACTTAAATTTAACCGGTATAAATAAAACCAAATTAACAGCAGAAAGCCAAAAAAATTGCCATGCTTCTTTTTACAATCTTTTCTGAGTTAAGACTTGAGCTTAAAATTTTTTACCCTATAAGAAAAACTTTCAAGGGAAAACACAGGGAAATGAACTAGTAGATCTAAAAAGCTTCAGGAGTAAATAACAAACACTTGCAACAACAATGAAAACAAAACAAAACCCCGCCGGATTCGAATCTGTGATCTTTGCTCTATCAGGCGTTAAAAACTTGTTAAACAAGTTGTTAACCAGCAAAAATCCTAAATTCCGATACCAAAATTCCATTAAATTTGATATTTGACTTAAAGCTCGGGCTTTTCAGTGACAAAGAACGCTGCCACGTAAAACAATTTAATCGTAAAAAGACAAAAATAATTCTTTCGAATGATCATTTTTTTAAATTTCAAAACCTCTTTCTTGTAAAAGACGATATTTTTGAGAGGTGTCTTCATTGAAAAATCAAGGACGAAAAAGAAGAAAATAAGATGAAAGTAAAAATAATACCAAGCATCATACAGCCCGCCATCAATTGTGGTAGAATTATAAGGTTACTATACGGTTATTAGTCACTCCAAATACAACAAAAAAAAGTATTTGAAAAAATCTTATTACTTCAAAATACTAAATTTGTCAATACTTCACCTGAAACTCCAATGAACACCCTAAGAATGAGAAGTGTATCAGAAAAATAGTTAGTAAAAAATTCTGAACCTTTCTGCATTAAAAAAATTAGAAACACGAGAAGCCGGTTGCTGTGCAAGTAGCACAGAAAATTCAAACACGAAGAAAATAAGTTAAGTTTCTTGCTTACTGTGTTGAGAGAAAAAATAAGCTTAAGACGTTAGTAAATTAGGCATAAATGACTAGTGGTATTCGAAAAATCCAAAACAAAAAAAAAACAAACTTTTGAATCCTTTTAAAAAAATTTGCCAAGAAAGCGCTACATGTTTCAAAAACTAAGTTTCTATTCGAAATGTTGGGTTAAATTTAAGTTTTTAACGTCATTAATGAAAACATTCCCTATTACAACACCCACTACCCCCTCGCTCGCTTTAATAGCTAAAATTACGACGAAGCAAAAAAAAATCGCAGATTATTCTCAAAAAAATGTATTGAAAATTTTTTCAAATCGTTCGTTTCACAACTGAAGACTTTTTAGTCTGATGTATCAAAAAATCCATTCTGATGATTAGTTGAGGTATCTGATTTTGAATGGACAAAATTTAACAGGCGAAGCTGAAAAAAACTTTTAAAAAATGGCAAAAAACTAGATCTATCAAAATGAATAAGGCTAGTTTTGAAACAAAACCATGCCAAGACAAAAGAAGGGGAAATAAACATCAGACGGGTTTGTACCCAGCAGTAACAAAGCTGAAAATAACTGCAAGATTTGCAGAAATCCTTTAAGCCGAAAAAAATCAACAAGACTCAAGACTTATGAAAAGTTATTAAGTCCACCTCGCCCTCAAAACACACAAACACTCAAAAACTTTACTTTCTCGTCAACTGAAACAATATGAGGACACTAAACCAATATAATATAGGCCGAAACCTATTGAGCCCAAGAAAGCCGAAAATTAAAAAAATTAAGGCTAATAAGAAGTCCACTCACTCTGAAATCACAGACACGCACACACAGACTTGTTTCGTTCGTCAAAAAACACAATAAGAGTCCAATAAGCCGATATAATATAGGCCGAAACCTATGATATCGAAAAAACAACAATTCAAAAAATGTTGTCATGAAAACCTATCATTTCTTTTAAGATTTTTAGCAACCCAGAGGTGAGAACAAAATAAATATTTCCGTTGAAACGACTCGAACTCAGTTTATTCGGCCGTTAAAAAACAGGTCGATATCAATTGGATAGCATAAAGTTTTTAAGCAAAAAAAAAACAAAACAGATAAAATATACGAAGTCAAGGTCATTCAAACAGGTATAAAAATTCTAAGATATAGCAACTAAGTCGACAGAACATAAGCAGACAAAAATGAGCCGACATTTTTTTTTTAAGCGGACTATTTCCCGTTTCAAAAAAACAGGTCCCGTCATATTCGAATCAATGACCTTTTCCATCCCAGCCGCATTCGTTACTTTGATACCAAGTATGACGGAGACGCAAAAAATTGAATTCATTATAAACTGAACCTAAATTTACCTTTTCTCACAAAGTTATTTACGGGAAAAAAGTCTAGTACCCGATTGCAATATCCTAGCTCATCGCTAGGGTAATTAACAAAAACGAATAAAAACAAGCCCGAAGAGATTTTTTTGTCAAATATCTTTTTAGGTAGAACAAATTGTACCACTTGACTTACCATACAACATCAACTTAAGACACGGCAATCTAACCGACAAAATTGAGACGAAAGCCGTGTTCGAAAAAGTTTTGAAAAAAGCATTACGATAATTTTCATACGTTTATCTCGATTTGCATAAGTTGATTATGAAGACAACATGTCAATTAAGACAATTGCCAGCGTTGATCTATTATCAGAACAGTTCTTACGCATCAGTAAGCTGAAAATAACTGAGCAGACACCAGTTGCGCCAAAAAAACTGTTGTCATTCGAGAGAAATTGCCGATTAACTTATCTCTTGAGATTGGTCTATGCTTCTCGATGAACCATTATGGTGGCGTCCCTCATGCTTGAAGGACCGAATGCTTGAAATTAATTTTAGCTTACTTTCAGCCAATCAGAATTGAGTATTCAAAATCTCAAAGTAAATCGCGAAAATCTCAAAGTCAGAAAATAAATCCAGGCCATTAGTGTTAATATTGACCGATTAGATAATAAGCAGATGAGTTTTCAAGAATGAAAAATTCTTACGATTTGGCTTCATTAATCTTGATGATTATCTGAGTTGTTTTGGGGTTGTAACCAGCAATTTGTAATATTTTTGATTATTGTCCACTGATTTAATACATTTTCTGTTAATATTGACTTCGATTTTGTGAGAAAGGCATTTAGCCAATAGAAATGCTTAGCGATTTTGATTGGTTGAAATTTTTCAAGCATTCGGTCCTTCAAGCATGAGAACCCTCCCCAACCATTATTACAACACTTAAGAAAACGCATCAAAGTGCTTGAATTCGAGCAGCAGTGCATTTTACAAACCTACTTCACCGGTATATTGATATAACAAATCGCCAAATAATTTTTTCATTTAGACTTAGTTTTGAAGCGATCGAGTGGATCAAATGACATTGAATTTTTCCCTGCTTTTCCGCGTTTTGCTGCTCGCTTTTCTTTTCGTTTTATTTTTATTTTCTCTTGAATATCTTTTCGACGCTGTTCTTCTTTTAAGCCGCTCTTTCTCTGCTCTTTTTTCATCGACTTGCTTCGTCCTTTCGCTTTCTTCTTCAAGTTTACTTGCAATGCCGGAGGTACATCCTTGTCTCGGATTTCAGTTTTCTCTTCCTTGTGAACCCTCAAAATTTGATTATTTTCCAAGGAAATCATTTCAGGTTGGATTTTATCCAATAGAGACTTAATTTCAGCCTCTTTACGCTGCTGAGTTGTGGCGAACGGGTTAACCTCTAAAGCATCAAAGTTCGGCTCTCCGGAACCTGGAACCAAAATACTTGACACACCTAACTGGTGCCCGATACCTAATACATCTTCATACGGGCAAAACTCAACATTTCCTATTTGACTTCTATGCAACCTATGAGTTAGGAACGGCTTCACAATAGAATCATCGCCACATGTGCCTTTGAAAATATCAACATTTCTGGGGAAAGCCGCTGCTAAAAGACCTTTCTGACTAAAATCTAAACTCCGAGCACTCACATTCAATTTATAGGAGTGCACTGGAGCGAAAGTTCTCAGGTCAAAAATTCTCAATCTTCTATCGATGCCACATGTAGCTAAATAATTCCCACTTTTATCAATGGCCATCGTTGCAATGGCTGATCTATGGCATGCCATTTTCACCAACGGTTTATTCGAGCTAGGCGCCCATAAATTCACAACTCCGTTCGGATGCGCTGAGAAAATTACAGCATTCTGAGGATTATGTATTATTTCTCTGACACCTTTTAGCCCCGTTGACAGTGTTGAAACCACTTTACCCATCGAGACATCAAGGTATGATAGGAATCCAAGGTCATTCATAGTAGCTAGTAAGAAATGATAGGGTAAAAACTGCATGGACTTCACTCTGTCTAGCTGTCTTAAAGCATGCAGCTCAACTCCCGCTCTGTCATAGATATAAACCCATCTTTTCTGAGCAACTGCAAACATGTTTTCATTATGCAGCCAACAGATATCATTTACTGTTTCCATTACATTAATTTCGGAGCAAAGGGACTTTTTATTCCAGTCAAAAGCAGCAATATGACCCATTTTGCCTCCGATTAGAAGATACCTTCCATTTCTTGTGTAACTAACCTTATAAGGTCCGAACTGTTTCAAGGAAAGGTCAAATCGCTTTTCGGCATTGGTTATGTCGACATTCCTCTGAATCGTATCTTGATCTAAGCTAGGCAACTCTTCGTCTTCAGCTTCAATATAACCCGGTTGTTCGGATAAAAACAAATCCATTTTAGCCGCTTTTTCCACAGCTTCGCTCATCCGAGTTTCTTGTTTTTCCAATTCGTGTTTAACCTTGGCCTGTTTTATGTGACTACTTGAAAATTTACTTCCCTTTTCATACTGCTGCAAAACCTTTTCTGGAATCTCCATTTTTGATGGTAAGTCTTCAGATTCTTTAGTTTTGGGACTCTTCGTTTTTGAGACGCTTCGTTGTTTGGAAGACTGTTTTTTAGCGATTAGAGGATCTTCAAATGGTTTTTGTGGTCCACAGAAAAACATTCCCTCAGTATCAATATGAACACTTTTTGATCTTCTTGACTCTTTTGAGTCCTTATTTTTGACCCCTGAATCTGTGAGGTTACTTTTAACATTATTACCTGATTTTCGGAGGCGGCTTTCAGGGCGCGACACTAGATTTGATTTTCGTTTTCGCTTTTCCGGAAGCTGGATATTTGTACACATCACGGTAGAAGTTGTTGAGATCGTTTTAGAATTAATTTCTCCTTCACTGTCAGAAGGGATCTCCATTGTCAAGTCTTTCTCAGCTTCTTCACTTTCATCTTCATGAACAATGGACTCATCGTCTGACGGAATTGGCCTAAGAACTGGATCCTGATCAGCATCGTATTCAGTTGGAAGCGCTGGTTCTCCCTCTCCCAACCGATCGATGAAGAAGCTCATAATACCCTGAAAAATTATTCCTGCTTCATTTCTGCTATTTTCCCATCAAAAACATTCAATTATTAGTTGATAGACCTTTTAGTTTGGAAAACAGAGGTTTGGACAGAGTTAAATGTTTAATTTTTCTTAAATGGATAAAACTAAGTTGCAAACTCTAAACTCTTTAGCAATAGTACCGAAACGATCTGATCATCTAGCTAGAGGGGCTCGATAGGAGAGGAGAGGGGGAGAGAAAGAGGGGGCTAAGGCTGGATGGAAGTCTGAGAAGTTAAAGCACATCTCCCCCTCTGTATAAAAGCTTAAAGAGATATCATAAAATACAGTCATGATAATAGAAGAACTAAAATTTTACAATATGCCGCGTAGTCATATCACGTATTTACCCCCCAAATGAACGCCGTATAGTTTGACCGGTAGTTCTTTATTCAATCCAAGATGACTTTTGAGTTCGTCGACTTTGACATCAAAATAGAATTAACGGTCTTTTCCTTTGTTTTAGGATTAGAATGGATTATTAAAGGCAAAAGTGTTCAAGCTCAAGTATACAATACTTCAAAAGCGAAGAGAATGAGACTGGGTGTTACGTGGTACACAGAATAAGCAGATATTAATTATGAACCAGATTTAGAACGTTTGATTATGCACCAGAGCGGCTAAGGTGATCGGTCACGGCACAAGAGCGAACACATCAAAAGGTGAAAGAGGGGGTGGGTATGGTGTTGATCTTAAGTCGGTCGCATGATGGCATTGAGGGTAAAGGTATGTCTGCATTATTCGAAGAGGCTTCAAGGTGCGCAGCAACGAAATAAAAGGAACTGGATTCAGCTGGTATTTATCGAGTTAAGTCAGGAAAATTTATACCAAAATGTCGAACTATTAGACTGTAATTTTCCTCAAATCAGACATCGCACGAATTGATGGAAAAAAATAATTCTCGATTATTTTGAAAGCATAACAATCCTGCTTCTAACTTTTTTCAAACACTGCTCTTGCTCATGGTTAAGTATGGAGAGTTGACGAAAAAGACTGATACTTAAACTTCCATGAACATTGGGTGTAAGTTCACAAAGATATAATTTAGGAGTCTATAAATCCCTCAGGTTCAGATATAAGTTCTCCTGACTTTCGCGGTCTTTGGCTAAAACCTTCTACGAAGCAACCAATGAAAATCAGGTTTTTTCAATTTAGTGAGTTAAGAAATTGTCGGTCCAAACAAATTATTTCAAATACTGAGCCATTCGGTAGAAAAAACGTTCTTAATATCTCAGCCGATAAAAAAAACTTCTCAGTTTAAACAGTTTTGTGATAATTAGCACCATACACGATGTCAATTATTATATTTAGCACAACAACTACCAATCTTTTCTTTGAATTATAGATTCAATTTTTCAGTATTTTTTTCTGAATGGAAAGTTGGTTGAAAATATTGTCTTAAAATTTGTCCAGTAAACTAAGTGAAGACTAAAATTTGAATTTCTAACTGACGAGACTTTACGCTACACCTGTAGAGTAACGCTCATTTAAATTTCAATAACGACAATAAAAATCTATAATTTAAGCACCAATTTAATCAAAGGCAATAATATCTATTACATTTAATATCAGTGAAAACAGAGCTTGCAAAAAACGCCCAAAAATAATATGGATAAAGTTTGGGATGGCTTGAAAACTTGAAAAATGGCAGCGAAGAAGCAAAAATGATGAGACGTTATCGATGCTCGGAGTTTGTTTCACACTTAAGGTTTTCTTCACCCAGCGTCAGTATATGAATGTTTGTTGGTTGTGTAGCAGAAAACAGATGAGCAGTTAGCTTCGAGAAGAGATTGGAAAAGTGTCTGAGTTTGAGTTGATTGATATTCAGCGGACGTTAGCTAGGGTCGCCCTCTATCTGCTATCGCAGGTATCCCTCTAAAGCAATAAGTAGATTTAACTTCAATAAAGTACAGCTCCAAATACTGCAGTAAAGTCAGACGTGTGATAGAAATCAATCCAGAAATTAAATGCATACAACTTGAGAATATTGCGTATTCCGATTGTCTAATTTTAACTTTCCCTCAGACGCAGAGCGTAGTTTTGCACTACCTGCGATATAAACAAATATAACACCGAAGCTAACCGATACAAATGATCCACTAAATAGGAAAACTTTTTTGAAAAAATGTCAAAAAACCGCATCTACCGACTTTGCATTGAAACAAAACTTACACAGAGGCGAAGCTTCGCTTGGCTTCGCACTGATATCAAGCACTTGCGAAAACACGACAAAAAACAGCTCTATAAAGTTCAATAATAAAAATTAGAAAAAAGCCTCGAATTAGTAAAAATATATACTGAATTGTTCATTGAAAAAATCTCAACTTTAGATTTTGCAAAAAAATAGATGGCCTTAAATCTGTGAAATTCTAGAACAATTTCTGATTGACACTTTTTACAATAAAACTAACACAATTTGAGAAAACTGGATCAAAGGTAGAATTTTCGTTTCGCTGGGAAATCTGATGAATAATTTCCATTTTTGATACTAGAAGTCAATCACGTTTTTTGTGACCTTCACACTTTCGGTGTTCGATAGACTGTAGTTTGCCTTCCTTTTAACAAATGAAATTAAGTGAACTTCAAAAGAAGTCAAACTGCGAAAAAGAAAACTTGAGTTTGAAAATTTAAGACTTTCCCTGGAAAACGGAAAAAATCCTCGCGACGTATACGGAAAAATATAAGAGTCTGAGCTCCAGCATGGTATCATATGAAATCGATTTATTCTGATTCGGATTCAAAAAAATAGTTCAGTATGGAGAAACGTATGAAGAAACTTTCAAAGCTACTTAAGCTACAACTTTCACATTTTTGCAGATTAATATCCAATAAAATCCTTCTTCTCGCACAGCTTTGACACAACAAATGAAACTTTCTAAAAAAAGAGCCAAGCTTCGCAAAGTTTTCCTTGTTCTCGGACTTCATTGTGTTACGAATAATAGATCTAATTACTACCAGATCAACATACAAAGCAGTACGTTGCAACTACTTCGTTCAACTTTCTCCTACCTAGACGCCCTTAGATAAATTACACAGAGGCGAACTCGCAAACTTTCAAGCACAAGCGAGAAAGCGGCAAAAACTCAGGAGCTTTAAAATGCACGAAAACTCAAATGTTGCAGGTAAAAAATTGGAATATGATACGCTTAAGGCAACCACAATAACTTGGCATTTAAAATTAGGATGTATTATTCCAAATTGCATACACAGAGGTGTAGCTGAGCTTCGCACCACTTGCGATACAACTAGCTCTATCAAAATGAATGAAGATAGTTGTGAAAACAAAATGCACAAACAATAGTATGTAAAACCAGCATCGGAACAAAATTTACCAAGCGGTGACAAAGCCAAAAATACCTGAGCAGAAACTTTTTTCGTAAAGAAAAACATTTGCACGTCCCCCCTTCCTCTCTCAACACAGGTGAAATTTCAACAAACCGAGTGGCAACACAGAGGCGAAGCGGAGCTTCGCTTCACTTGCGATACCACAATAATGGCATTGCAAGCTAGCAAAAGGAGAGCCAGTCATAAAACAAAAAATTTCTTAGAAATCACAGTAAAAAAACTTCAAAACGTTGTCTGGAATGATGTTCTATTTGCTGAAAATACGTTCCAAAAACACTATCAGCGGCGTTAAATGAAATTTCGAAAACAACTATTGAGCGAAAACGAAATTATTAAAAAAAAAACTTTGATTTATAAATTTGATTCTGAGGTTTTTAACGTTTTGTTCAACCCGGAGGAAAGCATACAAACTAGGTTAGTAAGCCGTGAGATATAAGCCGACAAAATTTAGGCGGAAACATGTTTAAGCGAAAAAAAGGCCAAAATTAGGTTAGTAAGCCAATAAATATAAGCTGAAATAATTAAGGCCGAAACAATTATTAAGCGAAAAAAAAAGGAAAATATACGTCAATATAAGTTACTAGAATTACAAATTGTAGAAGTGAATGCAAACATAAAAAGCAACTACAATGAAAACTACCTGAAGCAAAAATTCTTAAGATGTGCCGACAACAAGTAGCCAAACAAATTCTTTGAAACGGAATATTAAAAAAAAACAGGACATGGTCAGATTCGAACCCAGGACCTTTGCCATCCCAGGCTATTCGTTACCTCCAGATTAAGTGTGCCGGAATCACTTAATAATTTGATTTCAATGTGAACCAAGATACGAGTGATTCTGTTAAAAAAGTGGTTAACCCAAAAAAAAGTCTACATTCCGATTTGATAACGCTTGCTATTCGTAAAAACACAAACAACTTGCTGAGAAAAAATAGGCCGAAATAATTAGGGCAGAATAAAGTTTTTAAGCGAAACGAAAAAAACAAAGAAAATACGAAGTGGAGGCAAGAAAGATTACAATTGCAGGGGGAAATCAAGCACTAAATCAACATTAGAGAGTGTGCGCAGCAAAAAAAAACAATTCCAAGATGTGGCAACTAAGCCGACAAAAGATAAGCAGACAATTAATTGGTCGACAATTATATTTAAAACAGAATATTTCCCGTTTGAAAAAAAAAACAAATTCAGGCCAGATTCCAACCTAGGACCTTTGCCCTCCCATGTGCATACCTCCAGACTAAGTGGACCCGGAACTCTAAGACATTTGAGTTAATTATGAAACAAGGTACTACTAGAGACGAGCCCAGATGAGTCCTGTGATTAAATTTATTTACGGTAAAAAAAAAGACTGGTACCCGATTGCAACACCCTTGTTTATCGCAAGGGCAATAAATTATGCATTTTGAACATCTCGCTAACTATTTCGATGGAAAATTTCGGAAATTGTATTTTAATTACTCAACTGTTGTATGAAACAAATAGCTTTTCTGATTCAGTTGACGAATTAAGAAAGCATCAATTAAGTTAAATTATTACTAATCAGATGTCAACGCACATAATATTACAGTGCGAATGAATCCTACAGATTCAAACAGTAGCTTTTTTATTTGCGAATTAGGTTGGAAAAAAAGTTGCATCGTTCTATCACACTGCGCTACGTTCGTGTAATAAACTGCCGTCCATTACGAGTCGACGCTGGTTACGAATTTTTGCTTTATATTTTCCTGATTAATCACGTGGACAGAGGAAAGTTTAGAGTACGGAAGAACCTTTTTTGTTTACTTCCAAATGGGTTTGTTAGTACTAGTGCTGTGGTCAGGCGTTTTAATCACTCTGTGGCCTACAAAAACAAAAGAGATAATTGTGCCATTAAGGTCTGGTTAGCAATTAATCTTTTCTTTAATGCTAAACGGACTTTGCTTCAGGGATACTCCTGGTGACGCGCTCACTAGTGCCGGGCTTTCGGCGGCCAAGCGGGCGGCCGGTGTTCTACGGTTACTTGTCCTACCAGGCGATTTGGCCAGTTTCCTCGCTCCATGGTGATCGTGGTGGTGATTGGTGCCTCCCTTAGCCTTGGAGATCGACACTCCGCCGTTCTGTGTGTTGTCCTTTTTGAATGTCGACCAGTCGTAAATAAAATCGTACTGGTGGTTGTTCATGCGGAACAGCACTCGGAAAAGCTGTCGTAAGTACATGTAGTCGGGGTCTTCGGCAAATTTGAGACCCTTGCAGTAGTTCAGATACATTCCGAACTCTCCAGGAAAACCCTAAAATTGAAGTAAGCTGTATTTCTGAAGATTTAAGCAAATCGTATACTTCACCGTGCTCAATTCGGTTTTATCACAATCATACGTTCTTTTACAAGCAGTTGCTTTTACAAAAACGTATCAGAAAAAAAAATATTTAATTTGACTAATTCGGCGAATAATTTTGCCAAAATAATTTTCTTCAAACTGATATTGCCGATATCTACGGTAAAAATAGCGAACAGAAAGCTGGAGAAGTGCCACTGCACTCTAATAATATTCACCGCTGGGAAATTTAAAAATTGAAATTCACTTTTGAAACTAGAAGTCTTTTACGTTTTTTCACGCTACTTGTACTATTTTCAGCAAGAAATTGAATTGAACTTTAAAATAAATCGCAAGTCAAACCGCTTAAAATCAAATTTTAGCATGAACATCTTACTTTTAACTGAAAAAAGCCACACGACCCAAATAAAAGCCTTCACTTGGTTCATTTACAGTTTAAAACACTCACTTTGGTGAGAACTTCAACAGTGGTGTCTAGCTTTTTCTGTGATATCCTCTCGTATTTCTGCTTCTTAGTCGCCGCCTTCAGTCCTTGCCAGGGCAAACTGCCCCGCATGAAGTACATGATGACATAGCCCAGAGACTCCAGATCGTCTCTTCTGCTCTGTTCAATTCCCAAGTGCGCGTTCACACTCGCGTATCGAGCAGTGCCCGTGAGGTTTTTGTCTTCTCGATATGCGATGTGGACTTTTAATCTGGCATCCCTGTACCGCTTGGCCAATCCAAAATCAATTATATACAGTTTATTACAGTACTTCCCGATACCCATCACGTAGTTTTCCGGCTTCATATCTCTGTGTATGAAAGATCGACTATGAACATGCTCAACACGCCCTATCATCTAAAATCAAACCAAAAGATTCGAGCATCAAACCTATCAAGAAAGTCGAGGATGACTCGAGAACTGCACAAATTTTTGCGTTTCAGAAAAATAGCCACCGGTTGCTGAACGAACGGCGAAGCTACCCATTCTACCCACACTACGTAAAAAACTTACTACTTTTGAACAAAAGAGCCGACAATTGCTGAGCAATTGGCACATACTGCTTCGATTACAAATATCGTTCTATATGAAATATTTTGATGGGTTGTTTTTCTAATTTTATAGAAAAGCACTGTCATCAGATGGACTTGATAAATTTTAAATAGTACTGTTGGATAAAGTAGATAGACATACCTGGTCAACTATCATAAGCACCGTTTTTAAGGAAAATTTTCTTTGGCAGAAATTGAAGAGATCTTCTAAATTTGGCCCCAGAAGATCCATTACAAGCACGTTGAATTCTTTTTCTTGTCCGAACCATCTAAAAATTCAAAAATGAATAAAACATTTTCTAAGATTTTTTTTATTAACTACGAACCAGATCAACTAACTTTACAGAGGGAATTCCGGTTCCTCCTTGCAGAACTTTGTATATTTTAGCTTCTGAGTTTAGCTGAGGATGACGTGCCTTTATAGGTTCGAGTTTAACAGCGACTTCCTTAAATGCATCACTGGTAAAAAAAAAAATTAGAACGATGATGCAATTAACAAGATAATTGCGGTAATAAAAGTGGTCAAGATAATTCTAAGGATGGTTTTCCCCATAAAAAGATTTCGTGAATAGAAAGATGGACAAAAAACATGAAAACACTTTACCTCGCCGCTGTTGATGTTAACTGCTTGATAAATATCACCAAAAGATCCACTACCCAATTTATGTTGCAGTCTGTACTTAGATCCAACAACCATAGCACTGATCTGCGATTTCGAGTTAGCACTCGTATCCCCCATGTTGGAGGCCAATTAAATTTTAATAAGAATGTAACACTCGAATTAAATACAGTTTAAGGTCGTGAGCTTAGTTAAACGATTTAAGAATGGCGAACACTCAGGCATCAAGATGAATCATTACTGCAACACCATCAGTTAACACAGCACATCCCTGAAAGCAAATAAAGTCTGTCATTGTGAAGGAAATACGCTAACTTCATTTCGTCAAAGATGAAATATACAATTTGGAAACTTCAATTCTTAGCCTGTTCAGAAGAATTAAAGCAACTGGCCATAGATAAATACTTTAATTTACCACCTGAGCAGTCAGTATTGTTGAATAAGTTCAAGGTGGTGTTTTAAGGGCACTTAAGATACTTGAACAAATGTCAAATTGATACGATTACATCATATTCAAGAGCTTTAAAAAAAGATGTCAAAAATCTTTCCGAATAACTCGTGTCTATCGCAGGCTTAAGCACATATGAAAAAAGTGACGCACTTGCGGTACAATACAAGAAAACATTTATCGAAAAAATAGAAAATCGAAAAAATAGATATATCAAAATGAATAGAGCTTATTTTGAAAAAACATGCCGAAACCAGATAATGTGAAATTGTCATCCGAAAAAAACGTCGGAAACACCTGAGCAGAGGCCCTTTGAGCCGAAAAAGAATCACTAAGTCTTAAGATTTAATAAAAGTCCTTATTTATTTAAAGCACACCTAATATATTTAAATTTTCAAGCAAGTGAGCATGTCAGCAGTGAAATGTACCATTCCTAATGAATTGGCTTTTCTGTAATTAACCGTTATGACTTATTGGCCAATTTGGGCGGTTGTTAATGATATCTTTCGAGGCTATTGGTACAATTGTGGTAGACTGCTTCGGAAATGCAAGTGATGAAGGGCTGCTGCGTTTCACTAAGCATACGATAAGACAGATATGCCCAGTCATAGGGCAAATAGCACGGAATCCGAGCCGGCATATTCGCTGAAGAAACAGAAGCAATGCGGAGCTGCACACCACTCCCATACAAATAACAAAACTATGGCATACTGAGCAAGCATACAGATAATGAATCGCAATCCTTCAAGTCAAAAAAAAGTTTTGAATGAAATCGCAGAAGAGTACCGAAACTTTCAACAGTTTGTCTCAATTTGCATTGTGCCAGTCGGTCATATTTGGAAGTTTGACCTTGAGAGAAGCAAAAAGCACTTGATTTTGGAGTGAAATTTAATTTTTCAAAAATTCGAATGGAGCCTGTCATGCACGATTTTCTCGCGATAACTGAAAGTCAAAAAAGAGAAGTAAGAACAATCCAGTGACAATCGCGGGAAAGTTGCAAGATAAATCAGTAGATAATAATCTAGAGTAGAGCTGTCCCATTCGAAACAGAGACAAGTGTATTCCCACGAACTGGATTATTGTGACTTGACTGGAGTGTTATTCTAAACTGGACTAGAGTGAACCTTCGGTGGAAAGGTGGACAGCTTGAGTGTCCCAATGGTTCACGAGAAACTACAGTCTAGAGTACAAACTTGTTCTTGTTGTTAAAACTGACAAACATTAAACTCATTTTAGTTACATTATTTAACTCTCGAGTTGATTACCGAATTGATTACTCCCAATTCTTGAGCGTGCTACAATGTGAGTACCAATTTAAATTTCTAGAGTGTGTTTTATAATTGTTATGTTGAGGTAAGGCGAGTTTTAGGTTGATCCATCTGAAATGGATCAAAGTTCCACTGTCTAATAAAAAGTAATTTAACGGATTGTTCCGACCCGGTTTTTAATGGCGTTCATGTATTTTGGGTATCTAGAGACCTAAGTATGGGGACGTTCTTAATTCTAGAGTGGGGGGATATTTTAGTAGTAGCCTTTAAGCTGTAACGGGTCGTAGTCTCATGTCACAAACGAACCGAATTGGCTCCGACTGATTTGAGGTAGAAAAACACAATAGATAGTGTCCCTGACTCTTGAGCCAATGGTTATAGGGCCTATTTTTCTTAAGCCTCATGTGTGAGTGCAGTAGACGAATGTTACATAGTGTTTTTATGGCGCTCCTGGGTGTTTACGACATCAAGACTACGGAGACGAACCCACTTGAGACAGCTTCGGGCTGAATGCCCATTCTAGAGTACCGGCGGTGCGGTTCGACAGGAACGTGCAAACCTTCCGGTTGTACCGTGATAGCTTTTTAAGAAAACTCGAGAAAACTTCCTGGTACGCTCTCCGAACGAGGCATAGCTAACCGAGTAAAGGGGGGCAACTAGGGGGACAAAACCACGAGCAAAAAGACAATAAGCAAAACAAAAACCAAAAAAGAATAGAAAAAGGAACAAAAACCATAAAACGAAAAAAGACAGTGACTTTGACACCAGATTAGTTGGATCAAACCTTTATATTAATTAAATAGTATACCCATACTGTTTTACAAGTTCGATCGTTTCGATCAACCTAGTAATTTAACCCAGTAACCTTAATAAAGAGCCCGAGTGTGGGGCGTTGTCAAGGGTTTTCAGATAGCTTGGAACTTAGCTGGACAACAAGGAGACTTGACTGGAAGAGGTGACCAGCCGAGTGGGAAAGTGGTTCAGGAGCACTTGAGCTGAACCAATAGGAGACTCGACTGGAAAAGGTGACCGGCCGAGTGGGAAAGTGGTTCAGGAGCACTTGAGCTGAACCAATAGGAGACTCGACTGGAAGAGGTGACCGGCCGAGTGGGAAAGTGGTTCAGGAACACTTGAGCTGAACCAATAGGAGACTGGACTGGAACAGGTGACCAGTCGAGTGGGAAAGCAGCCAAGAAGGATTTGGCAGATCTAGAGTTCGCAAGTTGGGCAGAACGGGTATCGTTAAAATCCAAATTACATTATAGGAGATAAGTGTAAAATTGGATAAGCGAAATCCCCCGGTTTTGAGGAACGTTTTTACTTAAGCAGGCCTGGAAACAGGTCAGGTCTACGGTTTTCTCTTGAGAGGTTTAGCACCCGGCGCTTAAGGTAACTTTTAGGCTTAAGAAGGGGGGCTAGAAAGGGGGGAGGTTAGAAGGGGGGCTGGTTAAGTTAGAGGTTGGCGGTTGTAAATTGTAAAAAGGGGGAAAATTAGAGTAACTAATTAGTCGACATCGTTGATTTAGTTACATTAGTCATTTACACGCGTTGGTCATAGGAAGCGGATATCCAAAATTGGAATTAGGTTAAGGTAGGTACCCTGGTCGGATCGGTAGGGGGGAACGGACAAAGACAGTTTTTGCGATACCCCATAAGATCGCTAGCAGGGGGGGAAGGAAACGCGTGGCAATTAGGTACCAGACATTTTTTCGATAGAAGGTAGACATTTGTCACCTTTGAATTTTAGGTGGATTCATCTTTCTGTTTTTATTACTTTTCCTAGCTTGGATTTTTGTTGCATTTTGGTGAGGATTTGTGTTTAGTTTTTATACGAACAGGTGATCACAAGATACCTGCGCACAGGTTTTGGTCTCAAGTTGCTTGGAACATTGAAAGAGAGGTAATTAAAAAGAAATAAGAAAAAGGGGGGTCAGCATTTGGCTTTTAAGAGAGGGTTTTTGGGAAAATTTTACTAGAGCTTGAGTGGTGGTACAAGGTACAGTGAATCAAGAAGTCCCCATAACGAAGAAGAAAGAGGTCCCACCGCTCAGACATTTGTCAACAGTCTTGGGACAGTGCCAAAGAAGTCTTGGGACAGAGCAGTCTGGGGACAGTCTTGGGACAGTGCAGTCCTGGGACAGTGTTGGACCAAAACAGTCTTGATACAGTCTTGGGACAGTGGTCTTGGGACAGTGGTCTTGGGACAGTGGTCTTGGGACAGTGGTCTTGGGACAGTGGTCTTGGGACAGTGGTCTTGGGACAGTGGTCTTGGGACAGTGGTCTTGGGACAAGGGTCTTGGGACAGGGTCTTGGGACAGTGGTCTTGGGACAGTGGTCTTGGGACAAGGGTGTTGGGACAGGGTCTTGGGGCAAGGGTCTTGGGACAGTGGTCTTGGGACAGTGGTCTTGGGACAAGGGTCTTGGGACAGGGTCTTGGGACAGTGGTCTTGGGACAGTGGTCTTGGGACAGTGGTCTTGGGACACTAGCCTTGGGATAGTAGTCTTGGGACAGTAGTCTTGGGACACTAGCCTTGGGACGGTAGTCTTGGGACACTAGCCTTGGGACAGTAGTCTTGGGACACTAGCCTTGAGACACTAGCCTTGGGACAGTAGCCTTGAGACACTAGCCTTGGGACAGTAGTCTTGGGACACTAGCCTTGGGACAGTGGTCTTGGGACACTAGTCTTGGGACACTAGCCTTGGGACAGTAGTCTTGGGACACTAGTCTTGGGACACTAGCCTTGGGACAGTAGCCTTGGGATAGTACTCTCAGGACAAGGGTCTTGGGACACTGACGAAGTATTGGGACAGTACCGAACAGTCTTGGGACAGTAGAAAGAAGCCTGGGACGGTACAACGAAGAGTAGGGACGGTAACTGGAAGTCTTAGGACGGTATAAAAATTGAAGTAAAATTACAATAAGTGTTTGAGACAGATTTAAAACAGAACAACACTAGTCGGAACCCGGTGCGGTTGGGACCACAAATAAAGAAAGTTTCAAGAAAGGTTTTTATCACGTTGTATATTTCCTTTTGAGAATTCTTTTTCACAAAAGATTTTATTCGTAGAATAGAAATGTGTATATAATAATATTGTAAATACGATCAATTGTAAATAGAAATAATGAGACGGAGTAGGGTACCGGTGCTAGAAAAAAGGTCAAGCGGATCAAACACGAAATATAACTCGTCGCTGCGCGGAACGACGTCAAGGGGCCCAGGCAAAACAAAAGATAACTTTTCGGTTAGCATGGTCAGCACGAGGAGTGGCACCGAGAGCAAGACGCGAGAAGATGCGAGGGGAAAACAGGTGGAGCCCACAATCGAAATCGACCTAGAGACACCAGACCAGAGCGTAGATGAAGTGGAGAAAAAGACAACGGAATCCACACCGATGTCCCATATGGAAGATCAAAATCCAAAAACCGTGGAGTTTTCGCCGATAGACGCGTTGGAAGACACAACAGGCAATACCCGAGAAACGGTGAAAGATGACTCTCAAGTAAAGAAGACATCTTTTACAGAAAAGTTGGCGATGATGGTCGGAATGAAATCGAAAGACAACACGGCCGAAGAGTCACAGACTGGAAAAGCACGAACATTTGGGACAGTGAGCACGAAGGCGACAGAAGCCGACCCAAAGGAAGAACAAGCCAGAACAGAAGAAGCAGCCGAAAACAAGACAACGGCTGTTCATGAAACAGCTGCTCTTGAGCTTGGCGACCTGATGACGAAGCTAAATCAGATCGACAAAAAAACTAAAGTATAGTGAGGAAGATAGAAACCTGATAAAGAAGGAGTTAAAATACAACAAACACGAATATCTGGATAGTCATTTTAACCTGGCTAAGGCGACAGACGAGAGACTCCAGCAGATGTCGGACAAGGTAGATGCCACCAATGAAGAACGAGATAAGATTATCAAAAAAGATATGCAACAGTTGAAAAACCGATATGATGATGTCAACAGCCAATTAGGTAGCCTGGAAAAGAGAATGGACATAATGAACAGGAATGAGGCCGAAAGTTCGAGTGCAATACAGGCGAAGTTGGATGCAATCTTGAGAAATTCTACCTCACAAGAAAGACCGGCAGTGGATCGCACGCAAAGCACCAGAGTCGACTTTGTGGAACCACAAAGGAACAAACGGCAATCGACACCGCTGCCTTTAAACCGGGATGCGGTAAGCATAGCACCAACGGCTGCTAAAACAATCATGAAAAGTGGGACATCAAACACAACGAGTGGTCCGGGGGACTCAACAGCTAGCAGCAACGCAGGTCCGGATGCAATGACGTGGGAAAGCACTTGGGAGATGATGAACAGGACTCTAGAGGCCTTGGCCACGAGGAACACTAAATCGAGCGATAGGAGAGACGGTAAATCAAGAAAAACTTTCAAGAAGCCAAAAGAATTCAAAGACGACTCAGATGGATGCATTGACACGTGGGTGGAAGTGATGAGATTACATCTAGAGCAAGATAACTTAAATGATGAAAGGCAAGCATGCACAGCCATACTCAGCAATCTGGAAGGCACGGCATTAAAATGCGTGGTTGCAAAGAAAGAAAAAGAACGCGACACCGCGGACAAAATCTTCGAAATATTGCTGAATCGATTCGGATCAGGCATGAAGGGTCACCAAGCGATGATGCGATTTGAAAAGAGAAGGCAGAGGGACGACGAGTCAATTGATCGGTTCCTAGATGACCTCGAGAGCTTGAGAAGAAGGAGTGACCCGGAGGAGTCGACAAACAGAAGAAACTTTAGCATTGCCTCGAAGTTCATTGATGGGGTAAAAAGTGATGACTTAAGAACAATGTTAGCAACATACTACACATTGTCGAAAGACAGCGCACCGACCCCAGAAGAAATGAGACAGAAATCAAGGGATTACATGCTGATGAAACCCAAGAAATACTCATATTCAGAAAACAGGAACACGCAAGGGGGAAGTCAACCCCAGAGGTCGTCATGGTACAAGCCGAGAGATGACATGGACAAGCGCAGATCATGCGCGAACTGCGGGTCGGCGGATCACCACGTGGCTGACTGCACAACATACAAACAAGGCATGAAGAGTCTAGGATATGCACCGGATGAGGAGGACATGAGCCAGATGGAGGAACACGAGTACTATAGTGGCTTAATCATCAAGATAGGCGCTAGATGCTTCTTCTGTAAACAGGAGGGGCACTTCAGAATGGATTGTTCCTTGTTCTGGGAAGCGGTCAAGGACCAGAGTCACCCCAAACATAAGTTGGCATTAGCGGCGGTGCAGAATCAGCGGAACAGGCAAAACGAGTTTGAATCGAGGAACTTAGGAGCACCAAGCACGGAATTGCCGACGAAGACAGTGAAAGCTGTAACACATGTTAATGGTGCGATAGAATCCGCGGCCGGGAACTCTCTAGAGATAAATTATGAGAAAGCGGCGACGGAAGCAATTGCCAAAGTGAGACAGGATCTGGCTGCGAAAGAAATAGAGCAACGACTAAAGCTGGAAATCGAAAGACAGAATTTTAACGAAGCATTAACCGGATCGAACCAAACACCAGAGGCTGTACCGGGCTCAACAAAGACGGGAAATTGTAACACTGTAAAAATGGTGACGGGAAAGCCATTCGGCATATCGAAAATTGGGGCTAGAATAATGTCGATAATCACAGTGGGCGGCCACGAGGTAATCAGAAACTTGAGCAAACCGAGCGACCAGACAACAATGCACATTGACGTGTACGCAGATTACTTGAGCTGTATAAGCCCACAAACGACTTCTAGAGCGTTGAGAGCACTACTCACGAGAGGGGACAGCAAGTCGGTACGTGTTGATAACAGGTATACTGAAGCTTATGGTCCACACGAGGTGATGCTAAATATAGATGGGATCAACATCTATACCAAGACAATGATAACATGTGACGAAGACCTAATTGGGCAGATCTACGTAGGGAAAGAAGAGTTGAAAGTGAGATCGATTGGACACTGCGCCATGCTTGAAGAAGATGCAATGCACATCGGGACAGAGGCAGATGTGACAGGGCACGTGCTAGATATAAGTGGCAAAAAGACTCAGTTGCGTGGGTTACTTGATACGGGAGCAGTCTTGAGCGTCATACCAATCGAAACTTGGGAAAGGATGGGCTTTGACAAAGGTGACTTGATAGACTCGAGAATACGGCTGTCAGCTGCAAACAAGGGGGCCCTTCGGGTGCTGGGCAGGACGCCGATAATAGCCCTAAATTTGGGGGAACGTAACCTGTGGATGAGCTTTATCGTGGTAGAAAACCTAGATGAATCTGACCAATTCATTTTGGGCAGAGACTTCATCAGGAATTTCGACGTAACGATTGATCTAAATAACGCAATGTTCAGGATACGGAACCCGGATAGGAGGTACGCAATCAAACCGGTAAATTTAATAATGGCAAATGAAAACAAAGCACCGGTATTCTTGAGTAGGAGGGTGAGGCTAAAAGCTAATGAAGCGGCAATCGTAAGCTTGAGGATGAAAAATTACAATGAACTAAGTGACAACAAGCAAGTGTGTATAGTTCCAAATCCTAATAGTCAAAGTGCTGCTGTTTTAGGAAGATCATTCTCGATAACGAAGAGCGGCCTCTGCGTCAGTGTCTTGTTGAATACCCTTGATATACCGATCACGATACAGAGAGGGAGGAAACTGGGGTATGCTTTACCGGTTAAAACTCGATATGAAACGATTGAGAACTCAAAACAAAATGAAGTTGTCGATTGTCCCAATCACAGGGACAAAATTTGTATCTTGAGACGATTGCAGAAAATAAAAGATTCTTCAGGTCTTATTAAATCACTTAAGTCAGAAACGGACGATGGGCTGTCGAGCTGTTCGAACTTTCCAGAGCGACCCACACTAGATGAAATGCAAACTGATAAACCGGTTCTGCCGGAGATTGAACATTTGAGGGGCAAACTGAAAGATGAACAGCTCGAAGCCATCAAGGACGTACTAGAGCGGAACGAGGAAGTTTTTTCGAGGCATAAGGCGGATATCGGGTGTTGTAATTTCGTTGAGCATGAAATAGAACTTGAGGAAAACGCGGTACCACACAGGGAGGGGGCGAGGCGCATGACCCCACACAAATCGGACGCGTGTAGAAAAGAGATCGAGACGTTACTAGAGTATGACATGATAGAACCATCTAAGTCACCGTGGGCGTGTGGAGTAGTGATGGCCAAAAAGAAAGGCGACCAGTTGAGGTTTTGTTGTGACTTTCGATACCTGAACTCCGTCACGGTGAAGGATGCCTATCCCATACCTAGGATTGATGAGAGCCTCTCGAAGTTAGGTGATGCAAAATTTTTTACGACTCTTGATTTAGGCTCGGCCTTTTGGCAGGTACCACTAAGGAAGCAGGACAGGGACAAGACAGGGTTTGCCTGCGAGTTGGGTCTGTTTCAATGGAAACGGATGCCGTTTGGACTTTGCAATGCCACAGCCACGTTTCAGCGGTTGATGGCACACGCGCTGATAGGCGTAACGAAGAAGTAGGGCAACCTGGTAATGTGCTACGTGGATGACGTTGTAATAGCGACGCCAACACTGGAAGACCACATTGAGAGACTTGACGAAGTGTTTGCATGCATGAAGAGGTCGGGGCTAAAGTGTAAACCATCAAAGTGCGAGATACTCAAGGACTCAATAAAATACTTGGGCAGGATGGTAGACAAGCACGGCGTCAGACCTGATACGGACGCCGTGGAAGCAGTCCTGACCTGGAAATCACCGAAGACAGAGCACCAGTTGATGAGCTTCCTGGGTTTCGCTAACTATTATAGAGAGTTCATCAAAGGCTATGCAGACAAGGTATACCCGATGCAACAATTAATGAGACACAAGGGCAAGAAGTTCACGTGGAACAACGCAGCAGAAGAGTCATTTCAGAGAATAAAGAAAGAGCTATGTGAGGCACCAGTACTGGGTATGCCGACTGAGAAAGGGATATACGTGCTGGACACGGATGCGTCGGTAGTCGCGATTTCTGGGATTCTCCACCAAGAATGGAATGGGAAGACAGTCTTGAGACCAATAGCGTACGGGAGCAAAGTCCTGAGTGACACGGAAAGTAAGTACGGAGCACCAAAAGCAGAGATGTTCGCGGTGGTTACCTTTGTCGAGAAATACAGGGCATACCTGGGCAGTGAGTCATTCAAGTTGCGAGTCGACAATCGAGCACTGAGCTGGCTGAAAACGTACTCAATGGACCAAAGTTACATTGGGAGGTGGATAGTTCGCCTGGATGGATACAACATGATAATTGAGCATAGAACACGAGATAAACATCAGAATGCCGACAGCTTGAGTAAGAAGACGGAGTTCTATGAGAGACAAGAGCAAAGAGAGGCAGACAGATCTGAAATCAAAGATGGCTTCTCCTTCATGGACAAGGAAACGTACGACAGTCTTCCACTCACGAGATGGCTGGACAAATCAGGCAAACCGATAGAAGATCATCCTGAATTACCTAAAGAACCTCCAGAGAAGACCATCTTGAAGAAAAGCAAAAGGATTCCAATAGAAATAATACTAAAGTCGAAGATCGTGAGGGAGACGCTCAAGGCAAAAGGCTATGATCTTAACCAGGTAGGAGCAGGAACTGCACAGATAGATGATGACTTAATGAGGTTGCTCGAGAAACTATCAGATGAGAAGCCCGTGATCCAAGAGAAGGGTAAAGAGGAACCGGAAGTCACTATACTTCGGAGAAAAGAAACAGTGAACAATACCGACTCCTCAAGAGGAAGCGTCACTGACAGCAAAGATGTCGTTCGGTCACTAGTTGACAAAATCCCCGAAAACATTCTGGAGCAGACCAAGGTTAGGGAAAAGAAAGTGACGTTCAAAGAAGATACTGAAAACCTGGGACTAGGTCAAGAGTCCGGGGAGTGTTCCATGTTCACGGAAGAAGAAACCGGAGAGGGAAAATTGTCCGGGGAGCGTGAAGAATGGGATGAAGACTCGGATGAGAGCAGCGAAAACCAAGACAGTCTGTGCATGATATTGGCGGAAGAGAAGACAAGGCACCACGACAGGGAGTTACAGACGGATCCATCTTCAGGAACGTACAATCTGGACGTACAGGAGATACGAGGTGGTGAAGAACTTGAGAAAATTGCGGTTTCAAGGAAGCCATTCAGGGAATTATCATGCAACTCAAACGTCAGAACGAATCTGGTGCCAGAAGATGATATGAAAATCTTGAAAAGGATAATATGCGTGAAGCTGAGTGATGACATCCACAACCCTGGCGAGATGAATGGACAGATCATGGCGCTAAAGGAGCATGTCAAGGCAAGATATAGGCTGTCAGACCTAATAAGAGCCCAAAAGAATGACAAAATGACAAATAACCTCTCCAAATGGATCCAGTCGGGGGTCAAGGAGAAAGGGGAACTCGAGGAAGACAGCTATAAAATCTTGAGCCAGTTCTACAAAGAAAAGAAAGACTTACTCTATCACACAGCTGATGGGGTGGTAGCATGCAAGAGGAAAGATGAGGAGAAGATATTACACAAACACAACCTCATCATACTACCACAGTTGTATCAAACGGAGGTGCTTTTCAGATCACACGACCAGATGGGGCACCAGGGGATAGACAAAGTACAACAAAGGATACTTCACAGGTTTGATTGGCCAGGGATGAGAAAAGCTTGCGAGAGATGGGTGAATGCCTGCCTGGCATGCCTCCAGGTGAAGGACCCAAGGAAGATGAAGTTTCCACTCAATTCCGTCGAGAGCTCAGAATTCAATGAAGTAGTGCAGATAGACCATCAAAAAATCTGCATGACGGAGTCGGGATATAACCAGATACTGGTTATAATAGATCACTTCACAAAGTTGGCGGAAGCGGTTCCGTGCCAGACAGCCTCGGCCGAGGAGACATGTGATCATCTGATAACGCATTGGATATCGCGGTATGGTTGTCCAATGAGTTTCCAGTCGGACAACGGCAAAGCTTTTGTGGGGGACTTGACAAAAGAATTGATGAGGAGATCGCACATTGCTCAAGCACACTCGACAACCTACCATCCACAGACCAACGGGTTGGTAGAGAGACAGAACAGGACACTGGTCAACATGTTAAGGGTGTACTGCTCAAGATACATGACGGATTGGGATAAATACCTGCCACAGGTAGTAGGGGCCTACAACAGTACACAGCACTCAACGACGGGCATCACTCCCTTCATGATGTTGACGGGTAGGGAGAGAGCAATGCCTCTGACATTCTCTTACCCGGAATACGAAGGGAAAAGGCCGTCGCCTCAGGCATACGTGAAAGAAGCGATCAAAAGACAACAGGAGTTAAACGAGCTATGCAGGAGGAACACGGCGCAAGCGCAAATGAGGCAACGCAGAAAATATGACGAAAAAATACTACAAGCGAAGCCATATGAAGTGGGCCAATACGTGTGGGTCTTCCAAAACGTCATACCGCCCAAGGGAACAAAGAAACTACTCAAGAAGTGGAAGGGACCATTCTTGATAACGGAAGTTCATCAACAAGGACGGTTCTATCGCTTGAGTACTGGGCGAGCGGCACATTATGAAAATCTGAAGCCTCACGTCCCGTCCCCGGAGGATTGGTGCATACCCAAGGACATGGAGGGTCTTGAGTACCTGGTGGTAGAGCCAGCGTGTGAAGTGAATGAAAAAGGCACCAGAGAGAAGAATGATGGTAATGAGAACTTGAGTTTGGATGACAATGAAAAGATTGAAGCGGACTCTGAAGCGGAATCCTTTGTGGAAGAAGACTGGAACGACCCGGAGCAAGATGAGGTGCCGAAGTGGATGGAGCCAGATCGACCAATACCACCGGGGACCAGGACTGGCAATCGTAAACGGACCGGCATGAGGTACAACAGGTACGGGGATGACTTCTTGATCGATAAGATACAGCCAGACAAATTGGGCGAGGAACTACTGAGTGCAGGCGAACTGGAAGCCGAAGAGGAATGGCAGGTCATTGACGATGGTGGACACTATCCGCAGGAAGACTACTCGACGCCAGAATTGGAGACGGATCTCGAACAGAGTGAGATAGAGAGGAGGGAGAACACGAACTTGAGGATACTAGAGTGGATGCGCGATGTCAAAGACGAGAGCCGCGAAGGACAAAGCATTCAACAAGTCGACGTATCATCGGCAAATTATATGAAGGCAGAGGACCCTCTTTTCGGATGGACGGCAACAGATAGGCCACTGGACATTCCTCCGGACAATTCAGACCCGACAACATCGACGGGGACGTCGATAAATATTTTTGTCCGGGGAGTGGGGGTAGGACTTACCCACACCGAAAATTTGATGATAAAGAAGCTCAAGGAAGTGAGAGAAACAAGCAAATTGGAACTGGAAGAAGAAGAGCCAGAGCCTACCATAGGTCGGAATTTCAAAACGAAATTTGAAATACCCAATGAGTACTCGGAGAACATCCTGATAACGGATAGCGACTTCATTCTGTCGGACAGGACTAGCGCAATCTGTATTACGGCGGACATGAGTTTCAAATCAAGACTGGAGGCCGACTTCAAGAGAGAATACAAGAACGTGGAGTTTCTATTCAGACAGAGACCGGGGCTGGGAGGAATGGCTGCGCTTCCACCATCAGTAGCACAAGTCCCAGGCAAATACCTGTGCTTCTTAGTGACGAGGGTCAGTGAGAGGAACACGATCGATCCTGAACACGTGATGTTGGCACTAACAAGACTACGAGACTTCATGATTGAAAGAAGAATAACGGAGGTCTCAATGCCGGTGTATGACCCAAACAGGGGCAGACTGAGCTCGAGGGAATTGTACGCTATCCTACATGTAGTCTTTGCGGAAACTGAGATAATGGTGTATCTGCACAAAAAATACTACTTGAGCATCGCCTGAGTTGGGGACACGGGGTCTCGAGTTGGGTGTGAGGGAGGAGTCTTGAGTTAGGTACTGGGGTGCGGCACAGGTAAAGGGATCTTAAGACGTGATTGGCATGACAATTAAATTTTAAAAAGAATTAACGGTGCTAAAACATAAAATGAATCTGCATGCTTTTAAGGAAATTCCAATTGAATCGTTTTAAGTAGAATGAAATTGATAAGATTTTAACCATACTGGTAAAAGGGGGGGTTTCTAGGTTAGGAGCATGACATGTTAGGTCTTAATGTGGTTTCTGTTTTCAGATCAAGTTTGAAAAACAAAGTTGAAAATCCAACTACACTCAAGCGAGAAACAGAAAGAGAAATCTTAATTGAACTCGCGATAATCGACACCTACAGCAATTGTTTGCAAGGGAACATTTCTAGAGAATTCTTGAGTGGGGTAATACTTGAGTCGGTAAGGTAATTCTTGAGCTGGTTAATACATACTTGAATACATCCCGAAGTCACAAGAATGGCAGACAGATTCTGGAAATCCATGCCCGCGGCCCTGAAGAAGCCTACTCTTGATGAGCTGTACAGACGCCTGAGGGACCTGGATTATACCCAAATAGACGAGAGAATGGCGGTAATGCTGAATGCCATCCTCCAGTTGGAAGACCAGGGTGAATGCAGGGAGTCTGCGACGGAGGCTGTCTGGATGGTCGGCTACACCACTGAGGGAATATCAAACCAAGAACAGACCAGATGGTTGTCTTGGAATGTGGATGGAGGAGTAAGGGGTTTTGACTTGGCAAGGAATCCTGGCCTGAGTAACAATACCGAATATGGCGCAGGGGAATTCCCACTACCAACTAGGCCAACAGCAAGATCTACAGGCCAGAGCTCGAGTAAGGTGCTATCGATGACGCGAGCACAACAGACGACCGAGGCGTATCCGGATCTTGGTGTTCTAAAGAAAGAGCTCGAGAAGACGCAGAAGGAAAGGAATAAGGCGAACCTCGATCGGGATCAGGCAAAGCTGGATCGGGAGAAGGTTCAGCTGGAAAGGGACCAGGCGGTCAACGAGCGAGATCAGACTCTGAGGTTGCTTGAGATGCTAAAGGCTGAACATCAGCAGGAGCTAAGGGTGCGGGAGAATGCCGCGAATTGTGAACAACTGAAGTCGGAGTTGGAGAGAATAGAACAACGACAACGCGAACTTGACGCACAGAAGGGAGCCAGGCCGAAGGAGCGAGTTCATCCACCAGAGTCACGCATGGAGGTGGATGAAGTCCCCAGAGCAAGAGCACGGTTCAACCTTGACCGCGAGGCCCGAGAACACATGAGCGAAGGGTTGGAAGTCTGGATACCGAATGACGCAACGTCTTCCTTGCGTAGCCTAGAGACGCAACCCGTACGCCCACTGATGGATGTGGTGCTGCCGGGATATACCCCAACCTCGACCTCGAGTGACAGTCAGGTGAGCGGCGGCTCATCGCGTCTGAAAGAGCTGGGCGAGAAATTACGGCAGAAAAGTCGTGAAAGTTCGGCAAGACCGGAGCTTCCCCCAACTTGGAGGGAACAGCCGGTCAGGAGCGTCGTGATCTCGAGTTATAAGAAAAATACAGAGAAGAGGTACCACAGGCACAATCGGCTGGATTGGAGTGCGGAACAGAAAGCCAGGAGGGACTGCTTTCATGATGCAGCCTGGGTGGAGTATCTTGCGCCACCCCGTGTGCCAGAAGGTGCGGTCCACCTGATCATAGGGGACAGCCTGGTGCGGGTGTTGACCCGGATCCAGTCGCACTGGCAGACAGGAATCTTGAGTTTCGCTGGAGCTGCCACGCCACAGATGTTGGCGACGCTTGAGATGCTAGGGATGACTAAAGTGTACACGGTGACCTTGATGATCGGGACTAACGATGTATCAAGGGGAGAAGCGAGGAAAATAACGAGGCTGCACGACAAGATGAGCTGCCTTCTTGAGGAGCTGAGGATCCAGATGGACCCCATCCTGTTGACGGTATGTACTGTCCCCTACAACATGATGTTTGATCAGCACGCCTTGGAGATGAACGAGAAGGTGCGGAACCTAAACAAGGTGATCCGAGATATCCACCGGAAAAGTGTGCTCCCTGTCAGACTGTTGGACGTGGCGGAGCGCATGGAGAAAAAGGGATTCCCTGAAGACACCTCCAATGATGGAATCCATTTCGATAGACCAAGGGGAGCGGAGTGGCTGAACGACGTCTTCCAAGAACACATAAACACGCTAGAGGCGGATCTGCTAGAGACAGCCCAATTCACATTAGGACCACCTCCGAACCCACCATTCCTTGCCTCAAGGGCCTTGTCTGGTCGCTTGGGACCGAGAGTTGACACTAGAGACAGTTCAAGGAGCAACCAGACCAGATTGCAGAGTGCCACGCCAATGGAATCTGAGGAGGTGACGTCATCAACACCTCCAGGCTCGGCGATATCCTCAGTGGTAGTGGCAGAGAGCAAGCGGGAAAAGAGGTCTATGGAGACCGCTCGCTTGAGATATCCTGAGAAGGTGAAAGGGCTGGACCTAGAGGGTTTGGAATGCAGGCGAGAATTGGCGGAGACCCTGGGGATTGAACGAGTGTCGCACGAGGAATTAAACAGACATCATTGCGTGGACTGGTTGAAAGCTCATGAGGCGCACTTCTCGAGAACGAAATTGATGGAGACCGCGGATCTGACCGGAATTCCCACAAAAGCGGTCATGGGACCAATTAACTACAGACCTCTCAAGCTGTTGGGGAGTCCTGGACTCATAGCAGAACCCCCCAAACACCGAACGAGCATCGCCAGGATCAGGTTGGCGACCCCGGCACAGTTGAAGGTGGTGGACAAGCTGCTCAATCCGGGGGGAATGGAATTGCCAGATGCCGCTTGCGAAGGCTCGAAATTGGCGGAAAATCCCAGGTACGGGAAGCCCTGTGGGAGCACCCAGCTGGCCAAAACCCTGGCAGTTTATGATAGAGCAGATCCAGCTGCTGCGAGAGTAGTCATTGTGGCGGGATCGGACTTCGAAGGAACGTCTCCTAAGTTGTTCTGGCCGAAGACTCTGATATACTCTTTGCCAGGAGCTGAATTAAACCAGATGTTAACTCTGGTGGTGGCAATAAAGTCGGAGATGCCCTGTGAGCCTGAGCTGCTATTGTTTGCGGGAATGAATGATCACCTGCACGCGATGGGACTTCTTGAGCAGCTGAAGGGCAATGAAATTCCGACATCGAGGAAGATATGGGAAGCCATTCAGGCGTTGTTCGCAGCGATGAATGAAGTGCAAGAGAATGTTGTCTCGAGATTTGGATCCAAGACGAAGGTGGTGTTCACCACATTCCCTGGATACGCGAATATGCCACCCGCCCTACAATTCGTGTACGCGGTCTTGATTCTAATAGCAGAGGGGAACGAATGGCGGATTCTAATGGCAGCCCCCAATCGGGAGTTGGAGCCATCGAACCTGAGGCTTCGCAAGTCAGAGTTGGCGGCGGCATGGGCGGACATATCTCATGCACTGAGGGGCTTTTATGGACTAGCCGACATCCTGATCGTATTAGACGAGGTGCTCTTGCTAGAGATATCGAACTTTGCCAGGCAACTTAAGTTCAGCCCAGTCATCGGGGACGATCACCCGGCGATAAGCCAATTGACGGCCAGCTTGTGGTTTCGGAGCATGGAAGTGAAGATCACAAATTCCACCAGCAAGTCTAGAGGTCCGAGTAACGAGAGAAGAAATGTGGCCGAGACGGAAAAGCAATTAGAGTCAATGAAATATCGCTTGACGCAAGAGAATGGCTGGTGGCCATTTTTGACACCAAGGCTGGAGAACGCCACGAATAAGACAAGGGAGGAAGCACCACCCCTCGTGAAACAAGTCTGGAGGTTTCTGGAGAAACAACTGGAGCTGGCCGAAGTAAGAGACATGACGGTGGCTAGATTTGTCTCGGCCGCCAATGAAGTGACGATTGGAGGGTTCTGGAGAGAGCACGCCAAGGGTGAGCTGAGGACTAGGAGGGATCATGAGATTCTCAAGTTCTTGAGTCCTTGCTGGGAGAAGGAATTCATGGCAGGAATGTTCGGCACCACGGCGACTATCTTTGGAGCCTTCGTGCAGGAGATACTGGGCATGCCCATCAGCCTGCTCTTGGCTTTGTATCTGGTCTACCCCAGATACTTGTTCAACATGGGCCCAGCATACATGTTTAGTCGAGGAGTAGAAACACTTCGAGTTGATGGGTATCTGGCACTATTACTTTTGACCCATGGGGAATTGGTGTCGTTTCATCGATTGATGGAATATGGAGAGCCTCTGTCTATGGGGAGAGTCCACTCGAGCATTGAAACCTACTCCTACAAGTGTGCCGCAGGGTTGAAGACGTTGTTAGTGCAATACCTCATGATGCAGAATCGGCACATGACGGGTGAAGATGAGAATCCAACCTCGAGAGAAGAATGGAAGAAGATGAATAGAGGAATGCCTCTGTTGACGGACCTATGCCTGGCAATGAGGTCGGACCCTATGGGGATAATCCGGGGTCTAGAGGAGGTGGTGACCTGCATTTATGGTCCAGCAGTGACGTACGCATTCCCAGATCCCCTGGTGACAACGTATCGTCACTCTGTGACGCACTTGAGTCTTATCAGCATACTGGATGGGACGGCGCTCAATTGGTGTTAGCAGGAGGAGCTCAGAGCGCGAATGAGCAACACGGTACTCTTTGGAAAAGTGAAAGATGCCGAGCTGATAGTGTACAACTTCAGGGGGCAAATGCAATGTAGAATGGGAGGCAAGCGAGAGGGCCCCATCGAAACGTATCCCAAGTTTTGGAACTTGAACCCATTGACGGCAGACGGGCGAGAGATCTTGAGGATTCCTGCTTGGAAGGAATGCTTTGCACTAGTCAAGAGGGAGCTGGAGGCCATAATGGAGAAAGAAATCCTTCCAGCCGCCATGCCTGAGTTCCCGATAGTCAGGAGGATGACCCTGGGAATGAACAGTCCCTTGGTAGTTCCCTCCATAATGGCGAGGATGACGACGGAGGAAATGCAGAAGTATTTCACTGATGGCTGGGACCCCCTGTTCATCGGCTACACGGCGGCGGTCTACTTCCATACTAGCGAGGCGAAGATAAATTCGTGGACGACGCAAGCGAAAAAGATGAGAGGTTCGCAGCCCCCCGGATATGAGGTGCGGAAGGTCTTGAGAGCTCTTGAGCAGGAAGGACTAGAGAACATGCTACCAATATGGGATGATGGCAGGATGATCATGATAGAGGGGCACGTCGCATTGGTGGACGACATGAAATTTGCAACAAGAAAGTACAGGGCACCCTACGGCTTAGAACAGGTGGAAATGAGACAGGAGGGAAAAGAGTTAGATGCAGCAGGCCAGCTGCACGTAGCCCTAACGGAATACAAAAAATTGGACCCTGCGACACCATCACCACTGTCAGTGGACACGCCTGGAGACAAGAGGAGTGGACCTGTGGAGGACCGGTTCAAAAGAATTCTCTAGAGAAGGAGAAATGAGTCAGAAGAAGAGAGTATGGATGAAACTCTCAGTGAAGCCGGTGAGGACATGGAAGTGGGGAATACGCCTGAACCAGGACCATCAGGGGAGGAGCTCACCACTCAAGAGCTGTTGAAAGACTTGAGCGAGGAGAATTGGGCAGATACTGCCACTCCACCTCTGACTCCGTCCCCCCGGAAGAATCTGGAATTGCCATTGGCAAGTGAGACCTCCAATATGGGGATGATACTCTTGAGCTCGGAGGAAAGGGAAAAGAACACTTTCGAAGGGAACAGGGACATGTTCCTGGGGTCCCTGAAGGACGATGCTTGGCAGGAGTTCTTGGAAGAATTCAATCAAGAAGTGGGCAGCGAGACGACGCTGGACAAATTCAAGGAGGAACTGTGGGACACAGTCGTAAAGTTTGGAGAACCGCTTCTGATAGGAACGGGCCTGGATGAGAAGGCGAGAAAAGAGCTGCTGAGCAAGCTGGTAGAACTAAGGAATTCACGATCGAAGACTAGAGAAGAAAATGTGAGGACAGCTCTACTCTGAAACAAAAAACTGTAGATAAAATAGTTGATGATATAAAAAGAGATAAGGTTGGGACTGGTAATATGATTAAAAGTACTAATATCCTTAAGGCTCGAGCAGGGGGGAGGCAAGAGTTGGAAGGATTGGAGGTAGACAGAGTGGTCGAATCAGTGATGATAGCCACAACACCCTCAACCAGAGATGTGAAAACTCGCAAGAGGAAGAGAGAAGTGGAGGGATTGGGTAGTCCTTCAGTGGATGCTGTTTCGGAAGGAAACTTGAGAGAGACGGCGCCCATGGTTTTGGCTCGATGCAAGACGGCGGCATACAAGAGCAGCTCGGAGCTCAGAAGACCACTCGAAGTAGAGAGGGAAATAGAGGCTTCCACCAGTTCGACATCGGAGGAAGACTTCAAGCCTCAGAAGATAAACGTAAAGAGAGGTTCAACGAATGGACAGACATGGGAAGTGGATGTCGGCAAAGAATGGATCTCGAAGGCACACCAGGCCACGGGCAAGCGAGTGACGAGTGATCCATTGGAGAGGAACAAGACGAGGATCACCTCCCGGACGTGGTGGGTGGCCCTCGAGACATTGAAGGAAATGGAGGACTGCTTGAAGAAGTTGGACAGTGGAGTAGCTCGCAAGCGACGCAATTGGGCCACCCAGCAGAAGGCCGAGGTTAACAAAATAGAAATGGCGAATCAGCTGAAGAGGTCCTGGCAGAACTTGTTGAAGGACCATTTTGAAGAGGCAATAAGGACACCCTCATCAGCACCGCCATTGATGGCGAATCCCTTCGTTAGAACTGCAGGACAATTGATGTTCACCTGGAGTCTGGTGGGAATAGAGTTGGAGACATTGACCTCGTATGATAGGCTGAAGTTGGGAAGCAAGAAGCTAGATGTGTATCAAGCACTGATGCAACACGTGGCCAGGGACAATTCAGGCTTGAGCCTGGCTAGGAGGAAGGATGCCACATGTTTCTTGAGATGGATAATGTCAATGATGTCTGATAGTACCATATTGGCATGCCACCAGAGAGCAAGCGGAGGTAAAACCATGGAAAAAAAGAGTCTCAACGATCATCTTGAACGTGTATCAGAGTACAGGAATAGAAAAGGAAGATGGTTCCAGACTATCCCTAGAGAACCACAGAAAGCTAGACGAGGTACGGAGGTTTTATAATAAGAAGTTCGAAGAAGAGCATGATGTTCACCGTAACCTGGCCTCGTCAGAGCAGTACTCGAGACTCAGCGAGAAGGGGGAATACCAATACGTGTCGGGAGTGATGGGAATAGCCTACAATCCCTTCTTAGACTCAGAAACTGGAGGCGCTCAGCGGAGCTACTGAAGTTTTGGACAGAAAGAATAATGGAAATAGACGCGGTGGAGAAAGAGGGGCCGAGCCTGGGCCTGATTCTTGAGAAAACACCAGAGGTGGTAAGCACACCGCGCTCGAACAAGAGAGTTGAAGTGAACATGGGCGATGGAAATGGCTTGTTAATCACGAACTTGGGGGTGGTATGGAAGCTACTAAGACCCTCCTGGTGTCCACATCCCCACGCGAGTCTGATCGAGGAAACCACCGAGCAAGTGAGGTTAGCACCAACGGAAGATGAAGATCTGGCAAAGTTGAGTGTGTTGCACAAGCTAATCCCACCTCAGATACAGGAGTCAGGCGAAAAGACGAGCAAGCTCGGGTCAGCAAAGAAGATGGAGCCGGGTAGCTGTCTGGATTCGACGTGTGGGAACGGAGAGCACAGCTGCGATGGACGGTCATGTGTCAGGATACTGTCCTTTCAAAAAGAAGACCTGGTCACTTGGTTTGAAGACATCACGGAAAGGGAGAAAAGTGAAGAAGTGCAAATATTTGCGGAGTGTTACGCGAGAACTACAGTGAATATAGCGACAGCTCTCGGATTCTTCTCGAGAATGTGTAGTCTGCAGTCACTGGAGAGGCTAGAGTCTGAACACCATTTAGAAGAATCATGGCCAAGTAGAAGAAGAATCATGACAAGAAGAATCATTTAGAAGAATCATGACAAGTAGAATCATGGCCTGGGGTGTTGCAGGTGACTCAAAAACACATCCGGAGCTGGAAAGTTGGTCTTGAGGCAGAAATGGGGTTTCCCATGAGCGAAGCTTATGGCCTGCCATTGAACGCAAAATCCTTGATAGGGTCAATGATGGCCAACCTGTGCGGAAGCCACTACCCACTGCACATAGCGATGGTGGAAGCATCCAGCCAAAGAGTACTGGTGGACAAGGCCTTCTCAGTACCCAAGTGCGTGAGGTTGGCTCGGATATCGCATCACTCGCACAAGCTGTTGAGAAAAATCAGAGGAACAGTACCAAGAGAATTGAGAGATGACTTGAGTGAAATCTGGGGAGAAGAACTTTTGAAGTTGGAGAGTGAGAACACAAGCGATCACGAGAGACAAAACGTGATTGGAAAACCTGGGGGAGGTGCTCCAAACATGGAAGATAGCGACACGATGCATGAAAAAATGATAGAGCTTGAGCCTCTCTTGGAAGCCTCGGGAGAGCGTAACCTCAGGAGCATTGAGATCACCCATGGAGAATGCCCATGCCACTGTTTGGCACAAACGGTGTGGTATCCAGATCACAAGAACCTTTGCCGGGTGTGTGATATGGAAAAAATTCGGTCGATCGGACTACCGGATCACCGGCAGAAGGTGACGCTCTTAGTAGTGAGTACGATGTTGGCTCTGAGATGGATAGAAGAGAATATAACGAAGTATCGGGAAGCAACGACGCCAACGGCTGAGTCAATATACGCGATAGACTACAGCAGGAGACTCGAGTTGTTTGAGACTGCGTGCAAAGTATTCGCCATACCAACGGAAGTCAGACACGTATGGAGCCGTTTGAGGTACTTTCCATGGTTTCGGGCGACGCTGACGTCTTGGTTGTACATGACAACGAAAGATCACATGAGGAAGCATCAAAAGGAGTATCGACAGTTCCAGGCCGAGATTGGGCCGGAAGCTTTCAAGAGACCCCTGTTGACCCACCGAAATGCGATCACGACAGGATGGAAGAGAGTGGGTAAGATGTCTAGAGACAATACCAAAGCGAGGGAATCGATACTAGAGGAGGACCTGGCGAAGAACGTGAGCTTGAGCCTGCACAACTCCTTTTGTTTGAACCGGGAATCTAGGGTGAAGGCACTACCCAACCAGGCAAAGAGGTTGCAGGAGCAAAGAGAATGGATGCGATCCTATGAACAGCTGAAGGCTTGGGAGGAGATCGTGATTAGCTCCGATGATGAAGAAGAACTGTTGAGACAGTTTGCCGTATCTAGTACTTCAGGGTGCGGCACCTCCAAGGCGAAGCGTGCGAGATGAGTGGATGGTTCGAATGGATCTTGAGTCTTGAGAGGGAAGGGGGGCTTGAGTGTGGATCCGGGTGAAACCTGGATTCACGAAAAAGAAATTTTAACGAATCAAATATTGTTATTAATATACTATATTTACTATATAAATGAAAATGCTGCATGACAATTTCCTGATTGAATGGGATAAAATAAATTTTAAATGATTGGCTTAAAAAGCGAGAATTCAAGGGTGCAGGTGTGTGCAGATTTTGATTGCTGTTTAGCGATAGTGTGAAAATTTTACATGGCCGTGAATTTTGGGGTGTAGATAAGCTTGAGTCTGCTGCAAACTTCTGTAAATGACCACTGGCACTGTACCTTGAGCAACACTCGGTTTTCGGGGACTCACTGGCAGAAGACAGCACGCGATGAGGACATCGATCTCGAGTCCGGGGAGTATGTGCCAGTCGGTCATATTTGGAAGTTTGACCTTGAGAGAAGCAAAAAGCACTTGATTTTGGAGTGAAATTTAATTTTTCAAAAATTCGAATGGAGCCTGTCATGCACGATTTTCTCGCGATAACTGAAAGTCAAAAAAGAGAAGTAAGAACAATCCAGTGACAATCGCGGGAAAGTTGCAAGATAAATCAGTAGGAAATTGCTATTCGCAATTTCCGACACGATAATAATCTAGAGTAGAGCTGTCCCATTCGAAACAGAGACAAGTGTATTCCCACGAACTGGATTATTGTGACTTGACTGGAGTGTTATTCTAAACTGGACTAGAGTGAACCTTCGGTGGAAAGGTGGACAGCTTGAGTGTCCCAATGGTTCACGAGAAACTACAGTCTAGAGTACAAACTTGTTCTTGTTGTTAAAACTGACAAACATTAAACTCATTTTAGTTACATTATTTAACTCTCGAGTTGATTACCGAATTGATTACTCCCAATTCTTGAGCGTGCTACAATGTGAGTACCAATTTAAATTTCTAGAGTGTGTTTTATAATTTTTATGTTGAGGTAAGGCGAGTTTTAGGTTGATCCATCTGAAATGGATCAAAGTTCCACTGTCTAATAAAAAGTAATATAACGGATTGTTCCGACCCGGTTTTTAATGGCGTTCATGTATTTTGGGTATCTAGAGACCTAAGTATGGGGACGTTCTTAATTCTAGAGTGGGGGGATATTTTAGTAGTAGCCTTTAAGCTGTAACGGATCGTAGTCTCATGTCACAAACGAACCGAATTGGCTCCGACTGATTTGAGGTAGAAAAACACAAGAGATAGTGTCCCTGACTCTTGAGCCAATGGTTATAGGGCCTATTTTTCTTAAGCCTCATGTGTGACTGCAGTAGACGAATGTTACATAGTGTTTTTATGGCGCTCCTGGGTGTTTACGACATCAAGACTACGGAGTCGAACCCACTTGAGACAGCTTCGGGCTGAATGCCCATTCTAGAGTACCGGCGGTGCGGTTCGACAGGAACGTGCAAACCTTCCGGTTGTACCGTGATAGCTTTTTAAGAAAACTCGAGAAAACTTCCTGGTACGCTCTCCGAACGAGGCATAGCTAACCGAGTAAAGGGGGGCAACTAGGGGGACAAAAACACGAGCAAAAAGACAAAAAGCAAAACAAAAACCAAAAAAGAATAGAAAAAGGAACAAAAACCATAAAACGAAAAAAGACAGTGACTTTGACACCAGATTAGTTGGATCAAACCTTTATATTAATTAAATAGTATACCCATACTGTTTTACAAGTTCGATCGTTTCGATCAACCTAGTAATTTAACCCAGTAACCTTAATAAAGAGCCCGAGTGTGGGGCGTTGTCAAGGGTTTTCAGATAGCTTGGAACTTAGCTGGACAACAAGGAGACTTGACTGGAAGAGGTGACCAGCAGAGTGGGAAAGTGGTTCAGGAGCACTTGAGCTGAACCAATAGCAGACTCGACTGAAAAAGGTGACCGGCCGAGTGGGAAAGTGGTTAAAACTGACAAACATTAAACTCATTTTAGTTACATTATTTAACTCTCGAGTTGATTACCGAATTGATTACTCCCAATTCTTGAGCGTGCTACAATGTGAGTACCAATTTAAATTTCTAGAGTGTGTTTTATAATTGTTATGTTGAGGTAAGGCGAGTTTTAGGTTGATCCATCTGAAATTGATCAAAGTTCCACTGTCTAATAAAAAGTAATATAACGGATTGTTCCGACCCGGTTTTTAATGGCGTTCATGTATTTTGGGTATCTAGAGACCTAAGTATGGGGACGTTCTTAATTCTAGAGTGGGGGGATATTTTAGTAGTAGCCTTTAAGCTGTAACGGGTCGTAGTCTCATGTCACAAACGAACCGAATTGGCTCCGACTGATTTGAGGTAGAAAAACACAAGAGATAGTGTCCCTGACTCTTGAGCCAATGGTTATAGGGCCTATTTTTCTTAAGCCTCACGTGTGACTGCAGTAGACGAATGTTACACATAAATTCAGGTTGGTGAACATGCCAATTACAACGGTACTCTTTTAGAAGTATCGACTTGCTAAACCACTTAAAACCTACTAGAATTACTCCAAAACATACTTGAAGCACTTCAACTTCGAGTAAGCAGAGAAGAAAAAGCTTTAAAAAATCTTCGTTAGGTTTATTATTCAGTTATCTACAAAATTATCAAAAATGCAAATCTATTGGCTTATATATTGCACAAAAACAACTATACTACAGAATAAGCGTTCATCGCTTCAAAAAAACTATTTAGAACTTTGCAATGGTAGAAATTGGACTACTTCAAAATGATGAGTGCCCAAAACAAATATGCCAGGGAAATAAACCAGAAAAACCAAGCAAAATTTCAAAATTTGCTTATCACTTTATTATGGAGACATGGTGCATTTTTCGAGACCAAGTTATTGTCTAAACATCCCACGAGTCGGTCATACGAAAGAAGTTTTAGTTGTTTTTAGTTCAACTGGAATTTATGAAAACTTCGGATTGACCCCATCATGCTCGAAGTCTGGCGATAACTGAAACGGTTACCATTGTTGCGATAAACTTATTAAATAGGTTCATATCATTGTGCGAGGTGGACGAAGAATTTCGATGAAAGGTATGTTACTGATGTTCTTAACACTCTAGATGAACAGGATCAATTTCGTCTTTCAGGCGCCTTGGGGCTTTTGATAGCGCCAACAACCGCCCAATATCCATTCTCGGCAAGTCTGCAAATGCATGGTCAGCTCGTAAATGTCTAACGAAAACATCTCTTTGAAAAAACCAACCTACTCCTGTATTCATCTTTAAATCGCTCTCTGGTGATCAGCTTGCTGTAGAAGAACGGCAGGGAAAGGTTGTTCCAGAAACAGAGCTTCAAATAAGAAATCTCAGATTTCTGCACAACAATACCGACGTTGAGAAAATTTTGTGACTCGATTAGTATTACTGGTTGGAATGCAAGAAGTTTTATCAGTATCCAAGAGATTTATGATAAAAAGTAGATTTCAAACGTTTTCGCAACTATGTGCATAGTCAGGATTGTGCCAGTCGGTCATATTTGGAAGTTTGACCTCGAGCAATACGAACATAGTAATTTTGGGGTGAAATGGAATTTTTCAAAAATTCGAATTGAGCCTGTCATGCTCAACTTTCTCGCGACACCTGAAAATCTCAGAAATACAAGATCAGAACAACCGAATTACAATCGCGGGAAAGTAATCGATAAAGCAGCGGAAAATTGCTATTCGCAATTTCCAGACATAAGAATCACAACAGAGTAGAGCTGTCTTATCCTGAAAGAGGAGACAGAACAATTGCGAAAGAGGAAGACATTAATTCGAAGTGGACCAGAGTGAACCTTCGGTGGAAAGGTGGACAACCGAGGTCTCCCAATGATCCAGTGTGACATTCGACCAGAATGTGAAAAATGCAATCTCTGCAGAATTCGAATTTTTAGCAGCGAGCCTTCCGTATTGATGATTATTAAGAATTAAGAACGTTATTGGAACGATTAGCCAAACGGTGAGGGCTAGAATATTCTGGTATTTTAAAATTTTAAAAATTCGAAGTGATGACGTAACATTTCTGAGAAACGTCAGAAACGGCCATTTTGGCAAAGAAGTAAAAGAAAAACACAACAACATTAGTTGCGCGGACGAGAAGTACGAAAATTGCGAGAAAAAACAATAGCCGATTGCAGAAATAGCAGTGAACACTCCGAGTTGCAACTATTGTGTCGCTACAATAGTTGCAGGGCCGTTGCAGACAACGGTGAAGGGTGGAGGACAGCCTTCCGGATTAAGAGGAAGTCAAGATTAGCGAGCTTGATTCAGTGGATTCGAGAATCCGGAAGGGTTTCGGGACTGAAATTTTTAGCCTGTTATATAAACTTTTAGCTTCTTGTCATGTCCTGATTTGAATTTAATTAACATCTAGATTCATTTTGATAAGGATGAGAAGCTAGGCTTGGGGGAAAGGGTTGATCCATCTTCGATGGAGATGAAGATTTTTATCTACTGAACAAAAACAATAGTAATATAATCAATAGTAGTAGCCCTGTTTTTAGGAGTGACCTCGTGGTCTGGGGATACTGAGACCCAGCCATGAGCTCACTATTTCTGCATGTAATCTAGTTAATTTGAGTGTTTTGACCGAAGCCGGAAGCAGCAACGTTTTTGTCGACCCGATGTTAGAAAAGACCACCGAAAGTACTGGCTTGGTAGAGACGGTGAAAAGCATGCAAAGCTCTGTTTAGACGTTAGCCAGTCGTCTTAAGACTTAGTTTTGTTTTCCGTCGATATGTATCTTCCGGGCGAATGTTACACAGCCCCAAAACTTATTTTCTCAAGTGAAAACTCATTTCACTTGCTGGAATTCGTTAATTACAAACTTCTTGAGTTAAAATTTATTTTCCTTTAATGCTAGAGTTGCTGATTAATTTAGTTACTCCAATTCTCGAGTGTGCTGGTATGTGAGTACCCAATTTAGTTTTCTTGAGTGTGTTTTGTAATTATTATGTTGAGGTAAGGAGAGTTTTAAGTTGATCCATCTGAAATGGATCAAAGTTCCACTGTCTAATAAAAAGTAACTATACGGACTGTTCCGACCCTGTCTTTGACGGCGTTCGTGTATTTTGGGTATTTTGAGACCTAAGGATGGGGACGTTCATATTTTCTAGTCTAGAGTGGGGTGGGGGGTATTTTGGTAGTGTCCTTTAAGCTGTTACGAGGGTTCTAGTGTCATGTCGCAAGTGAACCGAATTGGCTCCGACCGTTCGAGGTAGAAAAACACAAGAGATAGTGTGCCTGGCTCTTGAGCCAACGATTATAGGGGCTATTTCTTTAACCTCATTTGTGACTTAAGTAGGCGACTGTTACATAGTATTTTTATGGCGCTCCCGGGTGTTTTTACGACATCATGACTACGGCGTCGAACCCACTAGACACAGCTCCGGGCTACATGCCCATTCTAGAGTACCGGTGGTACGGTTCAGCGGGAACGTGTAAAACTTCCGCTCGTACCGTGATAGCTTTTTAAGAAAACTCGAGAAAACTTCATGGTACGCTCTCCGGACGAGGCCTAGCTAATCGAGTAAGGGGGGGGGGGTTGGGGAACTAGGGGGACAAAAACAAGGAGCAAAAAAGAAAAAAAAAGCGAAACAAAAACCGAAAAATAAAAGAAAAAGGAACAAAAACCATAAAACAAAAAAGGACAGTGACTTTGACACCAGATTAGTTGGATCAAACCTTTGTATTAATTAAAAAGTATACCCATACTGTTTTCATAAGACCGATCGTTTTGATCAATTCAGCAATTTAAAAAAGTGCCCGAGTGTGGGGCATTGTCAAGGGTTTTCAGATAGCTTGCAAGTTAGCTGGACTACTAGGAGACTTGACTGGAAAAATTGACCAGCCAAGTAGGAAAGTGGTTCACAGAAAAGGAACCCGACAAGTGCTGGACACGACAAGGAGACATCCAAGACCGACGGGACCGAACAGAGAAGGCACACAGGGGTGTTTTGTTTGGTCAATCAACGGACCACTGGGAGACTTGACTGGAACAGGTGACCAGTCAAGTGGAAAAGTGTTGCGCTGGTGAGAGGTGCTGGACGAGCCAAGGAAACAACCAGCACGGAATCAAAACTACCAAAGGAGGACACACAGGAGTGTTCTGGTTGGTTAATCGGGTATCGTTAGAATCCACATTACATTATAGGGGATAGGTGTAAAATTGGATAAGCGGAACCCCAATGTTTTGAGGAACGTTTTTACTTGAGCAGAGCTTGGAAACAAGTTCTACGGTTTTATCTCAAGAGGTTTAGCTTAAGGTAATTTTCGGCTTAAGAGGGGGACTAATTAGGGGGGAGGTTAGAAGGAGGGCAGATTAGGTTAGAGGTTGGCGGTTGCAAATTGTAAAAAGGGGGACACGTTATAGTAACTAATCAATCGATATCGTCGATTTAGTTACATTATAATCTTACACGCGTGATTTGCAGAAAGAGGATATCCAAACTTAAGATCGAATTAAGCTAGGTACCCTGGTCGGATCGGTTGGGGGGAACGGAAATAGACAGTTTTTGTAACCCGGAAGGAAAATACCCCATAAGAACGTTAGTGGGGGGGGGGGGGAAGAAAACGCGTGACAATCAGGTACCAGACATTTTTTTAACAAAAGGATGACATTGGTCACCTTTGAATTTTAGGTGGGTTCATCTTGCTGTTTTCATTGTTTTTTCTTGATTAAGTTTTTACGTTTTCGGTACCAACTTTATCGGTTTTGAACGGACAGGTGATTACAAGACACCTGCGAACAAGTTGGATTTCAACTTGCATCAGAATAATAAAAAGTAGATAAATACAATGGGGTTAGAAATTGAAACTTTTGGCCTGTGAGGTTGGGTTTTGGGGAAATTTTTATACTAGAGCTCGCATATTTTTCACGAATTGAAAGATTTTAACTTAAGAGAATTAGGAATACTTTTTAAAATTTTTATCCTTAGAATAGAATTTTGTAAATATAAATATTGTAAATAAGAAAATTGTAAATAAGAAACATGAGGCGAAGTAGGGTACCGATAGCAGAAAAAATAGTTCTAGAGTCAAAGACAAATCATAACTCCGTCGGTCCAAAAAGTAATGAGAAATAACTTTTCAGTGAGCATGGTCAACACGAGAAGCGCAAATGAGAGCAGAACGAAAGTAAGCGCTGAGGAAGGTCGAACAGTACATGCTACAGAAATTGATCTTGAGACACCAGATCAGAGTGTTGATGAGGTGGAAAGGAAAACAACGGAATCAACACCGATGCCGAATGTGGAAGAACAAGAAAAGAAGACGATAGAATTCTCGCTGATTGACATTGTAGACGATACAACGAGCAACACGCCGGAAACGATAAAGGATGGCTCTCAAACGAAAAGAACGTCGTTCACAGAGAGGATTGCAATGATGGTCGGAATGAAACCAAGAGAGAAGGAGGAAATAACACCAACGACCGAGGTAGGCAAGACATTTGGAACGGTTCCTGCAATAACAACAACAGACAGTCGAGACGATGATCAGGTCGATTTTCCATGAGCCAACAGTTAAAAATGGGACAACAGCTAACCAAGAGAAAACAACTTTTCTTGATTTGGGCGACTTGATGGCGAAGTTGGAACAAATCGACAAAAAACTGAAGTGCAGTGAAGAGGATCGACAAATGCTAAAAAAAGGAGATACGATACAATAAAAGCAAAAGTCTGGACAATTGCTTCAATCTGGCTAAGGCAGCTGAAGCGAGGCTAGAGCAAATGTCAGACAAGGTGGAGGCTACCGACAAGGAGAGAGAGAAAAATATCAAAAAAGACATGCACGAAATGAAGCAACGGTATGGCACTGTGAACAGTAAGTTAGGGAGTCTGGAGACGAGAATAGACACAATGAGCAGAGACCAGGCTGAGAGACCATATGCCATTCAGTCCAAAATGGATGCTATATTGAGAAACTCTACATCACAAGACAAGCTGGTAACAGATCGAACGCAAGGCAACAGATTCGATTTCGTGGAACCACAACGGAACAAGCGAGAGTCCGCTCCGTTGCCGTTACCCCGGGGTACAGCGAGCATAGGACCAGCGGGGCCACGACAATTATGAAGAGTGGAACCTCAAATACGACCAATGGTTCAGGGGAGTCCACAAGGAGCAACAATGTGGGACCTGATGCCATGACGTGGGCTAGCACATGGGAAATGATGAATAGGACATTGGAAGCGTTCGCTACAAGGAACACTGACTCGAGTGAAAGAGGAGTTGGCGAATCCAGGAAAACCTTCAATAAGCCAAAAGAATTTACGGACGACTCAGATGGATGCATCGACACATGGGTAGAAGTCATGAGACTACGTTTGGAACAAGAAAACTTGAATGACGAGAGACAGGCCTGCGCAGCGAAACTCAGCAAATTAGAAGGCACAGCGTTAAAATAAGTAGTTGCAAAGAAGGAAGAGGAACGTGATACTGCAGACACAATCTTCGAGATATTGTTGAACCGATTCGGATCGGGAATGAAGGGTCACCAAGCTATGATGAGATTCGAAAGGAGAAGACAGAGGACGACGAATCAATCGATTGGTTCCTGGATGATCTTGAGAGCTTGAGAAGAAGGAGTGATCCTGAAGAATCAACAAACAGAAGGAACTTCAGCATCACCTCGAATTTTATCGATGGGGTTAAAAGTGACGACTTGAGAACAATGTTGGCAACGTACTATACACTGTCGAAAGATAAAGCACCGACTCCCGAAGAGATGAGGTAAAGTTCAAGGGAGTACATGTTGATGAATTCAAAGAAGTACTCGTACTCAGAGAATAGGAACATGCAAGGGGGGAGTCAACCACAGAGGTCGTCATGGTACAAGCCTAGAGATGATATGGACAAACGCAGGTCATGCACAAATTGCGGATCAGCGGAACATCTGGTGGCGGATTGCACGACCTACAAGCAAGGCATGAAGAGTCTGGGATAAGCGCCGGATGAGAAATATATGAGCCAGATGGAAGAACATGAGTTCTACAGTGGCCTGATCATCAAGATAGGTGCGAGATGTTTCTTCTGCAATCAAGAGGGAAACTTCAGGATGGACTTTCCGTTGTTTTGGGAAGCAGTGAAGAACCAAAGTCACCCCAAACACAAGCTAGCGCTGGCTGCGGTACAGAACACGAGGAACAGGCAAGCCGAGTTTGACACAAAAAACTCAGAGGCACCGGGTGCGGAACTACCGACAAAAACGGTGAAGGCTGTAGCGCAAGTCAAGAATGTCATAGAAGCTGAGACCAGGAATTCCCTAGAAATAAACTATGAGAAAGCAGCTGCGGAGGCCATCAACAAAGTGAAACAAGACCTAGCAACGAAAGAGATCGAGCAACGACTAAAACAGGAGATCGAAAGGCAGAAGTTAAATGAGACATTAAGTAGGTCAGTGCCAATGCCAGAAGCCGAAGTGGGAGCAACAAAGAGTGGAAATTGCAACACTCTAAAAATGGTGACTGGAAAGCCATTCGCCATTACAAAAATCGGAGCCAGAATAATGTCAACAATCACTGTGGGCGGCCACGAAGTAACGAGAAACCTGAGTGAACCAAGCGATCAAACGACAAGGCACATTGATGTGTGCGCAGATTACTTAAGTGCAATAAGTCCGCAGACAACTTCTAGAGCCTACAAGAGGTGATAGCAAGTCAGTCCGCGTCGAGAATAGGTACACGGAAGCCTATGGTCCACATGAGATGATGGTAAATATAGATGGAATAAACATCTACACGAAGACTATGATAACATATGACGAAGACATAGCTGGTCAGATCTACGTGGGCAGGGAAGAACTGAAAGTGAGATCGATTGGACACTGTGCCATGTTGGAAGAAGATGCAATGCATATCGGTACAGAAGCGGACGTATCGGCACACGTGCTTGACGTAAATGGCAAGAGGACTCAGTTACGCGGGTTACTGGACACGAGAGCGGTCTTGAGCGTTATACCAATCGAAACTTGAGAGCGAATGGGCTTCAACAAAGACGATTTGATAGACTCGTGAATTCGGTTGTCAGCTGCAAACAAAGGGGCACTGCGGGTACTAAGCAGGACACCAATAATAGCCCTAAACTTGGGGGAACGCAACCTGTGGATGAGCTTTCTTGTAATGAAAACCTAGATGAGTCTGACCAATTCATTTTAGGCAGAGACTTCATCCGAAATTTTGTCTTAACATTTGATCTAAACAATGCGATGTTCAGGATTCGGAATCCGGAAAGGAAGTACGTAATTCAACCGGTAAATTTAATTATTGCGAAAGAGAACAAAGCACCGGTATTCTTGAGTAGGAGGGTGAGACTGAAAGCAAACGAAGCGGCAATTGTAAGCTTGCGAATGAAAAGTTATAATGAACTAAGTGACAACAAGCAAGTATGCATAGTCCCAAATCCAAATAGTCAAAGTGCTGCTGTTTTAGGAAGATCCTTCTCGATAACCAAGAACGGCCTCTGCGTCAGTGTCTTGTTGAATACTCTTGATATACCCATCACGATCCAGAGGGGAAGGAAACTGGGGGGATACACTTGACCCGTGAAAACTCGATATGAAAAGACTAAAAATGTAACGAGAACTAAGACGCCGACACTAGAGGATCACATCAAACGACTAGACGAGGTGTTCGCCTGCATGAAGAGATCGGGTCTAAAATGCAAACCATCGAAGTGCGAAATACTCAAGGACTCGATAAAGTACCTGGGGAGAATGGTGGATAGACATGGCATCAGACCAGACCCAGATGCAGTAGAGCGGTTCTGACGTGGAAATCGCTTAAAACGGAACATCAGTTGATGAGCTTCCTGGGTTTTGCGAATTACTGAGGGAGTTCATCAAGGGCTATGCGGCCGAGGTGTACCCGATGCAACAACTAATGAGGCACAAAGGCAAGAAGTTCACGTGGAACAACGCGGCGGAAGAATCATTCCAGAGAGTAAAGAAGGAACTGTGTGAAGCACCGGTGCTAGGGATGCCAACGGAAAAGGGAATAAACATGCTGGACACGGATGCGTCGGTAGTAGCGATTTCTGATATTCTCCATCAAGAGCAGGAATGTAATGGGAAGACAGTCTTGAGACCAATAGCATACGGAATAAAGTCTCGAGTGATACGGAGATGAAGTACGGGGCGCTCAAAGCAGAGATGTTCGCGGTGGTTACCTTTGTCGAAAAATACAGGGCATACTTAGGTAGCGAGCCGTTCAAGCTACGAGTCCACAACAGGGCACTCAGCTGGTTGAAAACGTACTCAATGGATCAGAGCTACATAGGGAGATCAATATTTCGCCTGAATGGATACAACATGATAATTGAGCATAGGACGAGAGACAAACATCAAAATGCCGATAGCTTGAGTAAGAAGACGGAGTTCTACGAGAGACCGGAACAGAGGGAAGCAGAAAGGCCAGAAATCAAAGATGGCTTCTTCTTCATGGATAAAGAAACGTATGATAGTCTTTCACTCACGAGATGGCTCGACAAGTTTGGCAAACCTATGGAAGATCACCCGAATTACCAAAGGAGCGTCCAGAGAAAACAATCATGAAAAAAACCCAAAGGATGCCAATGAAGATAATGCTAAAGTCAAAAATTGTGAGGGAGACACTCAAGGCAAAAGGCTATGATCTCAACCAAGTAGAAACGGGAAGAGCAGAGATAGATGAACACTTGAGCAGGTTACTCGAGAAACTGGCAGACGATAAACCCGAGGTAGAAGAAAAGGGTAAAGAGGAACTAGAGGTCACGATATTGAGAAGGAATGATGCGGATGGTAGCGAGGACACCTTGAAAGAAAAGAAACCTGATGGGAAAGAAGTTGTGCAGTCATTGGTTGAGACATACTTGGGCGGACTATGGTTAGGAAGAGGAAGGTGGCATTCAAGGAGGAGGCTGAACACCTCGGACTGAGTCAAGAGTCCGGGGAGTGGCCCATTGCAGAGGAAGATGTTGAAGAAGAAAATTTGTCCGGGGAGTGTGAAGAATGGGATGAAGACTCAGAAAAGAGCAGCGATGACCAAGATAGTCTAAGCATGATATTGGCAGAAGAGAAGATGAGGCACCGCGACAGGGAACTACAGACGGATCCCTCCTCAGGAACGTACAATTTGGATCAGAAGGAGGTGCGCGGAGGTGAAGAACTTGAGAAAATTGCAGCATCAAGAAAACAGTTCAGGGAGCTATCATGCAACTTGAATGTCAGAACAAACCTGGTGCCAGAAGATGACAGGAAGGTCTTGAGGAGGATAGTTTGCGTCAAACTGAAAGATGACATCCACAGTCCCGGAGAAATGAATGGTCAAATAATGGCACTGAAGGAACACGTCAAGGCGAGATATAGGCTGTCGGATCTGATACGAGCACAAAAGAATGACAAGATGACAAGCAACCTCTCCAGATGGATCCGGGCGGGAGCCAAAGAGAAAGGGGATCTGGAAGAAGACAGCTACAAGATCTTGAGCCAGTTCTACAAAGAGAGAAAAGATTTACTCTATCACACAGCTGATGGGGTGGTAGCATGCAGGAGAAACGATGAGGAGAAGATACTACACAAGCATAACCTCATCATACCACCACAAGTGTACCAGACGGAGGTGTTATTGAGATCGCACGATCAAATGGGGCATCAGGGGATAGACAAAGTGCAACAGAGAATACTACACAGGTTTGATTGGCCGGGATTAAGGAAGGCCTGCGAGAGATGGGTGAACGCATGTCCGGCATGTCTACACGTGAAAGACCCAAGGAAGATGAAGTTCCCGCTCATGTCCATTGAGAGCTCGGAATTCAACGAGGTTGTGCAGATAGACCATCAGAAGATCTGCGTGACAGAGTCGGGATATAACCAGATACTGGTCATAATAGACCACTTTACGAAGTTGGCGGAAGCGTTGCCCTGTCAAACAGCCTCAGTGGAGGAGACTTTGTGACCACTTGATAACACATTGGGTATCACGATATGGTTGTCCGATGACATTTCAGTCGGACAACGGGAAAGCCTTCGTGGGTGACCTGACAAAAGAATTGATGAAGAGGTCACACATTGCTCAAGCGCACTCAACGACTTACCATCCTCAGATTAATGGGTTAGTGGAGAGACAGAACAGAACGTTGGTGAAGATGCTGAGGGTATATTACTCGAGATACATGACAGACTGGGATAAATATCTGCCGAAAGTGGTCGGGGCGGACAACAGCACGCAACACTCGACAACAGGAATCAGTCCCTTCATGATGTTAACGGGCAGGGAGAGAGCAATGCCCCTAACGTTCTTTTACCCAGAATACGAAGGGAAAAAGACGTCGCCTCAAGCTTATGTGAAGGAAGCGGTCAAGAGACAACAGGAAATAAACGAGCTCTGCAGGATTAACACGGCGCAAGCACAAATTAGGCAGCGGAAGAATTATGATGAGAAGATACTAAACCGCATGCAGTGGGCCAATACGTATGGGTGTTCCAGAGTGTTATACCTCCCAAGGGGACGAACAATGTACTCAAGAAATGGCGAGGACCGTTCATGATCACGGAAATACACCAGCAGGGACGGTTCTACCACTTGAGTACGGGGCGAGCAGCGCATTATGAAAATTTTAAACCTCATGTCCCATCTCCGGAGGACTGGTGCGTACCGCAGAATATGGAGGGACTAGAGTACCTATTGGTAGAGCCAGCATGCGAAGTGAACGAAAAAGAATGATGGCAACGAGGACGTGAGCATGGACGATAATGAAAAGATAGAAGCGGACTCAGATGCAGAATCCTTAGTGGAAGAAGACTGGAATGATCGGAAACAGACTTGCCGATAACAGCAGAAACAAGGAGTGGCAGCCGCAAACGGACAGGCATGAGGTACAATAGGTACGGGAATAATTTCTTGATTGATAAGATACAGCCTGATGAGCTAGGCGAGGAGTTACTGAGTGTGGGTGAGTTGGTAGCGGACGACGAATGGCAAATAATCAACGACAGCGAACACTATTTGCAAGAGCACTACTCCACATCAGAGCAAGAAATAGATCTGGAGCAGAGCGAGATAGAGAGGAAGGAAAACACAAACTTGAGAATACTAGAGTGGATGCGCGATGTCAAGAGTAAAGGAGATGAAGAGCAAAGCATCCAGCAGGTCGACGTGTCAGCAGAAAAACACGTGAAAACGAAAGATCCCCTCTTCGGTTGGACAGCAACCGACAGGCACCTCGAGATACCGCCAGATAATTTACACCCAGCATCATCGACGAAGACGTCGATAAATATTTTTGTCCGGGGAGTGGGGGTAGGACTTACCCACGCCAAAAATTTTATGATAAAGAAACTCAGAGAAGTGAGAGAGACCAGCGGGCTGGAACTGGATGAGGAAGAGGCTGAGCCTACCATAGGACGACACTTCAAAACAAATTTGAGATACCCAATGAATACTCGGAGAACATCCTGATAACAGACAGCGACTTCATTTTGTCAGACAGGACTAGCGCGATCTGTATAACGGCGGACATGAGCTTCAAATCGAGACTAGAGGCCGACTTCAAGAGAGAATATCAGAACAGGAGTTTCTATTAATACCTGTGCTTTCTGGTAACGAGGATCAATGAAAGAAACACGATAGATCATGAGCACGTGATGTTGGCACTAACGAGGCTGAGAGACTTCAAGGTCGAAAGAAGGATAATGGAGGTCTCGATGCCAGTTTATGACCCAAACAAGGGCGAGTTGAGCCCAAGGGAGTTATACGCCATCCTACACGTGGTTTTCGCAGAAACGGAGATACTGGTACACTACTTGAGTATCGCCTGAGTTACGGGCGGACAATGGAGGTCTCGAGTTAGGTACATGGGGATCTCGAGTTAGGTACATGGGGATCTCGAGTTAGGTACATAGGGGCGCGAAGTAGGTAGATGGATTTTATTTTAATGCAGACAATTAAATTTTAGAGGGTTGACGGTGCTAAAACATGAAATGATTTTCCACTCCCCGCCAGGCCACCGGCGCGGTTCGCGGCCCAATCCACGGGCAGACCGTTGTCTATGATACGGTCACAACAGACAGAGGAAGCATATCCGGACCTCAGTAACCTGAAGAGGGAACTGGAGAGGGTGCAGAGGTAGAGAGACAAAGCGAATCTTGACCCGGATGGTGCGAAGCTCGAGAGGGACAAGGCGAACCTGGAAAGAGATCAAGCGATCCTCGAGAGGGATCAGGCGAGGCGTGATCTAAATATGATTAAAGCATAGTACCAACAAGAGCAGAAGGTACGCGAGAACGAGGCGAACTGTGAGCAGTTGAAGTCGGAAATTGAAAAGATCCAGCGGCGACAACGAGAGTTCGCGATACAAAAGGAAAAGGGAACCAGAACCACAGAAGGAGCAGCTGCAGGGTCAAGGACAGAGTCGCGGATGGGAGTGGATGAAGTTCCTAGGTCCAGTGGGCGATTCAACTTGGACCGAGCGGCTCAGGAGCACATCAACGAGGAATTGGAAGTGTGGACACCACCCGAGCCGGTGTCCTCCGTGCGTGGTTTGGAGGCGCAACCAATACGCCCACTGATGGAGGTCGCAATACCGGGATACACCCCGAGTTCAACCCCGGGCAGTAGCCGATTTAGCGGGAGTTCATCACGTCTCAAGAAACCGTGACGACTCAACAAGAGTGGAGCGACCCCCTACTTCTGGAGACCAACCAGTCAGGAGTGTGGTGATCGCAAGCTACAAAAAAAATACAGATGGCAGGTATCACAGACACAACCGTATGGATTGGACCACGGCACAGCGGGCGAGAAGGGATTGTTTCCATGACGCGTCATAGGCCGAATATTACGCACAGCCGAGAATACCGGAGGGTGCGGTCCACTTAATCATAGGGGACAGCCTGATACGAATGCTGACCCGGATCCAGTCGCATTGGCAGACTGGAGTCTTGAGATTTTCTGGAGCTGCAACACCTCAGATGTTGGCATCACTTGAGATGTTGGACATGGTGAAGATATACACGGTGACTCTGATGATGGGGACCAATGACGTGTCCAGAGGTGAATCGAGGAAGGTAATGAGGCTACATGAGAAGATGAGCTGCATTCTTGAGGAGTTGAGGATTCAGATTAATCCCGCTATACTCACGATTTGCACCATCCCTTACAACATGAAAACAAAACCGATCAGCATGCGATGGAAATGAATGAGAAGGTGCGCAACATCAACGAAATAATCAGGCAAATACAGCAGAGGAGCGTGCTCCCCGTTAGATTGTTGGACGTGGCAGACATGATGGAGCGATCCCTCCCGCATGACGCGTCTTCGGATGGCATCCATTCTGACAGGCCTAAAGGTGTGGAATGGCTGAATGGCGTCTTCCAGAGACACATAAATACGCTAGAAGCGGATCTGCTGGAATTGGCTCAGTTCACCTTCGGTCCACCCCCGATGCCCCCTTTCTTTGCCACGAGATCCTTCTCCAATCGCCAGGGAGTGAGAGTCGATTCGAGAGACAGCTCAATGAGCAGCCGGACCAGACTACTGGGGTCCACACCGATGGGGGCCGAAAAAGTAGAATCGTCCACGCCCCAAAGTTTGGTGGTATCCTCGGTGGTGGTGGTGGATAACAAGAGAGTGGAAATACCGACGGAGACGAGCCGGACGCGATATCTAGTGAGGATAAAGGAATTGCATCTGGAAGATCTGGAATGCAGACAAGAGTTGGCGGAGACCCTGGGGCTCAAGCACGTGTCACATGAGGACTTGAGTCGACACCATTGTGTGGATTGGTTGAAAGCCCACGAAGCACACTTCTCGAGAGCGAGGATGATGGAGACGGCAGATCTGACCGGGATTCCTCTGAAATCAATAATGGGACCGATCAACTATAGGCCACTCAAGCTGTTGGGGAGTCCAGGGTTCATAGTGGAGCCCCCCAAACATCGAACGAGCATAGCAAGAATCAGATTGGCTACTCCTGCGCAGCTGAGAGTGGTGGATAAGTTACTGGAGCCGAAAGACATGGGACTCCCAGATGCTGCCTACGAGGGCGGAAAATTGGCAAACGACTCAAGGTACGGAAAACCCTGTGGGAACGCACAGTTGGCCAAGATATTGGCGGTGTATGATCGATCGGATCCAGCAGCCGCAAGAAAAATCATCGTGGCGGGCTCTGATTTCGAGGGGACGTCTTCGAAGCTGTTTTGGCCGGAAACTTTAGTTTATTTGTGCTCCCTGGTGGTGGCAATCAAGTCAGAAATCCCTTGCTAACCGGAGCTGCTGCTGTTTGCTGGAATGAACGACCACTTGCATGCGGCGGGGCTTCTGGAGCATCTGAAAAGTGATGCACCGACGCCCAAGAAGATCTGGGAAGCTATCCAGACATTGTTTGCGGCAATGAATGAGGTGCAAGAGAATGTGATTTCTCGATTCGGAGCCAAGACAATGGTGGCGTTTACAACGTCCCCGGGGTACGCGAGCGTGCCGCCTGAGTTGCAATTTGTATACGCTATCTTGATCCTCATAGCGGAAGGGAACGCGTGGCGGGTGTTGATGGCAGCCCCAATCGAGAGCTGGAACCCACGAACTTGAGACTTCTGTTGTTCGAATTGGCAGCGGCGTGGGCGGACGTATCTCATGCCTTGAGGGGATTCTACGAGTTGGCAGACATCCTGATTGTGTTAGACGAGGTCCTATTACTTCAGATTTCAAATTTCGCTCGACAATTGAAGCTTAGTCCGGAGATAAGGAATGATCATCCGATGATAAGCCACCTAAAGGCCAGCCTATGGTTCCGAGGTAAGGACCTGACGATCATACGCTCCACCAGCAAAGCGAGGGGACCAATCAATGAAAGGAGAAATGTGGCTGCCGTCGAGAAGCAATTAGAATCTATGGGATATCGTCTGACGCAGGAAAGATGGAGGTGGCCATTCCTGACCCCAAGGCTCGAGAATGCTACGGATAAGACGCGGGAGGATGCTCCACCTCTCGTCAAGCAGATATGGGAACTTCTTGAGGGGCAGCTGGAAGTGGCAGAGAGTAGAGAGATGACGGTGGGGAGATTCGTCACAGCGGCAAACGAAGTCACCATTGGAGGATTCTGGAGGGAGCACGCCAAAGACGAGCTGAGAACGAGGAAAAATCACAAAATCTTGAGATTCTTGAGTCCTTGTTGGGAGAAGAAGTACATGGCTAAAGTGTTCCATGCGAGGGACACCATATTCGAAGCATTCGTGCAAGAGCTGTTGAATATGCTCATAAACCTCTTGCTGGCCCTGTACCTGGTTTATCCCAGATACCTGTTTAAAATGGGTCCAGCATATATGCTCAGCAGAGGAGTGGAGACAATTCGAATTGACGGGTACCTGACGCTAGTGCTCTTGACTCGTGGCGAGCTGGTGGCATTTCATCGGTTGATGAAATATGGGGAACCCCTGTCGATTGGGAGCCCCTGTCGATTATTTTTTCTTGTTTAAGTTTTTACGTTTTCGGTACCAATTTTATCGGTTTTGAACGGACAGGTGATTACAAGACACCTGCGAACAAGTTGGATTTCAACTTGCATCAGAATAATAAAAGGGAGATAAATACAGGGGGGTTAGAAATTGAAACTTTTGGCCTGTGAGGTTGGGTTTTGGGGAAATTTTTATACTAGAGCTCAAGTGGTGGTACCAGGGATAGTGGTTCAAGAGTCCCAACAACGAAGAAGAAGAAATCAGATTGTCCCAACACAAAGAAAGAAGGGGTCTTGAGACAGTGTGAAGTGTCACAACACTTGAGTGGCGAAGTCTTGGGACGGTACCAAGAAGTCATGGGACAGTGCGATTAGGTCTTCTAACAGTACGAAATGTCTTGGGACAGTACGGAGAAGTCTTGGGACAGTACGGAAAAGTCTTGGGACAGTACTAAAGGGTCTTGGGACAGTGTGAAATATCCAAACACTCAAGTAAAAAACACAAAGGACCGGCCAGAACGATTAAATTAGGAAAAATCCGCTCTATTAAGATCACGAATTTAAAGATTTTAACTTAAGAGAATTAGGAATACTTTTTAAAATTTTTATCCTTAGAATAGAATTTTGTAAATATAAATATTGTAAATAAGAAAATTGTAAATAAGAAACATGAGGCGAAGTAGGGTACCGATAGCAGAAAAAATAGTTCTAGAGTCAAAGACAAATCATAACTCCGTCGGTCCAAAAAGTAATGAGAAATAACTTTTCAGTGAGCATGGTCAACACGAGAAGCGCAAATGAGAGCAGAACGAAAGTAAGCGCTGAGGAAGGTCGAACAGTACATGCTACAGAAATTGATCTTGAGACACCAGATCAGAGTGTTGATGAGGTGGAAAGGAAAACAACGGAATCAACACCGATGCCGAATGTGGAAGAACAAGAAAAGAAGACGATAGAATTCTCGCTGATTAACATTGTAGACGATACAACGAGCAACACGCCGGAAACGATAAAGGATGGCTCTCAAACGAAAAGAACGTCGTTCACAGAGATGATTGCAATGATGGTCGGAATGAAACCAAGAGAGAAGGAGGAAATAACACCAACGACCGAGGTAGGCAAGACATTTGGAACGGTTTCTGCAATAACAACAACAGACAGTCGAGACGATGATCAGGTCGACTTTCCATGAGGCAACAGTTAAAAATGGGACAACAGCTAACCAAGAGAAAACAACTTTTCTTGATTTGGGCGACTTGATGGCGAAGTTTGAACAAATCGACAAAAAACTGAAGTGCAGTGAAGAGGATCGACAAATGCTAAAAAAAAGGAGATACGATACAATAAAAGCAAAAGCCTGGACAATTGCTTCAATCTGGCGAAGGCAGCTGAAGCGAGGCTACAGCAAATGTCAGACAAGGTGGAGGCTACCGACAAGGAGAGAGAGAAAAATATCAAAAAAGACATGGAAGAAATGAAGCAACGGTATGGCACTGTGAACAGTAAGTTAGGGAGTCTGGAGACGAGAATAGACACAATGAGCAGAGACCAGGCTGAGAGATCATATGCCATACAGTCCAAAATGGATGCTATATTGAGAAACTCTACATCAGAAGACAAGCTGGTAACAGATCGAACGCAAGGCAACAGAGTCGATTTCGTGGAACCACAACGGAACAAGCGAGAGTCCGCACCGTTGCAGTTACCCCGGGGTACAGCGAGCATAGGACCAGCGGGGCCACGACAATTATGAAGAGTGGAACCTCAAATACGACCAATGGTTCAGGGGATTCCACAAGGAGCAACAATGTGGGACCTGATGCCATGACGTGGGCTAGCACATGGGAAATGATGAATAGGACATTGGAAGCGTTCGCTACAAGGAACACTGACTCGAGTGAAAGAGGAGTTGGCGAATACAGGAAAACCTTCAATAAGCCAAAAAAATTTACGGACGACTCAGATGGATGCATCGACACATGGGTAGAAGTCATGAGACTACATTTGGAACAAGAAAACTTGAATGACGAGAGACAGGCCTGCGCAGCGATACTCAGCAAATTAGAGGGCACAGCGTTAAAATGTGTAGTTGCAAAGAAGGAAGAGGAACGTGATACTGCAGACACAATCTTCGAGATATTGTTGAACCGATTCGGATCGGGAATGAAGGGTCACCAAGCTATGATGAGATTCGAAAAGAGAATACAGAGGACGACGAATCAATCGATTGGTTCCTGGATGATCTTGAGAGCTTGAGAAGAAGGAGTGATCCTGAAGAATCAACAAACAGAAGGAACTTCAGCATCACCTCAAAATTTATCGATGGGGTTAAAAGTGACGACTTAAGAACAATGTTGGCAACGTACTATACACTGTCGAAATATAAAGCACCGACTCCGGAAGAGATGAGGTAAAATTCAAGGGAGTACATGTTGATGAATTCAAAGAATGCTACACACAAGGCGCGGGAGGATGCTCCACCTCTCGTCAAGCAGATATGGGAATTTCTTGAGGGGCAGCTGGAAGTGGCAGAGAGTAGGGAGATGACGGTGGGGAGATTCGGAGGATTCTGGAGGGAGCACGCCAAAGACGAGCTGAGAACGAGGAAAAATCACAAAATCTTGAGATTCTTGAGTCCTTGTTGGGAGAAGAAGTACATGGCTAAAGTGTTCCATGCGAGGGATACCATATTCGAAGCCTACGTGCAAGAGCTGTTGAATGTGCTCATAAACCTCTTGCTGGCCCTGTACTTGGTTTATCCCAGATACCTGTTTAAAATGGGTCCAGCATACATGCTCAGCAGAGGAGTGGAGACAATTCAAATTGACGGGTACCTGACGCTAGTCCTCTTGACTCGTGGCGAGCTGGTGGCATTTCATCGGTTGATGAAATATGGGGAACCCCTGTCAATTGGGAGCCCCTGTCGATCATTTTTTCTTGTTTAAAAGTTTACGTTTTCGGTACCAATTTTATCGGTTTTGAACGGACAAGTGATTACAAGACACCTGCGAACAAGTTGGATTTCAACTTGCATCAGAATAATAAAAGGGAGATAAAAACAGGGGAGTTAGAAATTGAAACTTTTGGCCTGTGAGGTTGGGTTTTGGGGAAATTTTTATACTAGAGCTCAAGTGGTGGTACCAGGGATAGTGGTTCAAGAGTCCCAACAACGAAGAAGAAGAAATCAGATTGTCCCAACACAAAGAAAGAAGGGGTCTTGAGACAGTGTGAAGTGTCACAACACTTGAGTGGCGTAGTCTTGGGAGGGTACCAAGAAGTCATGGGACAGTGCGATTAGGTCTTCTAACAGTACGAAATGTCTTGGGACAGTACGGAGAAGTCTTGGGACAGTACGGAAAAGTCTTGGGACAGTACGGAAAAGTCTTGGGACAGTACTAAAGGGTCTTGGGACAGTGTGAATTATCCAAACACTTAAGTAAAAAACACAAAGGACCGGTCAGAACAATTAAATCGGGAAAAATCCCCTCTATTAAGATCACGAATTGAAAGATTTTAACATAAGAGAATTAGGAATACTTTTTAAAATTTTTATCCTTAGAATAGAATTTTGTAAATATAAATATTGTAAATAGGAAAATTGTAAATAAGAAACATGAGGCGAAGTAGGGTACCGATAGCAGAAAAAATAGTTCTAGAGTGAAAGACAAATCATAACTCGTCACAGCGGAAAGCAATTCCGTCGGTCCAAAAAGTAATGAGAAATAACTTTTCAGTGAGCATGGTCAACACGAGAAGGGCAAAGGAGAGCAAAACGAAAGTAAGCGCAGAGGAAGGTCGAACGGTACCTGCTACAGAAATTGATCTTGAGACACCAGATCAGAGTGTTGATGAGATGGAAAGGAAAACAACGGAATCAACACCGATGCCGAATGTGGAAGAACAAGAAAAGAAGACGATAGAGTTCTCGCTGATTGACATTGTAGACGATACAACGAGCAACACGTCGGAAACGATAAAGGATGGCTCTCAAACGAAAAGAACGTCGTTCACAGAGAGGATTGCAATGATGGTCGGAATGAAACTAAGAGAGAAGGAGGAAATAACACCAACGACCGAGGTAGGCAAGACATTTGGAACGGTTTCTGCAATAACAACAACAGACAGTCGAGACGATGATCAGGTCGATTTTCCATGAGGCAACAGTTAAAAATGGGACAATAGCTAACCAAGAGAAAACAACTTATCTTGATTTGGGCGACTTGATGGCGAAGTTGGAACAAATCGACAGAAAACTGAAGTGCAGTGAAGAGGATCGACAAATGCTAAAAATGGAGATACGATATAAAAAAAGCAAAAGCCTGGACAATTGTTTCAATCTGGCGAAGGCAGCTGAAGCGAGGCTACAGCAAAATTCAGACAAGGTGGAGGCTACCGACAAGGAGAGAGAGAAAAATATCAAAAAAGACATGCAAGAAATGAAGCAACGGTATGGCACTGTGAACAGTAAGTTAGGGAGTCTGGAGACGAGAATAGACACAATGAGCAGAGACCAGGCTGAGAGATCATATGCCATACAGTCCAAACTGGATGCTATCTTGAGAAACTCTACATCACAAGTCAAGCTGGTAACAGATCAAACGCAAGGCAACAGAGTCGATTTCGTGGAACCACAACGGAACAAGCGGGAGTCCGCACCGTTGCCGTTACCCCGGGGTACAGCGAGCATAGGACCAGGGGGGCCAAGACAATTATGAAGAGTGGAACCTCAAATACGACCAATGGTCCAAGGGATTCCACAAGGAGCAACAATGTGGGACCTGATGCCATGACGTGGGCTAGCACATGGGAAATGATGAATAGGACATTGGAAGCGTTCGCTACAAGGAACACTGACTCGAGTGAAAGAGGAGTTGGCGAATCCAGGAAAACCTTCGAGAAGCCAAAAGAATTTACGGACGACTCAGATGGATGCATCGACACATGGGTAGAAGTCATGAGACTACATTTGGAACAAGAAAACTTGAATGACGGAGACAGGCCTGCGCAGCGATACTCAGCAAATTAGAAGGCACAGCGTTAAAATGTGTAGTTGCAAAGAAGGAAGAGGAACGTGATACTGCAGACACAATCTTCGAGATATTGTTGAACCGATTCGGATCGGGAATGAAGGGTCACCAAGCTATGATGAGATTCGAAAAGAGAAGACAGAGGACGACGAATCAATCGATTGGTTCCTGGATGATCTTGAGAGCTTGAGAAGAAGGAGTGATCCTGAAGAATCAACAAACAGAACGAACTTCAGCATCACCTCAAAATTTATCGATGGGGTTAAAGGTGACGACTTGAGAACAGTGTTGGCAACGTACTATACACTGTCGAAAGATAAAGCACCGACTCCGGAAGAGATGAGATAAAAGTCAAAGGAGTACATGTTGATGAATTCAAAGAGGTACTCGTACTCAGAGAATAGGAACATGCAAGGGGGGAGTCAACCACAGAGGTCGTCATGGTACAAGCCTAGAGATGATATGGACAAACGCAGGTCATGCACAAATTGCGGATCAGCGGAACATCTGGTGGCGGATTGCTCGACCTACAAGCAAGGCATGAAGAGTCTGGGATAAGCGCCGGATGAGAAATATATGAGCCAGACGGATTAACATGAGTTCTACAGTGGCCTGATCATCAAGATAGGTGCGAGATGCTTCTTCTGCAATCAAGAGGGCCACTTCAGGATGGACTTTTCGTTGTTTTGGGAAGCAATGAAGAACCAAAGTCACCCCAAACACAAGCTAGCGCTGGCGACGGTACAGAACACGATGAACAGGCAAGCCGAGTTTGACACAAAAAACTCGGAGGCACCGAGTGCGGAACTACCGACAAAAACGGTGAAGGCTGTAGCGCAAGTCACGAATGTCATAGATGCTGAGACCAGGAATTCCCTAGAAATAAACTATGAGAAAGCAGCTGCGGAGGCCATCAACAAAGTGAAACAAGACCTAGCAACGAAAGAGATCGAGCAACGACTAAAACAGGAGATCGAAACGCAGAAGTTAAATGAGACATTAAGTAGGTCAGTGCCAATGCCAGAAGCCGAAGTGGGAGCAACAAAGGGTGGAAATTGCAACACTCTAAAAATTGTGACTGGAAAGCCATTCGGCATAACAAAAATCGGAGCCAGAATAATGTCGATAATCACTGTGGGCGGCCACGAAGTAACGAGAAACCTGAGTGAACCAAGCGATCAGACGACAATGCACATTGATGTGTACGCAGATTACTTAAGTGCAATAAGTCCGCAGACAACATCTAGAGCCTTGAGGGCACTACTCACAAGAGGTGATAGCAAGTCAGTCCGCGTCGAGAATAGGTACATGGAAGCCTATGGTCCACATGAGGTGATGTTAAATATAGATGGAATAAACATCTACACGAAGACTATGATAACATATGACGAAGACCTAGCCGGACAGATCTACGTGGGCAGGGAAGAACTGAAAGTGAGATCGATTGGACACTGTGCCATGTTGGAAGAGGATGCAATGGATATCGGTACAGAAGCGGACGTATTGGCACACGTGCTTGACATAAATGGCAAGAGGACTCAGTTACGCGGGTTACTGGACACGAGAGCGGTCTTGAGCGTTATAGCAATCGAAATTTGGGAGCGAATGGGCTTCAACAAAGACGATTTGATAGACTCGAGAATTCGGCTGTCAGCTTCAAACAAAGGGGCACTGCGGGTACTAGGCAGGACACCAATAATAGCCCTAAACTCCGGGGAACGCAACCTGTGGATGAGCTTTCTTGTGGTGGAAAACCTTGATGAGTCTGACCAATTCATTTTAGGCAGAGACTTCATCCGAAATTTTGACGTAACAATTGATCTGAACAATGCGATGTTCAGGCTTCGGAATCCGGAAAGGAAGTACGTAATTAAACCGGTAAATTTAATAATGGCGAAAGAGAATAAAGCACCGGTAATCTTGAGTAGGAGGGTGAGGCTGAAAGCAAACGAAGCGGCAATTGTAAGCTTGCGAATGAAAAATTAAAATGAACTAAGTGACAACAAGCAAGTATGCATAGTCCGAAATCCAAATAATCAAAGTACTGCTATTTTAGGAAGATCCTTCTCGATAACCAAGAGCGGCCTCTGCGTCAGTGTCTTGCTGAATGCTCTTGATATACCCATCACGATCCAGAGGGGAAGGAAACTGGGATACGCTTGACCCGTGAAAACTCGATATAAAAAAACTGAAAATGTAACGAGAACTAAGACGCCTACACTAGAGGATCACATCGAACGACTAGACGAGGTGTTCGCCTGTGTGAAGAGATCGGGAGTAAAATGCAAACCATCGAAGTGCGAAACACTCAAGGACTCGATAAAAATACCTGGGGAGAATGGTGGATAGACATGGCATCAGACCAGACCCAGATGCAGTAGAGGCGGTTCTGACGTGGAAATCGCCTAAAACGGAACATCAGTTGATGAGTTTCCTGGGTTTTGCGAATTACTACAGGGAGTTCATCAAGGGCTATGCGGACAAGATGTACCCGATGCAACAACTAATGAGGCACAAAGGCACGAAGTTCGCGTGGAACAACGCGGCGGAAGAATCATTCCAGAGAATAAGGAAGGAATTGTGTGAAGCACCGGTGCTAGGGATGCCAACGGAAAAGGGAATAAACGTGCTGGACACGAATGCGTCGGTAGTAGCGATTTCTGGTATTCTCCATCAAGAGCAGGAATGGAATGGGAAGCCAGTCTTGAGACCAATAGCATACGGGAGTAAAGTCTCGAGTGATACGGAGATGAAGTACGGGGCGCCCAAAGCAGAGATGTTCGCGGTGGTTACCTTTGTCGAAAAATACATGGCATACCTAGGTAGCGAGCCGTTCAAGCTACGAGTCCACAACAGGGCACTCAGCTGGTTGAAAACGTACTCAATGGATCAGAGCTACATAGGGAGATGAATATTTTGCCTGAATGGATACAACATGATAATTGAGCATAGGATGAGAGACAAACATCAAAATGCCGATAGCTTGAGTAAGAAGACGGATTTCTACGAGAGACCGGAACAGAGGGAAGCAGATAGGCCAGAAATCAAAGATGGCTTCTCCTTCATGGATAAAGAAACGTATGATAGTCTTCCACTCACGAGATGGCTCGACAGGTCTGGCAAAAATATAGAAGATCACCCCGAATTACCAAAGGAGCGTCCAGAGAAAACAATCATGAAAAAAACCCAAAGAATGCCAATGAAGATAATGGTAAAGTCAAAAATTGTGAGGGAGACACTCAAGGCAAAAGGCTATGATCTCAACCAAGTAGAAATGGGAAGAGCATAGATAGATGAAGACTTGAGGAGGTTACTCGAGAAACTGGCAGACGATAAACCCGTGATAGAAGAAAAGGGTAAAGAGGAACCAGAGGTCACGATATTGAGAAGGAATGATGCGGATGGTAGCGAGGACTCCTTGAAAGAAAAGAAACCTGATGGGAAAGAAGTTGTGCAGTCATTGGTTGAGAGAATCCCTGAGGATATACTTGGGCGGACTATGGTTAGGAAGAAAAAGGTGGCATTCAAGGAGGAGGCTGAACACCTCGGACTGAGTCAAGAGTCCGGGGAGTGGCCCATTGCAGAGGAAGATGCTGAAGAAGAAAATTTGTCCGGGGAGTGTGAAGAATGGGATGAAGACTCAGAAAAGAGCAGCGATGACCAAGATAGTCTAAGCATGATATTGGCAGAAGAGAAGATGAGGCACCGCGACAGGGAACTACAGACGGATCCCTCCTCAGGAACGTACAATTTGGATCAGAAGGAGGTGCGCGGAGGTGAAGAACTTGAGAAAATTGCAGTATCAAGAAAAACGTTAAGGGAGGGATTTGTGAGCGGGGTTGGTGAAAGAAAAAGGCACCAGAGAGAAAAATGATGGCAACGAGAACTTGAGTTTGGATGACAATGAAAAGATTGAAGCGGACTCTGAAGCGGAATCCTTTGTGGAAGAAGACTGGAACGATCCGGAGCAGGGAGAGGTGCCGAAGTGGACAGAACCAGACTTACCAATACCAGCAGGGACTAGGAGTGGCAATCGCAAACGGACAGGCATGAGGTACAACAGGTACGGAGATGATTTCTTGATTGATAAGATACAGCCCGATGAACTAAGCGAAGAGCTACTAAGTGTGGGCGAACTAGCAGCCGACGGTGAATGGCAAATTATCAATGATAATGAACACTACCCGCAAGAAGACTACTCGACACCAGAACGAGAGACAGATTTGGAACAGAGCGAGATAGAGAGGAGTGAGAATACGAACTTGAGGATATTAGAATGGATGCGCGATGTCAAGAACGGAAGCGGCGAAGGACAAAGCATCCAACAAGTCGACGTGTCAGCGGTAAAGCACATTAAAACGGAGGATCCACTCTTCGGCTGGACAGCAACAGACATGCCGCTCGAGATTCCACCAGATAATGTGGACCCAGCACCATCGACGGGGACGTCGATAAATATTTTTGTCCGGTGAGTAGGGGTAGGACTTACCCACGCCAAAAATTTGATGATAAAGAAACTCAGAGAAGTGAGAGAGACCAGCGGGCTGGAACTGGATGAGGAAGAGGCTGAGCCAACCATAGGACGAAACTTCGAAACAAGTTTGAGATACCCAATGAATACTCGGAGAACATCCTGATAACGGACAGCGACTTCATTTTGTCAGACAGGACTAGCGCGATCTGTATAACGGCGGACATGAGCTTCAAATCGAGACTAGAGGCCGACTTCAAGAGAGAATATCAGAACAGGAGTTTCTATTAAGACAGACAACGGGGTTGGGAGGAATGGCTGCGCTTTTTCCATCAGTTTCACAAGTCCCGGGTAAATACCTGTGCTTTCTGGTAACGAGGATCAATGAAAGAAACACGATAGATCATGAGCACGTGATGTTGGCACTAACGATGCTGAGAGACTTCATGGTCGAAAGAAGGATAATGGATGTCTCGATGCCGGTTTGTGAGTCAAACAAGGGCAAGTTGAGCCCAAGGGAGTTATACGCAATCCTACACGTGGTCTTCGCAGAAACGGAGATAATGGTACACTACTTGAGTATCGCCTGAATTACGGGCAAACAATGGAGGTCTCGAGTTAGGTACATGGGGATCTCGAGTTAGGTACATGGGGGCGCGAAGTAGGTAGATGGATTTTAACGCAGACAACTAATTTTTAGAGAGTTGACGGTGCTAAAACATGAAATGAATTTCCTCTCCCCGCCAGGCCACCGGCGGGGTTCGCGGCCCAATCCACGGGCAGACAGTTGTCTATGATACGGTCAGAACAGACGGAGGAAGCATATCCGGACCTCAGTAACCTGAAGAGGGAACTGGAGAGGGTGCAGAGGTAGAGAGACAAAGCGAATCTTGACCGGGATGGTGCGAAGCTCGAGAGGGACCAGGCGAACCTGGAAAAAGATCAAGCGATCCTCGAGAGGGATCAGGCGAGGCGTGATCTTAATATGATTAAAGCATAGTATCAACAAGAGCAGAAGGTACGCGAGAACGAGGCGAACTGTGAGCAGTTGAAGTCGGAAATTGAAAAGATCCAGCGGCGACAACGAGAGTTCGCAATACAAAAGGAAAAGGGAACGAGGACCACAGAAGGAGCAGCTGCAGGGTCAAGGACAGAGTCGCGGATGGGATTGGATGAAGTTCCTAGGTCCAGTGGGCGATTCAACTTGGACCGAGCGGCTCAGGAGCACATCAACGAGGGATTGGAAGTGTGGACACCACCCGAGCCGGTGTCCTCCGTGCGTGGTTTGGAGGCGCAACCAATACGCCCACTGATGGAGGTCACAATACCGGGATACACCCCGAGTTCAACCCCGGGCAGTAGCCAAATTAGCGGGAGTTCATCACGTCTCAAGAAACCGTGACGACTCAACAAGAGTGGAGCGACCCCCTACTTGGGGAGACCAACCAGTCAGGAGTGTGGTGATCGCAAGCTACAAAAAAAATTCAGATGGCAGGTATCACAGACAGAACCGTATGGATTGGACCACGGCACAGCGGGCGAGAAGGGATTGTTTCCATGACGCGTCATAGGCCGAATATTACGCACAGCCGAGAATACCGGAGGGTGCGGTCCACTTAATCATAGGGGACAGCCTGATACGAATGCTGACCCGGATCCAGTCGCGTTGGCAGACTAGAGTCTTGAGCTTTTCTGGAGCCGCAACACCTCAGATGTTGGCATCACTTGAGATGTTGGACATGGTGAAGATATACACGGTGACTCTGATGATGGGGACCAATGACGTGTCCAGAGGTGAATCGAGGAAGGTAATGAGGCTACCTGAGAAGATGATGAGCTGCATTCTTGAGGAGTTGAGGATTCAGATGAACCCCGCTATACTCACGATTTGCACCATCCCTTACAACATGAAAACCGATCAGCATGCGATGGAAATGAATGAGAAGGTGCGCAACATCAACGAAATAATCAGGCAAATACAGCAGAGGAGCGTGCTCCCCGTTAGATTGTTGGATGTGGCAGACATGATGGAGCAATCGCTCCCGGATGACGCGTCTTCGGATGGCATCCATTCTGACAGGCCTAAGAGTGTGGAATGGCTGAATGGCGTCTTCCAGAGACACATAAATACGCTAGAAGCGGATCTGCTGGAATTGGCTCAGTTCACCTTCGGTCCACCCCTATGCCCCCTTTCTTTGCCACGAGATCCTTGTCCAATCGCCTGGGAGTGAGATTCGATTCCAGAGACTGCTCAAGGAGCAGCCGGACCACACTACCGGGGTCCACACTGATGGGGGCCGAAAAAGCAGAATCGTCCACGCCCCAAAGCTCGGTGGTATCCTCGGTGGTGGTGGTGGAAAACCAGAGAGTGGAAATACCAACGGAGAGGAGCCAGACGCGATATCTAGTGAGGATAAAGGATTGGATCTGGAAGATCTGGAGTGCAGACAAGAGTTGGTGGAGACCCTGGGGCTCAAGCACGTGTCACATAAGGACTTGAGTCGACACCATTGTGTGGATTGGTTGAAAGCCCACGAAGCACACTTCTCGAGAGCGAGGATGATGGAGAAGGCAGATCTGACCGGGGTTCCTCTGAAATCAATAATGGGGCCGATCAACTATAGGCCACTCAAGCTGTTGGGGAGTCCAGGGTTCATAGTGGAGCCCCCCAAACATCGAACGAGCATAACAATAATCAGATTGGCAATGAATGAGGTGCAAGAGAATGTGATTTCTCGATTCGGAGCCAAGACAATGGTGGCGTTTACAACGTCCCCGGGGTACGCGAGCGTGCCGCCTGAGTTGCAATTTGTATACGCTATCTTGATCCTCATAGCGGAAGGGAACGCGTGGCGGGTGTTGATGGCAGCCCCCAATCGAGAGCTGGAACCCACGAACTTGAGACTTCTGTTGTTCGAATTGGCAGCGGCGTGGGCGGACGTATCTCATGCCTTGAGGGGATTCTACGAGTTGGCAGACATCCTGATTGTGTTAGACGAGGTCCTATTACTTCAGATTTCAAATTTCGCTCGACAATTGAAGCTTAGTCCGGAGATAAGGAATGATCATCCGATGATAAGCCACCTAAAGGCCAGCCTATGGTTCCGAGGTAAGGACCTGACGATCATACGCTTCACCAGCAAAGCGAGGGGACCAATCAATGAAAGGAGAAATGTGGCTGCCGTCGAGAAGCAATTAGAATCTATGGGATATCGTCTGACGCAGGAAAGATGGAGGTGGCCATTCCTGACCCCAAGGCTCGAGAATGCTACGGATAAGACGCGGGAGGATGCTCCACCTCTCGTCAAGCAGATATGGGAATTTCTTGAGGGGCAGCTGGAAGTGGCAGAGAGTAGAGAGATGACGGTGGGGAGATTCGTCACAGCGGCAAACGAAGTCACCATTGGAGGATTCTGGAGGGAGCACGCCAAAGACGAGCTGAGAACGAGGAAAAATCACAAAATCTTGAGATTCTTGAGTCCTTGTTGGGAAAAGAAGTACATGGCTAAAGTGTTCCATGCGAGGGATACCATATTCGAAGCCTTCGTGCAAGAGCTGTTGAATATGCCCATAAACCTCTTGCTGGCCCTGTACTTGGTTTATCCCAGATACCTGTTTAAAATGGGTCCAGCATACATGTTCAGCAGAGGAGTGGAGACAATTCGAATTGACGGGTACCTGACGCTAGTGCTCTTGACTCGTGGCGAGCTGGTGGCAATCCATCGGTTGAAGAAATATGGGGAGCCCCTGTCGATGGGGAAAACCCACCCAAGTGTAGATACCTACTCTAACAAGTGCACTGCTGGACTGAAGACGTTGCTGGTAGAGTATCTTCTGATGTTAAACCGACACTTGACTAGCGAAGAAAGGAATCCCAAGACGAGAGACGACTGGAGGGAGGCGAATGGTGGTATCCCTCTACTAACTGATCTGTGTTTGATCATGAGGTCTGACCCGTTGGGAGTGATCAGGGGGCTTGGCGAGGTCGTAACCTGTATCTACGGGCCAGCGGTGACTTATGCCTTTCCAGATCCTCTCGTGGCGGCATATCGCAATTCAGTGGTGCACCTGAGCCTGATAAGTGTACTAGATGGGATGGCGTTGAACTGGTGCCGAGGGGAGGTGCTGAGGGCATGAATGAGTGACACAGTGCTCTTCGGGAAGGTAAAGGATCCCGAGTTAGTGGTGTTTAATTTCCGGGGGCAGCTACAATGCAGAATGGGGGGAAGCGTGAAGGTCCTAATGAAATTCACCCCAAATTCTGGAATTTGAATCCCTTGACGGCAGACAGAAAAGAAATCTTGAGAATTCCGGCGTGGAAAGGGAGCTTCGAGCTGGTGAAGAGGGAGCTAGAAATGACACTGGAGAAAAAAATTCTGCCCACCGTCGTTCCCGAGTTCCCGATAGTCAGGAGAATGACCTTGGGGACGAATAGCCCACTGGTGGTCCCATCCCTGTACGCCAGAGCCGCGGTGGAGAAACAGCAGAGGGAGTTCACCGATGGCTGGGATACCTTGTTTATCGGCAATACAGCAGCAGGTTACTACCACACTTGTGACATCAAGATAAACTCATGAACGACGCAAGCAAAGAAGATGAGGGGCTCAATGCCTCCAAAGTTCGAGGTTCGGGATATCTTGAGAACGCTCGAGCAAGCGGATCCGGAGAACATGCTGCCGGTCTGGGACGATTGGAGAATGATTGTGGAGGAAGGACACATAGCCTTGAAAGATGAAATGAAGTTCGCCACGAGGAAGTATCGAGCACCCTACGGGCTGGAGCGACTGGAGGTGAAGCAAGAGGTAGAGAGGCTAGCTCAGGCGTATGCCTCTATATGTAGCTGGCAGGCCCCTTATATGTAGCCCTCACTGAACACAAGAAGCAGGACCCAGCTACACCCTCACCCCTATCAGTGGGCACCCCTGGATATAAGAGAAGCGGTCCCGTGGAAAGCAGGTTTAGAGACGTACTTGAGAGCAGGCGAGCTGAGTCAGAAGGGGAGAGCATGGATGAGACTCTCAGTGAAGCAGGAGAGGAAATGGAGGTGGGGAATACGCCTGAGCCGAAACCAGCTGAGAAGGATTCCGCCACTCAGGAACTGCTGCAGGACTTGAGTGGAGATGATTGGGCGAACACGGCCACACCACCCCTGACATCATCCCCTCGCAAAAACCTGGAACTACCCTTGAGCGGCGAAAACTTTAATATGGGGATGATTCTCTTGAGTGCCAAAGAGAGTAAGAAGAATAACTTCGAGGGCAATAATTGGATGTTCCTGAGTACGCTGGTTGAAAAGACGTGGCGAGAATTCTTGAGTGAATTTAACCAGAAAGCAGAGACCGAAGCTACACTGGAGAGTTTCAAAGAAGAATTATGGGACACGGTGGTAAAGTTCGGGGAACCAGTTCTGATGGGCACCGGACTGAACGAAAAGGCGAAAAAGGAGTTGTTGGACAAGATGATCAAGCTGCGAGAAACGGAGCAGAAGACCAAATATGATGAATGTAAAGACAGCTATACTTTGAAACAAAAAATTGACGATAAAGTGATTAAAGTTAAAGGGGAGGATAAGCTTAAGACTAGAAATATGATTAAAGACATTAATATCCTTAAGGCTCGAGTAGGAGGAGTAAAGAGTCGGAAGGGCTGGACCGGGACAAAGAGGTCGAATCAGTGATGGTTATGACGACACCCCCAAGCAAAGGTGTGAATTCTCGAAAGAGGAAAAGGGAGGTAGAAGCGGAGTTGAATAGCCCCTCGGCGGATGCGGTCTCTGAGAAGAATTTGAGAGAGACGGCTCGCATGATTCTAGCGCGATGGAAGACAGCGGCCTACAAGAGCAGCTCCGAACCAAAGAGGCTAGCCGAGGTGGTGAAAGAGATAGAGGTCTCGACGAGTCTGGCAACGGAAGAAGACTTCAGACCTCAGAAGGCGAGCTCGAAAAAGGGTTCGACGAATGGACAAACATGGGAAGTGGATGTTGGCAAAGAAGTGGCCAGCGACCCTCTTGAGAAGAATGCGACGAGGAATACGGCTCGACCTTGGTGGGTGGCTCTGGAGACAATGAAGGAACTGGAGGACTGTCTGAAAAAGCTCGATCGTGGAGTGTCCCGCAAGCGTCGCAATTGGGCTACCCAACAAAAGCCGATTTTAACAAATTAGAATTGGGAAGTCAGCTGAAGCGAACCTGGCAGAACTTGTTGCGGGATCACTTCGAAGAGGCGATGAGAACACCTTCATCCGCGTTGCCATTGATGGCAAATCCCTTCGTTAGAACAGCGGGGCAGCTGACGTTCGCGTGGAGCCTAGTTGGGATAGAATTAGAGGTATCGACCTCACATGATAAGTTGAAGTTGAGCAACAAGAGTCTAGGAGTTTATCAGATGCTGGTACAGCATATCGCCAGAGATAACTCCGGTTTGAGTCTGGCGAGAAGAAAAGATGCCACTTGCTTCTTGAGGTGGATATTGTCCGTAATGACCTATAGTACCGTCCAACCGTGTCATCAGAAGGCCATGGGGAGCAAAACTATGGAGAGGAGAGTTTCCACGGCCATGCTGAACGTGTACCAGAGTACGGGGATCGAAAAGGAAGATGACTCCAGGCAATCTCTAGAGAATCATGGGAAACTTGATGAAATACATAGATTCTTTAACAAGAAATTGGGAGAACGACATGATGTGCATCGTAACATGGCCTAAGCTGAAGATTCCTCGAGTCCCAACAAACGGGGAGAATACCAATATGTATCTGGAGTAATGGGGATAGCATACAACTCTTTTTTGGATTCAGAGGCCGGGAGCGCTCACAGGAATCACGAAGTGACGGAGCTGTTGAAGTTTTGGACAGAGAAGATAATCGAAATTGATTCAATGGAAAGGGAGAAACCGAGCCTGGGCCTGATACTCGAGAGAATTCAAAAGGTAATAAGCGTACCGCGCTCGAATAAGAGAGTGGAATTGAAGATGGGGAATGGAAATGGGATGCTGATTACAAGTTTGGGAACGGTTTGGAAGTTGCTGAGACCCTCCTGGTGTCCACATCCCTACGCAAACTTGATTGAAGAAGTCACGGAACGAGTGAGGCTAACACCGACGAAAGATGAAGACTTGGGAACTCTGAATGTAATACACAAACTGATCCTACCTCAGCGTAAAGAGTCGGGCGAGGCAATGATGAGTAAGCTAGGATCAGTAAAAAAGTTGGAACCCGGTAGCTGTCTTGACTTGACGTGCGGAGCGGAGAGCACACTTGTGATGGACGATCATGTGTGAGAATACAGTCTTTCCAAAGAGAAAACCTTGTCGCTTGGTTTGGCGACGTAACAGAAAGGGACAAGAGCGAAGTACAGATAATGGCTGAGTGCTACACAAACACTACGGTGAATATAGCAACGGCGGTGGAGTTCTTCTCAAGGATATGCAGTTCACAATCACTGGAGATGCTAGAGTCTGAGCACTATTTGGTGACAGCATTGAGCGTAAAGTCATTGCCTAGGGCGTTGCAGACAACCCAGAAGCACATCAGAGGGTGGAAGATTGGTCTTGAAGCAGAAATGCGAAGTCCTTGGTAGGATCAGTAATGGCCAACCTGTGTGAAAGCCACTATCCATTACACATGGCGATGGTAGAGGTATCCAGACAGAGGATATTAGTAGACAAAGCCTTCTCGGTACCCAAGTGCGTACGACTGGCTCGAATGTCGCATCACTCATATAGGCTGTTGAAGAAGATCCTGGGAACTGTACCAAGGGAGCAAAGAGATGACTTGAGTGAAATCTGGGGAGAAGAGCTTTTGAGTTTGGAAGGCGAAAACACAAGTGAATTCGAGAGACAGAATACAATCGGGAAGCAGATGAATAGTGCCCCAGCACAGGAGGAAAATCATACAACACATGAGAAGATGATGGAATTGGAACCTCTACTGGAAGCTTCGGGAGAATGCAACCTCCGGAGCATCGATATTACACATGGGGAATGCCCACGCCATTGCTTGGCACAGAAGGTGTGGTACCCGGAACACTCAAACCTCTGCTTAGTATGGGACGTGGAAAAAATTCGGTCGATCGGATTACCCAATCATCGACAGAAGGTGACTATCTTGGTAGTAAGCACAATATTGGCGTTGCGATGGATCGAGGAGAATGTGACGAAATATCGGTAATCGAAGACACCGACGACGGAGTCGATATACGCTATTGATTATGGCAGGAGACTTGAGTTGTTTGAGACTGCGTGCAAGGTATTTGCCATGCCTATGGAGGTCAGGCACGTATGAAGTCGCATAAGGTTCTTCCCGTGGTTTCGAGCGTCATTGACATCTTGGTGGTATATGGTTACGAAAGACCTTATGAAAAAGCATCGCAAAGAATACCGACAGTTCCTGGCAGAGATAGGACCGGAAACCTTCAAGAGAACTTTGCTGACCCACCGAAATGCCATCACGATGGGATGGAAAAGAGTCGGTAGAGTGTCTAGAGATGATACCAAGGCGAGGGAATCAATACTGGAAGAGGACCTGGCGAAGAACGTGAGCCTGAGCCTGCACATTTCCTTTTGCTTGAACAGGGAATCGAAAGTGAAGGGTTTGCCAAACCAGGCAAAGAGGTTGCTAGAGCAGAGGGTGTGCATGCGATCCTTCGAATAAATAAAAGCGTGGGAAGAGATCGTATTCAGCTCCGATGATGAGGAAGCGCTGCTAAGGCAGATCACGGTGTCAAACACATCAGGGCCTAGCACCTCAAAGGCCAGGAATACGAAATGAGCAGGGGGCTCAGTGAGGGTTTTGTAACATTCGCCCGGAAGTACATATCGACGGAAAATAAAGCTAAGCTATAAAACGACTGGCCAGCGTCTAAACTAAGCTCTACATGCTTTTCACCGTCTCTACCAAAGCCAGTTCTTTTGGTGGTCTTCCTAACATCGGGTCGACAAAAACGTTACAGCTTTCGGCTTCGGTCAAAACACTCAGATTAACTTAATTACATGCAAAAATAGTGAGCTCATGGCTGGGTCTCAGTATCCCCAGACCACGAGGTCACTCCTAAAATCAGGGCTACTACTACTAATTATATTACTATTGTTTTTGTTCAGTAGATAAAAATCATCATCTCCATCGAAGATGGATCAACCCTTTCCCCCAACTCCTAGCTTCTCATCCTTGCAAAATGAATTCAGATGTTAAACAAATTCAATTCAAGACATTCCCGGGAAGCTAAAAGTTTGTATAAAATGATATAAGTTCCAGTCCCGAGACCCCTCCTTATCTTCCTTCCGGAAGGCTGGTTTTCCATCCTTCACCGTTGTTTGCAACGGCCTTGCAACTATTGTAGCGACACAATAGTTGCAATTCGGAACGGTCTCTGCTACTTCTGCTTTTCTCCGATTCTGATTCTCAATATTCTCTTTGTTGTCGTCCTTGCAACTACTGTTGTTCTGATTTTATTCTGGTTTTTCTCTAAAATGGCCGTTTTTGACGCTTCTCAGAATTATTACGTCATCACTTCGAATTTTTAAAATTTCAAAATACCAGAATATCTTGACCTTCACCGTTTGACTAATCGTCCCAATAACGTTGTTAATCTGTTAAAACCGTCAATTCGGAAGGTTAGCTGCAAAAATTTCGAATCTGTTGAATCTGCATTTTTGTCCATTCTGGTCAAATGTCACATTTCTTGAGTCTTGAGAGGGTAGGCAAGGGGCTCGAGTGTGAACTCGGATGAAATCTGAGGTCACGAAAAAAATATTTTAACGAAACGAATTATTGTTGTTAATATGCTATAATTATTGTATAAACCAAAATGCTGGATGACAATTTTCTGAGTGGACAAAACAAAAGAAATTTTTATCATTAGCTTGCAAAGCGGAAATTTAATTTGAAGGTGTATGCAAATTTTGATTGCTGTTCAGCAATAGTGTGACAATTTTGCATAGTTGTGAGTTGTGGGGTGTAGACAAAGTTAAATCTGCTGCAAACTTCTGTAAATGACCACTGGCACGGTATCTTGAGCAACACTCAACATTCTGGCGATTCACTGACAGACGGCAACACGCGATGAGGACATCGATCTTGAGTCCGGGGAGTATGTACCAGTCGGTCATATTTGGAAGTTTGACCTTGAGCAATACAAACAACGTAATTTTGGGGTGGAATGGAATTTTTCAAAACTTCGAAGTGAGCCTGTCATGCTCAACTTTCTCGCGACAACTGAAAATCTCAGAAATACAAGATCAGAACAACCGAATTACAATCGCGGGAAAATAGTCAAAAAAGCAGCGGGAAATTGCTATTCGCAATTTCCAGACATAAGAATCACAAGAGAGTAGAGCTGTCTTATCCTGAAATAGGAGACAGAACAATTGCGAAAGAGGAAGACCTTAATTCGAAGTGGACCAGAGTGAACCTTCGGTGGGAAGGTGGACAACCGACATCTCCCAATGGTCCAGTCCCAAAACTTATTTCTCAAGTCAAAACTCATTTCCTTTGCTGGAATTCGTTAATAACAAACTTCTTGATTTAAAACTTTAATTAATTATTCTGCCACAGGAAACAGTGCAAAGCAAGACCATCGACGAATTCAAGTGGAAACTGGACAAACATTGGAAAGCGATTGGAATTGACATGTACGACTTCAAACGGAGATAGGAAAAAAACATTTGAAATGACCACAAGAGGCACTGCCTAATGGTCATAAAAAACTTGACTTGACTTGACTTGTTTTAATTTCCTATAATGCTAGAGTTGCTGATTATTTTAGTTACTCCAATTCTCGAGTGTGCTGGTATGTGAGTATCCAATTTAGTTTTCTTGAGTGTGTTTTATAATTGTTACTGTGCCAGTCGGTCATATCTGGAAGTTTGACCTTGAGGAATACGAACTACGTAGTTTTGGGATGAAGTTTAATTTTTCAAAAATTCGAATTGAGCCTGTCATGCTCAAATTTCTCGCGACAACTGAAAACATGAGAAATAAGATCAGAACGACCGAATTGAAAAAGCGGGAAAATGACAGAAAAATCAGCGGGAAATTGCTATTCGCAATTTCCGAGATTCTAGTAAAAAAAACACAAGAGTAGAGCTGTCCTATCTTGATAGAACGAAAGAACATCGAAATTCAGCTGAACCAGAGTGAACCCTCAGTGGAAGGGTAGACAACTGAAGTCTCCCAATGGTTCAGACCCAATACTGTATTCTCAAGTTAAAACTCATTTCCTTTGATTGGAACTGATTGATAGCAAACTTCTCGAGTTATATTCAATCTTATTTATGCTAGAGTTATTAATTAGCCTAATTACTCTGATTCTCAAGTGTGCTGCGATGTGAGTACCTAATTTAATTTTCCCGAGTGTATTTTGTGATAAGTATGTTGAGATAAGGCGAGTTTTAGGTTGATCCATCTGAAATGGATTAAAGTTCCACTGTCCAATAAAAAGTAACTTAACGGATTGTTCCGACCCTGTTTTTAACGGCGTTCGTGTATTTTGGGTATTCTGAGACCTAAGTATGGGGATGTTCTTATTTTCTAGAGTGGGGGGGGGGGGGGGGTATTTTGATAGTGGCTTTTAAGCTGTAACGGGTTCTAGTCTCATGTCGCAAGTGAACCGAATTGGCTCCGACCGTTGTGAGGTAGAAAAACACAAGAGATAGTGTCCCTGACTCTTGAGTCAATGGTAATAGGGCCTATTTTTCTTAAGCCTCATAGGCCGAAGTAGGCGAATGTTACATAGTGTTTTTATGGAGCTCCTGGGTGTTTTTACGACATCATGACTACGGAGTCGAACCCACTTGACACAGCTCCGGGCTACATGCCCATTCTAGAGTACCGGTGGTACGGTTCAGCGGGAACTTGTAAACCTTCCGGCTGTACCGTGATAGCTTTTTAAGAAAACTCGAGAAAATTTCCTGGTACGCTCTCCGAACGAGGCTTAGCTAACCGAGTAAAAGGGGGTAACTAGGGGGACAAAAACACGAGCAAAAAGAAAAAAAGCGAAACAAAAACAAGAAAAAAGAATAGAAAAAGGAACAAAAACCATAAAACAAAAAATTACATTGACTTTGACACCAGATTAGTGGGATCAAACCTTTATATTAAATAAATAGTGTACCCATACTGTTTTATAAGACCGATCATTTCGATCAACCTAGCAATCTAATCCAGCAACCTCAATAAGGTGCCCGAGTGGGGGGCGTTGTTAAGGGTTTTCAGATAGCTTGCAACTTAGCTGGATAACTAGGAGACTTGACTGGAAGAGGTGACCAGCCGAGTGGGAAAGTGGTTCACACGGATTGAGCTGAACCACTAGGAGACTTGACTGGAAGAGGTGACCAGCCGAGTGGGAAAGTGGTTCACAAGGATTGAGCTGAACCGCTAGGAGACTTGACTGGATGAGGTGACCAGCCAAGTAGGAAGGTGGTGCTGGTGACAAATGCAGTGCACGTCAAGGAGACAACCAGCACGAGCAGAGCAACAAGAGGGGACGGGGGCGTTCTCAAGTTGGTCAAACGGGTATCGTTAAAATCCACATTACATTATAGGAATAAGTGTAAAATTGGATAAGCGGAACCCCATTGTTTCGAGGAAGTTTTTACTCAAGCAGGCCTGGAAACAGGTCTACGGTTTTCTCTCGAGAGGTTGAGCACCCGGCGCTCAAGGGAACTTTCGGCTTAAGAGGGGGGCTAAAGAGGGGGGAGGTTAGAAGGGGGGCTCGTTAGGTTAGAGGTTGGTGGTTGTAAAGTGTAAAAGGGGGGAAACATTAGAGTAACTAATTGATCGGCATCGTCGATTTAGTTACAATAGATTCTTACACGCGTCGGTTATAAGAAGCGGATATCCAAATTTAACGTCGAGTTAAGGTAGGTACCCTGGTCGGATCAGAAGGGGCAACGGACATAGACAGTTTTTGTGATAACCCATAAGATCGCCAGCAGGGGGGAGGAAAACGCGTGGCAATCGGGTACCAGACGTTTTTTTTCGGACAAAGGTTGACATCTGTCAGCTTTGAATTTTAAGTGGGTTCATCTCTCTGTTTTTATAATTTTTCCTGTTTAAATTTTTACGTTTTGGTGAGAATTTGTTATTGGTATTTGAACGAACAGGTGATCACAAGATACCTGCGAAGAAGTTGGGTTTCAAACTGCCTGAAACAACGAAAGGGAGATAAATACGGGGGGTCAGTATTTGAAGCTTTTGGCCATTAAGATAGGGTTTTTGGGAAAATTTTTATTAGAGCTCAAGTGGTGGTACACGGTACAGTGGTTCAAGAGTCCCCACAACAAAGAGGAAGAAATCCTACTATCCAGACACTTGGTGACAAGTCTTTGGACAGTACCGAAGAAGTCTTGGGACAGTGCAGTCTGGGGATGGTCTTGGAGCAGTGCAGTCTTGGGACAGTCTTGGGACAGTGCAGTCTTGGGACAGTCTTGGGACGGTGCAGTTTTGGGACAGTCTTGGGCCAGAGCAGTCTTGGTACGGTCTTGGGACAGTACAGTCTTGGGACGGTACGGTCTTGGGACAGTGCAGTCTTGGGACAGTGCAGTCTTTGGACGGTGCGGTCTTGGGACACTGGTCTTGGGACAGTGGTCTTGGGACAGTGGTCTTGGGACAGTGGTCTTGGGACAGTGCAGTCTTGGGACGGTGCGGTCTTGGGACACTGGTCTTGGGACAGTGGTCTTGGGACAGTGGTCTTGGGACACTGGTCTTGGGACAGTGGTCTTGGGACAGTAGTCATGGGACAGTAGTCTTGGGACAGTGGTCTTGGGACAGTGGTCTTGGGACAGTAGTCTTGTGACAGTAGTCTTGGGACAGTAGTCTTGGGACAGTAGTCTTGGGACAGTAGTCTTGGGACAGTAGTCTTGGGACAGTAGTCTTGGGACAGTAGTCTTGGGACAGTAGTCTTGGGACAGTAGTCTTGGGACAGTAGTCTTGGGACAGTAGTCTTGGGACAGAAGTCTTGGGACAGTAGTCTTGTGACACTAACAAGAAGTACTGGGACAGCACCGAGTAGTCTTGGGACAGTAGAGAGAAAGCTTGGGACAGTACGTAGAGGTGTTGGGACAGCACGAAGAAGTGGTGTGACGGTACTAAAGGGTCTTAAGACAGGTCAAAATAACTAAATCAAAAGCAAGAGGACTAGTCGGAACGTTAAATCGCGATAGATCGGATCCTGTTGGGATCACGAATTAGTAAAATTTGAATAAATCTTATAAGGAACAGGAAAGTAGTTTTTCTTTTTATTATCAAAATTTTTTTTTATTCTTAGAATAGGATTTTGTAAATAGCAATACTGTAAATAGATTCAATTGTAAATAAAAGTCATGAGACGGAACAGGGTACCGGTAGCTGAAAAAAGAGCTACAGAATCAAAGACAAAATATAACTCGTCGCTACGAAAAATGACATCGGTTGGCCCAAGAATAACAAAGGAGAACTTTTTAGTTAGCATGGTCAACACAAGGAGTACTAGAGGTAACAAGACAAAAGAGGGCGCGGAAGGGAAACAAGCGGAACCCGCCAACGAGATTGACCTAGAAACACCAGACCAGAGAGAGGATGAGGTGGAGAAGAAGACGACTGAGTCGACACCGATGCCGAATGCAGAGGAACCAAATCAAAAGTCGATGGAGTTCTCGCCGATAGACACTGTGGAGGACACAACAGGCAACACGCCAGAAACAGTAAAGGACGAGTCTCAAGTAAAAAGAACGTCATTTACTGAAAGGTTGGTAATGATGTTCGGGATGAAATCAAGAGACATAGTGACGGAGGAACCGAAAACCGAGAAAGGTAAAACATTTGGAACAGTTCCCACGAAAACGACAGTGACCAAACAAGACGAAGACCAAGTTAAACAGGGAGCAGCAGCCAACAGCAGGGCAACAGCTGACCATGAAACAACAACTTCTCTTGAGCTGGGCGATCTGATGGCGAAGCTAGATCAGATCGACAAGAGACTAAAGCACAGCGAGGAGGATAGAGAGGTGATAAAGAAAGAATTAAGATACAACAAAGACGAGTACCTGGACAACTATTTCAATCTGGCGAAAGCGACAGAAGAAAAGCTTCATCAGATGTCAGACAAAGTAGATGCCACTGGCAAGAACATCAAAAAAAGACATGCAGGAGATGAAGCAACGGTATGACGCAGTGAACAGCCAGTTGGGGAGTCTGGAAACAAGAATGGACACAATGAGTAGGGACCAGGCTGAGAGTTCATGTGCAATACAGGCAAAACTAGACGCCATCTTGAGAAACTCTACGTCACAGGACAGGCCGGCAGCGGATCGAACGCAAGGCAACAGAGTTGACTTCGTGGAACCACATCGGAACAAACGGCAATCAACACCGTTACCATTACCCCGGGATGCGGCGGGCACAGCACCGGGGGGGGGGGCAAAGCAATTATGAAAAGTGGAACGGCAAATACGACGAGTGGTCCAGGGGATTCCACGACCCACAATAACGTGGGACCGGATGCTATGACGTGGGCAAGCACCTGGGAGATGATGAACAGGACACTAGAAGCCTTCGCCATGAGGAACACCGACTCGATTGACAGAGGAGGTAGCAAATCCAGGAAAACTTTCAAAAAACCGAAAGAATTCAAGGATGATTCAGACGGATGCATTGATACTTGGGTAGAAGTCATGAGATTACACTTGGAACAAGACAACTTGAACGATGAGAGACAAGCATGCACAGCGATAATCAGCAACTTAGAAGGCACGGCGTTGAAATGCGTGGTTGCGAAGAAGGAAGAGGAACGCGACACTGTGGATAAAATCTTCGAGATATTGTTGAATCGATTCGGGTCAGGCATGAAGGGTCATCAAGCGATGATGCGATTCGAAAAGAGAAGGCAAAGGGACGATGAATCGATTGATCGGTTCCTAGATGATCTCGAGAGCTTGAGACGAAGAAGTGATCCGGAAGAGTCAACGAACAGAAGAAACTTTAGCATCGCCTCAAAGTTCATTAATGGGGTAAAAAAGTGATGACTTGAGAACAATGTTAGCAACGTATTACACATTGTCGAACGACAATGCACCGACTCCAGTAGAGATGAGACAGAAGTCAAGAGAGTACATGATAATGAAGCCCAAGAAATACACATTTTCGGACAACAGGAACATGCAAGGGGGGAGCCAACCACAAAGGTCGTCATGGTACAAGCCTAGAGATGACATGGACAAACGTAGATTATGCGCGAACTGCGAGTCAGCTGATCATCACGTGGCGGATTGCACAACATACAAGCAGGGCATGAAGAGTCTGGGATATGCACCAGATGAGGAAGATATGAGCCAGATGGAGGAACACGAGTACTATAGTGGCTTAATCATCAAAATAGGTGCAAGATGCTTCTTCTGCAATCAAGAGGGGCACTTCAGGATGGACTGTCCTTTGTTTTGGGAGGCAATCAAGAACCAGAGTCACCCCAAGCATAAATTGGCATTAGCGGCGGTGCAGAATCAGAGAAATAGACAAACTGAGTTTGAAACAAAAAACTTGGAAGCACCGAGTACGGAACTGCCAACGAAGACAGTGAAGGATGTAACGCAAGTTAATAGTGCGATAGAGGCCACGGCCAGGAATGCCCTAGAGATAAATTATGAAAAAGCGGCGTCAGAGGCGATTAACAAGCTGAAACAGGACCTAGCGACGAAGGAAATAGAGCAAAGGTTGAAGCAAGAGATCGACAGACAGAGATTGAATGAGACGTTAAGTTGCTCGGTGCCAGTGCCAGAAGCTGTGGCAGGGTCGACAAAGAGTGGAAATTGCAACACTCTGAAAAGGGTGACGGGAAAGCCATTCGGCATAACGAAAATCGGAGCCAGGATAATGTCAATAATCACTGTAGGTGGCCATGAGGTGACAAGAACTAAAGCGAACCCAGCGACCAGACAATTATGCACATCGACGTATACGCAGATTACTTGAGTGCGATAAGCCCACAGACGACTTCTAGAGCCTTGAGGGCGCTACTCACTAGAGGTGGCAGCAAGTCGGTCCGTGTGGACAACAGATATACAGAAGCTTATGGTCCGCATGAGGTGATGTTGAATATAGATGGGATAAACATCTACACGAAAACAATGATAACATGTGATGAAGATCTAGTGGGGCAAATCTACGTGGGCAAAGAAGAACTAAAGGTGAGGTCGATTGGACACTGTGCCATGCTGGAGGAAGATGCAATGCACATCGGGACAGAGGCAGACGTATCAGCATATGTGCTTGACATAAGTGGCAAGAAGACTCAGTTGCGTCGGTTACTCGATACTGGAGCGGTCTTGAGTGTAATACCAATCGAAACTTGGGAACGAATGGGCTTCAACAAAGATGACTTGATAGACTCAAGAATATGGTTGTCAGCTGCTAACAAAGGGGCGCTGAGGGTGCTAGGCAGAACACCAATATTAGCCCTAAATCTGGGGGAACGCAATCTGTGGATGAGCTTTTTTGTGGTAGAAAACCTAGGTGAGTCTGACCAGTTCATTTTAGGCAGAGACTTCTTCAGGAACTTCGACGTAACAATTGATTTAAACAATGCGATGTTCAGGATACGGAAACCGGATAGGAGGTACGCAATTAAACCGGTAAATTTAAAAAAAAGCGAATGAAAATAAAGCACCGGTATTCTTGAGTAGGAGGGTGAGGCTGAAGGCGAACGAAGCGGCAATCGTAAGCTTGCGAATGAAAAATTACAATGAACTAAGTTACAACAAGCAAGTATGCATAGTCCCAAATCCTAATAGTCGAAGTGCTGCCGTTTTAGGAAGATCCTTCTCGATAACCAAGACCGGTCTCTGCGTCAGTGTCTTGTTGAATACTCTTGATATACCCATCACGATACAGAGGGGGAGGAAGCTGGGATATGCTTTACCCGTTGAAACTCGATATGAAATGACTGAAATTTCAAAACAAAATGAAGTTGTTGATTGTCCCAATCATAGGGACAAAATTTGTATCTTGAGACGATTGAAGAAAATAAAAGGTTCATCAGGTCTTGTGAAATCACTTAAGTCAGAGACAGACGATGGGCTATCGAGCTGTTCGAATTTTCCGGAACGGCCCACACTAGATGAAATGCAGAATGATAAACCGGTCCTACCGGAGATCGATCATTTAAGGGGCAAGATGACGGACGAACAGCTCGAAGCCATCATGGACGTACTAGAGCGGAACGAGGAAGTTTTTTCGAGACATAAAGCAGACATCGGGTGTTGTAATTTTGTTGAGCATGAAATAGAACTTGAAGAGAATGCGGTACCACACAGGGAGGGGGCGAGGCGCATGACCCTACACAAATCAGAGGCATGTAGGAAAGAAATAGAGACCTTAATAGAGCATGACATGATAGAACCATCCAAGTCACCGTGGGCGTGTGGAGTAGTGATGGCCAAAAAGAAAGGCGACCAATTGAGGTTTTGCTGTGACTTTCGGTATCTGAACTCCGTCACGGTGAAGGATGCCTATCCCATACCTAGGAGTGACGAGAGCCTCTCGAAGTTAGGTGACGCAAAATTTTTTACGACTATTGATTTAGGTTCGGCTTTCTGGCAGGTCCCGCTGAGGAAGCAAGACAGGGACACAACAGGGTTCGCTTGCGAGTTGGGGCTGTTTCAATGGAAACGGATGCCGTTTGGTCTTTGCAATGCCACAGCTACATTTCAACGGTTGATGGCACATGCGCTGATAGGTGTGACAAAGAAGTACGGCAATCTGGTAATGTGCTATGTGGATGACGTGGTAATAGCGACGCCCACACTAGAAGACCACATCGAGCGACTGGACGAGGTGTTTGCATGTATGAAGAGGTCGGGGCTAAAGTGTAAGCCATCAAAGTGCGAGATACTCAAGGATTCGATAAAATACTTGGGCAGGATGGTGGACAGGCACGGCATCAGACCGGATCCAGATGCAGTAGAAGCAGTTCTAACTTGGAAATCGCCAAAAACGGAACACCAGTTGATGAGCTTCCTGGGTTTTGCGAACTACTACAGGGAAATCATCAAGGGCTATGCGGACAAGATATACCCGATGCAACAATTAATGAGACACAAAGGCAAGAAGTTCACGTGGAACAACGCGGCGGAAGAATCATTCCAGAGAATAAAGAAAGAGTTGTGCGAGGCACCGGTGTTAGGGATGCCAGCGGAAAAAGGGATGTACGTGTTGGATACGGATGCGTCGGTAGTCGCGATCTCTGGAATTCTCAATCAAGAACAAGAATGGAACGGGAAGACAGTCTTAAGACCAATAGCATACGGGAGCAAAGTCTTGAGTGATACGGAAATGAAATACGGGGCACCGAAAGCAGAGATGTTCGCGGTGGTTACTTTCGTCGAGAAATACAGAGCATACTTAGGTAGCGAGCCGTTCAAGCTACGAGTCCACAACAGGGCACTCAGCTGGTTGAAAACGTACTCAATGGATCAGAGCTACATAGGGAGATGAATATTTCGCCTGAATGGGTACAACATGATAATTGAGCATAGAACAAGGGACAAACATCAGAATGCCGATAGCTTGAGTAAGAAGACGGAGTTCTACGAAAGACAGGAACAAAGGGAGGCGGATAGGCCCGAAATCAAAGATGGACATTCTCCTTCATGGACAAAGAAACGTATGACAGTCTTCCACTCACGAGATGGCTAGACAAGTCAAGCAAACCGATAGAAGATCACCCCGAATTACCAGAGGAGCCTCCAAAGAAAACAATCTTGAAGAAGACCCGAGGAATGCCGATAGAGATTATGCTCAAGTCAAAAATTGTGAGAGAGACGCTCAAGGCAAAAAGCTATGATCTCAACCAGGTGGAAACGGGAGATACTCAGATAGATGAAGACTTGTGGAGATAACTTGAGAAACTGGCAGACGATAAACCTGTGAACGAAAGAAAGGGTAGGGAGGAACCGGAAGTTACGATACTGCGAAGGAATGAAACAGTTGGCAACGCAGACTCTTTAAGAGGAAGCAATACTCATGGCAATGAAGTCGTGCGGTCACTGGTTGACAAAATCCCCGATAACATACTTGAGCGGACTCAGGTTAGGAAAAAGAAAGTGGCGTTTAAGGAAGAATCTGAACACCTGGGACTAGGTCAAGAGTCCGGGGAGTCGTCCACGTCCACTGAGGAAGAAGAAACCAGAGAAGAGAAATTGTCCGGGGAGTGTTAAGTATGGGAGGAAGATTCGGAAAAGAGCAGCGATGATCAGGATAGTCTATGCATGATACTGGCAGAGGAGAAGATGAGACACCGCGAAAGGGAGCTACAAACAGATCCATCCTCAGGAACGTACAACTCGGGTGAACAAGAAGAACACGGAGGTGATGAACTTGAGAAAATTGCAGTATCGAGGAAACCATTCAGGGAGCTATCGTGCAACTCAAATTTCAGAACAAATCTGGTGCCAGAAGATGATACGAAGATTGTGAAGAGGATAATATGCGTATAGCTGAAGGATGACATCCACAACCCTGGGGAAATGAATGGACAGATCATGGCACTAAAGGAACATGTCAAAGCGAGAACAGGCTGTCGGACCTGATAAGGGCCCAAAAGAATGACAAGATGACAAGTAACCTATTCAAATGGATCCGGACGGGGTCCAAGGAGAAAGGGGACCTGGAGGAAGACAGCAACAAGATCTTGAGCCAGTTGTTTAAAGAAAGAAAAGATTTACTCTATCACACAGCTGATGGGGTGTTAGCGTGCATAAGAAAAGATGAGGAGAAGATATTACACAAGCACAACCTCATCATATTACCACAATTGTATCAGACGGAAGTGTTATTCAGATTGCACGATCAGATGGGGCATCAGGGGATAGACAAAGTGCAACAGAGAATACTTCTACACGTGAAAGACCCAAGGAAGATGAAGTTCCCGCTCATGTCCGTTGAAAGCTCGGAATTTAATGAGGTGGTGCAGATAGACCATCAAAAAATCTGCATGACAGAGTCGGGATATAACCAGATACTGGTTATAATGGATCACTTCACAAAGTTGGCAGAAGTGGTTCTGTGTCAGACAGCCTCAGCAGAGGAGACTTGTGACCACCTGGTAACGCATTGGATATCACGATATGGTTGTCCAATGACTTTTCAGTCAGACAACGGCAAAGCCTTTGTGGGGGACTTGACAAAGGAATTGATGAAGAGGTCACATATTGCTCAAGCACACTCGACAACCTACCATCCTCAGACCAAAGGGCTAGTAGAGAGACAGAATAGAACGTTGGTGAACATGCTGAGGGTATACTGCTCAAGATACATGACGGACTGGGATAAATATCTGCCGCAAGTCGTAGGGGCGTACAACAGTACGCAACACTCAATAACAGATATCAGTCCTTTCATGATGTTGACGGGCAAGGAGAGAGCAATGCCCCTGACATTCTTTTACCTGGAATACGAAGGGAAGAGGACGTCGCCACAAGCTTACGCGAAAGAAGCGATCAGGAGACAGCAGGAACTAAACGAGCTCTGAAGGAGGAACACTGCGCAAGCACAAATGAGACAGCGCAAGAAATATGATGAAAAGATACTACAGGCAAAGCCATATGAAGTGGGCCAGTACGTGTGGGTCTTCCAGAATGTGATAACGTCCAGAAAGGGACAAAAAAACTACTTAAGAAATGGAGGGGACCATTCATTATAACGGAAGTACACCAACAAGGACGGTTCTACCGCTTGAGTACGGGGCGAGCAGCACATTATGAAAGTCTGAAGCCTCACCTCCCATCCCCAGAGGACTGGTGTATCCCACAGGACATGGAGGGACTGCAGTACCTACTGGTGGATCCAGCGTGTGAAGTGAACGAAAAAGGCACCAGAGAGAAAAATGATGGCAACGAGAACTTGAGTTTGGATGACAATGAAAAGATTGAAGCGGACTCTGAAGCGGAATCCTTTGTGGAAGAAGACTGGAACAATCCGGAGCAAGGAGAGGTGCCAAAGTGGACAGAACCAGACTTACCAATACCAGCAGGGACTAGGAGTGGCAATCGCAAACGGACAGGCATGAGGTACAACAGGTACGGAGATGATTTCTTGATTGATAAGATACAGCCCGATGAACTAAGCGAAGAGCTACTAAGTGTGGGCGAACTAGCAGCCGACGGTGAATGGCAAATTATCAATGATAATGAACACTACCCGCAAGAAGACTACTCGACACCAGAACGAGAGACAGATTTGGAACAGAGCGAGATAGAGAGGAGGGAGAATACGAACTTGAGGATATTAGAATGGATGCGCGATGCCAAGAACGGAAGCGGCGAAGGACAAAGCATCCAACAAGTCGACGTGTCAGCGGTAAAGCAGATGAAAACGGAGGATCCCCTCTTCGGCTGGACAGCAACAGACAGGCCGCTCGAGATTCCACCAGATAATTTGGACCCAGCACCATCGACGGGGACGTCGATAAATATTTTTGTCCGGGGAGTGGGGGTAGGACTTACCCACACCGAAAATTTGATGATAAAGAAACTCAGGGAAGTAAGAGAAACGAGCGAACTGGAACTGGATGGGGAGGAGGCTGAGCCTACCATAGGACGGAATTTCAAAACGAAGTTCGAAATACCCAACGAATACTCGGAGAACATCCTGATAACGGATAGCGACTTCATTCTGTCGGACAGGACTAGCGCAATCTGTATTACGGCGGACATGAGTTTCAAATCAAGACTGGAGGCCGACTTCAAGAGAGAATACAAGAACGTGGAGTTTCTATTCAGACAGAGACCGGGGCTGGGAGGAATGGCTGCGCTTCCACCATCAGTAGCACAAGTCCCAGGCAAATACCTGTGCTTCTTAGTGACGAGGGTCAGTGAGAGGAACACGATCGATCCTGAACACGTGATGTTGGCACTGACGAGACTGCGAGACTTCTTGATCGAAAGAAGAATAACGGAAGTCTCAATGCCGGCCTATGACCCGAAAAGGGGCAAGTTGAGCCCAAGGGAACTATATGCTTTTCTACACGTGGTCTTCGCAGAAACGGATATAATGGTACATTTGCACAAGAAATACTACTTGAGTATCGCCTGAGTCGGGTACATGGGGGTCTCGAGTTGGGCATGAAGGGATCTCAAGTTAGATATTGGGGCACGGAACAGGTAAAAGGATCTTAGATGTGATTGGCATGACAATTAAATTTTAAATGACTGACGGTGCTAAAACATAAAATGAATCTGCATGCTCTTAGAAAACTTCCAATTGAATTATTTTAGTAGAACGAAAAGATAAGGTTTTAACTAGAATTATGGGGGGTGTTTTAGGTTAGGAACATAGCATCTTAGTCTAAAAATCAAGTCTTATTTTCAGACTGATTTGGTAAAGTCAAGTTGACTACTCAACTATACTCAACTGAAAGAGACAAAAAGGTCATGAACAAACCCACAGTCAGCAACATTTGCAAAGGTTATTTCTCAAGTACTCAAGTTGGTACGGTAATTCTCAAGTTAGTACGGTAATTCTCAAGTTGGTACGGTAATTCTCAACTTGGTACGTGCGCAAGATCATCTAGAGATTATAAAAATGAATCGATCGATTTTGGAAGTCCATGCCCGCGGCTCTGAAGAGGCCCACGCTTGATGAATCATACAGACGCTTGAGGGACCTCGATTATACCCAAGTGGATGAGAGAATGGCAGTGATGCTGAACGCCATCCTTCAACTGGAAGAGCAGGCTGAATGCAGAGAGTCTGCAACAGAAGCGGTTTTAATGGTCGGCTACACCACTGATGGCATATCCAACCAAGAGCAGACCAGATGGCTGTCCTGGAATGTGGATGGAGGGGTGAGAGGATTCGACTTGGCAAGGAATCCTGGCTTGAACAATAACACCGAGTATGGCGCAGGGGAGTTCCCACTACCAACCAGACCATCGGAAAGGTCAGCGGGCCAACACACGAGTAAGCCACCCTCTATGACGCGAGCGCAGCAAACGGAAGAGGCGTATCCTAACCTCAGTAGTCTGAAGAGAGAACTTGAGAGGACACAAAGGGAGAGGAATCAAGCTCGAGAGGAATCAAGCGAATCTGGAGAGAGATCAGGCGATCATTGAAAGGGACCAAGCGCGGCGGGAACTCGATATTCTGAAGGCCGAGCACCAGCAAGAACAAAGGGTGCGAGAGAATGCGGCGAATTGCGAACAGCTAAAGTCGGACTTGAGAAAATCCAGCGGCGACAACGAGAGCTCGACATGCAAAAGGGGCCAGGCCCAAGGAGCGAACGGCCGCCAGAGTCACGTATGGAAGTGGATGTGGCTCCCAGATCGAAGGGACAGTTTAACCTAGACCGCGCGGCTCAAGAGCCCATGAACGAGGGGATGGAGGTATGAATACCGACTGAGTCAACGTCCTCCCTGCGTGGTTTAGAGACACAACCGATACGCCCATTGATGGACGTAGCACTGCCGGGGTATATTCCGAGTTCAACCCCGAGCGGCAGTAAGGTGAGCGGGAGCTCGTCGCGTCTGAAAGAATTGAATGAGAGGCTACAGCTGAGAAATCCTGAGAGTCCAGCCAGAGTGGAGTTACCCCCGACTTGGAGGGAGCAACCGGTCAGGAGTGTGGTAATCGCAAGTTACAAGAAGAACACGGAGGGCAGATACCACAGGCACAACCGCATGGATTGGAACACAGCGCAAAGAGCCAGGAGGGATTGCTTCCATGACGCGGCTTGGGTGGAATACTATACGCAGCCGCGTGTGCCGGAGGGTACGGTCCACCTAGTCATAGGGGACAGCCTGCTGCGGGTGCTGACTCGGATTCAGTCGCATTGGCAGACTGGGATCTTGAGTTTCTCTGGAGCTGCAATGCCACAGATTTTGGCATCACTCGAGATGCTAGGGATGGCAAGAGTATACACGGTAACTCTAATGATCGGGACTAATGACGTGTCCAGGGGGAGTAAAGGAAAGTCATGAGGCTACATGACAAAATGAGCTGTATCCTTGAAGAGTTAAGGATTCAAATGGATCCTGCCATACTCACAGTTTGTACCATCCCCTACAATATGAAGGCTGACCAACACGCGATGGAGATGAATACGAAAGTACGGAGCCTGAACGAAGTAATCAGGCAAATACATCAGAGGAGTGTCCTTCCCATTGGATTGCTGGATGTAGCCGAGCAAATGGAGCGAGCCGCCTTCCCCGACGATGCATCCTCAGATGGAATCCATTTTGACAGGCCTAGGGGGGTGGAATGGTTGAACGCCGTTTTCCAAAGGCACATAAGTGCATTGGAGGCAGACTTGCTTGAGACGGCCCAATTCACATTCGGACCACCTCCAAATCACCCTTTCCTTGCCTCAAGAACCCTATCCAGTCGCCTGGGGGCGAGGGTCGATTCTAGAGACAGCTCGAGAAATAGCCGGACTAGATTGCCGGGTTCCGCACCGATGGAGGCCGAGGAAGCAACGTCACCAACACCCCAGAGTTCGGTGGTGTCCTCGGTGGTAGTGGTAGAGAGCAAGAGGGTGGAGAGACCGGCGGAGACAAGCCGGTCGAGATATCTGGAGAAGGTAAAGGAGCTCGACCTGGAGGATCTGAAGTGCACACAAGAGTTGGCGGAAGCTCTGGGCCTCGAGCGCGTGTCACACGAGGACTTAAGTAGACACCAATGCTTGGACTGGTTAGAAGCCCACGAGGCGCATTTCTCGAGGGCAAGAATGATGGAGACGGCTGATCTGACTGGGATTCCATAAGATCGATCATGGGACCGATCAACTACAGACCTCTCAAGTTGCTAAGGAGTCCGGGACTCATAGTGGAGCCCCCTAAGCACCGAACTAGTATAGCCAGAATTAGGCTGGCAACTCCCGCGCAGTTGAGGGTGGTGGACAAACTACTGGACCCAAGAGAAATGGAACTGCCAGATGCCGCTTATGAGGGTACGAGATTGGCGGACGACCCGAGATATGGGAAACCCTGCGGGAATGCCCAATTGGCCAAGACTTTAGCAGTTTATGACAGAGCAGATCCAGCTGCCGCAAGGGTGATCATCGTGGCGGGATCGGACTTCGAGGGAACGTCTCCCAAGTTGTTCTGGCTGGAGACCTTGATATACTCGCTGCCAGGGGCTGAGTTAAACCAGATAATAACCCTGGTGGTCGCGATAAAATTGGAGATGCCTTGCGAGCCAGAGCTACTACTGTTTGCAGGAATGAATGACCACCTGCATGCGACTCGGTTTCTTGAGCAACTCAAGGGCGATGAGCCTGCGCCAAAGAAAATCTGGGAAACTATCCAGACGTTGTTCGCGGCGATGAATGAGGTGCAGGAGAACGTCACTTCCCGATTTGGATCCAAGACAAGAGTGGTATTCACGTCCCCCGGGTACGCGAGCATGCCTCCCGCTCTGCAGTTTCTATTGCATTCCACTCGGCTATTAGGATCAAAACCGCATAGGCGGATCCTGATGGCAGCTCCCAATCGAGAGTTAGAACCGACGAACTTGAGGCTTCGCAAGTCAGAACTGGCGGCGGCGTGGGCGGATGTGTCCCACGCGTTGAGGGGCTTCTATGAATTAGCAGATATCTTCATTGTATTGGATGAAGTCCTCTTGCTAGAGATATCGAATTTCGCCAGACAACTCGGTCCGGCTATAGGGGATGACCACCCAATATTAAGTCACTTGACGGCCAGCTTGTGGTTCTGAAGTATGGATTTGACCATCACGAGCTCCACCAGCAAGTCAAGGGGACCAAGTAATGAGAGAAAAAATGTGGCTGCGACTGAGAAGCAACTGGAGTCGATGGTGTACCGACTAACGCAAGAAAGAGGCAGGTGGCCGTTCCTAGCACCAAGGCTAAAAAACGCCACAGAGAAGACAAAGGAGAACACCCCACCTCTTGTGAAGCAGATCTGGAGATTTCTTGAGGAGCAGTTGGAAGTGGCCGAGAGCAGGGAGATGACGGTGACCAGGTTCGTCACGGCTGCAAACGACGTCACCATCGGGGGATTCTGGAGGGAGCACGCGAAGGGCGAGTTGAGGACAAGAAAAGATCACGAGATTCTCAAGTTCTTGAGTCCTTGTTGGGAGAAGGAATTCATGGCTGGAGTGTTTAGTGTGAAGGAGACCTTTTCGGGACCTTTGTACAAGAAATACTGAGCATGCCCATAAGCTTTTTGTTGGCCCTGTACCTAGTTTACCCGAGGTACCTATTCAAAATGGGTCCATATGTTCAGTCGGGGTGTGGAAACACTACGGATTGATGGATATCTGGCACTGGTGCTCCTGACCCATGGTGAGCTGGTGTCATTTCATCGGCTGACGAAATATGGGGAGCCCTTGTCGATGGGGAAGACCCACTCTAGCATAGACACGTACTCGTATAAATGTGCTGCGGGACTGAAGACGCTGCTGGTGGAATATCTCCTGATGCAGAATCGACATATGACTGGCGAGGAGAAGAACCCGAAAACGAAAGATGAATGGAGACAGGTGAATGGTGGCATGCCTCTGTTGACAGACCTGTGCCTGGCGATGAGATCGGACCCAATGGGAATAATCCGAGGGCTGGAGGAGGTCGTAACTTGCATTTACGGACCAGCTGTAACATACGCTTTTCCAGATCCCCTAGTGACAGCTTACCGCAACTCTGTGGCACACTTGAGCCTGATAAGTGTGTTGGATGGGACGGCACTCAATTGGTGTCAGCAAGAGGTGCTGAGAGCGCAAATGAGTAACATGGTACTCTTTGGAAAAATGAAAGATCCCGAGTTGATGGTATACAACTTCCGGGGGCAACTGCAGTGCAGGATGGGGGGAAAACGTGAAGGCCCCATCGAGACCTATCCCAAGTTCTGGAACTTGAATCCATTGGCGGCGAGTGGACAAGAGATCTTGAGAATTCCCGCAGGGAAGAAAAGCTTCGAGTTGGTGAAAAGGGAGCTATAGGCGATACTGGAGAAGGAAATCTTGCCAGCAACCATTCCCGAGATTCCAACGGTCAGGAGAATGACCCTGGGAGTGAATAGTTCCCTGGTGGTCCCATCCCTGTTCGCGAGAGCAGGGGCGCAGAGGCAGCAAAGGGAATTCACCGATGGCTGGGACCCCCTATTCATGGGCTATACCGCAGCGGTCTATTTCCATACCTGCGATAAAAAAATAAACTCATGGACGACTCAAGCGAAGAAGATGAGAGGCTCAATGCCCCCAAAATTCGAGCTGCGAGAGATCTTGAGAACGCTTGATCGGGCGGGTTTGGAGAACATGTTACCGGTGTGGGACGATGGCAGGATGATTGTAGAAGAAGGGCACCTTGCGCTAAAAGACGAAATGAAGTTCGCCACAAGAAAGTACCGGGCGCCTTACGGATTGGAACAGGTGGAGATGAGACAGGAAGGGAAGGAGCTGGATGTGGCAGGCCCGTTGTATGTGGCTCTGACGGAATATAAGAAATCGGACCCAACGACACCATCACCCCTGTCAGTGGGCACCCCTGGAGACAAAAGAAGCGGCCCCGTAGAAGATCGGTTCAAGAGGATACTTGAGAGAAGGAGAGCCGAGTCAGAAGAAGACAGCATGGATGAGACTCTCAGTGAGGCAGGAGAGGAGATGGAAGTGGGAAACACACCGGAACCAAAACAAGCGGAGGAGGATTTCAGCGCCCAAGAACTGTTGAAAGATCTGAGCGGAGAGGACTGGGCAGACACTGACACACCTCCTCTGAACTCATCTCCCCGCAAGAATCTAGAGTTGCCACTGACGAGCGAGACTTCCAATATGGGAATGATACTCTTGAGTGCGGAGGAAAGCGAAAAGAATACCTTCGAGGGAAACAAGACCATGTTCCTAGGGACTCTAGATGAGAGAGCTTGGCGAGAATTCTTGAGACAGTTTAATCGAGAGGTGAATAGCGAGATCACATTAGACAATTTCAAAGAAGAACTGTGGAACACGGTGGTGAAGTTCGGGGAACCTGTCCTGATGGCAACAGGTCTGGATAAAAAAGCAAGAAGAGAGCTGCTGAGCAAGATGGTCGAATTGAGAAAAGCGCCACTGAAGACCAAAGAAAACGAATGTAAAGACAGCTCTACTCTGAAACAAAAAACTGTCAATAAAAGAGTTGAAGGTGTAAGAGGGGATAAGGTTGAGACGAGTAATATAAATAAAAGTACTAATATCCTTCAGGCTCGAGCAGGGGGAGGCAAGAGTTGGAAGGGTTGGATGGAGACAAAGAGGTCGAATCAGTGATGATAACGGCAACGCCCCCAAGTAAAGACGTGAAGTCTCGCAAGAGAAAGAGAGAGGTAAAAGGGTTGGGTAGTCCTTTGGCGGACGAGGTCACAGAGAAAAACCTGAGAGAGACGGCTCCCATGGTTCTGGCACGGTGGAAGACAGCAGCCTACAAGGGTAGCTTCGAACCAAGGAAATTGCTCGAGGTAGAAAAAGAGATGGAGGTTTCCACCAACTCGACAACGGAAGAAGACTTCAGGCCCCAGAGGAAAAATATGAAAAGAGGTTCGACGAGCAGGCAGACGTGGGAAGTGGATGTTGGCAAGGAGTGGGTCTCAAATGAACACCAGGCTACGGGGAAGCAAGTAACTAGTGATCCTCTTGAGAAGAATAAAACGAGGAACACCTCCCGGCCGTGGTGGGTGGCCCTGGAGCCATTGAAGGAACTGGAAGACTGCCTAAAGAAACTCGACAGTGGAGTGTCACGCAAGCGATGCAACTGGGCTACCCAGCAGAAGGCTGAGATTAACAAATTCGAAATGGGGAGCCAACTGAAGAGAACTTGGCAGAACTTGTTAAGGGATCATTTTGAAGAAGCGATGAGGACATCCTCATCGGCGTCGCCGTTGATGGCGAATCCCTTCGTTAGAACAGCGGGACAACTGATGTTCGCGTGGAGCCTGGTGGGAATAGAATTAGAAACGCTGACCTCGCATGACAAGTTGAAATTGGGTGGAAAAAATCCAGAAATATATCAGACATTGATGCAACACATGGCTAGGGATAATTCAGATTTGAGCCTGGCAAGGAGGAAAGACGCTACGTCTTTCTTGAGGTGGATAATGTCAGTGATGACCGACAGTACCATCCTAGCATATCAACAAAGAGCAATCGGAAGTAAGACAGTGGAAAGGAGAATCTCAGCAGTCATCTTGAATGTATACCAGAGTGCTGGGATAGAAAAGGAGGATGGTTCCAGGCAGTCTCTAGAGAGCCACAGAAAATTAGACGAGATACGGAGATTCTACAACAAGAAGTTTGAGGAGGGACAGGACGTACACCGTAACTTGGCCTCTTCAGGAGAGTACTTGAAACCCAATAAGAAGGGAGAATATCAGTACGTGTCTGGAGTAATGGGGATGGCGTACAACCCTTTCTTGGACTCGGAAGCCGGAGGCGCTCACAGGAACTACGAGGTAGCGGAGCTACTAAAGTTTTGGACAGAGAAGAAAGTGGAAATAGACACAGTAGAGAGAGAGAGACCGAGCTTGGGCTTGATTCTCGAGAAAACACCAGAGGTGATAAGCGTGCCGCGCTCAAGTAAAAGAGTCGAGCTGAAGATGGGTAACGGGAACGGCATGTTAGTCACGAATCTGGGAGTGGTAGGGAAATTGCTAAGGCCCTCCTGGTGTCCACATCCCCACGCGAGCCTGATCGAGGAAGTCACGGAACGAGTGAGGTTAGCACCGGCGGAGGACGAAGATCTGGCAACATTGAGTATAGTGCACAAGCTGATCTTGCCTCAGGTGAAGGAGTCAGGCGAAGCGACGAGTAAACTAGGGTCGGCAAAGAAGATGGAGCCGTGTAGATGTCTTGACTCGACGTGTGGGAGTGGCGAGCACACCTGTAATGGACGGTCATGCGTTAGGATACAATCCTTCCAAAAAGAAGATCTAGTCACTTGGTTTGAAGATATCACAGAAAGGGAGAATAGTGAAGTACAGATAGTGGCTGAGTTTTACGCGAGTACCACTGTGAATATAGCAACAGCTCTGGGATTCTTCTCAAGGATGTGCAGTCTGCAGTCACTGGAGAGGCTAGAGTCTAAACACCATTTGGTGACCGCGTTGAGCGTGGAGTCATGGCCCGGGGTGTTGCAGGTAACCCAGAAACACATCAAAAGCTGGAAGGTCGGACTTGAGGCGGAAATGGGATTTCCTATGAGCGAAGCCTATGGTCTGCCTCTAAATGAAATGCGAATACCCTAGTGGGGTCAGTGATGGCCAACCTATGCGGCAACCACTACCCATTGCACATGGCGATGGTGGAGGTATCCAGCCAAAGGGTATTATTAGACAAGGCCTTCTCAGTGCCCAAGTGTGTAAGATTGGCTCGGATGTCGCATCACTCACACCGGTTGTTGAGAAAAATCCGAGGAACAGTGCCGAGAGAGCAGAGGGATGACTTGAGTGAAATCTGGGGGGAAGAACTTTTGGGTTTGGAAAATGAAAACACAAGCGACCACGAGAGACAAAACGTGATCGGGAAACCGATGGGTGGTGCTCCAAGCATGGAGGGGAACGATACGATACACGAGAAGATGATGGAACTTGAACCTCTCCTAGAAGCTTCGGGAGAGCCAAGCCTTAGGAGTATTGACCTCACACATGGGGAATGTCCATGCCACTGTCTGGCACAAACGGTGTGGTATCCAGATCACGCAAACCACTGCTTGGTATGGGATGTGGAAGAAATTCGGTCGATAGGATTGCCCGATCATCAGCAGAAGGTGACCATCTTGGTGGTGAGCACGATGTTGGCATTACGATGGATCGAAGAAAATGTAGCGAAGTACAGGGAGTCGAAGGCACCTACGGCAGAATCGATACACGCTATAGACTAAATTAGGAGACTCGAGTTGTTTGCGACTGCATGCAAAGTATTTGCCATACCTATGGAGTTCAGGCACGTATGGAGCCGCATAATGTTCTTTCCTTGGTTTCGAGCGACGTTGACATCTTGGTTGTACATGGTAACGAAGGATCACATGAAGAAATATCAAAAAGAATATCGACAGTTCCTGGCCGAGATAGGACCGGAAGCTTTCAAGAAACCTCTGCTGACCCATCGAAATGCGATCACGACGGGTTGGAAAAGAGTCGGTAGGGTGTCAAGAAACAATACTAAGGCGAGAGAGTCGATAATGGAGGAAGACTTGGCGAAGTATGTGAGCCTGAGTCTGCACAATTCCTTCTGTTTGAACCGAGAGTTGAGGGTGAGGATTTTGTCCAACCAAGCAAAGAGATTGCAGGAGCAAAGGGAATGGATGCGGTCCTATGAACAAGTGAAAGCCTGGGAAGAGATCGTGATTAGCTCCGATGATGAAGAGGCACTGTTGAAACAGATTGCGGTGTCAAATACGTCTGGGTCTGGTACCTCGAAGGCGAAGAACACGAGATGAGCAGGTGGCTCAATAGGAAATTCTAGAGTCTTGAGTCTTGAGAGGGAAGGAAAGGGGCTCGAGGGTGAACTTGGATGAAATCTGGGTTCACAAAAAAGAAATTTTAACAAATGAGATATTGTTATTAATATGTTATATCTATTATATAAATCAAAATGCTGCATGACAATTTACTGATTGAATAGGACAAAAGAAATCTTAAATGACTAGCCTATAAAGCGAAAATTCAATGGTGCAGGTGTGTGCAGGTTTTGATTGCTGTTCAGCGATAGTGTGAAAATTTTACATGGTTGTGAATTTTGGTGTGTATGTAACATTCGTCTACTGCAGTCACACATGAGGCTTAAGAAAAATAGGACCTATAACTATTGGCTCAAGAGTCAGGGACACTATCTCTTCTGTTTTTCCACCTCAAATCAGTCGGAGCCAATTCGGTTCGCTTGTGACACGAGACCACGACCCGTTACAGCTTAAAGGCTACTACTGAAATATCCCCCCCACTCTAGAATTAATAACGTCCCCATACTCAGGTCTCTAGATACCCAAAATACATGAACGCCGTTAAAAACCGGGTTGGAACAATCCGTTAAGTTACTTTTTATTAGACAGTGGAACTTTGATCCATTTCAGATGGATCAACCTAAAACTCGCCCTACCTCAACATAACAATTGTAAAACACACTCTAGAAATTTGAATTAGTACTCACATTGTAGCACGCTCAAGAATCAGGAAGTAAATAAGTCGGTGTGCAACTCAAGAATCAATAAAGTAACTAAAATGAGTTTAATGTTTGTCAGTTTCAATAACAAGAACAAGTTTGTACTCTAGAATGTCAATTTTCGTGAACCATTGGGACACTCTAGCTGTCCACCTTTCCACCGAAGGTTCACTCTAGTCCAGTTTAGAATAATACTCCAATCACAACAATCCAGTTCGTGGGGATGCGCTCGTCTCTGTTTTAGATGGGACAGCTCTACTCTAGATTATTATCGCTACTGAAGTTGCGAATAGCAATTTCCCACTGATTTTTCTAGCAACTTTCCCGCGATTGTCACTCGATTGTTCTGACTTCTCTTTTCTGATTTTCAGTTATCGCGAGAAAATCGTGCATGACGGGTTCCATTCGAAATTTTGAAAAATTAAATTTCACTCCAAAATTAAGTGTTTTTTGCTTCTCTCAAGGTCAAACTTCCAAATATGACCGACTGGCACAGTATATAAACTTAAGTCTGCTGCAAACTTCTGTAAATGACCACTGGCACTGTACCTTGAGCAACACTCGGTTTTCTGGGGATTCACTGACAGACAACTGCACGCGATGAGGACATCGATCTTGAGTCCGGGGAGTATGTGCCAGTCGGTCATATCTGGAAGTTTGACCTTGAGGAATACGAAATACGTAGTTTTGGGATGAAGTTTAATTTTTCAAAAATTCGAATTGAGCCTGTCATGCTCAACTTTCTCGCGACAACTGAAAACATGAGAAATGAGATCAGAACGACCGAATTGAAAAAGCGGGAAAATGACAGAAAAACAGCGGGAAATTGCTATTCGCAATTTCCGAGATTCTAGTAGAAAAACACGAGAGTAGAGCTGTCCTATCTTGATATAGGAGACAGAGTGATTACGAAAGAACATCGAAATTCTGCTGAACCAGAGTGAACCTTCGGTGGAAACGTAGACAACTGAAGTCTCCCAATGGTTCAGACCCAAAACTGTATTCTCAAGTTAAAACTCATTTCCTTTGATTGGAACTGATTGATAGCAAGCTTCTCGAGTTAGATTCAATCTTATTTATGCTAGAGTTATTAATTAGCTTAAATACTCTGATTCTCAAGTGTGCTGCGATGTGAGTACCTAATTTAATTTTTCCGAGTGTATTTTGTGATAAGTATGTTGAGATAAGGCGAGTTTTAGGTTGATCCATCTGAAATGGATCAAAGTTCCACTGTCCAATCAAAAGTAACTTAACGGATTGTTCCGACCCTGTTTTTAACGGCGTTTGTGTATTTTGGGTATTTTGAGACCTAAAAATGGGGACGTTCTTATTTTATAGAGTAGGGGGTATTTTGGTAGTGGCCTTTAAGCTGTAACGGGTTCTAGTCTCATGTCGCAAGTGAACCGAATTGGCTCCGACCGTTTTGAGGTAGAAAAACACAAGAGATAGTGTCCCTGACTCTTGAGCCAATGGTTAAAGGGCCTATTTTTCTTAAGCCTCATATGTGACCGAAGTAGGCGACTGTTACATATGTTGAGGTAAAGAGAGTTTTTATTTGATCCATCTGAAAAGGATCAAAGTTCCACTGTCTAATAAAAAGTAATTATACGGACTGTTCCGACCCTGTTTTTAACGGCGTTCGCGTATTTTGGGTATTCTGAGACCTAAGTATGGGGATGTTATTATTTTCTAGCGTGGGGGGTATTTTGGTAGTGGCCTTTAAGCTGTAACGAGGGTTTTAGTCTCATGTCGCAAGTGAACCGAAATGGCTCCGACCGTTCGAGGTAGAAAAACACAAGAGATAGTGTCCCTGACTCTTGAGCCAATGGTTATAGGGCCTATTTTTCTTTAACCTCATATGTGACTTAAGTAGGCGACTGTTACACAATTCTCGATATAATGACTGCTGAATCTTGCTTGAAAGTGTAGTTTTTTGTTCTCATTAATTGTTATATTCACGTACTTGATCTTTGTGTATGCCTGTAGTTGTTTATGTTTGATTTTCCATAGATGGCAAATTATTTTCCAATCGAGAAACAAGTTTATAATTGTGTTCTGATTCATCATAACAAAGTCTTCACTTGACACCCTACGAGCTTTTCTTGAGATAGTTAAAATTTAGCTAGAAAACGTCTCGAATCCAAAGTCCCCTCACACTGTACGAGTGGTCGGAACAGTTGTAATGCCTTCCTTAGTTTTTCTTTGATGTGCTCAAAAAATTGAACATCTTGATTTCAGAATTCTGAATTGTCATGACTTCAACTAGTAATCAATCAGTTTTGAGCGCGACGACCTCTAGATTGAAGAAGGAACTCATGGAATTAGTTATGAACCCTCCTTCTTCGTCGACTGCAGATCCTTGTGCTCAACCTGAATTGTCTGCATTTCCTGCTAGCGAGGCTGATATTTTATACTGGAAAGCTGTCATTGTTGGACCAAAGGTTTGATTTTTTTTCATCACTGTTAATTAATTTAATTGTTTTGAAGCAGAAGAAAGAACACACTTCAGCTACTGTATAATAAACGTTGCGTCAATACACTAATGTGTAATAGTGTAATAACACTGGAGAAAGCAAGTGTTTTGTAATGGGGAACCAGATTTTTCTCGTAAAAAGTTTTTCTTACAAAGTTTCTACTTTTTCAATAATCTTAACAATTTCTACGTTCCTTCGAATGAATCCCGGCTGGACCTTGTTTTTTATCAATCTTTATGCATTGAAAAGTTTTTTCGGTAAAAATTGATTTGTCGGACTAATGATCATCCGCTTGGGACTATTGAAATTTTGTCTGCTTAGTTGCCACATCACCTATTTTTCTTTAAAAAAACTAAATTACAAAAGGGGCCATTCCGTTTAGTTACGGTAAGTACACAAGCTGGATAGGGCCATACCAGCGTTAGAAAAATGCATTTATATCAGCAAACTGTATCATTTTATCAATGAAGTCATATATATGCATTAAATGCATCATCGTAATGTTAATTTATCTTAGCCGTCCTTCCTCTACAATAGCGCTTCTAGAGTTGTCGATAAACTGGACTTTGCGCAGCGATCTGCACCCCCTTATACAATGTATAGAGCTCATCGGGGTTTTAGTTTATCGATTCTGGGTGTCTTTCTTCACTTAATTTTTCGGCTAATCGCTGCATCGTCCTCGTGGCTGTTGGAGCAGCGCCTCCAGTGCATCCGAAAATCAGTCGGCAGAAGCTACTTCAGCGTTTCTTGATATTTGTATGCGTCTTAATGCAGTTTTCGCGATGTTTTGGAATGGGGGTTGAAAATTTTCACATCAAAGAAAGCTATTATCTTATGCATAACTTCTTCTATGTCTGGAGGTCTTACTCCTGGGTTCTTAACTAAGGTAATTAATCTACATGTGTTATATTAAGTTCCGTTAGTTCTGGATTTAGTTCTTCGGTAGCCAGTTTTTTTGGCAATTTTAGCTATTGTTTTTGAAATCTCTTCTGATTGTGTGTTAAAATAGGCCTCCATTCATTTGAATCAAGGCTAATGTTCCACGAGATCCATGCGTTCTCACGGCTGCTTTCTTGATCTGTTGACCGTTTATCTGATCAAATACCGATGGATGGAAAGGAATTGTTTAATTTGAGACTGTTGCAATGTAGTTATCATCAATTGGTTCAGATGGTGGCTGCTTCTCAATATTTTATACTGTCGTACCTGTGACGATCTCGTCGAGCGAAAGAATGTTTTTGGATGTTTCCGTTAGTTTTGCTATTGCGCTTGATACTTTTCCAGTAATCATTAGTTAGTTGAATTGTTGTGCTTCAGTTTCAGTTTTTTGTCTACTTCCTTTTGTCAAGCGCATTTAAAGCGCTTTCCCATCGTTATATAGGTCATCCAGCTCTACGTCTTGCCATTGCCTAAGTCGCCATGCTATTGTTTTAGATGAAGATCCATCGTTTTCTGACTTTGTTTTGCACAGTAGTAAGTATGAAAAGGTCATCGCTGCGTGCATTGCGAAGGTATTTTCGTTGCTTTCTATTAAGCTGATCAGAGTTCTATTGAGGGTTTCAATGAAGTTATAACCAAATTTATTTTCTGAAAAGATCCTAAAAACCGGTTTCCAGTGGTTTATATTTTCCTTGTGGTGTCTGAGTTCTGGCGCCTAGGGTTTGACCATGAGTCTTACCAGCGTTATAAAAATGCATTTATATCAGCAAACTGTATCATTTTATCAACGAAGTCATATATATGCAGTAAATGCATCGTCGTAATGTTAATTTATCTTAGCCGTCCTTCCTCTACAATAGCGCTTCTAGAGTTGTCGATAAACTGAACTTTGCGAAGCGATCTGCACCCCCTTATACAATGTAGAGCTCCTCGGGATTTTAGTTTATCGATTCTGGGTAGCTTTCTTGTCTTTCTTCACTTAATTTTTCGGCTAATCGCTGCATCGTCCTCGTGGCTGTTGGAGCAGCGCCTCCAGTGCATCCGAAAATCAGTGGGCAGAAGCTACTTCAGCGTTTCGTGATATTTGTATCCGTCTTTATGCAGTTTTCGCGATGTTTTGGAATGGGGGTTGAAAATGTTCACATCAAAGAAAGCGCGGCTAAATCGTGAACCCCAGAGTCCGTTTGCTTTAATATGTCAAGTCGTGCCTTATCTTCGGTTGTAGTTGAAATTTTGACAAAGCTTTTGCCTTGAAACGGGTGTAGTTTCGGCTCAATCTCGACGTCATGGGAAACCTTGTTCATGAGGTTGGCGAATATGTCTAATTTCATTGTGTCTTATGCGTGTGTAACCGCCCTTTGCACAGTGTAGGGCATGTTCAAGGTAAAAACTGCACCACATGCACACGTGAGTTGGGTTTTGGTCGGTTCACATCCGTATCTGAAGTAAATATCATCTCTGAATTCTGAATTTTTCAGATTGAAGTTGTATCTGCTTAGTGGTAAAGCCTTGAGCCAGTTAAAGGCTCCCTTTTTAGAGGCCAGGTCGATTGCATATTTATCAGTTTCTTTTAAAGAGTTGATGAGGTTTGTTTTCTTTCGGTTTGTTCTGTCAGTTTACAAATTTTTTCTTGCTGTGTTATTGCTGTAACAGGATCTTGAGATTCGAGTACTAGTGATGTTTCCCTAGAACCTTCTAGATAGCTTTCATGGTCGGATGTCATATTGATGTTAAGGCTGCCCATTTTAAGGGGTAAGGAAGATATCTCACGGAACTGGGGGTTTATTGTGTCTTTACCGGCTAGGTTAGGTATTAGTTGTTCTTTGATAAACTTTTCACATGTTTCTAAGTTTTCCATAGTGTTAAGCGTTGTCCTGGTTAGAAATGAAAGCGTTTTTAATCGATTTTTGTTTATTTTTGAATATTTTTTGATTTAAATTTTGAATATTTTTTGAATATAAATTTTTATTTACTCATTCTGTTGAAACTCGAGGAAATTTTAACATTCAGATTCTGAGGTATCAGGTGTTGTTCAAGGAGGGAAACGCTTTAGTTGAGGAGTAGTGCGGGTATTCCCAATTTTTAAGAATTGGTCAATTAGAGTTTTGGCCAGAAATAGGAGCTGTTGAATAGTCAAGCAGTAACGTGTCATTTTTTGCTCTGTTGTTGCTAACAAGTATAAAGTCGAAGAGTCTGATCTAGAGATGGATAGTAGTCGTGCAACGTCTCTTAATCCCAGTCGTGTTCTGGTTTCACTCATTTTAAACTCAGTTATTTGGGAGGGAGAACTAGCTCTGAGGGAAGTCCACAAACACGCTGACCAGTTGGTTCCTGTTCCTGAAAAGTAGACTTGCGGTATGCGATTTCAATTAGGTTTTGCTCACCTCAAAAGGATGGCAAAATCCAACCAAAGAAATTGGCAAACCTGAATGGTTTCTGAAAAGGAGAGCTGCGGCTTACGATTTCTCATTGGAGATTAATTTGAGCAACGACAAATTTTTAAGCGACACGCGTATTTCACAGGATGGCCTTCATTATTGTACGAGTCTGGAGTATTTATCCTGAAGGGTTTTTCTTCTAGGGTATTTATTACAGGAACTAGGCCTTCCTTGTTGAGATGGATCTCGTCTGATCTTAAACGATATGTGCTAGAAGATTTTTATACACAAACCTCGGTATTTTCAAGCACTTGTCTTTTTTTCTGCAGAATACTATTGACCTTTGAAGACCGGTCGCTGTGCTCACTGTGGCCAGCGATCTCTACAATGAGTACCTTCTTCGCCAGATTTCACAGCTCTTCGGCTATATTGCGAAATCATCGGCGATATCTTCTTCGGATACGGTTGAGGGAACTTTACCATCAAAGGTGTTGCAAGAAGCAGAACAATGATTTTGTACCTGGCTTTCTCCGGTAAAAAGTTACTTTCATTGTTGATTCGTGCTCCTAGTATAGACAAGATTTTGAAGCTCGGAAACGCTTGCCTCTCTTCTCTTGCGAGTCCGATTTAATGAGATTATCTGATGAAGATGATTTGAACAGATCATGTAATCTTCTTTGAGAGATGCACCATTCAGAGTCGGCTTCTAAGACCTATAGACAAGGGACATCTTGACCGTACCGATATGGCAGAAGGTTTCACAGGAAACTATTTAATAAGTGTCAACTGAAATACTACTTAGTTTCTACTGAAATACTATTTAATTACTACTGAAATAAAATTATCAACTAAGTATTCAGAGCACAAGAAAAGTAACATGTACATAAATTTAAAATATTTTAATCTAAATTTTATACGTAAAATTAATCAGTAATATGTAAAGTATACAACAAATCTGTGTTGGTAAACGGAACTCAATCAGGGGCGGATCTAGGATTTTCTCGAGGGGGGGGGGTAAAAAGACCCTGTCAAAAAAGCCGTTTGTGGGCACTTTTTGGAAAATTTTGACAAAAAAACGCGTTTTTTTTTGGCGCGCGCCCCCCCTCAAAATTAGTATATATTGGCGCCTTAAGAAAAATTTGAGGGTCGGTCGGCCAAAAATGGATTTCTTAAAAAGTACTAAAGGGGGGACCCTTTGGGTTGGCAGGGTTTCGAATCCCTGAAGGAGGCGCGTCCGCGCCCCCCCCCCCCTAAATCCGCCCCTGAACTCAATCCATGTGTTTGAGCACATCATGAAATCTTCTTTGAGAGATATACCATTCAGAATACCATCTTAAGACCTTTAGACAAAGGTATCGCAGAACATTTCACATGAAGATTTAAAAGAAGTTAACGGTAAAGTTAATCAGTAAAATGTAAAATATACAAATCTGTGTTTGTAAACGGAACTCATTCCATGTGTTTGTATGAGTAGATACTAGATACTGGATTAGATTTCAGTTCACTAATGTAGAACTTTCTCAATTTTTTTTGAACGTTGCAGTGGTGCTGTCAAATTTCCCTATTTTTGCTGTCAGTGAGTTCCAATTTTTAGAAGTGAGGTGAAAAAACGATTTTTGTAGAGAAGCCTTTGATCAATGACTAGCAAGAATTATGTGTCTGGTACGATGCTTAATTCTATAATTGGCTGTCGGTATTTTCAATGCCCATGGAAAACGTTTAATTTTTTCCAACATATTGAGTTAGATAAGTTAAACATTTCAATTCAGTTCAGTTTTCAATGCCTAGAATTGACTTGTGTTTATAGTGTGGCAAAAGATTTAGTTTTGATCTGAACAACGTGCGTTTTAGGACCCATTTCAACGGCGTTTCTAGTGGCATTATTGGCGTCGCATCAATTGGTTTAAAAAATCCTTGCATAATCTAAATGTTGAAAATATATTTTTTAAAACTTCAAATCTTTTCTGTTTTTTTTTGACGGAATTAGCTAAGTGAGTTTAAATTCAAATTTACTCCATTTTTATAGGGTACTGCATTCGAAGGACTCGAGTTTAATTTGGACATTAAATTTCCGACAGATTATCCGCACAAAGCTCCTTGTGTCAAATTTACTACACCTTGTTACCACCCAAATGTCGACACCCAAGGAAACATTTGTTTGGATATCTTGAAGGAAAAATGGACTGCATCGTATGACATAAGAGCTGTTCTCCTTTCTCTTCAAAGTCTTCTAAACGATCCTAACAACGACAGTCCATTAAACGAAGAAGCAGCAGGTCTTTGGAGCAACCAAGTCGAATTTAAAAAGAAGCTATTGGCTCACTATAAAAGCAAAGGAGATCAAAATGACAAACTGATCAAGATGTGAGATCACGTGCAATCGGCAGAGCGCTTTTTGTGAGATTGACTGGTTGATTCAGATCTCCTTCCTCTTTTTGCTAGTTCAGTTTAATTATGTTTTAAATCTCCAAATAGCATATTAATGAGCGGTTTTACAATTCTATAACAACCCACTACATACAATGAAACTGTTGTATGTTGTCATTTTGAACTCAACACGACTTTTGCTTTCATTTATGACCTGAAGTGAGTTATGCAGCAGCAAAATATTTCCATCTACTGCTTTTGTGTGTTAGTTTGTTTGCATTTCAGAATTCTTGTAATTTAATTTTTTAAGTTCTTATTTGACTATATTTAATGAGTCCAGGTTCGAATAGAAAATTACAGAGAGAGTACCGAAACATGAATAGTGATGAATTGCAGTCCTCGATTTTTTTTGGCCACAGTGAAACTGTATACAGAAACCCGAATTACTTATTGCGACAAGCATAGCTGATTGCTGGGCAAGTAGCACAAAAGAGCCGACCACATCCATTTTTTTACAAAAAAAAGTTACAAAAAAATGAAAAGTGACATGAAAAATGAAATTTTCTGAAGGAAGATGGTTTAAAAACTTGATAAATTAGTTAATAGCAAATTAATATAAAAATAGCCTTCATCTCTTACCTAACGTAACTGCCGAGCGAGGAAATAAATCCAAAGCACAACCAATGAGTTTTATTTAGATAAAAGTTGACTTCCTACGAATTGTCTTAGATGTCGATAAGTCGTTGTTCACTAACGTTCTAAGTGTTCGTATAGTTCGCTCGTCACATCATGCAGAAAAAAAGACCCGATAAAACACTTTTGTAGTTCTTTTTATGAATTTGGTCGGAGCATTCTGTGCTACTTGCACAGCAACCGCCTAGCATTTTTTTCACGATAAAGCACATGTGTTAATTATGTTTCCGTGCTTAGTATGATAAGTAAAACGCTAGAATGCAATATGTTTCCGTGCTTTAGCTGATCATCAAATAAACGAAATAGAAAGTTAAATTTTTGTGAGTCTTTTCGTGTTTTTCACGTGTATTTTATACCAGATAAGCAACAGCTTATTTTGCATCTCGGAGTTTGTTCACATCTCGATACAGCATGTCTCGATTTCTATCACAAAAGTTCTCGATGCAATGTTTAGCTGTTCAATATGTACTACAAAAACTGCAAAACGGTATTGCATATATCAAAACTTCTTTGGCTGATTACGCATGCGATAAGCACGCTATTTGAAATTGGATCATAGACTTTTCCAGATAAACAACAAGACTAACAGTATCACTGAATCATTATCTAAATTTTGTATTTTTTTTCAACCTAAAGATCTAATTTTAGCTTGTGGATTTTAAATACATATTATATTCGAATATTTTTAAAATGTTTTGTTGTACATTTAGCAACTCTTTTGATTTCACTTTTTTGGGTTTTCTGTTTAGTCGGCTTAAAAGCTCTCGGGTTCTTATATATCCGCTGAGTTTCTCCATATTACGTCGTTTGATGAGCAAAACCAATTTATGTGAATGAGAGGGAATTGAAACGCTTAAAAGTCGATGAACGTAGCTCAGACTCCTATGCAGGACTCTTATATATGTTCGTTTTTTTTTCGGGAAAAGTCTAAAAATTTGTTCAGTCTTAAATTTACTTTTTTGCAGTTTGACTTTTGGTTTCTTTTAAGTTCAGTTCATTTCTTTTCTTAAAAGAAAGGCAAACTCCCTTATCGAATAGCGAAAGTGTAAATGTCACGATCAATTCAATTATCAGGTTTCTAAATTGGGTTGGTTTTATCAAAAAGTGTCAAGCATTAATTGATCTAGAATTTCAAAGAGCTCTAAGGGCATCTATTTTTGCTTGGAAGCTCGTTTTTCTGTATACTTGCCTTCATCGGCTCTTTTCCAACTGTGTTAATTTCTTACTGTATTTTTCTACTGAATCCAATTGTAGTTTTCCACTGAGATTTTTTTCTGTTTACTCGCGTTAATTTTTTTCGTGCAAATTTTAGTTTTTTGTTTTGTTCCTCTGAAATTTCCATGTATTTTTTAAATGGAAATTCGATTTTTTTTCAAAAAAATTTGTATTTTTTCTGTTTACTTATGGATTTTTTTTTTTGAAGTAGCAGCTGACAGTTTTCATGTAAGTACGTGATTGGTCTCTTATAATCTTAATTTTTAAGGCAATATAAAGCTATTGAAATATAAGGTAGAGGCAAGATTCCGAATCATGAAATTCCCCTTTACAAATTTAGAACACATGAGACAAAAAATACCCCATAAATAAGATCGAAAGAAAGAATTTATTTCACAATAGGTTAATACATCCTTTGAAAGGATATTAATTACTTGAACCTACAACAATGTTTAAACGCCAGATCTCGCTGGTTATAAACAGGATTAAAGTTTTTAAGAGTCAATGAACGTAGTTCAGACTCCTATATGGGTCGAAATGATTTTTTTGTTCAAGCTAGACTTTAATTTTTCGGGGTTTGTTTTTTTGATTTTTTTAAGTTCCGTTCAATTCCATTGAAAGTTTAGTTTTCAGATTTAATCCGACGAAATACTAATTTTTCCCTTATGATCCAGTTTTTTCAATTGGCCTAATTTCAACAAAAAAAGTGCATAGCATGAATTGTTCTAGAAATTGAAAGAGCTTTCAGGGCATCTAGTTTTTCCTAGAAGTTCGAAAGCTTACATTAAAAAACCAGTCATTTTTTCTGTACTTATATTCAATGACCGTTTTCCAACTGTCTTTTGGCTATGTTTTGCGAGTTTTTAACTTCCTATAAAAATAGCTTGTTTTCTACCCAAGATTGTCGGCTTTGTAAGCGCAGCATACGTTTTGTTCTCTGGGGTTTTTTATCAATCAGGCGGCTTTGTGACTTGTTTTTGTCAAGTTAAAATTTGTGCAAGACATCAGCACAGAAATATTTGATAAACCTATTTTTTAAATTTCAAAAATTGTTCTAATAAGTTGTCTTCCGTCTGATTTTGTGTTGGCTTGTTTGCCATGTTATTTTTGCGTTGTATCGCAATTGGTGCAAAGCCTCGCTTATATGTTGAGTTTTAAGTTCATGGAGCAAAGTTCAGTTCAGGGAACGAATGAAAATATTTGATTTTAAAAAGTAATTGATAGAGCTGAAAAACAAACGACTTTGAATGACAAAAGTTCAATAAAGTTGAGCAAAATACTTCGAATTAACTTTTTTGAAAGTGAAAGTCTTTAAACTTTAATTGGCAAGCTATCTAGTATCAATTTACCTTTGCGATAAGCAGGGTTATTTTAATCGGTTCCAAGACTTTTTTCCCGAGGACAACTTCTAGAGGAGCTTCACTTCCTTAGATTCTTGAAAGTTCAAATAAAAGTTTTATCAGTTAGCTAATAATTATTTCAAGCCTGTTTCTGTTTGTAAATATCTTTTCAAAAAAATTATTCAATTTTTTTTGGTTTCCTGTTTTTCGTCCTAGTTTCTATCGGTTGAATTTCCGTTTTTTTAAACGCCATTTTTTGGACTTAGTCAACTTATTTTGCGTAGGTTTGAATGCAAAATATATCCATTTGGGATTGTGTTTCCGTTTGTATGGATCGTAAAAAGTTTTAAGTTTAATGAACATTTTATGACAACAGTTTTGTTTTCAGCTCAACAATTTTCGATCTAAGTTTGTTGCCGCTCGGTAAGTGTTTTCCATTGTTAGTAATTAATTTTTTTCCAACATAATTTTCAGAATTATTTTTGACTTCTGTCTTTTTTTAATTCAGTATGTTGTAGCGCAATGTGTTTTCTGCATCGCAAGTGTTGCGAAGCTCTGCTTTGCCTCTGTGTTGAATTTTCTGCTAATGATTTTTGGACAAAAGTGGGTAACGCAGCCTCAATTTAAGAGTTATTTGTTTTGTTTTTATATGGTGTCATTGACTAAGATTAAACCCTGCATTGAGACGATGCTGAGATAAATATGGGCACTCAATCTAGATCTCTTCTTTTTTTAGAACTTGCCCCACGTTTCTCTCGGTGCTTTTTCAAACGAGTCCGCGTTTTCAGCATGTTCAACAGAATCATTAGCCGAATTTGCATGTTTTTAATTAAAGAAAAACTTTTCGAGCTCATTTTTTAAGTTTTTTTTGTGAGAGAATCAAAATTCTTTTTTCTTCAGCTTGACCAGATTATATCTATGAATTTTTTGAAGCTATTTTTTACTCTTATCAAAATGCAAGAAAGTTTTCTGATTTTTTTTGTAGCTTTTATTCTATTGTTCATTATTACACTGTCGAGGGCAAGCGTCTTGTAATGGAGAACTAGACTTTTTTCCCATGAACATTTTTTCTCACATATCTGTAAGAGTTTGTGAAGCTGCTGTATTAGTGAATCTTTGCAAATTCGAGGCTCTTTCCTACTTGGCCTAGAGGTAACGCGGTTGCCTCTGTACCCTAAGCTCTAGGGTTCGTGTCTCTGCCGTTACCTTGTTTTTTCAGCATGTATTAAATTGATTTTTTTCCGGGAAAAGTCGAATGGTTGGACTTTCGTTTGTCTGCCTTTATTTGTCGGCTTAGTTGCCAGATCGGGGAGTTGTTTTTGCTGTCAGAATTTTTCAACGAAGATGCAAGTGTTTACCAGTCTTTTTTTTTGATAAGACTGAAAGTTTCCTTGCACACTGTCTATACTATTTTTTTTCTGTGTCATTTCAACAGATTTTGTGTAAGAGCTATTTTTCTTCAGAAGCATGTGTTGTTTTTATTTGCGGCTGCTTTGCACCTGTTTCAAATCTAATACAACCTTTGGAAGCAAATCTCATGTACATGTTTTGCTCGATGAAATTTATCAGTTTGTTCTTTTGTCAAGGTGTTTCTTTGTGAAGCAAGTGTTTTTGAGAATGAGTAGGTGTTCCGTATTGTCAATTTTTGTGGTTACATAGGTTTTTTTTGTATCGTATGTAGACTGAAACACCGATTTAACTAACTCAGAGTTATTTCTCATTTTGTAGTGGTTTGTTTCGAAATCTTGGGCTGTGCGCGCGAAGCAGTTTCATCTCTGACAGAGAAGTTGCGGTGAGTAGGTATAGGTTTCCACTTCTAAGTCGAAACTTTGGTGGCTCGAGGTCCACCACGATCCATGCTCGTGGCCTGAGGGTGAGGTAACAACTCTGAATAGCTTGTTTAAGGTTTTCCTGCATGGATAAATGGTCTTAATATAAGTTAGCTGTTAAAATATTTTTGTTCCGGCTTCCGAAGAAAATAAAGGATTATATATGCTTAGTACTTGGGTTGGTTTTTTATTCAGACCCAATTTGGCGACCGATTTAACAGTTTTCAACGAAAAATATTTATAAACCCAGTAAAATATGGACTCCCTGAGTGCATATGTAGAAGGATGTTTTTACCTGCGATCGTTTTTAAGTTCTGGATATTTGGAAGTTAATTTTCATTTACTGGGCTAATTTATGCGGTATTTGAACATTGTACCTATGGTGCTGAAAGCGTAATCCGAACTTTTGAAATGTGGCAACGAAACCATACATGTCATTGCGCAGCGTTGTTGGAAAAGTTTGCGCTATTTAAACAGATTATATTTCTAAGCTATTGTATCTCATAAATGCATGTGTTTTATCCGCTTAAAAGAAGCGCATTGGTTGTCTGCTTTCTACTACTTCAGAATGTGTTGAAGTACAAGTATGCGGGAAAATGGTTGACTGTTAAGCCTCCTGCGTCTGGTGTTAACGTGTTTTCCTAAAAACCGGCAGCTAGTATGGTTGTTCACCGCGCACAGTTATCTTTTTTCAAATCTTCTTTCGTATTTGTTTAAGTACGTAAAGTTCAAATTTGTAGAAATCTTTTTTGGTTCATTGCAAAATGAGTTCTACAAATCTGAGCAAATAAGGAGTAAGCATTGAAAAAATATAATTGCCAACTGTGGAACAATCTCGCTACCTATAGCTCCATAAGAAAATACGAGCAATGAAGCTTGAAAAGAAAAAGTTTTCAAATGTTTCTCAGTCGTGATTCGGAAGATTGAATGGTAGTTTTTATGTCACCTTAGATAACTATACGCAAGTTCCAGCGATTTGTTTCCAGAAAAAAAGCGTTGCTCCATCCAGGCAGCTTTTGAATGCACTTTAAACGACTTCGAATCTTAAAATGGCAATATTTGATCTTAAAATGGCAATTATGATTTTTTTTTACGAATTCTAGCTGTTATTCGATTGTTCATTATTACACTGTCGAGGGCAAGCGTCTTGTAATGGAGAACTAGACTTTTTCCCATGAACATTTTTCTCACATATCTGTAAGAGTTTGTGAAGCTGCTGTATTAGTGAATCTTTGCAAATTCGAGGCTCTTTCCTACTTGGCCTAGAGGTAACGCGGTTGACTTTGTACCCTAAGCTCTAGGTTTCGTGTCTCTGCCGGACCTTGTTTTTTTTCAGCATGTATTAAATTGGTTTTTTTCCGGGAAAAGTCGAATGGTTGGACTTTCGTTTGTCTGCCTTTATTTTGTCGGCTTAGTTGTCTCATCGGGGAGTTGTTTTCGCTGTCAGAATTTTTCAACGAAGATGCAAGAGTCTACCAGTCTTTTTTTGATAAGACTGAAAGTTTCCTTGCACACTGTCCATGCCATTTTTTTCTGTGTCATTTCAACAGATTTTGTTTAAGAGCTATTTTTCTTAAGAAGCATGTGTTGTTTTTATTTGCGGCTGCTTTGCACCTGTTTCAAATCTTATTTAACATTTGGAAACAAATCTCGTGTACATGTTTTGCTCGATGAACTCATCAGTTTGTTCCTTTGTCAAGGTGTCTCTTTGTGAAGCAAGTGTGTTTGAGAATGAGTAGGTGTTCCGTATGGTCAATTTTTGTGGTTGCATAGGTTTTTTGTATCGTATGTGGCCTGAAACACCGATTTAACTAACTCAATTATTTCTCATTTTGTAGTGGTTTGTTTCGAAAGCTTGGGCTGTGCGCGCGAAGCAGTTTCATCTCTGACAGAGAAGTGGCGGTGAGTAGGTATAGGTTTCCACTTCTAAGTCGAAACTTTGGTGGCTCGAGGTCCACCATGATCCATGCTCGTGGCCTGAGGGTGAGGTAACAACTCTGAATAGCTTGTTTAAGGTTTTCCTGCATGGATAAATGGTCTTAATATAAGTTAGCTGTTAAAATATTATTTTGTTCCGGCTTCCGAAGAAAATAAAGGATTATATATGCTTAATAATTGGGTTGGTTTTTTATTCAGACCCAATTTGGCGAACGATTTAACAGTTTTCAACGAAAAATATTTATAAACCCAGTAAAATATGGACTCCCTGAGTGCATATGTAGTAGGATGTTTTTACCTGCGATCGTTTGTTAAGTTCTGGATATTTGAAAGTTAATTTTCATTTACTGGGCTAATTTATGCGGTATTTGAACATTGTACCTATGGTGCTGAAAGCGTAATCCGAACTTTTGAAATGTGGCAACGAAACCATACATGTCATTGCGCAGCTTTGTTGGAAAAGTTTGCGCTATTTAAACAGATTATGTTTCTACGCTATTGTATCTCATAAATGCATGTGTTTTATCCGCTTAAAAGAAGCGCATTGGTTGTCTGCTTTCTACTACTTCAGAATGTGTTGAAGTAAAAGTATGCTGGAAAATGGTTGACTGTTAAGCCTCCTTGGTCTGGTGTTAACGTGTTTTCCTAAAAAGCGGCAGCTAGTATGGTTGTTCACCGCGCACAGTTATCTTTTTTCAAATCTTCTTTCGTATTTGTTTAAGTACGTAAAGTTCAAATTTGTAGAAATCTTTTTTGGTTCATTGCAAAATGAGTTCTACAAATCTGAGCAAATAAGGAGTAAGCATTGAAAAAATATCATTGCCAACTGTGGAACAATCTCGCTACCTATAGCTCCATAAGAAAACACGAGCAATGAAGCTTGAAAAGAAAAAGTTTTCAAATGTTTCTCAGTCGTGATTCGGAAGATTGAATGGTAGTTTTTATGTCACCTTAGATATCGATACGCAAGTTCCAGCGATTTAATTCCAGAAAAAAAGCGTTGCTCCATCCAGGTAGCTTTTGAATGCACTTTAAACGACTCCGAATCTTAAAATGGCAATATTTGATCGTCCAGAAGCTCGTAGCCTAGGAGATATGGATGAATTTATGAATTTTTTTTTACGAATTCTAAAAACATTAAAATATTTTTTTTCCTGATAGTGAAAGAAAGATACATAGCTAGGGTAGGTGTTTGTGAGCCATATGGCCCCGTTGTCTATCCTCTCCGAGTCTCATTTTAAAAATAACTCATAACGATGAATTGCTAAATTTATGTTATGAGTGATCCGATAAATTTATTCTTTCTCTTTCTTTCAAGCAGTCATTGTTTTGCCGAATGAATTGAGAGTTTAGATTTCCTGCTTTAATTAGGTTTCAACTACTAAAGAACTACTGAGATAATACCTCGATTTATGTTTTTGCTAGCTTTTTGGGTTCCCTCTGTATAATGATTTTATTCATTTGCGAGAGCATTTGTTCTTGTTATCGGAAACTAGACTTTTCACCTTTAACAAATCCTACAAAGTCTTGCTTTGGTATGGAATCTCAATGTCGTTTTGCTTAGTCTTACTTAGGCTAGACGTACAGCATGCGCCTTCGGTTCATACTGTCTATAGTCTGAGTCCCGGCCGGACTTCGTTGTTTTGGATATGCTTGGATATTGATTGTTTTAGAAAGTCTTGAATTACCAGACTATCGTTTATCTGCTTTTTTGGTCGTGTACTTTCCACGCCATGGAATCTATTGCCCTCAAAGCATTCTTTTTTTATAATAATTTGAATTAATAATTGAAAGTTGCTATGTATTTTGTGAGTTTACTGGCTCTGATTTTAATTAATAATCCATTTTTTTATCGTTTGTTTTTCTTGCTTCAATGGTTTTCGCTTGTGTTATTACCCTTGTGATCAGCAAGGATGTTGCAATCGAATATTACAAACCCCCGTAAATAATAACTTTTTCACATTTTAATTATCCGTTGTTTTCGAGGTTTGTATGTTTGAAATTTTACCAACTGGATTTCTTAAATATTCATTTTTGCTCTTTTTTGTATTTTTTTTCGGCTTAATATGGTTCGGCCTATTGTATATCGGCTTAGTGGCCTTATATTGCGCCGTTTTTAGTTGTTAATTTTAGGTGAAGTTTTCTTCAGGTAGTCATTTGTTTTCGAAAATTTTTCGAAATTTTTTTGATTTTTATTCGGATTCGTGGTTTTCTTCCTTGTTTTTTTTTTGCTTTCGGCTCAATAGTCGTCGACTCTAAACTTGTCGCCTTAGTTGCAGCTTGGTAAATGATTCCCAATGCTTTTTAAGTCTGTTTGTGAACATCATCCGGTATAAACGTGAAGTTTTTTTAGGTGAAGTTATGTCGACTTTTCTTTGAAAGTTTTTTTTCAGGTAATTTTTTAGAATTTTTTCCATTTTTAATGTTTAAACGCAATGTTTTTTTTTATTGTATAGCGAGTGTTGTGAAGCTCCGCTTCACCTCTGTGTATAAATTTAGTTGCCTATTTTTTGTAATTTTAGGAGCCTAACTAGATGTTATGTTTTTTTGTGTGTTTCAAAAGGGACGTGTTGAATGGGATGTAAAAAAAATTTTGACTATTTTTGTTTTTGACTGAACTGGCATCTACCCAAGTATTGTAGGCTTAGTTGCCGCTCTTTAAATGATTTTTTTCTTGCTTTTTCGATTGATTTCTTTATTTTAGTGGCTTCTGTCAAATTTTCTGTCTACTAGCTTGCAGTAGACATATTTTTTGTTTGTGTTGTACCGTAAGTGTTGCTTTTTTTTCATTAACCCCGGTCCTAGTCAATGTAGGACCAACCGCGGGGGAGGGGTATTGTCATCTACTTCGCCGTAGCTGGTACCGCTTTGAGGAGGTGGATGTCTTTCGGACAATTCCAAACCAGGCCGAGGTGGGATTCGAACTCACGATCCTCATGTTGGGTGCGTGCCTTACCCACTCGATCACAGCTGCGCCTCTGTGTATAAGAATGGGAATAGATTTGGTTCATTGAGTAGTCACACGTAAGGTTTATATATTTTTTTGGCATTCTCTCAAGCCGAACTGTTTTTGGTGATATATTACAATAGGTGGCAGGTTCATGTTAAATAGCTGGATCGCTGTTTGTTATTCTTCGATCGAAAGGTATATATATTTTTATTTCAAAATCCTTTTTTGGCAAAAAAGTGTAAATATTGAAGTTTTGGATAAAATTTTATCTGGGTCAGTAATGTATTTACAAAAACTATATTAGTAGCATGTAGTTTTTTGAGCATGCACTCTACTCAAAATGACCACCTATTGTAACATATCACCCTGATTTGGGTTCAGTTAGTTGACTTCTGTAAGTTTTACAGTGTTTGATTCGAAGTTATTATTATTTGAGGTTTGTTTATGGAGTCATGTATCAAACTGCACGACCTGTACATGCTTGTGGGCGACCTGAAGAGACTGAAACGTACAGGGTGGGTGTTATGTGGAGTAGGTGATGGGTATCCAGAGAGTGTTGCGGATCACATGTACAGAATGGGGTTCATGGCCATGACGCTTCCTCTGAAGGACTTCGAAGATAGTGCCGGGCTGGAGGGAGACAGGGTTGTGAAGTTGTGTTTAGTGCATGATGTCGCAGAAGCAATTGTTGGTAGGTTGCATTGATTGTGTTCAGATGAAGAGTGCACTTACTTTAGAATCCACACCTCACCGCAAATTATTATCAAAGATCCCAAAATATTTAAATTACTCGATTTTGAAGGTTCTACAATTTGAGTTGGAATAGATGTAGTTTTTAAATGACCAAAATGCTATTATGATTCTTATGATTAAATGAGGTTCGTTGGACATGTGGTTTTTGGTTTTTCTCAAGCTATGAGTAGCTTCTGATGTTTCTAGGTGATTTGATAGTTGGAAGGGACGGAGTGACCAAAAAGAACAAGCACCAGCTAGAGTCCGATGCAATTGAGAAAATGAAAACCGACCTCGACCCTCACACTGCGAAAATGTTCCAAGACCTCTGGCTTGAATACGAAAACCAAACTTCGTCAGAAGCGGAGCTAGCAAAAGATCTGGACAAATACGATATGATCTTACAAGCTCATGATTACGAAATAAGAGATAAGTGTCCTGGAAAATTACAGCAGTTTTTTGACAGTACGGAAGGTTCCTTCAAATACACTTGTGTAAAAAATCTTGTGCAAGTACTTTACGATAAACGAAAAAAATGGATAGAATCTTCAGAAGCTGTCCAGTCGTGACGAATGATGAGTCATTAGTTGATTGATTGTTTTTATCTTTTATGATGCTGCATCTATTTGAATTACTGAGCGATAAATCTCTTTTTCAAAACTTCAATGGAACTTGATCCAACTTATCTGTTCGGCTGTAAAGAAATACTTCTCTGCTCTATGTTCTGTTCGCGCAATAAAAACTGAAACGTATCAGTCATGGATTTTTTTGTAGTTTTTTAGAGCTCAGTCGTGTCTATTTCATTTTTTTTTTCAGATAAGAAATGTCACTCTAAATTGATTTTTTGTTTGTTTTGGTTGAAACGTTTGATCGGAACCCAAAATGGGCGTGACCAATTTATGGACTGTCCTGGCCCCTGTTAAGAAGAAGATTCCCATTAGCTCCCTCAGAGGTCAAACACTGGCAGTGGACTTGGGCTTGTGGATCTGTGAGATGCAGTTCATAAGCCACAATCCGATGTCATTCCAGACCCCATACTTGCGCACACTCTACTTCAGGATTCTGAAATTGAGTCAGCTAGGAGTGAAGTTGGTGTTTGTGGTTGATGGGGAAGCGACAGACATGAAGTTGAAAACAATGCTCAAGAGGCAAGTTTTTTGTTATCGCAGCTCGTGAATTTTTATTATCGCAAGTTGTGATACTTGTTCAAGTAACCGGATACACTTGTTGTCTCAATCACCGCCTCTTTGTTTTGCCGAGCATGGTTGAATCAGTTTTTTCTAGCTGAATAATTTCAGTTTATTATTACGCTTGCGATTAGACTTTTTGGTCTAGAGGTAACGACTACGCCTGGGACGGCTAAGGGCCTATGTTCGAACATTTTCGACTTATCTTTTATCAGCTTTGTGACCTAATTTTGCGTCTTTAGGAGAGGAAAATTAGATTTTCATCTTGTCTTTCATGAGGGGAAAGGGCGTAAGAAATAAAAAATCAGTTTTTTAACTCCGTTTTTCATGAGAATATTTTTTGTTTTCGGCTCAACTTGCGTTTATCGAAATGTTGTTGGCTTGATTGCTGCTCAATGAATGTTTCTGAATACTTCTTAAGTACTGGCGGTTGTTTCATTTTATTTTTTAACATTATTTGAGCCAAAAATTGTAGAATTTTGGTTAGATATGGTTGTTTCTTCAGCTTTCATTTTCTTTTCCGTCTGCTAGCTTGCGTTGTTATGTTTGTTTGATATAGCAAGTGGTGCGAAGCTCCGCTTCGCCTCTTTGTGTCAAATTCCTTTTCAATTAAATCTAGTCGTTGTTTCTAAGTCTACTAATCAACTCAATTGTGAATTGACTGATACTTTTGCCTGTAGGTTCAAGAAGGACTCGTGTGACAAAGTGAGTGAGGTTGTGATGAGTAGACTGAAGAGCAGACGGAGTTTCAGAAGTGTGCAGAAGCAGTGCTGTCAGCTTCTAGATGCACTCGGCATACCACACCGAGAGAGCGAGGGAGAGGGAGAGAAGCTGTGTGCCATTTTGAACCAGCAAGGTGAGAAAATATTCATTCACAGTGATATCTAGCTTAGAGTACATGGATGGAGCAAATTAACATCCTCTGTCCCAGAGAAATTTAGGGGCGAGTGCAGGGGCGGATTTTTTTTAGGTCGAACAAATTGATTTTCTGAGCCCCCCCCCCCCCCCCCCAATCACTTTAATGACCCTATTTTGACAAAATTTTCTGCGCCGCAGGCACATTTTTGAAAAGACAGGCCAAAAAAAAGAGTTTTTAAGCGCTTTTTTGGAAAATTTTGGCCAAAAAATTGCGTTTTTTTGGCGCGCGCTTCCCCCTGAAAACTAGTATATGTTGGCGCCGAAGGCTCCTGTAGAATATTTTTAGGGCTAGTCAGCCGAAAATGGATATCTCAAAATAGTACAAAGGGGGACCTTTTGTGTCAGCAGGGGGTCGAATTCCCGTGGGGGGGGGGGGGGATCCGCGCCCCCCTAAATCCGCTGGTGGGCGGGTGTTTATTTGTTTTAAACCCCGTGCATTTTTAATGTTTTAATGATCGTGTTTTTCTACTTGTCTTGGACCATACCTCGATTACCCTTGAGAAGCTCTGCTGTTTAAATCTTCCACCTAAAACTTAGCAAATGGCGTGACTAAATTTTGAGCGTGAACGTATGCAGAATATGAATTTATAATCGAAATTTGAATTGCTGGAGCTTATCGTCCATTACAAAAATTAAAAACGATTTGAATAGGATCTTATTGTCAAGATATTTGACAATAAAGAAGTTATCGACAGGATAGTTTGCAGTTCTTAGCGTGCGTTCATGTTCATTCTTCGAATCATTTCCAAAAGGGTTTTCAAATACAATTTATAGGTCTGGTAGACGGAGTAATAACGAGCGACGGAGATGCATTTCTATACGGGGCTCACAAAGTGTACCGCAATCTATCTATCAGTGAGAAGGAACCTTCTATTGAGTTCTACGACCGAGACGAGATCAACAAGAAGCTGCACTTGTCACGGGAAGATTTGATCTGCTTTGGAATCCTAGTTGGCTGTGATTACATCCCAAAAGGCGTCCCGGGAATCGGAAAAGAAGGTGCGTTGAAGTTCTTATCTGCAGTTCTAAAACCTCTTCATCTATTTAACGAAGCTCATAAATTGCAAAACGACTCAAGTCATTGTTTAACTTGTCGTCATGAAGGAACAGACCACGAGGAAAACGGCTGTTCACAATGTCGAACTTCGGTTTCGTGTTACATGAACTCAAAATCACTTTGTTCATGCCGACAACACTCTAAGTTGACCTTGAGCAACCATTACATTATACTGACACTTGAAAAGTGTACACAATTAGAAGAATTTCCCTTCAAACCGATAGTTAAAGAATTTATTGATTCCCGTGCGCGATTAAAGTTAGGTGAAAAATTGGAATTTAGATGCCCATCATTGCAAAAATTCAAAGCGTTTACTTCATTGGTTTATATGTGGGAGCCGAACTATTGCTTGCAACAAGCAGTTCTGAATGCGGTTGCTTTTCAAAATAATCACCAAAATTGTGAGATTGCAAATGGATCAAAGAAAGACGGGTGTTATTGCTCCGAGTTCAACCCTGTTAAAATTGTAAAAGCGAGGAAGAAAAATTTCGAAACGTGCGTTGAAGTTCAATGGAGTGTACCAGAAGTGTTTCGGAAATGTTTTGATGAAATTCAGATAAATGACAATGCCGTAGAAATGAGAACAGTTGAACCGGTTGAAATTATTTGTGAAAAATTTTCTGAGCTCTGGAACGAGTATGAATCACAGAAAGTTAGATCGAAAAAAGAGAATCGAAAACCGACGAAGCGAAGCGCAAAAAACAAAGCGATGATTGAAAATGGTGATGAAAATATTGACGATAATTGTGTTGTGTCTCAAGAAGAAAATCAAAACAATGAGTTGTTAAATGACTCCTTAAAATTTCTGAATTTGGAATCGCCATCAAAAATGAGAAAAACACAAGAGCAAAAAGAGCTTCTTTTGAGTAAGACTCCAAAACAAAAATGCAATGATATGCGAGTATCTGGTCAGAATATTGGCAATAATTTTCTACTGGACAATCGAAAAAACAACCACCTGAAACGATATTGGTGTTTCTCGCCCTCCAGCGACCAAGCTGCGTCACAGCCAGTATGTTCGGCGCCGAGAATAACTTCAACTCCATACAGAGCGCTTTCTCCCAACTCATTTTTCCAGTCCGTAGAAATAAATGGGAAACATAATTTCTCGTCTTCGCCAATTGCTTCATCTGCGGTGAACAGTGCTAAAATTTTCAAACCCCAAATTGCACCAAGTCCTTATTTAGACGTCGCAGAAAGAATTAAAAATCAACAATTTTATGGCAACACAGCAAATATAAATATGAAGGAATCTGCGAAACCTGAACGACTTTTGTTAAGTTCCAGTGACGAAAACGAAGATGATAATTTAGCTAATGGATTGAAAGTAGAGAAAATTGACGATGTTGATGGCAAATCTTCTGATTCAGAGATCGAAGCAATGGAAGTTCCGATGGCACCTGAAGTAGAATTAAGGAAACAAGAGAAGAAAAGGAAGGCACTCGCAGTAGCCCATAAATTGATCCTGGACGATTCTGATGACGATTGCTTTCAGCAGCCCAATGGAGTTGAAAACGAAAAAGTGCACGATAGTATTGTGAACAAAATAGCTCTCAACCGGCGTGGTTCAAATCAGCTGGCGGAATATGATAATGAAGATCAAGAGGATGAAGATGATATAGTTTGTCTTGAAGATGTTCCGTTAATGGAAAGATTGAAAAAGCGTAAAGAAAGTTGTCCTTAGTAGTGTTATCAATAAAAAATTTAATTTGTGCGGGATAGTAAGTTGTTCTAAAGACAATATTTTTGTTTGAATTCCTTGATCTCATGTTCGATTCAAATATAGTGTGCTATGGAAATTTGAAAAGAATCAATTTTGACGGAAAAAAAATTGTCAATATTAATCATAATTTAATCGTGATTTCAGTTAATTTCCAATTTGTTTTGAAATTTGCAATTAAGAGTCGATGAACGTAGTGAATAATTCTATATAGGTCGTGATGGTTTTTTCTGTTTTTCTTCCAGTCAAATATGATTTTTTTTGCGGTTTGACTTCTGATTTCTTTTAAGCTTTAGCTCAGTTCCTTGTTAAAAGGAAGGTTAACTCCGCTATCGAACAGCAAAAGAATAAAGTTCACGAAACACGCGATGGACTTTTTATTTCGAAAGTGGATTTTAATTTTCAGATTTCCTTGTGGAATAAAAACTTTACCTATTGATCCAAATTGAGTTATTTTGATGGAAAATGTCAATCATAATTTGGCCAGATACTTTCTTACGAAATTCCAAATAGAAATTTTTTAAAAATACAAGTCAGAGTTTTCCTGTTTCCTTGCGTTCATTGACTCTTTTCCAACTGTCTGTGGAGTATGTTTTATTCTTGCGATTTTTTGTAATTCGCAAAATGAAATCGCTCTTTTTTTCTGTTGGCTTCAATATGCTCATACTGCATCCTTTTAGCGTCTAATCAGCGTGGGCTTTGTACTTGAATAAACAAGTCATTACAATTTTCGAACCAGTTTTTGCAATTTTTATGTTCATCGCTTGCATTTCAAATTTCTGACCTATTTTTTGATTTTTTTAATTTGAAATTTTAATTTAGAGCACCACAACTCACTACATTTTGTACGGTTTTTCCTGAAAGGGTCATCGTCAAATTATTATCTTTCTGCTAAAGGAAATTGGTTTTCAAAGATTGCATTAATAGTTTTGATGACTACACTTGCAAGCTAGCGGGCATAATGTTCAAAAAAGATCAGTCCAAATTGCCCTTTCAAAATTGCTAATGTTGGTCCATTTTTGTGCAAAATTTTAGTGTTAGTTAAACAGTGGGATCTAGCCATATCGGTTTTTATCAAAGCACGCTCTTTGCTGGGTGGTATCTTAGAGTTACGTATACATCGAAGTAGTAAAAATCAAGGCACCGTTGAGAAATGGTGAAAGCCAGTGGTTCTTGCTCATTTTCCCCTATATTCACTTATTCTTCGACGTTATATTGTTTTGAGTTTGATTTCCTTTCTAGGAATAAATCTGTATTTTAGCATTCTTTTCCTTTTAAAAATAATTTGCCCTTCTTTCATAGCTGCGGCTTCTGCCGTATCCGGAGTTCTTTTTTAGAGTCGATGAACGTAGTTTTTTTCCCTGGGAAAAGTCTTAAAATTTGTACAGGCTCAAAATTGTTTTTCGCGGTTTGGCTTTATTTTAGTTCATTTCCTTTGTTTATGTAAATGAATGTTTTTATTGATAACTTAATGCAAATGTATTTTCCTACTCAGTTTTTTTTCTGTTTACTCGCGTTCATATTTTGTTTTTTTTTTTCGTGCAAATTTTGATTTTTTGTTTTGTTCCTCTGAAATTTTCCACTCATAAATTCATTATTATATCCTGTAACTGTCGAAACTTCATTTTGTACGAGTTAGTTGCTCAAATTTGATCCGTTAATTGAATGTCATTGAATGCTGTCTGATTTTAATTTATGATAGAGGTTTTTTTGCACTCAATATTGTCGTGGTTTATTTTGTGGTACTTGCGAGAAAGAGAATCATTACATTATTGCTAAATCATTGACCAATAAACAGTTTTAATTAGCATATCATTTGGATGCGAACCATTGGCTTAATGCCGGATTGTACTGTACAATTTTTTTGCTTAAAATTTGAGCTTTCGACCACCGAAGGGAAGGTTTTTGATTCGGTTAGCTTTTTTCCGATGTCTTGTTCCGATGAACGAAAATGAAGTATTTTTTATTCTGTTTTTTTTTAAACGAAAAATAAGGTACCATAGTCACCTACGAAGCTGAGTGTATATCATAATGAGGTACACTTTGTTTTCAAAAACGTTTGAAATTTCGATAAACATTAAGTTTCTTACAACGGTTTTTGAGGTAGGCATAAATGTGCCTTTTACTGTCCTGCTGTCATTGATTCATTTAACAGTACGCAAGAATAAGATTTTGAACGCTGTTTTTGAAAATTAACAATGTCTCAAATTTTTTCTCCGAAAAGTTGCGTTTTTATTGACTCTTTTTGTTACTCTGCTTTTTCTTAGTCTTGTTCCCACCGATTACTCTTGTTCCCACAACTCAAAACGTGAAAAGGAACTAAGAAAAGGAAAAGGTTTTGAATTTTGCAGTTAATTTTGACCACTTCAAGGAAAGCTCGTTAGGGAGTCAAGGTTGGTATCATAATGAAGCCTTCTTGATTGTGGTTCGGATTCCAAAATAAGAATCTGATAAAGATCTCGGCAGTGTTGAGGAAAATTGGGTTGAATATTTTCGGTTTCAGATAAGTTTAGACGCAATATAATGCGCGGCAGACCTCCCAGTTCAATTGGAGTCTAATTTCACCATCATTTTGCCTAATATCACGCCTCATTCTTTCGTTTTTTTGTCACCTACTTCCGTTAACCTTAACAAAAAATTGCAATAGATTTGATAAAAAAAAGTTTTTTATTCTAATTTTAAAGAAGCCTGATTCTGTCTTCGTGTTTCATTGTTTCATGAGTTATTGTCGTTGGAACAATTTGTGCTAAATGCACAGCAACCGGTTATCTTGTTTGTTCCGACGATTAAAATTGGAGGAACTTTGTTTTGGCCGCAAATAATCATCGGAATGAGTCAAGTGATGCATCACAAGGAAGCCCTTTTACTCGTGGTTCCAACTACCCTAAAATTAGCCTCAAATTGTTCCCAGTGTCGAAAGTTTTCGTCTAATTTTGAGCGAGTAAAGTCTTATAAAGGAAAATTTTTCATTGAAGCAGTGAAAACATAGTAAACGTTTCATTGCTATTTAAAAAATCAATAAAAAATTCAGCAAAATATTTTTCTTAAAGTTTTTGTTTGTTTATTATTTCCTTTTCGAAGACAGCTATTGTCGATGATAACTAATTCAAGAAAGTTCTACGCATTCAAATAGTTGTCTCACCACACCACGCACAAAAATCGACATTTATTTGAAAAACGGTTTCAAATTTTTTGGTAGTTTTGTTGCAAATTAGGTCGGAACATTCTGTGCTACTTGCACAGCAACCGGCTATCTTTATTGATTTTCATTATGATCTGGTCTTTCAGAGTGACTGAGCATGTACAATGGAATCGGGCTGGCAACAGCTAGAGGCAGTGGCACCAATGGATATGTGCAGAAGAATCTCGCCTTCATAAAAATGGGAAAGACCAAAATCGAAGTAGAGGTCAGTTTTTTCGCTGCGATCATCAGCTTTTCGAAAGAATCGCAAATTAAAATTTTATTTTTCAAAATCAAGACGGTTTCTTTCAACAATTCCGATTTGTGTTTGTTCAGAAAAGTGTCAGAAAAATGAATAAAAACTTTGAAATACTCTGGATAATATACCAATAGTTTCCAACAGAATTTTCCAGTAGTTTTGAACTGCCTCCTGCAAATAGTTTTCAGGCTATAAAGAGTCTGTGTGGCTTTTAAGCATTTTTTCATGGTACATTATGGACATTACTTACTGTTATCTTTTTTGTTGAATATAAATGAAAAATTAACATCTGAACGTCATGTTCTTGTCTTGAAAAATGGTCTGTTTTGTATTGAAAAGGATGATGCGGCAGCAAAGCTGGAGAAGATTCTGGGCAAGAGAGGCAACGAGGAGATCCTGGAACACGAGAGGAAGAGACAGGTGGAGATCAAGTGCCTCGAGTTTGAAGATGAACTCATCCAGCAGGGGTCAGTATTGCATAGTTAGTTGTTGGTTCTACGAGTAACCTTTTCAGTCCTAAAATGGGCAGTTCCTGTGTTAAGCTCATGAAGTATATTAAACATACTAACTAATCCCCTTTCACCCTATGCAATTTGAGGGAGTTGCTAAAGAGATTTCGAAATTAAAATATAAAAAAAAAGACTTTTATTGAATTAGACAAGAAAAATTGAACTGATTGATTTGCCCCTATTGAATCTTATGCGGTTTGCCTTCCAGCTACGAGGACGACGAAGTGGATGAAAAGGTAGCGGAGTTGCGGAAAACACTGACAGAGGATTCCAAAAATCCTAGGTCCAAATTCTGCAAGAACAACCTGCCTCGACAGTAGTGAGTAGTAGTTGGTTTCCTCTATTGGTTTTAGTTTTTAAACATAGATATGCACATCGCTTCTTTAGATCGCTAATTCTCATGTCGTTCAATCGCTAAACGAAGAATTTTTAGCTAAGATTTCTGAAACATCGTTTTAAAAGTTACTCCGAAATGGTTGCTAGAAGTGGTTGGAAACAACTGTGCATCAGTCCGATGGCGTAGCTTGACCTTAACGTAGAAGTTGGAAAAAATTGTAGAAAACTTAACGATTTGCTGCTCTTGAAACGATGTGCTGATCTTTAGCAGAGAATTTGGTGTATTCACACCGAGCGTTGCTCCGACCCAAGCAGCGAGTTGTAGAATCTTCGCTAATAAATAAAATCGCTTAATCCAATTTTTACGGGCGATGTTCGCGAAATCGCTTATTAGTGTTGTCAACCCTGGATTAGTATACCTCTTCTTGCACTCAATGATGCATTTTTTTAAAAATCTCAAGCGTGTATGTGCCATGCTTGTGCATGCTTTTGCACTGATACTGCCCAATAAAAATGCTTGTAATAAAATAGCTTTTATCAGAGACAGTATTAAACACCCTTGCAAATAAATCAGCCATAAAGGTAAAATTTAATCAATCTTAAATTCGTCATGTTTAATGTCTATACATCTTATTGACAATTTTCTTATTTTATTTCTCTGGTATATTTTTTTTCACGGTAGATTCGTACGAGGGAGTCTTTATGTAGCGCTCATAAAAAGTTTCAACCCATTTATGGAAAAAATAAATGGTAGTTCTATCTGTTCAAATTTAATGTTAACCTGCTTTTCCCGTTAAACTTTTAAAAGATCCATGTTATTCCAGACATTCAGGGTAAATCCAGAAATTTAATTCGATAATGGCGATCAATTTGATTGCATATCATTATTTGTCCAAATAGGCAGCTCTTTTTCTTTCCTTTTCACATATGCAAATATAAGGAAAAATTTCCCTTTTCCATTCGTTCTTGCTCCCTTTTTTGCATTGCTTCAATGGATGAATTTTGTCGCTACATGAGGCGCTACAAAATAGCACAACGTATCTAGCGTATAGTGTATGTTAAAATATATGGTCGACTGCTGTATTTTTTCACAGCGACTTGAATTTCCTTTTTTTTTTTTTTACAAATATAGACTGTGACTATTGACTGTGCGCTTTTTCATTTGATTATTTTTATTTTATCTTTTACTTATTTTTTTTCTAAGTTTGATCCCCTTGAATTCGAAATTGCTCTGTTGCTGCAAGAAGTTTGAATTGTCGGGTTTTGGCCTGGTTTTACTTACCAATGGATTAATTATTCAGTTATTACTTAGCTATGACTGCAATATCTAGGTCTCCCCTGTCCCTGGATAAGTTGGACCAGGTCAGGTTCGATCTAAACTCAAAGGAACTCTTCAACCAAGTTTGGAACAGCTCAGCTCATGTGGGATCTATTAGGTACTACTGTCGCTAATTGGAGCTTTGATATTTAGAATTTTTTTTATCACAAATGAAAAAAAAAACATTTTTGTGCTAGGCTCGAAAATCGTCCGCGAGAAATTTTTGGGTTTGTCTGAGACCGTAGGGTAATTGGGATAAATTATGACGCTTTTGCATTTAGATATGTTTGCACTGAGTTATTATTTAGATTTCTAGTTAATGTTATTTTCTTTTACCATGCGGGAACAGAAAAAACAGAATGTGTTGGTTTGTGATGAGATCATGGCTTAATTAAAAACCAATCTAGTTTTGACGCTGTTAAATTAATCAAAAGTCTCCGTGTAGGGAGGGGAGGATCTAGGATTTTCTCGAGGGGGCGAATTTTCGAAAAACTTGTCAAGAAATTTTGTGGACCTTTTTTTAGATCGACCAATTTGATTTTCTAAGCTTTTAGAAAAATTTTGGGGTCCATCAGCCAAAAATAGATATCTTAAAATAGTTCAAAGGGGGGACCCTTTGGGTCGGCAGGGGTCGAATCCCTGAGGAGAGGGAAGTGTCACCCCCCTAAATCCGTCCCTGCGTGTAGGTATTGTATTTGTAATTTAGTGTGAGTGAAACACATGCAATGGCGGAAGCGACAGCTGCGAAGAACGAGGCGTTCAGGTCTGCCCTGAAAATAGAAGACCCAAATGCAACAGTTGCTGAGGAACCGGGAGATTCTCAGAAGGAAACTCCTGGAAATGTGTCAGAAGAGGAACCCCCAGAAAGCTCGCACAAGTAAGTAGACGCGAATGTAATACGTGTCAAAAGTTGAAACAAAGAATTAATTGAAACAAAGAATTAATTAAAAAGAGCAAATTACCCATTTCAGGAAATATTTGCACGCAAACGCTGAATTTTTGGACAGAAGTCTCAAGTTCGCTTTCCAATTAAATTTTTCTTATTTCTGTATGTTGAAGTTCAAGAAGTTCAAACAAACGAAGTTTGTTGAAAAGAGCAATTTGTCATTCAAAACAAAGTTGTATGCAAGTTTGAGTTTTGAAGCTATCTTGAGATTTCAATTCAATGTGGAAATTTAGCGTTACCTTTTATAATGAGGCAATGGTGAAAAACAACGATAATTCAAATCAACGTTCACTGCACATCGCATGTAAATCGAAACTAGAGTTGGAATACTATCAAGCAGTTCATATACAAAATGATTTATGAGAAAGCTTCAAATAAAAAAAAACTAGACTTATGATTTGATTGAGAAACAAATCAAATATTGAATGCAAAAACTATTTGCTAAATGTTGAATGCAAAAACTAGCAAGTTTTTTTTTCAAAAGCTGTAATTGACATTCTAATTGTATTTTGCTCGGAATTAAAATGAAATTCATTTTTTTTGGTCGCTTGAAGGTCTTTTAAAGGCAAAGCTCAAGCCACAGAGCAATGAACGAAGCCTTCTAAGTGACAAAGGTGACTGATGTTTTTTTTTCAGGAAAAGGTCGAAGCATTCTAAGAGACATCGTAGTCGATCTAGACACGACAAGGAGGATGAGGCAACCGAATCAACCAGGAAGTAAGTAGATTGAGATAGAATTATAATCTTACGTTTTGATCAGTTTTTCTATGTTGATAATTGAATTACAGTAAACGAGTATTTACCAAAACTTGATTATTATAATAGTTATCGAACCAAATATTTGCTTAATGTTGAATGCAAAAACTAGCAAGTTTTTTTTTCAGAAGTTGTAATTGACTTCTTGATTGTGAACAGCTTAGGAGATTACAATGTTATTTTAGATCATCCAAGAAGCACAAGAGCAAAAGCCACAGACACAAGTCCAGATCGCAATCCCCTTCATCGGCTTTATCTCGATCGAGATCCCACAGCAACAGCAGTGCCAATAAAACTTCTCACTCCAATAAAACTCACTCCAAGTCCCACAAACATTCCTCGCCTGCTTCTCCCCCTATTTCTGAATCTTCGCACAAACATAAAAGTAAATCTAGTCACAAGTCTAAATCTTCTTCTGTTCATTACTCTAACTCGTCTCATTCGAACTCGAAAAGGTAAGGTGATGTATTCAAATGTGACGTCATTTTGTTAAATTCAATGCAGTTTATTTAATTTTTAGTTCTCGAGAAATAGCCAAACTCAAAAAATAGGGTGCAACTTGTGCAATTCCTTGATACTCATAGATATTCAATTTAGCCTAATTTGACAAAAAAAGCTATGGTATAGCCTGGATTTTGTCCCGTTTTTTAGATAGGAAACCGGAGTGGGTGTTGAGTTTTATAGATCTATTTATGTCAGATTGCGTTTTGATTTCGATTATGTAGATCATCATGAAGAAAAAAACGCATTTACGTCTTAATCAATTGTTGGCCTACTCACTCTATCAATTTTTACTTATAATTCTGACCATTGCAAGCGTTGAAGAGGTTAGTCTTCACGTGTGTTCTTTGTTATTTTTCCAGCACAAAATAGCTACTACAAATGAAGGTCGAATCATAATAATAATAATAATAATAATCTATTATATATTTAAATGCGGGCTTCGCTATCTCGCCGTGTTTAAGCTTTCTCAACGTACAATTTTTGCATCTTTAAGGAAAGAATTTTCGCACGTTTAAGCTATATCTTTTATTGCAATCGTTAATTTTTTTCACTTTTCCAGCTTGAATTCAGTGTTTTCTTTTTCGTGAAGTTTGAAGCTAGCAACCCAAAATTGGGATGTTGTCAATGCTACCCTAGGGGTTGCAAATTGGGCCTCCAAAATATGGGTACCCAAATCTATTTAGTTAATGAGATACAAAGATGCTTGTGATTTTTCTCCGACAGTTTTCATAAAACTTAGACTTGAAAAATTCCACAAAATTAAAATTCTCAACCCTGAAGTTGGGTACTGTCAGGGTTCTCTCAGGGGTTCCAAGTCTTGCGTAAAAATTTGACTGCTCAGATCCTTTTACTTACGGGGATGTGACGTTTTTATTTTTTCAAATTTTTTTTCATAAAACTTAGATATGAAAAACCTAACAAAAGTTCATATTATCTATTCTATGCTGTCAGATTTTGTCAGAGTACTCTCAGACCTTGCAAATCGTCCCTCCAAATGTGACTGCTGAAGTCATTTTAGTTTCGAAGACATGACGTTTTTTCAATAGTTCTTAAAATATTTTCCAAAATTTGATTTGAAAAAATTTTGAATTTTTTTCTCAACCCTATAATGGGGTGATCTCAAGGTACTCTCAGAGGGTTGCGGGGCAATAAGCAAAATGGTCTAAAAGCAGCATGGGTCTAAGAGCAGAAAAGTACTAAAATACACAAAAATGTTGAATTATACGGTAAAATCAATACGCAAATATTAGAATAATGAATATTATCAGTAAAATGAATAAAATATACATAAGTTTGAATAAGTTAATTGAGTTGTTTCAAGTGTTTCAGCAAATTCCAGCGATTCCATTCCAATAAGTCTTTAGCGAAATATTGTCGTCCAAATAAGAGTTTTAGCCGAATAATCTTCGTATCCAGTTCATGCAACGCTCGTTTTTTTTTTCGTCGGATTTCTACTCTTGACTCCATTTCTGGAATTGCTAACTTTTAGGACAGTCCAAAAACTTGGTTTTTGGACTCCAGTTAGATCGTTCTAGCCTCTTTTCCAGTTTTCGCACTTATTGGTTGTTCGAATATCCACAGGGCGGTCAAACACGTTCCATAAATCCATTGGAATTGGACCCAAAAATTCCAAATATAATCGAAAATGTTTCCAATTTTTTCGCATGAATTGATTTCTAATTGATAATAAGCCAACGCCATGCTTATCTCGTTAACAGGTAAATCTGCGAGACTGAAACGTTTTCGGGCAACATCTTGAAATTTTTTGTCCGTTTTGTAATCGCAACTTAGTCCAAATTCTTGAAATTTTTGGTAGTTGCCTTGCGAAAAATGAAATAAGCAAGCAAAATGTGCCGAAGCATGGAAAACTTCTCGAATTGCGGGTATTAGCCCGGTTTCCTAATCGATTACTATGGTGTCGGGCATCAAGGGTAAGCCGACTATTTCGTTGCATTTTCCGGACAAAGCTTTGAAAAAAATGTTCTAAAAAACTTGTAGGAACTTTTCAAGTATGAGCCGACCCGAAGATGGTGTAGATTTGAAGGAATGGAGGAAGTTTTGAAAGTTCCATCACACAATATTTTTTGGCTTCTCACCAAAAAATCAAGACCCTATTTGGTACCAAAAATCAACATACCTTGACCTTGATGAAGTAGAAAATCTTGACGATTCAGAGTCATTGTCCATGATCATATAAGTTTATTATCTTCGATTTAATTCGTTGATATTTAAGTGCGGGCCTCACTATCTCGCCATGTTTAAGATTAATCAACGTATTAGTTTTGCATGTTTAACAAATGAATTTTTTACGTTTAAGCTATATCGTATATTGCAATGGTTAAGGTGTTTTTTCAATTTTGCAGTTTGAATTCAGTGTTTATTCCATCAAGTTTGAAAATAGCAACCCAATAGTAGGGTTTTGCCAGAGGTTTCCCAGGTTTTGCGATTCTAGCCTCCGTATAATAATAACCAAATCCTTTTAGTTAAACGAGATAGGCAATTTTCGAGGTTTTCAAAAAATTTCTCGAAAGTTTAATTTTAAAACATTTCCAATTTTTGAAATTCCCACCTTGTAATTGGGTGCTGTCATCAGGGTACTCTCAAGGGTTGCGAATCTTGCCTCCAATTTTCACTTCTCAAATACTTGTAGTTTTCGAGATATGACGTTTTTTTTTTTGTTTTTTTTTTTTCGAAATTTTTCAGAAAAATAAGATATAAAAAATTTCACAAAAGTTGAAATTACCATCTCTGTAGTGAGGCTCTGTCAGTGTACTCTCAGGAGTTGCGAGTTTTGCCGCCAATTATGACTGCTCAAATCCTTGTAGTTTTCGAGAAATGATGTTTTTTAGGAATTGTAAGTTCGGCCTCCAATAAAGAATGCCCAAATCATTTCTGTTTAAGAGACAAGACGATTTTTGTGATTTTTGTGGAAATTTTCTGAAAACTTAAATTACAAAATGATTTGTTAAAGTGAAATTCCCAACCATGTAGTTATGTACTTTCAAATATTGCGAATATTGACATCAAAAAAGACTGCTCAAATTTTTGCAGTTTTGAAAAGTGAGTTTTTTTTTCTTTTCTACAAAAATACTTCTATTAGAAAAATTATAGTGAAGTTTCTCAGAGTTTGAATTTTCCAACGTTGTAGTTGGTTATTGTGGGGGTACTCTCAGTAGTTGCAAATCTTGCGTCCAAATGCGACTGCTCAATTGCTTTCAATTTCCCAGATGTGACGTTTCTTAATTTATTATAAACTTAGAGAAAAAATTGTCACACATTTTTATGATTTTTCAAAATTTGGATTAAAAAATCGAATGAAAAATTTTACAAAATTTGAAGTTGCTCTCAGGAGATTCAAATCTTGTGTCGAAATGCGACTGCTCAATTGCTTTCAGTTTCCCAGATGTGACGTTTCTTAGTTCATTTTAAGTTTTTCGAAGAACTTACATAAAACTTCACAAAATTTTATGGTTCTTCAAAATTTGTATAAAAAATTTGAATAAAAAACTTTGCAAAATTTTTTATTACGAACCCTGTAATTAGGTGCTGTCAGAGTACACTCAAAGAATAGTTTTTTGAGTTGTTGAAGTTTCGAAGCACCGGAGGTGCGGTACAGGCTAGTAATAATAATAATAATAATAATAATAATAATAATAATAATAATAATAATAATAATAATAAGAATACTAATAATAATCATAATACTAATAATAATAATAATAATGATAATCATAATGATATTAATCATAATCATAACAATAATCATAGTAATCATAATAATAATAATCATAATACTAATAATAATCATAATAATAATCATAATCATAATAATAATAATAATAGTATTAATATTAATATTAATAATAATAATAATAAAATTATAATAATAATAATCATAATAATAATGATAATCATAATGATATTAATCATAATCATAATAATAATCATAATAATCATAATAATAATAATAATCATAATAATCATAATAATAATAATAATCATAATAATAATAAAAATAATCATAATAATAATAATCATAATACTAATCATAAAAATAATCATAATAATAATAATCATAATCATAATAATAATCATAATAACCATAATAATAATCATAATCATAATAATAATCATAATAATCATCAGAATAAGAATCATAATCATAATAATAATCTTAATAATAATAATCATAATAATAATCATAATAATAATCATCATAATAATTATCATAATAATCATAATCATAATAATAATCATCATAATAATAATCAGAATAATCGTAATCATAATCATAATAATAATAATAATGTTAATAATAATTTTAATTATTAGAATCATAATCATCATAATCAAAATAATAATAATAGTTATAAGAAGAATAATAATAACAATAAAAATAACAGTAATAGTAGTAGTAGTAATAATATAATATTAATAATTGTTATAATAATAATAATTGAATTAAAGTACTAATAGTATTAATAATAATAATAGTAATAATGATAATTATAATCCTTGCAATTTTTTACTTGAGGTTTTATACTGTCTCTTCAATGATGTCAATTATCAAATGGTCGTAATGAGATTAGTCAGTGTGCCGGCGCGTTGGAAAAATTCAGATTCAAATTTAAGCTTTCACAATATTTTTTCAAGCTTGCATGAGTTGTTTGTGCTTGTTCTTTAATTAAAATAAATTTTTTCCACTGCAGGTCTGTTTTGCCATTGTTAATTTTACGCAGTAGAAGTGAAACGTGTAGTTCATGATAAAATGACAGCGGCAGTATCTTAAGTTCAATCATTCGGTCCTAGTATCCATGATATGTGCCTGTTAGCCTAGTTGTTGCTATCCTTTACACACTTTCGATGATTTCAATATCGTTTTTTGATAGTTTCCATAGAGCTGAGCCATAGCTTTAAATGGGTGCAACATATGATTTCTATGCTCTTTGTTTTACTTGCTTTGTTTTTAATTTCGACAAGTTCCTTATAACAGTTTTTAGTGCCTTTAGAGCTTTGGCTGATCTTGTTTTTTTTTCTTTTTCTGTGCAGTTCAATTTATTAGTGACTATAAGTCCGATGTCTTTAATTTTGTTTACTTCCTCGATTTTTGTATTTTTGACTTTGGCAATTGTACTATTTTTGATGCCAAGTGTTTTAGTTGTTGTTTTCTTCTTTACCAGAGAGTTTTTGATGCGCCAATTCCATATTCTTTTTGCGTCTGTTTTTATCGTTACAGGGTTAGGCACTCGGGTAGGCCATTTATAGAGAATGAACATCAAAAGTCCGAGAATTGACCTCTGAGGTACACCTTTGTATACAAGCAAAGCATCAGAGACTGCTCGTGCAATGCGAACGTTTTTTTCTCTATTATACAGATGATAGTTTTAAGCATGGGCCTGCAAAACCAAAACAGTATTATCATAGTAAGTGTATGCTTTATTCAGTTATTCGATTAGATTTGTAATTGAGGATCTTTTCCGTCTAAAACCGTGCTAAGAGTTTTAGATAATGAGTTTTGATGAAGTTACCATTTTTCCGAACATAAGTTTTTAAACACTTTTGACGCTATTGTAAGTAGACTTATAGGACAAAATTGGAAGCTTGTTGATTGTCTCTTACTTCGAAAATAGAGAATTTCCCTTACTTTCCACGTTGATGGAAAGATGCATGTATTAGCTATCGTAAAAAATATTGATATTTAGAGATAGAACGGCTGAGTTTCTTCAATAAAAGGTTTTCAATCTTGTCAGGTTCTTTTGCTATTTGAATATCAATTTTTTCTAGTATTTCAATTTCGCTTATTTTTAAATGAAACCTCGTTTTTTGCTAATTGGTTGTGTTAGCTTAGGAATATGAGCGGTGTGGCTGAAAACAGGTTGAAAGTACTCGTTGAATATATAAGCTTGATCTATGTTAGCTGTTGACGTTTTTTTGTCTAAGAAAGTTTCACCAGGTATGGGTTCAGTTTTGCGGACAATTTTGAGGTATGAAGGTTTCCGTCGATGAACAGAGCTTCTTCATATGATCTCTGATCTTCGTTAAATCTCATTTCAAGTTGTTTTTCAAGAGATTTCGATTTCTAGAGTCGATGTTCGGTAAAAAAAAAATTTCGAATTTGAGTCTGATTGATTCTATTTTTTTTTTCATGAGGTTTGATATTTCTGAGGTCACCGTAAGTGCTAATGAGCTTCTGTGTAATTTTCTTGATAACGTGTTTAGAGGTTTTTAAAGAACCCAACGCTACCACAATTCGGTCATGAGATCGACATGGTTATGGCAGTACCGGTTAAATAGGTTTTTCATGACACATTGGTTTTTGGCCTCCCAAACTGCTTTCGAAAATGAGCATGCGCTAAAGTTGATTTCGTTGGTTAATACTATCTCGGAGATATTCGGGTTTCAAGTTTAGATTATGTTTCGCGTGATAAGGTAGATGATATGTGGTGTATGCAGATTTCAGTCGGTAGTCCGTTTTCACGACTGTTGTTATTTCGGGTTGATTACATAATAAAACGTCTAGCTGATATTTTTCTTTCACCGTGATCGTTTGTTCAAAATTTAGTTCTTCTCACCCATCAAGAAAATCCCGCTCGTCTTCATGAGAGGATATGAACGTCGACCAGTCAGTATCAGCAAAAATTATGTCTCCAGCAACGAGCACATTTCTTACCATCAATTGAATCTGTTTTTCTTTATGGAAAGTAAAAAAATTGCTGAGGTATTGGTTGACGAGTGATTTTTACTGCCCTTCGTAGTGCAGTAATTACATGCTATTAGTATTGGATTTATTGAAGATTTGTGATCAAGCAGTCGTCAAAATCTAAAGAATAACAGCGGTGTGGTCTTTCTTTGTTTATTCCAATCATTATACCTCCATGTTTTGTTTTTCCATTGGCGTTTTGTCGATCATTTCGATGTATTTCGAATTTCTCGAGAGATTGAACCTGAGGCCACATTCTCTGTTAACCAAGTTTCCGTCAGTTAAATGATGTCATAGATGGTTTTCGTTTCTATGGCATTCGAGAAAAGAACTTCTCTTGAATATTCCAGAATGCTTCTCACTTTGTTTAGTAGCAGGCTCGGGTTTGTTTTGATCAATCAGTTTCTGTTTCAAATTTCGTTGGTATCAGGTTCCATTGATTTCCGTCTCTTTTGTTCAATCTGCCGTCTCTAACACTCAAGTCCGGTCTATTCATTCGGTCTTGTTCTATGTGTTCCCGTCGTTTCTTTAACGAGGCGTTTTCTAATGCTGCTTCTTTATTTGTCAGTTCTTTACTTATTTACACGGGTGTTCCGTAGTTTCCTAGCTGTCGATAATATCAACTGTTTTTGCCAGGGGTTTGGTAGTTTGAGAAGTTTTGTTCGGTTTCAATCAGTTCTCGTTGACCTAGTCTGATAGATCTTTTAATTTGAATTCAACTTCATTAAAATCGTGTTCTTGGCATTTTCTTGCGCTCATTTTGTTCTTTTTCCTAGTGGTGCATTGTCAAATGCGCTGGTTTTAGTTGGTTGGTTTATCTTTGTTGCTTTTTGATCTGGTTTTATTTCCGCTTGTTGAATGGGTTTTGATAGCATGTTTTTGAATAACTTCCATTTGCCTGTTTCTAATTTTCGTTAGTTTCTTTCAGCTCCGTCATCTCATTTTCCATTTTTCTTTCTTAATCGTGACTGGTTTTGTTCGAAACGATATGACGGTTTTACGCTGGTTTGAAACAACACAGCTATTACGCATGAGAAGTACATTCATACCTAAGTCCTTTAAGCAGGTCACTCTATTGCGAATAAACTCCGTGCTTTTTTCTGTTAGTTGCATTCTACATCCGCATGTTATGCAATCGATTGAGTGTTCTCGTGGTCGTATGGAATGGTTGCAGGTATGTGTTTTCGGCAATTTTTCAGGTATGATTTTTCGGCTGTTTTAAGGGTTTTAGTTTCAACCGGTGTCACCTGAAGGTACCTGTGGATAACAAATAGTAACGATTAATCGTTCTTCTGTAATTGATTGTTTCAAAGATGAGAGCACCAAATATTGTCTGTCTTGTACTTAAATACTCGCTGATTGACTGCGCCCTTCAATTCTCTTTTGTAGTTCGTATACAGGATGTTTTCTTCTATGATTTTTTCCACGTTCCGTCCGTTACTGTTCAAATAGATCTTGTCAAGCGTGAATTAACTTCTACCGTACATAAAGCCTAGGACAAGAACACTGCTAACAATTCTCTCGCAGACAGAATCGGCTAGGGTGATCACGTCTTGGGCGACTTGTTGGAGAGTCTTTGATGAGGGATTGAAACCGTCGAAGAGGTCATTTTCTCCAATGAACAGAATGATCACTTCAAAACGACCTTCAGGGGGGATAAAATCGTATGCGGACCTAATGCTGGCACCTGTGAGCGACAAGATATTGAGGTTACCAGCGCTCAAAAATCTCACATGTGAATCTGCCAGAAATAGGTAATTCGTCGGCGCATTCTTGAAATTATGAAATCTGATCGCGATTTTCCAGACATACAATTGAATAATCTCTGTAAAATGCTCCCATTTGAGGCCTTCCACACAAGATTTTAAGTATTTCAAATAAAAGTGATATTTTATACAGACGCAGAGCTTAGTGTGATACTACAAGGCTCACACCCTAAAATGCGAATATAAGTGCTACTTTTGGTTTTGTTTAATCTGGAGGCTGAATTGGTTAGTTAAAAGCCTATTTTTTGATCTATTAATATTAGGGTAACATAGTTGATGCATTTTTGTGTTATCAAATGAACCGAAGAGAGCTATTTGTTTCGTACAACGATTCAATAAAAAATTATTTAACTCAATATCTGTCGCGAAGTTTTTGAAATGCATAGTTTTTACACTATTTGGTTTTATACTTTGCAATTAATTACATGCAAAGTTATCGTGGTTCCCTTAAGTTTTTTTTCACAAACCACGTTTTAACATGCTTTGTTCATTAATTTTTTGTTTTTGTGCTCCCTTTTGCGGCTTTCTAGCTTGTGCTTGTTTTCTATAAGCGTCAGTGTCAGTGGTGTGAGATTCAATGCCCTTAGAGGTCATTTATTTTTTTAAATTTCCATTTTTTACCATTTAAAAGAGCCCTTTTTGGCGGTTTTCACTTGTGTTTGCGAAGTGCAGCTTTGCCTCTGTGTTAAATTTTCCGTATAGTCTTTTGAGAAAAACCGATTGAAACATCTTGTTTTCCAATCGAATTAAAAATAAATCAAGGGAAGAGCATTTATTTGAGCTGAAAAGTCCTTTTGTGAATTGTGGAAATAATTTGTGAGAGTTTCAGCTAGCTTTTTTTCCGCACCAAACATTCATTAGATGTATGAGCTTTTCGTGTTGAGGATGCGCCAATAGAATCTTCAAAACTTTTTTCCACGACAAAAAATGATTTTTCAGCTCAATTGAATGCTTTGCTCAATTCGCGGTACATTGGTATAAAATCAATTGGAACGAAAACTTGAAAACAAATCAAGTCGCGGTTATAACCGCCTCAATAGAAACTCAATCTGAAAAAAAAAATGTTTACAAGGGTAGCCATTTCCAGTCACTAAAAAGTTTCTATTTACACAAGCAAAGCTTGTGTTATAGTAAGAAATCCCTTTTTTCCAACCTCGGCCGCAAATATTGTTGCGACGCAAATATTGTTCCGACAAAATGTGTTCATTTTGGCCAATAACCAGCTATTAAGTACAGCCAATGCTAAGGATATTAAAACAGACTCTTATATTACCAATAGCACTTAAGCTTCAATGTATCGTGGATCTGTAGCGTAGAGAAGGTATCATGGATCTGTAGCGTATAAAAACTTAGAGGGTTCGAACCTGGGCAGCGTCGGATGTTTTGAATTAACTTTTTCATACGCTAGTTAAAATGCGCGCGCTCTATAAATTGAGGCATGTTAGTTGGTAAATTTTTTTTCAAATTGACTGGTACTGCTAACGCGTCACATAATTAGCTTGCGTCACTTAGCTATTATGAAGACTCATAATTGGCGTGCATCACTGAAGAAGTTTCGTAGACTCAAAGTTTTACTCATTCAGCTTTTCCCAGTAGCGTTATCGGTCATATTTTTGCTAGTGTATGCGAAGTGCAACTTCGCCTCTGTGCGAAAGAGTTTTTTGTTAAGGTTTGTTTACCTAAAGTTTTTGCTGATGCATTACAACTTATAGTTTGTCACTGGCATCATATGTCTTAAGATTCTAGCTACCAAACTAATCACCTGTTTAAAAGATGTTTTTTATGAAATGCAGAAGCAAGCGATTACATTTTTTGCTGTCATATAAACGAGATTGGCGTTGTAATAATTTTGAGCTTGCTTTTTTTCAGCAGCTTGTATAAAAGTCAGCATAACAATATGATATGATGATATGAGCTCGTAATGAGCTCTCAAATTATCAGAAATAAATCGCGTAAGCTCAGTTTTTCTTCTGAATTTTTTTCGCTTTCGACTTTTTCAGAGAAGTTTCATTTCAACCTAAAATTTTTGAAAACGTTGCATTTTTGGAGGACCAGCATTTTTGCTCCGACCATTTACATGGGGAGGAACTTTGGACTCGGGCGTTATAATTTTTTTTCTTCAAGTTGTCCTCGCAAAATCAGGTACCGTAAGTAATCATCATAATGAATGGAGTGATATACCATATAAAAGCCCTTTTAGTCATGATTCGATTGACATTTTAAAATTTGAAAAAGATTTCTCAATGGCGAGAAAATTAAATTTGAAATTTTTGATTTTTGGTCTTATTTCCAGCTCATAAAGCGATTCTGCAGAAGTTTCAGCAAAAGCAATTTTTAATGATAATTTTTTGGTTTTTCTAGTCTATTTTCTACAAATGAGTAGAAAAACTATATACTGTTTTTCAAACGGTTTTCTATTATGAATGTTGAATATGCCCAAGCTTCAATCTTTCGTTCAGATCATTTTATCTCACTATGCAGAAAAAAAACGACACTCAATTCAGAAAACTTTTTTTGTTTTTTTTTCGGAATAATCTATGCTTATTGCACAATATGGTCGGAATAATCTGAGCTACTTGCACAGTATTATTTCACTATGGTCGGAATGAACTATGGTCAGAATAATCTGTGCTACTTGCGCAGTAAACGGCTATCCTTTTGGTTCCGACCATTGGAAATCGGAAGGAACTTTGTATTCGGGTGTGTTTTAGTTTTCTCTTTTATGTTTTCCAGGCAAAATCAGGTACCAAAAAATTCATCAGATAGGTTGAGTGTTATATCATATTAAAGATCTTTCAGTCGTAATTCGAACCGTCTTAAAAATTCCCATTTTTTTCTTGTCGAGAAAAACCGGTTTGAAATTTTCAGTTTTTCGTCTTTTTTCGAGCGAGTAAAGCGATCGAAAACGTTTATATGGGAAATTAGAAATTTAGGCTGAAAAACTTGATTTTACCTAAAGGAAAACAATTATTGGAAGCTTTATTTATCTCTTTTATGGCAAAAAAAATCTCTTCCCAGTAGCGTTATCGGTCATATTTTTGCTAGTTTATGCGAAGTGCAACTTCGCCTCTGTGCGAAATAGTTTTTTTGTTAAGATTTTTTCACCTAAAGTTTTTGCTGATTTATTACAACTTATAGTTTGTCGGAATTTTGTTCTGGCATCATATGTTATAAGATTCTAGCTACCAAACTAATCACCTGTTTAAAAGAAATAATTGAAAAAAAAACTTGAAAAATAATTCGAAAGATTTTTGCATATTTGTTTGAAGACCTTTGGTTTCGTTTATGCCGAAATGTGGTCGGACATTCGGTGCTACTTGCACAGCAACCGGCTATCCTTGTTTTATTTAATCTTTTGTTATCTATATACGAGCTATTTATTCTGAGTGGTTGAGTCATGAATTTAGCACTGAAGAGTTAGAGTAAAAAAACTGGCCTGGCACTGGTACGATTAGCTTGTTTTGTGGAAATATTCCGATTCTTTTTTTATCAGCCCAGTGCGTTAAAATGTGTTGGCTATTTCTCTTTCGTTGTGCGATATTTTTGACATTGTTGTTATGATAATACCTGTGACATCATTTGCTAATAAACTTGAAAAATTTTGAAGGATTTTCAGCTATAATTCAATTCGAACCTGACTCAAATTTTGTTTTGTTTCTTTGCTGCGATTAGCTGCTTATTTCACAGTGCGGTAACCGATAAAGGCCGCAATTGGATAGTTATCAGGAGTGGAGAAAAACCTATGATGGTAAAGGTAAAACAGCAAAATTGACGAATAAAGGAGTTTAGATCCGCTCTTTTGGAGGGATCAAAGGTTTGCATGTGTTCCGTGCAATGAAATTACCTTTCGGATTTAATTAATGCAGCGCTTTTAGAGGACATCTTGCTACAAGTGTTTCGAGAGGACCGAAAATAAAAGATTGCTAATTTCTTATTTTCCGAGTTGAAAACAATTTTTTTTCATGTTCAATTAGTTAACCAATTTGACTGAAAATTTGATCCAGTTTTTTTTTCGGTTGCTAGTTATGTATCAGGAAAACGTTTTAGAAAAAAATTATGTGATGTATTCGTAAAAAAAAATAAAAACCAGTCATTCATAATTCGAAAAGTTTAGAAAAGAAAATTGAATTAATCAGGAAAGTAGCCGGTAGCACCAAATGTATGGGAAAGAGATCGAGTTCCCCGGATTGAGGTGAAGTTTAGATAAGGGTTAGTCAAATGGCTCATTTATTTTTATAAACGAAAATCCAAGTTTCGATGCGCTAATATATTCTGTTATTGTATTAGTCTGGGTTCCAATAAAAAATAATACTTTGCGTTCAATTTATGTGCAGCTCTCGGAACACGATTCAAAGATTTATAACAACAGACGACCGTTTCAGCTGCTCTTGGAATGGATCAAAAAATATTTGATTTATGGCCTTTTTAGCTAGACGTCACCACGGGGCTTTCAATTGATTGATGTCCCTGTCCTATGTTTTAAAGCAGGGCCTCAATGGCTTGATTTAGTAGACGGGAAATCACTGAACTGGGTGCAGGGTTCATCTGTGTCTGTCCTTTTAAGGAACTTTTCCGTTATATAGGACCTCTTCAGTTAAAAACTACACTACTCAGATTTATTCATAGCTCTGTTTTATCAAAAAAGAAAAAGAACTGGAAAGTTTGGGGTAATAATTTCTGGAAAGCTTCTAATGTATAACGGAAAGGGTCTTTAGTTGAAGATTGGGGTTTCATTTGATATTTAGCCACTTAGAAAATTTCAGCGGATGTAGTCGCAAGCGTTTCATTCTGCTGGTAATGTGGATATGGATCTTCGCTTCAGATGAGAGGACATGAATCTTTATTTAAAAATAAAAACAATTGTTCATAACTTTTAATATAGTTTCTGAAATGCCAAATTTATTGATAAATTTATAAAAGAGATTGTACTAGGTATTTTTGTGGTTTCTAAAATGGTCATTTTGGTTGGAGTATAATAATAATGATCATTCGATAAGGCCAAAAGTAATGCCAAAAAAGGAAACCAAGAAATTTTTGCTGCCAATCTATATTTTTTAGGAGAAAACGGAGCAAAAAGCAACAAAAGAAACGGCATAGATGCAGAAAAAACAGTGATGAAATCGAACCAATCAGGTAAAATGCCTTGTTTCATAAATTCCTTTCGAATTAATGTTAAAATATTTCAGTACTGACTACGGTAGCCAGCAGAGCTTAGGCAAATCAAATTTAGCCGTCGAACAACATCAATTTTTGTTGTATTCTATTTTTCAAGGGAGTTTTTTTTTTTTAGCTCAAACCAGACTTCGACTCCTCACATTCTGGTATGTGGAATAGTCATTTACGGAGAAGACTACACTAAAGTACCCCCTCCCCTGGAATACAGCTCTGGATTTAAGGAGTGGACAAAGGACTTCTTCTGGTGCGAACAATACTCAGAGGAGAGACAGAGGAGAGTAGCCAAAAAGAAACGGAAACGACGCCAAAAAGAAAAGAAAAGACAATCTAAACGCAGTTCCCATCACAGAGCTGAGAGCTGTCACGATACCAAGATAGTATCGGCCGAAAATCTTGTTAGGCCAATTGAACCAGTTTTAAACTGTGTCGATAGTTTGTCGGTTAGCTTAAGCGTGGACATCATGAATGAAACAGAACTGAAACGGACGCCTGGCCGAGCACCGAGTTTGTCGAATTCCCACCACAGCTTTGGCTCTGGTTCAAACCGGACGAAAGAGAGTCAGCCGCTGCCTGCACGTGTTAGTCCACCGCCCGTGAAATCCGACAGATCTTCGCCACATTTCATGGAGAGAAGACGAATAACAAGGTAAGCTAGAGACAACCAGTTACTCAAAAAAATAAAAGAGGCTTTTTGTGGATCTTAACGGCGGGATTGGAGTATTTTCATTGTGGTAGACCACCAGCACGAAATGTAATTTTATCAAGTTATTTTGGATTCGATTTATGTGATTTCAAGGATGTGAACAAAAACGAATAGTTGAAAGTATCCGCGACGGGGCCAAAATGAGCACGCTTGTGAGTTTTGTCTAATATATGTACATATTTTCAAATTAATCTTGGACACCTACTAGAATCTTCTCACGAAGAAACCAAAGGCCATCCATATATTGCAAATGGATGCGAGATAGGTTTATTAAATATCCTTGGTTTGAGCAGCGACTATTATTTTTACTAAAAGGCAATCATGAATCTTGAATTTTATTGGTGCAAGTCACCAGCGGATTTAGGGGGGGGGGGGGGGGGGGCAGACGCCTCCTCTTGAGGAATTCGACTCCCTGCCGACCCAAAGGGTTCTCCCTTCGAACTATTTTGAGATATCCAATTTTCCCTAAAAGTCCCTAAAACGCCTTTTGGCCTGTTTTTTCAAAACAAAATTTTGCCTACGGCGCTGAAATTTTGGCCAAAATAAGGACTTTCAAAAAAATTTTGAAATTTTTTTGAAAATCCCCCCCCCCTCCTCGAGAAAATCCTAGATCCGCCCCTGGTGCAAGTCATTATTTTATTCTGTTCTTCAGTGCTCGCAAGAAGCCGTTTTCGTACTCACGAGAAGGCGACGACCAGTTTTCAAGCAGTGATGATTCATTAGACTGAAGATAATCAAAAACATAAACTATTTTAAACGTTTCAGGTGCAAATATGAAGTGCAATAATTGAAATATTTAAAAGCGTCTATTTATGTGTATATCTGTTCTGAATTTTATTTGTATATTTTTGATATTTCCGTAAAAATGCTAAAAATTAAATTATATTTGAAATTTTACGAGCATACTTCTCTACTCTTGGATTTCTTGGATTTTTAGAATGGGCAGTGCATCGGAACTAAGAGTGAGTTTAGCTCTTTGTGTTCCAACCTTCAATGAAAGTGACAAAAAATTTGCGCTTGGAATGGTTAGTTTTTTATCCAGACAAGTTTCGACTTTTTAACTGAAAAAGAAAGATATTGCGATGCTCTGTGGAATCGATCACCTAACCACACACAAAGGGTCTCCCTGGTGTTTTTTTTGGGGGGGGGGGTCGCAAAATGAATTGTTTGTGATGTATTGCATGTGCAAAAATTATTTGAATTGAAACAAGTCAATTGAACCTAAAGTACTGACTAAAGACGTTTACAAAATTTCCTGTCAAGTGTCATGTCTGTTTTAAACTAAAAAATGCTTTCTTGGCGCGCTTCCCACTCAAAGTTCGAACATGTTGGCCCTGAAAGCGCCTCTTGAAAACTGGAGAGAGTGGGTCAGTCAGAAATGGTTTTTGTAAAATATTACCCAAGAGACCTGTTGGAAATATGGGGCATCTAGATTTGAGGAGAGGGGGGATGAGAAGTTGACCCGCCACTCGCCCTGATTTGAGCAATTACAATCTAATAGAAAGAGGCACTTAGCATAGTGGTAAGGCTCTCACTTAGAGATCGTGTAATTGATCCCCTATCATTGCAATGATAGTGTGTGAGGACGAGCTCTCACTTGACCTCTAGCCTCAGGTCTACCACAGCCTGACCGATGACGGCAGCAATAGTGGTACCATTTGAAAGTTCTAGACGCAAAAATGGCCTTGCGCTGCAAAAAAGCTTCGCTCTACAAAATAACTTAGTTTGAAGCGTGCGGAAATAAGAGAAACGGACTATGCTTAGACAGGCTAAATAGCCTTTCATAGATCCTCTGCGAATCGCAGAAACCACAATAAGTTAAGCTAATAATTTTTGCGAACTAGAGAGAGTATATGTAAAATATCCAAAAATTATATTCAGCAGACTTTTTGAACTGGTATATTTTGTTTTAGCGTACCTCGGCTCTCTTTTTTCTTATTAATTTGTTTCTTAGTTACTATATTATCCGCCCATTATAAGAATTTCTACCAGACTTAGTATGCACAACCACCGAAAATATCTGATTATTTTGTATAAACAAGAGCTTTTAAAGAATCATAAAAATAACATTAGCTGCAATAAAGCTGTTTTGAATAACTTGACGGGAGTTTTTGTGTCATTCTGATTGGTATTATAAATACTGCAGACTATTGTTCTTAGCTTTTTTCGTCATTTCTAAATTTATCGTTGCATATTTTTACTCTTCAATGGTCAAAACTGACTTTCAAATGTCCCATTTTTAAAAACGAACTCAGTGGCATTTTTAAAAACGAACTCAGTGGCATTTTTAAAAACGAATTCATTTTATGAGCTCTAGCTCGGACGAATTATTGCAAAATGCTCTTTATTTTGTTAATGATTGACATATGGCTAAGTGCAGCCCAGTCCAAAAGTTTTAGTTTCAATTTTGGACCTAAATATAATGACCAGTTTCTTACTAAATCACTATCTGGATGCTCCAAGCCTTACAGTTTGCCTTCTGGTTTTCAATTTGGTGGACAGCCTCGAAATGAGCTTTTCGTTTGTGTGTTTGGAGTAGTAACATTTGATTCACCGATGAAAGATAAATACGATCCAAATAATTTTGAATCTTCAACTACAGCGATGATAGCTCCTTTCTACGCAGATTCATACACTGTGGACAATCTTCTAGACTCGATGTGTAATTTGACAGTTTATTCATATCAAAGCGATTATCCACGAGAACCAATATGCGATTTTTACACCGGTGGGTCGAGCTGGCAAACATTCAACTTTAAAACACGGGCTACACGCGGGGAAGAAAAAACGTACAATAAAAGTGATCTTAGTTCGATCACGAGCGATGATGATTTCACGAAAGACATTTATGGAATCGTTGGGTCCGAAGACCCGAACTTGTTCAACAATGTTTTCAAACGTGAAATGAGTTCAAATGATCGTTTAGACGCAAACACTTTGCTCGAAAACGATATCCAAGGGTTTTCATGTGACTGGGGCTATGTTGTGACGTGGAATAAGGTTGCAGCGTTTCCAGGAATTCTGGACGCTTTCAATAGCTTCCAGATGGCTCTGGTTTGCGGCACTGCGACGACAAGTGGCACTCAAAAACGGTGTTTTGCAATTTTTCACTTCATAGACTTGCAGTGGACTATCGGTCTCTTTGGTTTTAATCAAAGCCAAGGTATCAGTGGGTTTAACAATGGAAATGGTGCGTAACTAAATAAGAAAGTAATTTCTATCTTGCAGTTACATACATTCCCTCGCAAAAAGTTATCAATAATTTTAATTAACAACATATTAAGCCCATTTTTAATATCAACATGTTTATAAAAAAAAGGAGAACTATGACATCGGGGGCTGATTCAAAATTTGAAAAAATTTTAAAGGTGATTGCGTGCGCTATCAAATTTTAGCCATTTTAAATCTGATTTGAATTGCAGAAAAATTTTAAAAGTTTTTGCGTCACGAAGAAAATAAAACTTAGGCTAAAAATTCGCTTATTGCGTTTTTGTTCATTTAAGTGGCGCTGTGTTTTTCTTTGGTTAAGTTATGAAATTCAGACAAATTTGATTTTATTGGCGCTTTTGTGCAGTTTTATACGCTCGGTGCGTTTTTTCGCCACCAAAAAATTGCAAGTTTTAGTGCAAAATTTATCGCGAACTTTATCGATATAAAACTGAAATCTGTTGTGTAAAACTTTAATTATCGGACTATCGTTTCTCTGCTTGTTTTTGTCGGTTTAAGGTCCAACGCATGGAACTTCTTCAGCATCATTGTTGTCCTTAAAAGATTCGAACTATAATTGAAAATCGGTCTGTAGTTTATAAATTTACCAACTTTGATTTTGTATAATTATTACTATTTTAACTTGAATGAGTTCGGCTTATGTTAAATCGACTTATTAACCGCACTTTGCGTCGTGTAAACTGCAAAACTGTGTTCATATGCTTTTTTGTGTTTAAAAGAATGGGGCGTTAAAAAATAGCTCATAACTTTCTATGACATTTTGTTTTCGGCTCAACTGGTGTCTATTCATGATTTTGAATATTTAATTAGCGGTGTTGGTGATGGTTATTTTGGCAAGTTTTCCTCAAAGCGAAGATTATTCTCGAAAAATGTGCGCAGTTTTTTTTCCGACCGAAAAAAATTCTGGGTCTTTGTTGCTCCCGACTTTTTTTCCGTCTGCTTATTTACATCGCTGTCTTTGTGTTATTTCGCGAGTTTTGCGAAGTTCTGATTCGCCTCTGTGTTTTATGAGGAAAATTCTTTTAATCGGTTGTACTAGAATTAACCCAAGTTTTGCCTGTGTAGAAGCAGAAAACGCAGAGAAAAAAAATAGCTATTGACCCAGTTAAATCAACTTGATTATTGAAACATTTTTAAAAAATTTTTATACTAAAAACAAAAAGCCACCATTAATGAAGGTTTTTAAAAATGAAAGAAATTTGGATAGCATGTCTTTTTCATCAGCTGAGCTGTTTAAAAAAGATATAATTTTTTGTTGTCTGTTAACGCAACAACACTTTATTTTTTATCGAACACTTTTCCTACACTCATGGCTATTTTTTGTTAATCACACTAACTAGAACATGTGAAAGGTGGTTGGTGAGTAATCTGAGTTATCTGATCTTCCATTATTTTTGTTTTTGTGTCAGTTTGTTTGCTTCGATGTTTTGATTTTTACTAGTTTATCTGATCGAAAAACTAAAAAAATGGTTAAAGCATTTTTTAGTTTTTAAAAATCAAAAATACGCCTTTTTAAGGACTTTCTGTTTCTGTTTTTAGGATTTGTAATATTTTTACTGACTTCAGTCTATTATTAAAACTTTACCTTTGCGATTAACAAGGGAGTTGCAACGAGGTACTAATCGCTTCCTGTACGGAACTTTTTTTGAAAGATTTTGCAATAGATTGAAATTCATTCAACCATCCAGCGCGTTTGGGGTAGCGGTAATAGACTTGCTGAGGACTACAAAAGCTTGTAGTTCGATCCGGCCGTAATGTTTTTTTTTCTGGAAACTAGAAGTTTCAGCCTTTTTGGGCTATCGTTCGTCTGTTTATTTTTATCGGCTTAGTTCACGTTCCCCGTCTCTGTTGAAGGTTCAGCTTTCTTTTAAATTTGCCAATGATTTTTTAAAATTTCATAGTTGTTCATAGTTATAGATAATTTAGCTGGGAATCTTTTATGGGGACTTTCGGCTTGCAAAATTTTTAATAATCCTTAATATTTTTCAAAGAAAAGATTTCTTTGTTCGAATTTTTTTAATTTGTAAAATTTTGAATTCAGTCGATTTATAATGACAAAATTCCAACCCAAGCAATTTTTTTTCTTCAAAACAACTTTCCAACAGATTCACCGAGCAATTTTCTCTAATCTGAACTTTTTTCATCCAACAGTCATGTTTGGGTCATGTCAGCCTATGAATTACCCGTTTTTATCACAATTTGTTTTTCAATTTGGTTCTATTTTTACCAACTTCGCTCTTACAAGCGAAACAAGATACAGGTGCGTGTGCATCGTTTTAGGGCGTAGTTTTAGATTTGGTACCACTTCGTAAAAATTTTTGTCAAGGGAATTTAATTTTCATTTATTTTATCAAGGAAAATTGGCACAAAGAAATGCAAATTTTGCTACATTTTTTCTCGACATTTCAAAGCTTCTTTTTCGACTTGCGGCTTTTAATTCATCTATATATGTTAGTTTGTCAAACTATTTCTATTTTCTATTGCGAGTGGTGCTAAGCTCTGCTCTGCCTCTGTGTTCAAAAGTATATGTGACGATTATTTCAAATGCGTTTATTTCAAGTATTTTTATTGTTTACATTTTTCTTAAGATTTTTCAAGTTTCAGTAGTTTTTTTTTGCGTTTGCTAAGTGCACTTTTGCCTATGCACAAGCAGAAAACGCAGTGGAATGAAAAAATTTTTTGATCCAGTCTTATCAACTTATTTATTGAAACGAATTCTTAAAATTATTATATTAAAACAAAAAGTCACCTTCAATGAATTTTTTGAAAATAAAAAAAATTGGATAATATGTAATTTTTGGAAGTTCATCAGCTTTTTTTTTAAAAGTTATAAACTACTGTTTTCTTTTTACTCAACAACACTTTGTTTTTCATTGAACACCTTTCCAAATGTCTTTTGGCTATCTTTTGTTACTCATAGTAACTAACATAAGTGAAAGATAGTTAATGACCAATTTGAGTTATCTGATCGTCGGTCCGTCATCTTAATGTTTATCTTGTATCGCAAGCTCTGCTCTGCCTCTGTGTTCAAAAATATGATGACGATTATTCAAAAAGCGTTTTTTGTGTTCTGTTTTTTGTTTCTTTGTTCCCTAGAATGATTAACAGAGTTGTTCTCGATAATGATAAATCTTTGAAACCCTTTTTGCGATTTGATCAAATTACAGACAGAAGATAGTTTCTTCAAATTGTTTCCGTTAAAAATATATTTTAGTTTTCTGACGCTGATTGTTTTACACGCAGTTTTGAGGAAACGCAGTTTTACATAACCTTGAATAAAAACGATTTTGTTTCGCAAGTTTTCTGCTGTTCTGAATTTTTGTTATTTGATTTTTCCTAATAAGTGCTCTGCACTTCAAACTTGAAAAAGTATTATATTTTCCCCTAATTATTTCTAGTATGTATACATATTCTTTGTTTGTTATAAGTTATAACTTCAATTGTTTTGGTCCAGCGAATTACATGTGTTTAAAGCAAAAATGGGAAGGAAACCGGGATTCATTTTTAGTCAAGGAGCACATGTTAAATTTTTTGAAAAAGATTTTTTACTTGAACTTAGTTTGTGCATTTATTGAAATGAAGGTCCTTGTTAAGATTCAATTGACTCAACTAAAATAGAAAAATAGAAATGATAAATGATGGCTGTTGTGCTCATCAAATAAATTATTCTGTGTTTTACATTTTTAGTATATTCCTTTTCGTTAAACGAGCTATCTATCCAGCTTAGTATCGTATTACGAAGCAGGGGCGGATATAGGATTTTCTCGAAAAGGGGGGGGTATGATAGTTGATTTTCAAAAAAATGTCGTAAATTTTGTCGACTTTTATTTAGGTCGACCAAATTGATTTTCTGAGCTCTCCGAAATCAGTATAAAGACCGCATTTCGACAAAGTTTTCTGCGCTGCAGGCAATTTTTGAAAAAAAAAAGTTCGAAAAGGGCATTTTTAGGCAATATTTGGAAAATTTTGACCAAAAATTTGCGTTATTTCGCCCCCCCCCCCTCAAATTTGGTATATTTTGGCGCCCAAGGCGGGCGCCTTTAGAAAAGTTATAGGGTCCGTCAGTAAAAAATAGATATCTCAAAATAATACAAAGGGGGACCTTTGGGTAGGCAGGGGGTCGATTCCCCGAGGAGGGGGGGCTTCCGCCGCCCCCCCCTAAATCGGCTGGTGTTACGAAGTGCTTTTTTTGTAGGCTAACTCGCTACTAAAATTGCTCATTTGTTGACAATTATGGTTCAATGCATAGCATCGGCAACTTACTAGCACGTGTATCTGCTCAATTGCTGACTTCTGTTTGTATATTTCCAAGAGAACCTGGAGCAGATGCGGTACTCGTGAAGGGTCATGGACTCCTAATCAACACAACAGGTCAAATGCTTGTTCCGGCATAAGTCAGAAATTTTATTTTATTTATGTTTAACTTCTCTATTTTCACCTTTTCTTTCTTCACGTTTTAAATCTTTTTAGCAAAAAGCCAAAAACCCAGATTGCGCCTCGCGGCCTGACTAGGTAAGGTTAACTTGAAATCATTTTTAATTCGATTTTTGCGTTATGTTTTGAAACTTAAGCTCCAAAATTTTTCAAAAATTGAGAAGAGCTAACGAGCAGTTTTCTTACAGCAGTTGATTTTTGTGACAAAACTAAGAAAAGGAGTCATGTTTTTGAAATCAAAATAACTCTAGATGTTACTGTGCACTTCTTTTATCGAAAACTAACTTCCCAAATTTGAGATTTTGTGATGATTAGAGATAGCGCGTAGAAGCTCCCGTGCACTAGCGACCATTGATATTTTCTTACAATGAAACTTATTGTCTTATGTTGGTGTATTTCCAAGAGAACCTGGAGAAGATGCGGTAATTGTGAAGAATCGTGGACTCGTAATCAACAGAGCAAGTCAAATATCTATTTGCGGCATAAATCAGGAATTTTTAAATTATTTTTTCAACTTTTCTAGTTTCACTTTTCCTTTCCTTCACGTTTTAATCTTTTTAGAGCTATTTATCACCGTTTTATCGCTTGTGTTTGCGAAGTTCAGCGTCGCTTCTGGGTCAAATTTAGCTCCTTTCGGTTAGGTTGTCTTTTCATCGACGAAGTTATGTTTCATCAAATTTTTTTGGCATGGAGTCATGGATATTGGATGACACGATACGACGATAAGGCTTTTTAATAATGATTTACAAAAATTTTATGTTTTTGATTGATCAATTTTTGAAATTTTTATTTTTTGGTTCGACATTTTAATTGGACTTTTCTCTTGAACCTAATTTTTATATCAAATGATTAGAAAAGTTAGCAATTCAATTTTGCCTGTTTTCTATCTTTTTATAATGTTTTAGTTTTTTCTAGTTTTTCTAGTTTTTTCTCCCTAAAAATAAAATGCAAACTTCAGCAAAATATCAACATGAAAAATGCCAAATATTAATTGGCTTAAAAAGAGTGCTTTTAACCAATTGAACTATGTCCTCCTTGAATTGATTCTAGAGGGAGATGGTTAACTTGGTAGCGTTGACTGATGTGTACTAAATGATGCGAGGGAGTCTTTTTTATTCAAATAATCAGTCAAGGCATGTGTTACTTAGTATAATAGCTACTGAATGGTGAAAGATCTTAATTCAAAGCCCATTTCAGGAAAAATATACACTCTGCCATTCTCAAAAACACCTGCTGTTCGTAATCTGTGGGCTTATTCTAACATCGGCAATGACGGAATTTGGGCGTTTGAGCTGAACGAATCGGATTCTTCTCCGGTCCAGGAGATGGGTCCTCTTCCCATTGATTTGCTGGATATTCAAGCGATATGCGATGGACCCTTGGAACCATCTTTGGTGCAGAAAGGAAAAGAAAGTGTTCAATTCACTGTTTCAGACTGCGATCTCCCGCCCAATTTCAAAGTGGGCTTGAAATTTCAGAAAGAAGAGTCAGTTCGAGAGGCTACTTACGATGCGAATACTCGAGTTGTTACAACTGATTCACTAGATGTTAGTTTTACTGGACCTTCGGCTGTGTATATCACCCTTGACGAAGTGCCTTTGTCAGGGGAGAAATTTTTGTTTGTATATACCCACAAGGATTCAAATTATACGTTGGAAGTCGATTCTGTGGTCGGCAGCAACGTTTCTGTATCATTTCATAACTGCCCTAAAAACATCACAGATTTGAGCGTTAAATGTAAGTTTTAATTATGTTCTATTTTACAGAAAGATTACTTGAATTGAAGAGGTAACCCATTTAATAGAAGGTCATCTAGTTTGTCATTAAAATCATTGTGTATTTACTTGTTCATGCACTTTTTTGGCTACTTTTCTGGGCTGGTTAATATTGCCTCACCCTCAAACAACGAGCGCTGATCATGGTTATCCTCGAATAACCGACCTTTTGATTGCGAGCTGGAGACGCAACCACTTCACCACGCTCCCTTAGATCCTAAAAATTTCTCTGCAGATAAAAACAAAGTCGACATGCTGTGTTAAATTAACCTGAAATTTTTTTAAATTCAATTTCTGCATTTTGTTTTGAAACTGAAGCTCAGAAAATTGAAAAATTGAAAAGAGTAAACGAGCAGTTTTTCATAGCAGGTGACTTTTGTGACGAAAATGAAAATGGAGTCATGTTTTTGAAAACAAAGTATTTATATATGTTACTGTGCACTTCTTTTATCGAAAGCTAACCGCTTAAATCTGAGATTAAGTGTCGAATAGAGATGACGTGTAGAAACTCCTCGCCACTAGCGGCCATTGACACTTTTTTTTACAAAGAAACTTATTGCTGGGCCTGTTTTCAATTCATGATTTTTCGGAAATGACCCTTCCATATCTGAGATTTATGGTTCAATCCAAAAATTGGTTTCTGGAAAACTCTTTTGCATAGGTGTCTACGCTCAATTTTTTTGGCACAAAATTAAGGCCCTCGGAAAAAGGCAAAATTTTGATGTTTTGACCGTTTTTTTTTAAAATTTTTTGATTATCTGGAGAATTACTCTCTGAATTCTGAGACTTTGGGTTCAAAGGATTTTATGGGTTGTGGGAAACTCCGTGCATAAACGGTTACTCTCAATTTTTTTACACAAAAAAGTATATCCCTCGAAAAAGTCAAATTGTCGAAGTTGTGATCGTCTTCGAAGTTTTTTGTCTTTTCTAAAAACCAACCTCCCAAATCTGCAGGATGAACGTATATAAGTACAAGGGATATAACGGGTAGGGGAAGCTCCTCTGCATCAGAGGCCGCTCACAAATGTTTTTTGCCCTTTTTAGGTTTTTCGAGTTTTCCAAAACTACCCTTCCATACCTGACATTCATGGTTCAATCCAGAGGATGGGTTATAGGAATATCCTCTGAATACAATACTACGCCCAGAGGTTGGTTTGTAGGAAGCTCCTCTGAATAAAATACTACGCCCCTACGTGAAAAAAAATGGTGCTCCTCCGAAAATCAAAATTTTTGATGTTTAGACCGTTTTGTAAAAGTTTTCGACCTACCTTCAAATTCGGAGTTATTGGGTTCAAACGAGCTTACAGGTTGCATGAATTTTGTCAGCGCCCAATTTTTGAACAAAAAAAGCTTTAGTTTTCAGAAATGTCAAGTTTTTGATTTGAGGACAGTTTTTTGGATTTTTCTCGATAACAAATTTTTCAAATATGATTTTATATGTTGAATCAAAACAACGAGTTAATGAAAATCTCTCTTTTTAAATGGCCTCAAGTTTAAAACATTACGGCCTTAAAGCAAGTCAAAGTAATGAAATTTTGATGATTTTTTCGAAACTTTGTGAATTTGCTCGAAAACTACCGTGCCAATTCTCATGTTAAATGTTGGGGTTCTTTCCTAATCTAGCGCGCCACTACCTGTTTTTTTTGCAGAAAATATTATCGATTTCTGAAAGTCACGTTTTTTAAACCGTTATGACACAGCTAAGATTCCAAACAAAGTGCAGTTTTTGAGTTATTGCATTTTTTCTTGCATCAGTATAACATTTTCGAAGAAAATCAAACACGTACCACCAGCTTTGACCGTTTTTTTTTAAAAAGTTTTTTTTTTTGATTATCTGTAGAAATTTTCTCTGAATTCTGAGACTTTGGGTTCAAAGGATATTATGGGTTGGGGAAGCTCCCTGCATAAACGGCTACTCTCAATACAATTCTACGCCTCTACGTGAAATGAAAAATGGTGCTCCTCGGAAAAGAAAAAGTGTTGATGTTTAGACCGTTTTGTAAAAGTTTTTGGCATATCTCGCGACCTACTTTCAAAATTTGAATTATTGGGTTCAAACGAGCTGACAAGTTGCGTGAATTTTGTCAGCGCCCAATTTTTTTAACACAAAAAGCTATAAATTTCAGAAATGTCAAGTTTTTGATTTGAGGACAGTTTTTTGGAATATTATATGTTGAATCAAAACAACGAGTTAATGAAGGCCTCTCTTTTTAAATGGCCCTAAGTTTAAAAAGTTACGGCCTTAAAGCAAGTCAAAGTATTGAAATTTTGATAATTTTTTCGAAACTTTGTGAATTTGCTCGAAAACTACCGTGCCAGTTCTCATGTTAATTGTTGGGGTTCTTTCCTAATCTAGCGCGCCACTACCGTTTTTTTTTGCAGAAAATATTATGAATTTCGGAAAGTCACGTTTTTTTTACCGTTTAACACAGCTAAGATTCTGAGCAAAGTGCAGTTTTTGAGTTAATGCATTTCTTCTTGCATCAGTATAACATTTTCGAAGAAATTCAAACACGTACCACCAGCTTTGGCTGGACCCACTGGTTGTCTTTTTATTGAGACTTACCAAAAATTGGTTTCATCTAGTTTTTCTCTCATTTGTTTTTGCTTTTTCCGACCTGCGTTCAAAACAAACATCAAAAAAATCGCATCAAATAAGTACAGCCAAATTCAGCTGCACCGCTAGTTTTTTTTATTGAGGAAGGCGAAAAATCTGGTTCACCTAGTATTTTTTAAAAAATTTCAAGCTTTTCTGCTCATGTTTGTTTTTGTTTGTTTTGTATCGCAAGTGGTCCGAAGCTCCGCTTCTGTTTTATAATTTTTTTTTCGTTTAAACAGTTTCGGCTGAAGCTATATTAGCTTACTTTCTTCAGCGCCCAACTTTTTTAACACGAAAAGCTATGATTTTCGGAAATGTCAATTTTTGATTTTTGACAGTTTTTGAAATTTTTTCGATAACTCTTTTGCCAAATCTGAGTTTATAGAACTAATCAAAACAATAGGTTGTTAAAGTTTTCCTTTTTTTTGGATTTGCCCAATTTCTTATACAAAAGTTACGGCCTTAAAGCAAGTCAAAGTATTAAAACTTTTTTGGATTTTTCGAAAATTTGTGAGTTTGCTCGGAAATCACAGTGCCAATTCTTAGTTGAAGTGTTCAATCGAGAAAACCAGTTTTGGGAAATTTTTCTGATCTAGCGCGCCCATACTTGCTTTTTTCCAGAAATACTTATAGATTTTGTGAGTCAAGCTTTTGTTTTTTGACCTTTTTGAAACAGCTAAGGTTTTGGGCAAGGTCCAGTTTTTGAAATAATGCATTTAAGTTTGCAACAGTATATTATTCTCAAAGAATACCGAACGCGTACCTCCAGCTTTGGCTGGGCCCCCTTCATTTTTTGCAGAAAAATTTTTGGATTTTGGAACGTCCAGTTTTTTTTTGTTTTGACATGGCTAAGATTTTGAGCAAAGAACAGTTTTTGATTTAATGCATTTCTTATTGCATCAGTATTTCCGTTTCGCTTCTGTGTAAATATTTCTGCTTAACTTTTTTCATCAAATAATTTCGGTTGAAGCTATATTAGCTTACTTTTTTCAGCGCCGAATTGTTTTAACAGAAAAAACTATGGTTTTCAGAAATGTCTAGCTTATGATTTTTGACAATTTTGAATTTTTCTCGATAACTATATTGCCAAATCTGATATATAATGAAACAAAACAATAGGTTTTTGAAAGTTTTTCCTTTTTATTGGCTTCGCACATTTTTTTTTTATAAAAGAAATACTTCCTTAAAGCAAGTCGAAGTATTGCAGCTTTTATGAGTTTTTCGAAACTTTGTGACTTTGCTCGGAAGCTACCGTGCCATTTCTCAGGTTGAGTGTTCAATCAAGAAACTCGGTTTTGGGAATCTTCTGTCCTCTAGCGCGCCACTACTTGCTTTTTTGCAGAAATTTTTATGGATATCGGCAGTAAAGTTTTTGTTTCTTGACCATTTTGAAACAGCTAAGGTTTCGGGCAAGGTCCAGTTTTTGAAATAATGCATTTAACTTTGCAACAGTATATTATTCTCAAAGAATATCAAACACGTACCTCCAGCTTTGGCTGAGCCCTTTTCAGTTTTTTGCAGAAAAATTTTTGGATTTTGGAGCATCCAGTTTTTTTTTGTTTTGACACAGCTAAGATTTTGAGCAAAGTACAGTTTTTGAATTAATGCATTTCTTCTTGCATCAGTATTTCCACTTCGCCTCTGTGTCAATATTTCTGCTCAACTTTTTTTTATCAAATAGTTTCGGTTGAAGCTATATTAGCTTACTTTTTTGAGCGCCCAATTGTTTTAACAGAAAAAAACTCTGGTTTTCGGAAATGTCTAGCTTATGATTTTTGACAATTTTGAATTTTTCTCGATAACTATATTGCCAAATCTGATGTCATGTAATGAATCAAAACAGCAGGTTGCTTAAAGTTTTTCCTTTTTATTGGCTTTGCACAATTTTTTATAAAAGAGTTACGACCTTAAAGCAAGTCAAAGTATTGAAATTTTTATGAGTTTTTCTAAACTTTGTGACTTTGCTCGAATACTACCGAGCCAACTCTCAGGTTGAGTGTTCAATCGAGAAACTCGGTTTTGGGAATATTCTCTGCTCTAGCGCGCGACTACCTGCTCTTTTGCAGAAATATTTATGGATATCGGAAACCAAGTTTTCGTTTCTCGACCGTTTTGAAACAGCTAAGGTTTTGGGCAAAGTCCAGTTTTTGAAATTACGCATTTCTTCCCGCATCACTTTAACAAAGCAGTAGAATATCAAACAGCAGGTACCACCAGCTTTGGCTGAGCCCCAAGTTTCTTATATCGAGACTTATCAAAATATGGGTTCATCTAGTTTTTTCAAAATTTTTTCAAGGAAAACATAAAAAAAATTTCAATTAGGTATTTACAGTTTTCGCTGGACCCTTAGTTTTTTATCGATGCATGCAAAAAATCTGATTGACTTAGTTTTTTCTAATTCTTCGTTTTTTTCCACTTATATTTGTTTTTGTTAGTGTTTTATTGCAAGTGTTATGAAGCTCCGCTTCGCCTCTGTGTGAATATTTGTGTTCAGTTATTTTATTAAACATTTTCGGTTTAAGCTTAATCAGTTTGATCAATTTATATTGCATAATTTTGATGGCAAAATTTTTTCTTGTGCGAATATATATTTCAATACGGATCGGTCGTTAAGACATTTTTGAAACTTAAAAAACTCTAACTCAAAATTTGTTAAGAAAACAGATATATTTTTGGCTAAGTAAGGTCCACCCTCATAATTTTTTGTCTCAGTTATCGCTTGACTAATGACGCTCAATGCTTTGTAGAATTGCTTACAAAAACATTTAAATTAAAATTTTCATTTTTTTTCATCAAAAATTTCGACTTCCGTCTTATTTTGTTGAACTATCAGGCAACACAAATTTGTTCATTTTTTCTAATTTTGTCGGACCAGGAAATTGGCAACATTCAATCGTTCCTAAAAAACGATTTGAAATAAAAGGTGGAGATTTTTTTTGGTTTGCTAAATATTTGCATTCAAAGACGATATTGTATTGTTAGCTTGTATTTGGAGCTATCTCTACCTTTTTAAAAAGTTATGGCCTTAAAGCAAGTCAAAATTTCGAAGTTTTGATGTTTTTTATGCAAACTTTGTGACTTTATTTGAAGACTCTTGTTCTAATTCTCAGATTAAGTGAATAATCGAGAAACCCGGTTTTGGGAATCTTCTCTGCTCTAGTGGCCACGATCTGTTTTTCGTAAAAAAAATTTCTTACAGTCAAGTTTTTGAACGTTTGACTGTTTTTCAGAACTTTTTTTAATCTTTCTTAAAAAATACCCGATCAATTCTGAGATGAAAAATTAAATGAAAAAAAAAAACAGTTAAATGAATGTTTTTTCTGCCGAAGCGGCGTTTCAATTTTTTTGTAAGAGAAATCTGATATCCTGGAGAAAACTCCAATGTCCCGAAAAATTTCCTTTTTCTCTCTTATTTTTGTTGAGAAAAAACTAAGGTTTTAGACAAAATTCAGTTATTGAAGTTACGCATTCATTGCAGCATCTGTTTAATAAACTCAAAAAATATCAAACTTCCAGAATTAGCTGGGCCTCTAGTTTGCTTTCAGCGAAACGTACAAAAAATGTGGCTCATCCAATTTTTTCTGCGTTTTTCTTTTTTGGCGTTCTAAGTTTTTGTAAGAGAAAGATGATTTCCTCGATAAAACTCCAATATCTCAAAAACTTTCACTCTTCTCGCATATTTTTTTTCGAGAAACAAATTGTTCAAATTACGCATTCATTGCCGCATCAGTGTAACAAATTTAAAAAATATCAAATACGTACCTCCAGCTTTAACTGGGCCCCCATTTATCTTTCGAGGGGACATACAAAAAAGTGGGTCATCCCACTTTTTTCAGCTTTTTTCCTTTTTTCGACTTTTATATGTTTGTGTTGTACCGCAAATGGTGCGAAGCTCGGCTTCGCCTCGGTATGAATGTTTGTTTTTTTTTGTGTTTTTTTAATCAAACTGTTTCGGTTTATGCTATATTAGCTTGGTCAAATTACATAGCATAATTTCGAGGCTGAATTTTTGTCTTTCGCTTAAAGTTTTAAAACTTGAAACTTTTAGATCAAAGTTGATTAAGACAACAGTTTACTTTTTAGCTCAATAGCTCTGGTCATAAAATTAATTTTGGGTACATGTAACTATTAATGTACCGCCCCAAAACAACTATTGATTTGGGGTACATGTTTTTTCTTTGAAATTTGGAAGTTAAAGATTTTTGGCAGATGAAGTTGAATAACCAATGCATGCTTAGACCCTAATGGCACTACTCTGGAGGTTACAATTCCAGCGGGCAGTTTACAGTACAGCTACAATATCAATGATACATTCGCAAACAGTGGATCATATGTCGTCGAATTCTCATTGAACGGTTAGAGCTTCGGTCTCAATATTTTTCGCCGTAAAACCTATAACTAAAACGAAACCTGGTTATAAAGATGCGGAAATTGCATGGGCGTGGCTCGATTAGATTTATAATAGGAAATCAGAATATTTTCTACTGCAGTTATACTCAGAGGGCTATTGTACTAGTCAGGGCGGGGTTAAGGGTTAGGTTTAAGGTTACAGTTATATTCTAGACAAGGGATGTTTTTTTATTTCAGTTGTTCGTTTTGGCGATATTCTACAATATCCATATAGTTAACTGAACATAAAGTACGCGTTTTGAGGAGCCTAGGCACACGAAAAAAATTCTTTTCCATATTCGTCCAAAAAATTGCGCAGAAAAGGCCTTTTTGGCCTAATTTTTCAAAATTTTGTCTGCGGCACAGTATTTTAATGCAAAATAAGTCACGTATAGTGTTCGGGGAGAGTTGAGAATAAGACTTCGGTCATCCTATTACAAAAAAGACGAAATTTTTGATTTTTTCAAAAATCTATTCTTCCCTTGAAAAAATCCTAGATCCGCCCCTAATTTAGTTACCCATGTTAACCGCTTCCCCTTTCCGAAAACTAGGGATTATTTTGGCACAACTGGGTGCTCCCGGGATAAATTTGGCGTTATTGACCGCAGTTTTGATAATTTTGGTAAAATTGGCAGCCCTTGATGAGAAGAAACAGCTCTGCGTTTTTTCTAGAGGAAATAGAGATTTTCTTCTAGTTTTACTGAGATATAGGGGTGAACCAAACAAAAATATGGTTCTATATATTGATTAACAATAGATTTTATTTCATTGTTTGAAATCAAAAACAAACTTGTTTTAATCCATTTTACTTTGATAATAGTTTTTTGCGTGTTTTTATTTTACCTTACACTCTGTACAAAATTTCATTAAAATAGATCTAATGATCTATTTTTAACTTCGAAGATGGAGTGTCTTATGGTCCTAAACTCAAGGAAAAATTTTTTAAAAATTTCAATTATATGAGCGTGAGTGCTCATACAATATTGCACATACGTTTTTGTTTCGTTAAAGTTGGTCTGCTGAATGAGTCGGCCTAACTTTCTCATTTTCTGTTTTCATATATTACTAATCAGTAAGCTTGTTCCAAATATTATGAAAAAAATTCAAAGCTCTCATGGAAAGTTTTTACCGACATTGCTTTAAAGCGATACTTTCAATTTCTTTCACTGCTCTGCTGATACAACTCTTATGCAGTCACTGATTCATGAGAAATTTTGCTTGTAAAGTTATTGAAAAATTGATGCAAGAGATACTTCTATTAGACATTTTAGAAGCTAAGAAAACTTGATTGTGTTTCAAATTCAATTTCATTTTTGAAATTGGTTTTTGTTCCTACTATTCGAAAAATGTGGAGGAACTTTGTATTCGGATGTGTTTTAGTTTTTGTTGCCTTTTTTGTTTTGCACGCGAAATCAGGTACCACAAATAATGATTGGAATGGATCGATTGTTAAGTTATATTAAAGCCATTTCACTCGTGATTCGAACAACATTCGAAAATTTTTAAAAAAAAAATATCAGTGACAAGAAAAACTAGATTGAAGTTTTGATTTTTGATCTGATTTCAAGCTAATAAAGTGAGGCTAAGCAGGCCTACAAAAGCTTGTTTATGCTTAATTTAAGCCATGCAAACTTGATTTTACTCGAGTAAATTTTGTTTTTGGATTTTTTAAAGCCAATTTGGGAATCAAAACTTCAACATCAGAAATTTTTTTTTGAGTTTTCTGAGCATTTTTTTTGGTTTTTCTAATCATTTTCCCAAACAATTAACTTGAAATGGGCCTGTTTTACTATGAATAGCGAATATGCCTAAGTTTTTTTTTCATTTTATCGCACCACGCAAATATAACGGCGGTAATTTGAAAAAAAAATCAGGAAAAGTCTCGCAGTTTCGACAAGTTGGTTTTACTTATCAAAAAAAGTCAATCATAAGATTTTCTAGAAATTCAAACAAGGTCGGATCTAGGATTTTTCTTAGCTCTCCCAAAGCACTAAAAAAGACCCTGTTTTGGCCACGTATTCTGCGCCTCAGGCAAAATTTTGAAAGCACAGGCTAAAAAAGCCGTTTTAAGCTTTTTTTTTCCTCAAAATTTTTCCTTAAGCATCCATTCCTCAAAATTCGCCCCTGAATTCAAAGAACTTTAAGGACATCTTTTTTTTTCTTCAGAAATTGAGATTTTTTCAAAAAACATTTTTTTTTTAGTTTTTTTTTTGCGGTCACTGACTTTTTCCAATTGTCTGTTGGCTATTTTTTTGTAAAGCCGTCCTCCGTCAAGAAATTTTTGCGCATTTCACTGTACCCTTAAATATTTCGTGCTCTAAACTCATCCTTGTTTGCATTATCTGATTGAATGTATATGGTAGTTATCGAAACAAGAAATGATGTTTTTTCTCTGAAATGTACATTGAAAAATTAGTTCGAAGCTTCTTATTTTTTGCGTTGCAGGAACATGCGACTCTTTACCCATAGTTCTTCAATCGAATAAGATCGAAGACACTCCTTCGACAAGTTGCTTAGGTTGGGACTCAAATGAAAGTCTGAACAACTATACATCGTGCACAGAACAACTCCGGGTATGGTACCCATGTCCTCGATGGGTTAAAGAGCTTCCAGACAGGTTACCGACACGGGACGAATGGTGGGCTCACCAAGAGGTTGCGAATGGCATATCTGGATGGGAGTATGACATCTGCTGCAACCAAAATGACACCGAGACTCGAGCTAAGCTGGGCAGATCGGGATACTGCAGTAGCGAAGAGTGTGAGTTCAAGCGACGGGCTGCTGGTGATTCCACGCCACAGTTCTGCATCCGGTCGCCACAATTGGCTTGCAATGCTCAGATTAACTCCAACCCCGAAAATATAATGGTATCTAACCAATGTTGTTACGACGACGGTGATAATTTAATAGAATACATCGAGTCTGTTACTACACGACAAGCGGGAAACATGCATCGTGAACATAATTCCATTAAAAATCTAGCTGCGCATTACCTGAGTGAAGTCGAACCCTTTGAAGTTTGCTGTGATAAGCGGCATCATCCATCTAATACTTCTTGCGAAGATATTTACAAAAAGCACCGCCCGACTATCATTGGCGAGTACTGGCCTCGTAACGTCCTCATAAACAGAGGAGACCCCCACTTGCAGACAGTGGACGGAGTGAGCTACCCCTTCATGGGGCTGGGGGTCTACAGGATGCTCATCACTGATGACTCATCTTCTATCGGGGGTCAGACTGAACTACAAGCTAGCATGCGGAGGGTCGGCAACGGGACTGTGTTCAGCGGGATAGCAGTCAAACATGGAAACACTCTCCTAGAAGTGTACCTTGACAAAAGTGCAGCTTTTAAATTAGTGATTAACAACTTCGAGAAGACACTGGGAGAAATTGTCAGGGAATATATCCTGGCCAATGTTGCAGTGGAAGAGAGAGATGATTTGAAAAGCGTTCGATTTCAGTTTCTGGGGAATATGTTGATTGTGGAAGTGTATGTGATTCAGAACTTCCTCAACCTTAAGATCTCAGTTCCTCCCTCGTTCAAGTTTCAGATGAGGGGACTCCTGGGATATTACGACGGAGACCCAGACAACGATTTCGAAGCCTCCAGTTAGTCGCAATTCATTCTTGATGTAATGGAAAATTTTTATAAAAAAAATATGTCAAGTTATTTAATCAAAGGCAACAGTAGCTGTCCATGACAAGCTACTGAGATCTCATGGTTGGACTTTTTCTTGATAAAGATACAGAAATAGGCGATAATGAACAAAAAAGTAAATTTATTGCTAGGTATTTCTCTCTAATCGGTAATTATTCGAATTTCATATCGCTACTTCCTAATCAATGAAAATAAAACCCGTGGAAATGGCTACTTTTTTTTGGAAAATTTGATTTGTGTATCAAAATTAAATGCAGGTTTTTTCATTTTGTTTTGCATACAAGAAAAAATTTTGTTTTTAGATGGATCTGTCGTGAAAGCGAATGGCGATTACTTGCACCTTCATAAAACATTTGGCGAGAGCTGGAAAGTGCCTAGACGAGAGTGGTTGTTCAGACAAGAAGAGACCATAGTTTCCATTGACTCCGACTTTGAAGAAGGACTCCCTTTTGATCCAAACTACGACAACATCATCGCAAATGAACAACTGCGCCTTCTCGCTAATCAGGCTACTTTTCTCAAACTTTAATAAAGATAAAAAATTGTCCATTTTTTCTGATATCTAAGTCTGCGTCTGCTGTTTTGTTGGTAAGCAAAACTATTTTCCGAAATTTCAAGAAAACGGAGAAAAACTAAATAGAACTAGGTCTGCCATACTGTTCTGCTCACCATGCAGTTTCGAAGAAAAGGCAAAAAGCTACCGGTTTAGTCAGTTGATGCCCGCACTCAGTAAAAAGAGAAAATATCGATTATATTACAGTTATAATTGTACTTTTATCAAAATTGTAATTAAATATAAGCGCCAAATTTACATGTTTTAACCATTTGTAATCCGTTATAATGATAAAAATTTTTCGTGACATTATGATAAATTACAATCAATTATAATTGATTTTACTTTTTTCCGAAAATATTTTATTGTCTCTTATAAAGAATTATAATCTATTATAATAGATTATAATCCTTTTTGCTGTCAAAAATCTCTAAAAGTGAGATGTCATGTCACACTCTTTAGTTCACTTGAACACAAAATTTTACCACAAAACAAAAGTTTCATAGAGATCCTTTCATACTAGTTGAAAGAATCCTACGGTAGGTGAACGGTCGAAGACAAAATGGGAAAACAAGAGGGATTATAAACAATTATAATCGATTATAATGGATTTTTCAGCAAAACAATTAAATTAGAAATTTGGATAAAAACAATCGATTATAATCGATTATTATGCATTATAATTGATTATATTTGATTTCAAAAAGAGAGATTATAATCGATTATTAATTGAGTAAAATCGATTTTTTCTCAACTTTTGTAAGACTGGTACTAAAATCGTATTATAGTTGATTATTAACTCTTGAAACTGGTTGCGGGGAACCTGTTTGGGAATTATCATGGTCCATTCAGGCTATGATGGAGTCGAAATCTATAGGAAGGGCCATGTTGTAGGTCTAGTTTTGAATTAAGCCAAAAAAATTGCTTGTAGTTCTTAAACAGGAGCACAACAGCGGTTCGCCCTGATGAGTGGTACAGCTCTTGTATTTGTCCTTTCCCACGTGGATAAATGGTCTTAATCTTAATTAAGATTTGAAGACACTTCGACTTTTTGGTTTTTCTACACTTTTATGCAAGAGCGTCTTCAAATATAAGTGTTTCCCCAAACTCTAACTTTTTCTTGTACCTTTTTCAATATTTTTTTGAAAAATTTTGAATCTTGGAAAATTTGAATACCTATAGCATAACTTTTTATATGATATTATGATAAAAAATGCTACCAGTTTTTAATTTTGACTTTATGTTTAACCGGTTTTAGATATGCCGGGGAGACTCTGCTTGCATGTTAGACGTTGCGTTGGTCGGGAACATCTCAATCTCAGATGCATATACGCAATTCGAAAGTGACATCGAAGCAGCTCGATTTTGGAACGAAAACTTTCGTCTGCTCGAGAAGAACTATTTTTCGAACTTTGAATTTTCAGAAGACGAAACCGCCGACCGCACTTGGTTAATAATTGTCGGGACTTGTATTGTTTCTGTTTTTCTGGTGGTATTATTAGTCTACGTTGTGATGACGTGTTGTGGGCGAAAATTGGGCGGATTGAACAGTCATAACAGAGTCGACGTAGCCGATGAGTTCTGGCTGGACAACAGGAACATCGAAGGAGCAAACTGGAATCACTACCACACTGAGTATCAGGATAGTAAACAACTTGGATGGTAAATTGAAGCGAAAGACAAAATATCTTTGAAGTGAAACTAGAACAGAAACTTGAGCAACGCTTTAGAACAGAACCTTGCTTAGTACATACGAGGCCAAACTGTATTTTGTGAATTGACAAAAATTCAACACGTTCAACAAAGACTTGTCTCTGGACTTCAGTGATCTACACACACAAAATTGTGCCCCTATCCAGAGCACATTTTGGCCTCGTATTTTAATTGAAACTGCAGCTTCACAAAATTGTTTTTTTTTTCAAGTTAAATCATATCAAGAGCTTTATTTGGATAAAAAAGAATAACCGGGCACTTTTTACACTGTTTTACTTTTTTTTCCAATCCATCCTACCCCGCCTCAGGAATTCGACCCCCTGTTGACCCAAAAGGTCCCCCCTTTGTACTGTTCTGAGATATCCATTTTTGGCTGACTCACCCTAAAATTTTTCTAAAGACGCCAATTTATAATATTTTTGAGGGGGTCAAAACTTTTCAAAAATTTGCCTTCGGCGCAGAAATTTTGGTCAAAATGAGCTTTTTATAGTGTTTTGGGAGAGCTCTGCAAAACAATTTGGTCGACCTAAAAAAATTCGACAAAATTTTTGAAAGTTATTTGAAAATCCGCCCCTCACCCCTCGAGAAAGTCCTAGATCCGTCCCTGGTTACATTTATTCCATTCTACGCTATGCTATATTACCCCACGTCTAAAAAATTTCAAATGTTTTTAGCGACAATTCGATGTTATTAACTTTTCTTTTACAATTGAGACCTATTTTTCGAGTCTACAAAACCCTTCAAATTCTGAAATTAGTAAGTTCACGAGAATTGATCGGAAAATTGTTTAATCTGTGAGATCTTTGTACAATTTTGTTAGAAACCTAAATTTTAGAAGCCAAATTTATTAGCACTAACGACAAAAGAACAAATATGTAGTATAACAGACTATTGTAAATTTAATGAAGCCTTTCATAGCAAAATATTCTCGTTGGTCAAAAAATCATTTTGTATTTTCGGCCAAGTTCCACTGCTTGTCTAAAAGCCTCCGTTAAAGATTAAAAACATGTCGATCACTGCCATCTGATTTAGTAAAAGCAACCTGACTACACAACTAGTCTCATGAACTGCTAACATCTCAACAACTACCTCTAACGATGGCTCAGAAATTAACAGTTTAGGAGAAACCAATCAAGCAAAAATCAAGCAAAAGCATACGAATTCTTAGGTTGAAATATAGTTGATGTTTCAACCCAAGACGCTCAAGGCTGCCTTAACCTTTGCTTCAAAGCTACTTCAGCGATATACTGACTAAACTGCGAAAGTACAAGAAGTTTCTAGCTAACGAAGATTTAAATTTGTTCAGCAGCATATCACAAGTGCAAAGCACTTCTGCGGCAATCAGCATCAGCTGGAAGCCCAAATACTACTTAAAAAGGTTAACCAAGAACGTCATCTCTACTACCAATGCTGATTTCACAACTCAGACTTTTACTATCGACTCAAACTCGACCAATTCTAATTCTCCTCAACCAAACATTTAACATTTCTCTGACTTCACACAAAACAGCGTCATCGCGATTACAAAAGTTTCTTTGAGAACTAACTTAACTGCTGTCAAACTAGTTCTATCCAACTTCGGTGTATTCCTACACTACTATTTTTTGTTTCCATCAAGATCAATCACTACTAACAAGCCAGTTTAAAACACGACGTTGGGTGCCCAGATAGCAACAGGTAGTGAGGTGTGAGAAATCGGCAAAAACAGTAGTAAAGTCAAAAGCAGAGACGGTATGTCCAATGAAAAGCGATTTGTTTGGAAATCTTGAACTCTTGAAAATTCCTCTAACTCTTCAAAGTTTCCGTAGATCAGAGGTACGGTTATGATAAAAAACAAAATTTTTGCTTAAGCTGCTCAGGCCATCTCAGTTTTAGTGAATGCTCATCTACTCAGCGATATTTCATCAACAACTTTCGGAGAAAAAAAAACATTTTGGTATCCACAGCAGCTCAACTTGACTCATTATCAATTTCTATTATTCCGTTAGAAACCTTCCAAATGGCATCTACCATTATTGCAACAACATAATTGAAAAAACTGCAGCAGCATTACAAAACAGCTCAATCTCGACGTTTCAAATCAAGTCAACAGCAACAGCTAAACGTGCGAAATGTTTTCAGTAATGAAAAAGAGTCTTGTGTCTGCTTAATTAAGTATCGGATCACATAAATCTGCTAGAGCTACAATCAGAGGCTGATCTAGGATTTTCTCAAGGGGAGGGGGGGGCGGGTTTTCAAAAAATTTTTGAAAATTTTGTCGACCTTTTTTATAGGTCGACCAAAGTGAATTTCAGAGCTCCCTTGTGAATTAAAAAGACCCTGTTTTAGTCAAATTGTCTGCGCCGCAGGCAAAATTTTGAAAAACAGGCCAAAAAAGGCGTTTTTAGGCACTTTATGGAAAATGCTGACCAAAAACTCGCGTTTTTTGGCTCGCACTCCCCCCTCAAAATTAGTATGTATTGGCGCCAAAGGCGCCTTTAGAAAACTTTAAAGGTCAGTCAACCAAAAGTGGATATCTCAAATAGTACAAAGAGCGACCCCTTTGGGTCGGCAGGGGGTCGAATCCCTAAGAAGTAGCATCAATCACCCCCCCCCCCCTAAATCCATCTCGGCTGCAATCACTTCACTTTATCTTCTGACAACTCAGATGAGGCAGCTAATTTTTGACTTCTCAGCTCACCTGAATTTGCTCGCTTTACAATCACATTTGTGGTATCAAGTTTCTTGATCGAGACGTCAGGTGAGGAGCTTGCAAAACCCGATATTTGGAAAAATCCTACAGTAACTCCCTATGGTGCTAAAAATCTACAATGTTGAACAATCACTCATCCGCTTAATCAAAAAATCAACGCAATTTAACCAAAAAAGTCACTTTAATAATTCAAGCAAAATAATGGAGGTCGAAGCCGTTATTTTCTCTAGATTCGTAAAAACTCTGAAAAGTTGAAAGATTAGATGTACACAAAAAACCAATAAACTAGTCCGTTCTCCGAAAGAACCAACTTAAACGTTGTTTTAGGGAACAAACCATAAAACAGAATGACAGTCTCAACCAAATTGATCTACTATGCAAAAACTAAGATATGAAATTGACCAAGAACTGCATCGTATCAAAGTTCAACCACAATCTAATCCCCATTAGAGCCAAAAAGACAATCCAGGTACTATGAAACCAGATCCCATTTCTAAGTTTTACCAGCCGACTCCCTACAAGCTATGAAAAGTACCAAGTGATATATTCTGCCCAGGCTAACGTTTTGAAAAGAGCAAATTGCTTGCCTCAGTTAAATTTGCATGTTTTTTTTTGCCTCGTAAGCTTCTATAGAAAGAAACATTTCGCACGTTGAACATCCCAATTTGAGTTATAGTGGCCAAAGTATTCCCAAATTCAAAACATTATAACTTTGTGGAAAATGTTCACAGGTAAAATATCTTTTAAAATCTGAGCGCAAGACAACAATATCTTTCAGATGGTATCAAAAACTTTGTCAAACATGATAAGTTAAAAAGTCGTAAGTTGACAGAATAAAAAAACCACCCCAAGCATAAATGCTCCACACATTCCGCGAAAGTTGGATTAATAATCATCTGTAATGGGCAGAATTAAAAAAACTAGAGTTTTTAGAAAGAAAAGCACTTCTTTTGAGCTATATGAATGGACCCATGACAAATAAAGTATTTCACCGATTAACTACAGATCTATGGTTTATACAATATTACACACCTTAAACTGTTAGAAAAGTAATGCAAGTTTCTGATTGTAGCATTTTTATGAGCAATCGAGTATTTGAGCGGATAGGATATTTTTTTTCTAGCTAAATCATTTTTGCATTGCTTTCAGTAAGAAACGCTTTCATACTCGTAGTGCGCTACTGAAAAAAAGTTTTTGGGAGAGATCTTTCTTTTGCGATTACAAATAGAATGTTTTTAAGGTTATGAAACAAGCAGATTTTTATTGTCAATTTTTTGAAGACTTACCAGTCTGTGTCAGAAAGCATGCTCACTCTACAGTTTGAAAGTCTGATTTATAATTTGAGATAGGCTTGCTATGCAGAAACTGTTTTTTAAGACAGACAGGTCATTAAAAATGAATAAATAAAACTAAGTTAGATTTAACTACTATCTACTTTTGATATTTACACATCACTGCAATTATTTCTAAAAAAAAGTTTCAAAAAAGTCACTGTTATCTGGTTTCTATTGATTGGGATTAATATCTAGAGCCTCCATTTTTCTTGAACTGTTTAACCATTCTCGACAGCTCAGACATCCCCTCTAGTATCCCATCACCCGAAGGTGCACAGCACCCTTGCACGTGCCAAGCTCTGTCTTTCAACGAGTGCATCTTCATCCTCTCGGATATTTCCGAGACACTTCGGCTATTCGGTAGGTCTTGTTTGTTGGCCATCAGGAGCACAGGCACTCCTCGCATTCTGTCGTCGGTTATAATCGAACTGAGTTCCTCGTGGGCTTCGTTGAATCTTTCTGGGTCGTTGCTGTCGACGATGTAAATCAAACTGAAAGCAAATAGAAAGCATAATACAACAATTATTGTTTCGAGCTCAGAGGTTGAGAAAAAAATGGTTTCGGGTGTTTTTTAACGACTAAAAAATCAGAAACAGAAAAAACGCTGGGCAGTGCTGAGTGATTAATCGCATTGATGAATAACCACATTGATGATAGTTCTTCGAGCTGCAACAAAGACAAGCTTTGAAAATTTCTTCCTCGCGTCGATAACAATTGGTCGGAAGGTTTTTGATTTTCAATCTTTTCTCTTCCTTGCCTCTCATTTTTTCTATTTATTCTCGAACAAGACACAAAAAAATTGTTACTTCAGTTAAACAATAAAATCTGGTTTTCGATAGCTCAACCCCCTCCCACCTCTCCCTAGGCCCTAGGCTCGCGGTATCATTAATTGAACCTACCCATCAGTATGATGAAAGTAGTGTTGCCACAGAGGTCTCAGTTTCTGTTGTCCCCCCACGTCCCAAACTGTGAACGACAACCCATTGCCCAGCTCTACAGTTTCCACATTGAACCCAATTGTGGGAATCGTGGTCACTTGTTCGTTCAGTTTCAACTTGTAGAGCACTGTCGTTTTCCCAGCTGCGTCTAGTCCCAACATGAGAACACGCGACTGCTCGTTGCCCCATGATTTGTAAAGTTCAAACAATTTCGAAGCAAAAATACCCATTTTTTGAGACAAAATTTTTTTAGAAGTTCGACCGAAATTTCAATTAAAATGCCGGCTATATATGAATAAATTCAGTTATTTGCCTTGCTATCAAATGTCGAAACTTAAAGAATGATGTATTTTGAACTTTGGACTTAATATTTTTTATAATTGATAAATTTACGAAATTTTAAAATCTGATGAATTAAGTTTAAAGGAATTGAGGTGATTGTTAAGCCCAAGTGTATTGATTAAGTTTTGAATTTTGCAGCTCATCTTAAGCCTTTTATGTTGTCTAATTGACGACGCAAATAATGCCAGCGTGGAACGTTTGAGCTGTTTGATTTTACGTTGCTGTTTGTTTCTCTGTTCACTATACAACAGCAACGATTTTTGAAGTATAAAAATACACCGTAAATTTGATCAAATAACTGCGTGTTTGCCGTGCAAAAAGTGATCTGTGAATAAAATAGTCAAAGAGGAATTTGATTGAAGGGTGCTTCTCAGAGTTGGAACCCAAGTTGTTACTCTCAAAGCATATTGTACTATTCATTTTGTAAAGCCTTTTGTACTATTTTGTACCAAAACCTTTGGGGGGATATTAAGGGAGGGGTGGTGGGTTTGCGGTCGCCCAAATAAAGCGTTTTTTAAAACAAAACTGTCCAAAATAAGTCCATAAACGCTATGCTCAAATAGCTAAATGGTCAAAAGCCGAAAGAATGCCAGGTCAACAAAGTCTTAAAAGTTCTCAAAAAACCCCGTTCATTGAAAAAATTGGTTTGCATAGATTTTTTCCTACCACATACTTCCACGGAACTCGACAGCATTCGTTGTGCTGCATATTTAAGCCCATTTCAAAAGTTGTCTTTCAAAAACGGCTGTAAGTGGCAACAAGTGCGCTTTACGCGCGTCGACCACAGCGTGACAAAAAAACCAAGGCGTTTAAAAAGCAGCTCACGTCTCGGAAGTTGCAAGCTCGGAAAACGTATCTGCTGGATTGTTGTCTTTCAATAAGTTTTTAACCTTCCCGCACTCAGTAAAAAGAGAAAATTATCGATTATATTATAATTACAATCGTACTTTTAACAAAATTATAACTAATTGTGAATTGTTTATAATCCTTTATAATGATAACATTTTGGTGACCTTTTAATAAATTATAATCAATTACAATCGATTATAATTTTTCCGAAAATTTTTTATAATCTCATAATCTATTATAATAGATCATTATCCCTTTTTCTATCAAAATATTACCTCAGTAGTATGCATATAGTGCGTTAGGATCGGGGGGGGGGGGGGTTGTCATAAATGGATGACCATTAGGTATAAATCATAATGGTCACCATGTATTAAATGATCAGCAATGGTCACCATGTAATAATCCTAATTGTCACCATGTATAATTTTATACCTAATAGTCCTCATGTAAAACTTCGGTATATTATTGAGTATTCCCACTGAACGTTGTGGTTACATGTTTGGAGCGGGAAAGGATTTGCCAAATCTTCGTTCTGAAACCAGCTGGAGTGTTTAACTGCGCTATAGACTGTTTGCTCAATTCTTCTTACAACTTTGATTCAAACTCAAATTACATACAAATACATACAAAAGTATGCTAAAGACACTATCGCTTAAATGAAAATGTTTATATCCCAGATTAACTGAGTTCCAAAGCTGAACAAAATATCGCACTTAAATACACACTAAACGCGGAATTGCGGTAGGTCAAATTTTATGTACAGACAATTCTCATATTAAATAACTGAATTTTATTTACTATACAAAAGTTAATGTGGTGTTTTTTGTGTTTTAATCTATTCGTCGATTTTTTGACCGTGGTTCTTCTACTTCAACTGCTTCATAATCGAAAAACGAATCGTTGAAGAATGACGACTCGTCCTCATCGGAAGTATTGGCCTCCAGATCCGCGATATCCCCGCTATCAATATCACTGTCGTTGGTTTCTGCTGCCCGAATCAGACCGGGGTCTGGAGTTTGCCAACTGCTATTGACCTGGTCCATCAGTTGTCGAAGCGAGCGATGTGGTTGTGTGTTCTCAACAGCAAAACTATCCTCAGAGTATTCATCATCAATTTCCGGATGGTCCCAATTAATGTTTTGAGTGTTAGCGAAGTCTTCAGACACCCCATCTAGGAAATCGTCACAATCCCACGACACTGGCTGTTGACGATCTTCAAAAAATGGCATCCATTTTTCCAAATCGTCATCGTCAGTTGGGTCAGAATTAACAGCGGCTGTGTTGTCATCACTATCATCAATGCCAATCACAGTTTGACCCACGATGTTTTTGTGACCGTAGGGAAGAGTCTGCTGACCATCATCGAGGATGTAGCGTTTGTCATCAAAAGCTGATAACGATGTTTTCGTCGAAGTCACTGTTTGCAGATTGTGTGACTCGGATGCGATTCGACTGTTTTCAGTTTTGAATATCGAGCCAGAGGTCAAGGTGTCTCGATATCGCTGATGACTCAACATCTTCTGAGCAGCTTTGGATACACCTTTCGCCGATAATTTTCTGCAGTCTAAAATTTTATTTAAATGATTACTAATCAATTTTTTGATGATCACTAATGTGTGGTGGTAAAAAAAACCAAATACGATGTTTTTTTAAGAGCTAGATCATGTTAACTTGAAGGCCAGGTGCAACAAAAAAAAATACATGAAGGCCAGGTGTGACCTTAAAAATTAGTCATCATTAAAAAAAAAAAACAATCGACCAACACAAAAAAAAAATCCCCGACAAAAAAATTTTTTTAAAAAAATTTTTTGCCGACAAAATTTTTTTTTTCAAAAAAATTTTCGCCCACAAAAAAAAAATCGCCCACAAAAAAAAACCAAAAATTTTCAAAAAAATTATTTTTTTTGGCCTAAAAAGTTTTTTCCAATTTTTTTTCAAAACAAAAAACACTTTTCGCCCGAAATTTTTTTTCGAACAAAAAAAATTTTTTTTTTCCAAAAAAAAAAAAAAAAAAATTCGCCCACAAAAAAAAGGCCCATAAAAAAAAAAATTTCAAAAAAAATTAGACTTTTTCGCCTAAAAAGTTTTTTCCAAATTTCTTTTTTTTTTTTGATAAAATTACATTTTTTCGCCCACAAATAAAAATTGCCTTCCGAAAAAAAAAATCACAAAAAATCAAAATTTTTTGAAATTCGTGCTCACAAATAAGGCAAATAGAAATTAATTACCTCTGGACAAAATGGAATAAAGCTTGGGTTTGAGGGATATAAACTCGGTTATAATGTCTCCTGGAAACTCATCCTTGAATTTTAAAACAACCATTTTGTTTTTCGGGTCGTAGAGAGGGTGGTTCTTCGGGTAATTTGACAAGTCAAGTTCATTCAAAATATTCCTTTTTTCGGAAATTTCTCGGTATAAATCTTCACTTTTGACTTGGTAAAGGAGACTGTCTGTATCAGAATTCAATAGTTGACATTCAAAATTTGGTTTCATTATATCGTAATGAAATTTATACATGTGAAACTTTGCTAACTCAAGAACACTAGCTCCCACAATTGTTGGGACATCCCAATAGATTTTTGTTGGATTCGAAGTGAACGCTGCCAAGTTTTCTCCAAAAATTTTGTAGGATTTAAATTCGAATGCACTAATTTCTCGCAAAGCGGCATGATAATCTCTAACTATCCGAACAAGCATCCGTTTGCGCTTCGACTCGCATGTTTTCCCATAAGCACAATTGTTCAGTAGTTTGTACAAATCCTCCTCAAATTTATTTCTAGCTTGTTGTCGTTTAGTCGTGTTCAATGTGATGTATGGTTCTAACCATGCTTCTTGTTCAAACTTCAGCACACGGTGCACTTTTTTAACTTGAAGTCCCAACCTAACAAACAATTGCAATAGTTTGTAATGAATTGTATAGTTTGACTTGTCATGCAGCGTCTGCAGTAAATTTTTGGTCTTTCCAATTGAACGTCTTGCAATGTCTTGATTTTTCATCTGCTCGAGTAAATTTGTTTGGTAGGGACTCAACCAATCCTGGGGTACACTTTCTTTAGTAGGAGCTAAAGGGTAATCTTGATGATCCTCATGCAGTTCTTCTGGATACTCGAGATCAACTTCCAATATAAATCCAATCAAAGAGTCTTCAGTCATGTTGAGGATTTGGTTCACAATCACCTCGTCTTCTATATGCTCTATTAGCTCAAAGTTACGCACCGGTAATTTCTCCGTTTGCATGACGCCGCCATAGAGGTTATTTGCATCGATCATAAACCCGTAGGTGCTAGGTTGATCTGGGTTGAAGTCGGGGCATTCTTTGTTGTTGGCTTTGAAAAAGCGACTATGGAACACGGATGCAGTACCACCTCGCATCATATTCTCGATCATTTCGAGATGCCTGCGGTCTGATAAAAGCTGAACATTCGAGTCTTTGCAGATACGTTTGAAGGCGTCTCCAGCTAAGTTTGAAGCACTAAAATGGTGCGCGCAGTCCAGACCATAAGTTTGGTGACTAATTTGTCGAAATTCTTCAAAGACGCAAGCAAGAAGGAGTGTATCACACTTGAGATACAAGTTGTGATAATCTTCCAAGTTTTGACATTTGAACCCTCTAAAAACTTTCCTTGCATGTTCCAGATCCGCTTGTGAAACTGCAACTTTTCCTCCATTCAAAACATCGGACCAATTTTGCAAAGGAGGCAATTCTTTTTCTGCAAATTTTTCTCTTCTGGTCATGTACGAATAAGGGTAGAAACCTTTTTGTCGTATCAGACACCGTTGCTCCTCCGTCTCGTTTGCAAAATACTTGTTCAAAATTGACATTTTTTCCGCTGGTAGATTATCAACCAATTTTTGCAGGGAAGAATTCAAAAACTTGCATGAGTCAATAAATCTGAGGTATTCAAAAACTTTTTGCTCGGATCCGTTTTTCCTTTTTATAGTTTTAATTAGGACTCCAATGCTTAACGATATATATTTTTCGTCGGTGCTAGGTATAACACTCATTGTACTTGTTGGCTCGCATTCATGCAATGCGAGACAAATGTGGTGAAGGTCATAGTTCTGGATGTTATGTCCAATGACTGGGGTGAAATTTACAGTTCGTCTTGCGAGGTTGCATTTTTCATGTGCCCATCCCAAAAATTTTCCAGAAAAATGGCAATGGTCAAGACATTTTTCGTGCTCATTGGTAAAATGTATACAGCAAATCCAACATGTTGATGTGTTTTCTTTGTTCAACGATTCTTGGCTTTCTAGAAATTGAGGAAACCGTCGCTTTTGATCATATATCTCTCTCGCTAATTGATGCAACTGATTGAGAAACTTTTTCATGCATTGATCAGAGCTGTCATAGTCAAAGAAGTAGGGCTGTGAATTTCCGTGTTCAATTACAACCAATGAATACCCACAAGCTTCGTGTTTTTGTACAACTCGGGTAGATGATCGCGATGGATTATCAGGACAAGAATCTACAGGTTTCAGAAATGATTCAAAATCAAAATAAATCACAAGTGGTACAAACCACAAGGCCTGGAGGTTTTTGAACTCGTATCTGTTGGTACCTTTTTCTGCTGAAGGCATGACTACTAGAGCAGGTTCATGATCCTTACAACACTGGATGTGTTGCTCGTGAGTTTCATCACTCCAACTAATGTGAAAGCAGTTTCTACATAAACGTGCAATTGGGCGATACTTACACCCTTTGATTTCGCAGATGAACTTTAACAAATCGATTATAAGTACATAGTGATGCTTTGCAGGCTCATACAAGAGAAGCAGGTCCATGTCAAATATTTCAGTTTGGGTGCTGTTATCTTGGTTTGGTCGTTTTGATATATACATAGGCAACAAATATCCCTTGTGGTACTGGAACACATTTACCCGCACGTCGTTTAGTTGTTCAAATTTTCCAATTGAAGCGAAACTCATGGGTGAATCAAAATTACCTTGGGCTTTGTGTGCACTTTCAGCAGTGTATGTATCAGGTTGTGTCCGCGCAGCTGCTGGGTTCGCTTTTTGTTGATCAGTTAGAAGTAGGTCAACACCATGCTTCAGACTATAAGCAGCGGTAAAGCAAAGTTCGAAGCAATTATTATCTTCGTGATTTCTAATGTTTATCAAATTCTGGGACATTCGAATTCGAAAAGGCAAGTCAATATAAGATGACCCACGGATTGGTGAAAACTTTGCATGTTTAACAAAAACTTGAATTACGTGTTGCAAAACCCAACCGCTTCCATAAGATGCAAAAGTCTTCAAAACTGCTTGCATTTTTTCGACCATTTCAAAAAACTCATCATCTTCTAATCCTAAGCTCATCACAGGTTTCATATCAGAGTTTGCATAAATGTCAATCCGCTCGTCGTGCTCAGTTTTACTAGACTCATTTATTACTTTAGGTTTTACCAAACGTAAATTAGCGCTGAACTGAACTTTTCTAGGTCCTTCTGCAACTCGATCGGTTATGAGACTTTGAATTTCATCTTTTTTCTCTTGCATAAATTGCAAAAGGTCAATCGGCTGATTTTCATCCATGGGTTGGTTTCCGCCGATCACATACGTTTCAAGAACACCGAAAAAAGCAGACTCACTTTTTTGAAGATTGGTGCCGTTGATTTCGTCTTCATCGACAGCATGCACATCACCGAGAGCAGCATTAGCAGCGGCACTTGTAGTGGCTAAATCAGCAGAGGCAGCTCTCATAACAGGAAGACCATGGGTTGCTAGTAAATGAGCTGATAAGTTTTTGGGCGAACGAAATCCCAAATGACAATAATCACAAACACCTCCAAGTTGACCATGAGTGTGAAGAATAGGTTTTTGTAAATTTGAAAGCATTTGAGCCGTGAATGAACACTCATTGCATCGATAAACAATAAGTCCTTTTTCAACAAAATGTTTATCACGCTCATGGCGACTTCTATTGCTCTTATTTGCATATTTCAGTGGACAAAAATTGCATTTGAACATTTTTTGAAATAAGTTAAGCTATTGATTTTAAGAAAGAAAAAGAATCAAGTGATCTCAAATTACACTCAGAAAAAACAGTAAATGGGAAGCATAACTGTTCGTCTACCAATTGCAGAGAAAACGGTTTGTGTTTTGCGCGCGTAATTTTGAATTTGAATTAAAGTTCCCGCCAAAATTTGAATTAGATTTGAATTTCCCGCCATAACTGGCAAACTCAAATTCGATTGGACGAAACAGATAAATTGTTGTTTGAAACGTTAATAATTATTACAAACGATAGAAATTAATCTAAGCCAACCAAGTTTGGGCTAAATTTTAATCCAAAATGATTTTAGAGCCAAGAGAGAAAAGTTTTAATTTTATATTTTATCAATTCAAAATATAAATTGATGAAAATTTCGAAATTGCGAATAAAAGTTGAGCATGTCACAACACATGATAGATCCTAAATTTCCCAGTTGTCATGGGGACAGAATATCCTATAATAATGTCAAAATTAGTATCAAAAACAGTTGAAATGATGAATAAGTAAAGCAAAAACTGAAAAATGACAGTTTTTTAACTTTCCAGGCGCATTGCTATCAATGATGTCAATCACGGAGCGGTTGCACGGTCCATGTCATCATGAATTTGTCTCAATTGTCTTTCGATTTGAAAAAAAAGTCCGAAAAAATACTTTTCTGTAAAGAGAAATGAGTTTGTTGTTTTAGGGGGGATTAAGAGGATTAGCGTTTTTCTCGAAGACTATTGAAAAAACATCTACTCCCACAATCTCATTAGTCGTGCCCCTCAATGCACTTTCATAATAACACCACTTGCTCATAATAAAAAATTGCGTCTTCTGGTTGAAAATCGCATTTTTTCGGAAAAATGAAAAAACGATGAGTCATCAATTAAAAAGTTTGATTTTTATTATTTTTCTCAAATATTTAGCATGATGATGAATACTTGTATTTTTTTCAACATGATCATTTTTGGAGACAACAGTATCAATGATCAAATGGTAACTCCAATTTGTAGAAAAAGAAAAAAATTATTTTTTTACAGTTTTTTTTTTGACGTTAATTATCTTTTTTCACAAAACGAAATTGATTTTTTTAATCTTGTTTTCTAAAAATTAGCATTAATATATGGATGCTTTTCAGTTTTTTCTCAAGATCACTAATGTAAATAAGAACTTCAATGTTAATATGTTAAATCCTAATTGTGGAAAAAATGAAAATTTTACGGATTTTTTTTTTGTTTTTAATTGAAAAAAAAATAGTCAATTTATTAAAAATAAATGATTTTTTAAACTTCAATTTTTAAAGGCTTTTGAAATAAATTTTTAATCAGAACCCAATCGTGTGATAATTAATGAACAAATACAAGATACAAACTCAAACTCAATTTTAAAGTTAAATTATTATACACAATAAATACAAACAAAAATCAATAAAATTCAACCTCAGTTTCAAAGTTATATAAGGTCCAAATACTCCTGCGCTTTCTCTAGTGTTGTTAACTTCCTTTTTTTCTTTGGCGCTAGACAGAGAGAAGGGGTTAAATTTTCCATGTGGTTGCTCACAGTAGCCACAGGGGTACGCTTTGGAGTTGAGCAACCCGGTTCGTCAAGCCATGGTGACACTACAGGGGAAGGATCAGCTTTCGGGGTAACTACTGATGGTGACTCAATCTGTTCCATTCCCCATAAACGATCAAAAAATTCAATTTCTTCAAAGTATTCTAACTGGTTTTCACACATCGGAGTAACATCACAATCGTATTTATACAAAATTTTTTTTACTGGTTTTGATAAAGTTGAAATATCAACCTGAAGAGCAAGAGGCTCGTCAGGATCCGTATATTTACCAGAATTTGTAAGGTAACTCAAATACTTTATATTCAGTTCTTCGTCTTTCTTTGAATTTTTTAAAGAAAGTTTACTGAATAAATGTAAAAAGTTTTTGGGAATCATAACGTGATGAGTACAAGTCCACTCATCAGAATTGAAACTTTTTTCTTCGTTAATTATTGCTACAAAATAACCGTGAACGGTTTCATAAAAAACGGTTCTTTCGTGATTGGAATATCCGGCAATAATATAAAAAGGCATTTTTGAAGAAAAGTTGGAAGAAATGGACAAACGTAACGCGGAGAGAAATGAAACTGAAATGAATTGTGAAAACGCCTCAAGAGATTAAAATAGGGATTGGTTCTTCTAAAATTAGAAATTTCAAGACCTCCTATGTAGTTTTTGATCAACTTAATAAGGGAGGGTGTGTAAAATATTTATGTTACCTCGCGTGGTATTCTATGTTTATCTAAATTGCATTCAAACAAATAGCTTGTATCAAAAACAACGTTTAAACATTGTGACCTTTGACACCCATTAAAATTCTTATCAGTTGTACATGCACAAAATACTTATCCATTTGAACTAAATTGCAATCCAATATCTTTGCGATTTAAAGTACATGTGTATATAAATTAAAATAGATACAACGCTTTCTTTTGCAGACATATACAATCAATCGAAACCATTCATTTCTTTCTATTCAGTTTTGAATCAAGTTACTTTGAAAATTTACTCGTTACAATGAATAAAACCAAAACAAGCACCACAGCAAATGCAGATAAAGATTTTGGCGATTGCTATTTCGATATTTCGGAAAACAGTAAAAGATTAGTGCGTGCTACATTGAAAACATATGACCAAACTGGAACATATGTATTCCTGAAAGTTTTCAAAAAAGCAACTGAAGGCGCTGAATTTGAATGTGTACAAAGACTTTCCTTAAGCAGCGAAGAATTTTCAAAGTTACTAAAGTCGGGAAAGTCAATCCGAGCGCAAACAAGTGAAATTTCTGATACTGTTGAAAACAAAGACAAACCACAGTCTAACTGTAAACGAGCCAGGAAATCTCAACTTTCCTCAAACCCAAACGATTTCAAGCACGACTCGAATTAATTTTCCTTTACAAAATGGCAGAAGCTATGTTCGAAGTTGTGTTACCTGATTATTTCAAAAAATTTCAACCAAATTTCAAATTTGTTATCACTGAAAAAATTCCTAATTTATCTACTTTTAAAAATTATGCTTTTGGAAGCCACTTCAAATCTGAATATTGCCCTTTTTCAGTCGAGAATGAAAAAAAAATTCATTACCATATATTGATTCAAGTAGATTCAGAGGAACAATTAAACCAATTTTTTCCTTCCCAAAAATGTTTCAGTGTTCCTTGTATTTTCACTTGCTTCAAATACTTAGTTTCTCCTGCTAAAGATGTCAAAGGAAACGGTGAGTTATTTGACAAGCTTAAACTAGCTCTCACTTATTCAGCACAACCTGTTGCAGCCAATCTCGATTTGTTAGATTTCATTGCAATCAAAAAACGTTTACCCAATTTATTGCTTTCTGCAACATCATCTAACAAACAAACTTCATCAAATCAAAACGTTTGCAAGAAATCTCCGGCCGTTGGGGGACAGAAACGAATTGATAATACAGTTACGCATGCTGCGTCGTCGACGTCAAACAAATCTGTAAGAGTTTCGACTTCAGTTTCAAAGAAACATACAGAAAGCAGACATGTTCAAACAGATGAGATGAATACAGAAACTTTGAAAAGATTTGAAAGTTTAATTAATGGACCCCATTCTGCCGCTTTTTGCAAAATGATGGATATTTTGACAAGTGGATATGGAAAACTTGATGTAGATACTGATGTGCTATTTGTGAAATTTATTGTTGAAGAGAAAGTTAAGTTTTAATTGATACTTTTCATTATTCCCTTTTTATTATATTGAGTTCAGTAAACATGATTTCAACTTTCGATTTAAAACTCATTCATGAAATTTTTATAGACTTAAAATCACAATATCCAGACAAATCAGTCAGATTTCAGTATTTTTTAGCCACTTGTTTGTATTTAGATGCTGATATTAATTTGGATTTTGTTTTGAAAAACAGACCATATGGTGGTTTAATTGGAATAGACAATTCGTCGCTCGACAAACACTTGAAACATTTCAAATTTCTTAGAATACATGCTATATTGCATGACGCAGCGGGATATTTGCAAGAAAAAAATCAAACCGGTCCTGGGTACACATATGTTTTGCCTTGTCCAATAAAAAACTGTTACCTGGGTCACGTGACAGGTATTGCGTTTTGCTTATTTCTTAAAGCATTCAAACCAAAGTTATTTCGTTTGTTAGAATGTTGAGTGAAAGTCATGTTAACCCAAAGAAAGAAAACTAAAAAATTGTTTTTCAACCATCTCATTATTTTAGATATTGAAGGATTTAAATGTGGCAAGAAACCTTTGATCATAAAGGAACTTTCCGTTTGCTCTGCTAATACAATTGATACAATTCATTTTCTGCCACCAGTTCAATTCAACAATTTATCAAAAGAAGAGAAAAAAGCGTACAATTGGGTATCTAAATTTCTACACGGGTTTCGTTGGGACGAAGGTGAATACCCTTACTCATACTTGGATCAAATTTTTGACAGCATTCGTTTGAGGAACCCAAATTCCCATTTTTTTGCTAAAGGTACACAAAAATCTGTTTTATTAGCTGAATACTTGAAATTACCCGTGACAAATTTGGAAGAGTTTGGCTGCCCAAAGATTGAACAGTTATTGGGTCAAGAAAAACATTCTCATTTACTTCCCTCACATCAATTATTAAAGCATTGTACCCGTAGAAAATCCAAAGTTTTTTTCGATTGGTTACAAAATGAACTGTCCAATGATGCAAACAACCTTATCTCCAAATTTGGTGGTTTACGCTTCAATGACTAATCAGAGTCCTGAAAACAATTTAACACCAAGAATTAAAGTTACTCTTACGGGGACAGGCATATTAGATTGTCGAGGAAAACCTCTCCTGCAAAAACTCGAACAAATTACACTGAACGATATCGAAATCGACAATTTACGGAAATTTTTTACAGTTCTTGACTACTTTCACCTGTACAATGTCCAGACTCCAGGAATTTCGCCAGTCAATTCCGTTGTTCAATATCAACCTGGAAGGGCTGCAACCTCAGCTGGGAGAGAGAAGACAAATCCATTTGCATGACCATCAGCTTCCAGCTGAACTGAAAGAATTAGTCAAAACTGATAACGTTGAGGAAATACATTTAGTTCAAGCCACTATCAGAGTTGCTGCTCATTTTGTTGTAAAGTTCAAATCTAATTGTAACCATGACAAATTCACAAAATATGAGTTTTTCTTCATTGAACGAGGAGTTGATTTGCCTGTTGAACCGAAATGACGAATCACATATATATGCCAAGTTTTGTGAATCATAATAAATATAATTATTGATTGTTTTCATTTTCTTTTGATCTTGTGTGATTACTAGTTGCTAACATGTCGTGTTTGAAAATTCAAAATTTCAAAAAAATATTTTTGCCAAAAGAAAACACACAAAATGTGAGTTTAACAGGTGAGAATTTACCAAAAGAGTTATTAGACGAAATCAGTACCGGAAACGTAGAAAAAATTGTTCGGATACTTCTGACAGACAAAAACATAGCAAGATATATAATAAAATACAAACCAAACGGCAATAGATCAGAGAGAAAAAAAGGCGATTGGTATGCAGTTGTAACTATCAACCTTGATACAAATAAGCAAAAAAGGTCTTCCAGTAAACATGGAAATTGAAGAAACCACCACTGTCGAGAACAATGATTGCGACTTTGTTGACATTGGTGTTGCCGAAAAGTCTTTATCTCACGAAAACAGATCTTGGAAATTTTGTAATTCTGTTTCTCTTCCGTCTGCAGAAGTTGTCTTTTTCACGCAAGTCTGTTTCATTTTCATTTTGCTCTCTTTATCTATTTCAAAATTGTCTTTTTACAACCTTATTTCAGCAAAGTAAGCAATCACGTACAATAGATTTGAATACAACTCACTTAATTTTGTTCAAATCACCTCGAGACATTCAACAAATTGATTATTTAGGCAGACAGTTGAATAATGCAAAATTCCTCCGTCATGCGTATCAGTTGGCAACGAAAGAAGATTTCGGTCATCTGTTGATAGACTTGGATCCCAAAACTTCAGAATGTTTTCGTTATTCGTCAAACATAGTTCCACCATCACCAACCATTTTCTATTTACCATCCTCAAAAGCAGTTATCACATCTCTTGAAAATGAAAGAGAAAGAATTATGTATATTGAAGCAAATGCTCAATAGTCGCCATTGTAGATCAATTTTGACAGGAGCTGATTCAAATTTTATTAGATTTCTTTGCGATTGTTTTGTGAATGTTTTTCTGGGACATGTTCCATCTAACAAAAGTTTCATCGAGAGTAAGAAAATACCATTTGGAAAAATTGTTGACCCTAAGTTTAGTATCCGAGAAAAACGAAAAGTATTGGCAAACAATATTTCACTGGTTAAATCAATCGGAGAATCGTGTTACATTTACCTAAAAAACTAGAACCTCAGGCATGTATGCTGAAGAATTCATCCTCATTCCTCGAAAAACATATGCTCCAGATGAAAAAACTGCACCACAATCTCAAATCCTTTATAATCCATTAATTAACGACAAATCATCTCAACTCAATTACATACAACGATTTCGAGAACGAAATATCAGCCGTGACTCTCCACCACCATTAAACCCAACATCTCCTATTCCTTTAACCTCTAATAATGTAGTACCAAATCTGCACCGAAAAAGAAATTTATCTGCACATACTAATTTCAGTGATGATGGTGATGATGAAGCAGAAAAAAATTTTGAATCAAACAATTCACTGCAGCAGACAAGCTCAAAAAGAACAGAAAAAAAACGATGAAAAAAGTAATGGAAAAACCGCTGAAGTGTTTCGAAAGGTTATGGAATCCATTCAAGAGCTATTGGAAGCTAATAAATTGGAAAGGGCAAACATCGTGCTAAAGCAGTTGTTCAAAGTTGAATCCTTGACTTTAGACGTTGACGGATATGTTTTAATTCAAGGAAAACCAACACTCGTTAAAATTGAATCTTTTTTGTACGATACACAGCAAAACACAAAAAAACTTGAGGGTGTTTTTTATCCACAAATTTTGAAAGAACTGAATCTTGATCCTAGCTTAGTGTCCAACACTTATGCCAAACAGAGATTCTCCGCTCGCTTAAGAGCGAAGCAGCTAAGCCCTTCTCAACTTCTTCCTCCTTCGTCTCCGACGACAACCCGACAACTGAGGACTCGAAGAGATCAAAACCCTCCTCTTCGAAGACTCGATCGACAACTCTCAAACCCAGAACCAAGCAATCTGACAAAAGAAAAACCCAGAAAAAAGAATTTTTCCCCAACACCAACGACGACGATGACGACGATGATAAAAACTATGAAAGCAGTAAAGAATCGTTTGCGACGACGTCAACAAAAGAATGGAAATCCTACTATCAGTGAAGAAAAGAAACTCAAATTACTCTACACGAAAGGTCCAGCTGCATTTGGTAGCGTTAAAAATTTAACAAATGCTAGTCAACTCTCACCAAAAAAAGTTAGAAATTTTCTGAGATCTCAATCATCACATACAAAGTATGGATTGTTTCGTAAAACATATCCTCGGCTAAAAGTGATTGTTAACGATATCAACGAAATTTGGTCTCTTGACTTGGCTTATGTTGATAAATTGGCTAAATATAACCGAGGGGTACGATATTTATTAGTTGCTGTCAATTGTCTCTCTCGCTACTTACGAGTGGAACCCCTGAAGACCAAATATGCTAAAGAAACAACCGAAGCTTTCAAAAAAATGATCAAAACAAAACAACCAAAAAAAGTTTGGGTTGACAAAGGCACCGAGTTTAAAGGAGAGTTCGAAAAGTTATGCACTAAACGAGAAATCATCAAATACAATACTCACAGTGAAAAAAATCAGCGTTTGCCGAAAGAAACATTCGATTGCTGAAAAGTATTATCTACAAATACTTGGAGTTTGAATGGACTTACAGTTATATTGAAAAATTACAAAGTTTTGTTCAAACGATTAACTCACGCGTTAATAGAGTAACAAAATTGGCTCCAAACAAGGTCACAAGAAAACATGTACCTGCTTTAGTTTCATTAATTGCAAACAGTTCATCGAAGTTGGTACAGAAACCAAAATTTTATGTTGGTGACTATGTGCGAATAGCGAAGACTGACTTGCCTTTTAGAAAAGGTTACAAGCAGATTTTTACAGACAAAGTTTTTGAAATAGTTGCCATTCCTACTGTAAACCCTCCAACATACAGTCTCATTGATGCGGAAAAGGAAGAAATCAGCGGAAAATTTTATGAAAAAGAACTTAGTTTAATTGGAAACAAAGCTGATTATAACGAAAATGGGCAGTGATGAGTTTACTGTACATTTGATTTCAACAGCATCAATGGATTATTTCCCAGACAACACTTTGGCCAGTTTTAGAAATTTTTGTAAAGAAGAAATAGCTTTAGACGGAGATTGGAGAGTTGCTCTCTCAGAAATAATTTTCCCCACAAAATTAAACAATGTTACTGATGAGGAATTTACGTACTTCAGAGCATCCGAAGTAGTAGCCAGTAAATCCAACGCTGGCAATCGGAATACAATTTCCAGACCCTACTATGGCGAAAAAGTTTTTATCAAATCAGGAGAGTACACTTTTATAGAACAATTGATTAATGAGATAAAAACAAAACTCAAAGACAAAATTCATTTTGATGCGAGTCCTCAAGAAATCACGAATAGCATGGGCATTTGGATGAACGCAAATGAAGAAATCTCATTCCCAAGTCCCCAAATACCCAGTCTGTTAGGCTACAATGCAAAACTTGATGAGAACGGTGAATATCACATTGGTTACAAAATGATACCCTCCTTCGATGCATCTTATGAGGGAAACGAACTGTACGAATCTCATTTCCCATATGACTTATCAAGTGGGACAAGTCTAATTTTTGTCTATATTGACATTATTCAATACCAAACTGTTGGTGATGCAAAGGCCCCATTGTTACGCGTCATTGATTCAAATAGACGCATCAAAAACGGTAGTGCCTGCAGCATTGAACCTAATCATCGAAAAAACTTCACTAATTTAGACTACAAAAAATTATTCACTTCATCTGTACAATCAATATCGGTACAGTTGCGCACAGAAACTGGAAGACTAGTGCCCTTTGCAGGAACTGGTAAAGTTGTGTTGACTCTAAAATTCAAGCGCTTTGATTGAAAACCAATGGAACAATATTATGCAAAGCAAGCTTCACTTCCTCATTTCTCTGGACACTACCGACAACGCGGCAGTGGATTTGGCGCTTTGGCTGCTGGTATTGGTCGTGTTGCTATACCGTTTGCACGACGGGTTATTCTACCGGCTGCGAAAAAACTGGGCAGAGAACTTTTGATGAGTGCAGCGCCAGAACTAATTGATGTCGCTATGAAAAAGAAGTCTCCTAAACAAGCATTGAAAAACACTGTCACAAAAACTGCAAGAAAACAACTCGGTGGTGGTAGACGACGTCGTCGAAAGACACCAATGAATGGATTACGAAGAAGAAGGTCAGTAGGGGCTCGAAAAAGAAAAACAACCATTCGAAGAAAAACCAGACCAGTGAGAAGTCGAGCAGATTTTTTCTCAAACATAAAAAATGATCGCTAATTTGTTACCCAATGAAGCTACCCATAGCTCTCTGGATTTGTTTGAAAAACAACCTCTTTTGATTACTTTTGAAAACGCTTTTGATCAAAAAATTGGACCTGTCTATTCACCTAATGGACCAATGCTTGAATTTGAAATCACCGGTGACCGTAATAATTTTGTTGACCTGCAAAAAATTTATTTGGAAATACGATGCAAAGTAGCGCAATCAAGTGGAGCTGATCTGCGATACGACAACACTGATCCTACTGTGTCTGATTCACCGTTCCTCGTAAACAACTCCCTGTATTCCCTTTTCTCTGACTGTACCCTCTCTGCTAATGGACTCAAAATCTCAAATGCCAATAGTAATTTTGCGCATAAAAGCTTTATTGGAACAGAATTTTCTAACAGCAAAGGAGCCAAGGACTCATGGCTTAAGTGTCAGGGATATCGTTTTGAAAACAATCCCGCTGCAATAGATGCAGCTGATTTCACATCTCAACGAGAACTGGTCCGTGAATCGAGGGAAATTTGGTTCTATGGACCCGCTGGAGTTGATTTTTTCACATGTGACAAGCATTTGTTGAGCGGTGTTACCCTCAGACTTTCCTACAGACGTTCTCATGAAGACTTTCTCATTATATCGGAAGATGCTGCCAAGCATTACAAGCTGCAAATACTCGAAGCGAACCTATATGTTAGAAAAATGACTGTGACCGACCATGTGCTCTCTGCCATTGAATCAACTTTGCTCAAAACTCCTGCGAACTACCCATATCAAGAAGAAATTACAAAAAACATTTCTTGCAACAGCTGGTCAGCGCAGCTGGCAACAGGAAGATATTTTTGCTCGTGAACCGGTGAGACAAATTATCATAGCATTGAACACAAATAATGCATTTCTAGTAACAAACCGAACGAATCCTTTTCATTATCAAAAATTTGGACTGGAGCAAGTTACTTTGAGACGAAATGGTTTACCAATAGCAAGTACACCAATCAGTACACAAGATCATAAACGTCTCTTCTTCAACACACTATCAGCGCTGGGTTTGTTGCACTGCGGGCTGGGAATCACTCTGGATAACTACCAACAGCACTTTATTATGTGTTTTGATCTCACTAGCACACAGCAGGCAGCTCATGACTTCTTGCATCCAGAACTTACTAACTGCTCAGTTTCACTCGATCTTCAATTCTCAAACGCTTTGACAGCAAACCTGGAAATTTTTGTTTGGGGTATACGCTCATCCAATGTATTTATTACCTCCGACCGCAAAGTTACAAAGAACGTCCTTCCCATTTCGACAGTCTGAAAATTGATGAAATCCAGTTGGAGGACCTCATTCAGAATTGTAAACATCTGAAATATAAGTTTTTTGGAGTATTTGCAGCCGACAATTTTCCACCTCACATCCCAAACAACATCTTTATTATTGTGAACACTTCAAAATCAGATTCTCCGGGGACACATTGGATTGTGATATGCAACAGAAGAAATGTTTTATACTTCGCTGATCCTCTCGGTCTTCCTCTCTGGCAGTACACCAATCTGTATAAACGATTGAACGAGAATTTTCATCAAGTGACTGAATTGATGACAAACTTTCCCATGCAAGACTCAAACTCTACCATGTGCGGTTCTTTTTGTATTTATATTGCACATTTGATTTTTGATAAAAACTTTAATGGTGATGCTTCTGATTTTGTTTACATAACTGATCATGTTTTGAAACGTTTCCTAACTCACATGCTTACCCATTAACTAACCATTTAACATTGTTGATATATACATTTTACAATTCAATTTTGAACAATTCATTCTTTTAGTAATTGAAATTTTACCCAATTGTTAACTGAATAGCAGTAATTCGAGAAGTTAAGCTTTTTATCAAAGTGAGAAAAAAAGTGCAAAATCGATCTATGGGGGGATATCACCATACCAGCTACTGTTGCCTCCTTTCAGTACAATTTCCGGACGGGTTTCGAAACGCCGCCTTTCGGCTGAGAGTCGAGCGCCATGCGTTTTCCTCTACTCGGACCCCAAGAAATTTTGTTCCACTTCAATTTTATAGTAACAAGCTAGGTACATGTCTTAGAAATGGTTGCAGCAAAATTAATGGGCCTTTTTGGTTTTCATCAGTGTTCTCGTTTTTCAAGATCTTTAGCCACTTCAGCCTTTTAGCTCTTTCAACCTTTCTATAAAATCAAAGTTTTTGTCATAGATTTCCGACGTTTATTTTTCAGTCTCCTGTAGACACGGAAAATGGAAATGTCAAAATTTTCAAGCCAATTTCATCATTTTAGAATTTTCAGTGTTCCAATATTTTTCTTTGTTCTTACCTTCAATTGGCTGAACGAAATTTTTCATTCTTATTTTGGTCAAATTGATTATTAATTTGCGCCTAAATAGAGGTGGCGGCCGCCGCACTTGACGAATTTTCCTTTCTTCGAGATTCAGCAATAAAACATGCATTTTTGAAGGAAATCGTTCACCGCAGCCAACAGTTAAGCTACGCTGCCAAAATCTTTTGCTTTCCTATATACCATATAATTTGATCGCATATAATAGGTATATAACGTCATTTTACATGTAAGCAAACCACTACCCCCAAACTTTAGAAGGGAAAACATGCACCGACCAAAACTTAATTCCATTCCCGTTTCCACAACGTTCAGTGGGAATACTGAATAATATACCGAAGTTTTACATGAGGACTATTAGGTATAAAATTATACATGGTGACAATTAGGATTGTTACATAGTGACCATTAGGTATAAAATTATAGATGGTGACAATTAGGATTATTACATGGTGACCATTGCTGATCATTTAATACATGGTGACCATTATGATTTATACCTAATGGTCATCCATGTATGACAACCCCCCCCCCCCCCGATCCTAACGCACTATATGCATACTACTTACCTCATAAAAAACCAATTATAATGAATTATTAGTTAGCTAATCTGCATGAAAATACAGTAAATACCAAATTTAATTTAAGTTTAGGCTGTTATAACAAAATTACAGTTTCCTTTTGATGATCAGTTCCCTTTATTCATGCACTTTAGGTGACAGGTGGGTGTAGGTAAAATGCATCTTCAGGTGACAGGTGGGTATGTCCAATTGAAGAATCGTATGATGTCCAACCTCTCCTTGTTTGACTCGACAACTCAGGGCTAGTGCTCATATAAGTCACCAAAAAAACCAGTTTCAAGTATATCGAACAAACAAAATTCAGTTGCCGATCTAGGTTTTTTTGAGAAACCCTTTGCCATAGTGCTTCCAAAAAACGTGTTTCGGATTTTTTTGTAGGGAAGAAAGAATTTATTTATTATTATGATTACTTTCGGCCTCACTTAGTATGATTATTTTCGGCCTAAATGCCATCGGCTAAATAGATGCTACCCTGGAGAGACGTTGACTCAACCTTGTTATTACTAATGACAAAAAGTTTTTTATCGTGTTTCTGCATTATGAAGCATTTTTTTGAAGTTGCCTTATTTGAATGTTTTATTTTCGAAAAATTATTTTAAGAAATCGAGTTGAAAAAAAAAATGGAAAAAAAATGATACCAACTAAAATTACATAGAACACATCAATTTGAAACAAAATGAAGCGATGACGTTTGTTAAAAAACAATAGACTATAATCAATTAAAATGGATTGTAATCGACTAAAATGGATTATAATTCAAAAAAATTTGAGAAATTTAATCAATTATAATGTTTTTTTTTGTTTCGAAAGATAGTAACATTATGATTCACGTTGAATCAATTATAATCGATTCTTCTTGAAATTTATGAAGATGACAATAAAAATCCTTTATAATCTATTAATTTTTATTTTTTTTTGAGTACGGGTTCCGAACTAATTGATTTAAAAAACCAGCAACTAATTTCAAATTGAGATGCAATCGGGTTGTATATCAAAACCTGTCAGTTTTGTGGTCGGACAAATATGTCGTAGGACGAAGTATGTTAACTTCGGAAAACCGTAACGTTCAATTTTTATTTTGTTTGGAACTAACGTTATTGAGAATGTTTGGTCGGTATCGGACAAATTTGGACAATGCTTGGATCTATTTAACAATTTCTCCCCCTTTCAAGTAGATTACTTGCAGCGAGGTTTGGTCAATCAGAATGCAGCAAAATTCGAATTTACAAACAACGCTCTAGTGCTAATTTACTGTTTTTATTTACAGGGGTGGAGATTTTATAGTAGATACACTAGGGGGGGGGGGACTGTTAAGGAGATCCCAATGCTTTCACCTAAATGACTTAATTTAGATATCTTTTGATTTTCTCAGTCGAATGAGAAACAAGTTTGTTCTTGTTCTACCCAGATCGCACATCAATATTAAACAGGCTATCCACTGCGTTTGAAATAAAAATGCGCGCGACTGAACTCAACCCGAACTAAAAAATTTCGACCGTCTGAGAAAACAGGGGTACGTATTGACCCTGCCAAATAAATAAAATTTATTTATTCAATCCTTGACCAATTTTAAATAATTTTGGCAAACATTTTAACAAATTTCAACAAATTATAAAACCAAGAACTCGGATAGAAGATAAAAAAAGTTTAGACTACTTCGTTAACTTTGGACATTGGATCTTGTAAGGGGCGCAATAATTGTATGAGATATTTCTATAATAGAAATTTGTTTTTGCTCGGACCATTGAAAATGGTAGGAACTTTGTATTGGGGTGTGTTTAGTTTTTTTTGGTGTTTCAAGCAAAGTCAGTGACCACCAATAATTATTGGAACGAGTTTTTTCATAAATAAAATATCATATTAAAGCCCTTTTTGTCGTGATTCAAACGACATTAAAAAGTTTCAAATAAATCTCCCAGTGTAAAGAAAAACCAGATCAATATTTTTGAGCTTTAGTCTAGTTTTGAGCAAGTAAAGCCAGCGAGTAGGTTTTTTAAAAGCTTACAATGCAAAATAAGCCAAAACTTTTTTTCATTTTAGTTCGCAAAATACTCCAGCTTACAAAATGCAATTGTCTTTGAGAATGCTTAAAAAACACAATTTGAAAAAAGTAGCTTTTTTAGTTTAATGGTAGGAACTTTCTGTGCTGCTAGCACAGCAACCGGATATTTTCGCTGAAAAGTTTTTTATTACTTTTTTTTCCTTAATGACTTACAGCACAAAATCAGAAGCATTTTGAGCATTATATTTTCCGTATACGCATGACTTTTTAAAGTTGACTAGCATGAAAGAAAAAATGTATACGAAGCATTGGATTTTGGAATTTTGTATCGAGCGCAATATTTGTATGAGCTAATTTTATAATAGAAACAAGAATAGCCGGTTACTGTGCAAGTAGCACAGAATGTATTGACCATAGTCTTACAAAAACACCCATATTTTTTCTAAAATAGTTTTGTTATTTTTGGCGTGGTGTGATAACAAGAACTGAAGGAAAATCTAAAGATTAATTCTTTTTGACAATGATAGTAGAATCGTTGCAAAAAAAAATTGGAAAAAAGGTTGAAAAGTTTTTATCTTGTTCGTTTTTCTAAAAATGTTTCACCAGTTTTCCAAAAGGCTATAAAAACACACACAAAAACTAACGTTACTTAAGTAAAACTAATTGTTTACGTTTTAAATTGAGCAATTATAAGCTTTTAAGCCATTAAAATAAGCTTCTGTAAGCCTGCACGCTCGCTTTATTTGCTGAAAATAAAACGAGAAGCCAATAAATTCAAACCGGTTTCCCTCGACAATGGGACTTTGTTTTAAAAAAACTTCAAACGTCGCTTGAGTCACGGTTAATTTGATATATCACTCAACTCTCTCCACTGATTATTTGTTCTAGTGGGTATTGCGTGGAAAACGAAAAAAAACCAAGACATCTGAATATGACATTCCCCACCCCTTCCCCACCATTTTTCAAATGGTCGGAACAAAAAATTTTTTTGACCAAATTTCAATCAAAAAATTACAAAAGAAACATATTTTTTCCACAAGGATTTGTTTTTAGAAAATCAGATAATTGCGAGCTCAAAAAACTCCATTTACGTGTGAATTCCTATTTTAATGCTTAAAACTAAGTTCAAAATTTTGCATACTCTTCTTACCATTTACCATCTTTCCAAACGGGTTTTGATTCAAAAAAGTGTGCTATAATCAAAATATTAACGTCTCAGTTCATCAATGACGATTTAACTGAACTCAGAAAACTACTTCATATGTTTTTCATCCGTGGTTCAAATGCCCTAGAAATTTGTATCGGCTGAGACGACCAATTTTCCGTCTATGCTTGGCATTTTTACTAACTCTACCGGATTGTGGAAGTATCGACATTAAGCTTCTGCCGCCTTGTGGAAAAGCACATTGTAATCGCCTGTTCGTTTCTCGAAAATAAAATTACCTGAAAAATCTATCACACAATTTCGAGTGGTGTATCATTTTGAATTTTTATTAGTTGGGGTCTTGAATCTATTTTTAAAACTTGGGGAAAATTTTTTGGAAATTATTACTTTGATTTTCAGTGGAATAAAGGGTGCAATTTATGATTGAGTTTCCTTTCAGTGGCTGCTTAGACTGACACATCGAAAAACTGCGCTCAAAATTATCTTTTTTCAATTGAAATGAATGCTAGCTTATTTCATGAAGCTTAGTTTGAATCTTTCAAGAATAACCGGTTAAATTATTTATTTGAAAATTTTTTCAACAATTCCAAAAAAATGTTTGCTTGAAAATCATCAAAGCTCTTTTGTTTTTGCTTGAATTTTTCGCAAATTTTGCAAATTGGAAGTAAGTAGTAATCTTAATCCGATTTTTGTATATCAACCGAAATTATTTGTTTTTTTTTTTTGTTTTTATTTATTTGTTTTATTTATTTACACTTAATTTTGTGTAATCAATATAATTATGTTCACAGTTTGTTTTTTAAGCCTAAAGACTCACACGTTATGGTGTTGAAAAAAAATTACTTCCATAAAATCATTTGGAATGATTAGAAAAACAAAAAAAAACAAACTAGGTGATTTAGTAAAAATTTTTTATAATGATTTCATAATCATATTATTTTCAAAATATTAATTAGGTGACCATTCAGCATCTCAATGAATGGTTTCGTCAAAAATGTTTAGTGTTTTGAAAACTTTTTTCACCATCCCAAAACGAAAAATTTCAATTTTACATACAGGTACTGAGGTTTCATTTTGATGTGAAAGTTGAAACAATTTTTCGACTTCAAATGATAATAAGTTTAAATGAGTTTTTCTTTGTATTTGAACATTTTTGAGTCAGATTATCCATCATCTACTCGATCATTTCTCGAAAATGTATGATATTTCACTGATTCAGTTCCAGCCGCAAGGAACGAGGTGAACGTGTTTGATGTTATCAGATGGTTTTTCTTGGTTTTTTCTTCAAAAAAAAATAAAATTGCCAATGTTCTTCATATTAAATTTAATTTAATTTTTTATGGTAAAGATGAGGCAAATGCGTTCTCCAATAACAAAAAGCAAATGGGGCAAGGAAACGCAAAGAAACGTAAACTATTTTTGCTTTGAATATATATTTTAGTTTTTTGATGTCTCGATCTTTTTTAACGATGAAAAACCTGTTTATGTAGTTTTCTCAAAAACTTGTTTATTTTAACTAAAAATTTTGATAAAATTTTGATTTAAGTATATTGGTTTTTTTAAAAACCGAAGTCGAACATTCTACGAAAACTATTCTTTTTTGTTCATTTTGAGTTCATTGGTGATTTTACAACTGTCTGCTGGCTGTTTCAAAATAGCCAAATCGGCTTTTTATTGTCTGCTTGTGAAACATCCAAACATTTTCCGACCTTCAAAGCAAGCACTTTGTCAGTGCTCGACTAAAAAATTTGTGTCAACCGAGACTGGAAACTGGTTAGAGTAGAAACTCGAGCACGTTGAAAAAAGTTCTCTCGAGCACGGTAAAAACAAAACACCAAACACAAAACGGTAAAACTCAAAACACATTGACACAGTCGAAACACACTCAAATTTGATCAAGTACAGCCAAGTTTAAAAAAGTCTTTTTCTCATTTTTTACACTTTTACTTACCAAGTTTCAAAGAGTAGTTTTGATGCTCAAGAAAACAGATTCATCGAAAGTGTTGAAAAATTGAACTCATTCAATTAAGGGACATCTTCAACCGCAAGCTTCGTTTCATTAGAATCCCTTTAAGTTTTTGATACGTAAGGATTCCGGCGGAGAGCAAAGTAAATTATGATAATTTAATATCAACACTTTTTAAAAGGTTACATTACTGATGACTCTGTCCCTGGGGTTTCGCTTGAAAAGTATAAATTGTAATTTTAGCTTTGATGAGTTCATTTTAGATTTCTGTCGAAACGTACCCAGATTTGTTCCAGACAGTAATAGCATACCTCGTGCACGGTTGAAGGATGCATGGTTTGGATGTTGGCGTATAATGTTTTCAGCTTGATTTGAGCTGCTTCAAAAACATTATTATCGGGATATAATGATTAATGATTGTTTTTGTTTTTACAGTGATCGACGATCTATGTTTTTGAAGCAGCTCAAATCTACAGAGTATATATTTACACAGTTAAAATGGTCTCTATTAGATAAAATATTCCGTTGGGAATTGAAATTTCAAGCAATCTGAGTGATCGTGGTTTTTAAATAGTTCATTAGCAGCTTTCAATTTTAAAATTATTGCCGCTATCATCTCTTGTATTGCTCAGTCAATCAAAATTTGAAATAACTCTCATATCAGAGCAGGAAATTGTTCTTCAAAGTGCTTACCTTTAGACAATTTTAAGTTCAACTATAAAAGCACTACGTTTTCGGACAAGGTCTTTTTATATCTTAATATGCAATATGATCATTTAAGTCCTAGAAAAAGAAGTTCCCCGGGACAGATAGGGGTGATAATATTGCCGGCTCATTAGTTAATATACTGGAAGTGCATAATATAGCATTGAAACTCAAGGACGGCGATCTCTCTACAGATTATATGAGCTTTCTGAAGACATACAAATTGGATCTGATTTTACTCAATTCCTTATATTCCCGGAAGATCGATGCTCAAAGAAACTGCTATAGATTATGACGAAAGATGACAAAATAGTATGACACCTAATCAACACCACCAGAAACGTATTCACGGATGCCATACGAAGAACTATTAAAAAGACCTCCATGTGAAAGACGACCCTCTGTTCATGGATAAAAAGCTAGTCGTAGCAGCAGCCATTCGGGTAACATTCAGCTCCATGTTACACGAAACGCATCCAGGCCACTTTGAATGAAGTTTTTTACTGAAATTATTTAGTGGCCCCATATCTTCCGAGAGATATATCATCACGGTAAGTCATGTAACTAGTGCCTGAAAGCCGGTAAGAATCTCAAAACTTTATTCGGAACGGATCACATGAAAAAGCTTCCTACGTTGCCGTTCGCGAACAAGGAAATAATTTTGGACTTCGCAGGACCGTTGGACGCTTTTTAGAGATCAAAAAAGTACATCCTACTGTGCATCGATCGTATCGCAAAGTTTTCGTCGTCGAAAGTAGTCAACAACAGCACCTCAAATTCCGTCAAGGCCCTTTTAAACAGTAGCTGTCATCTTCACGGATTTCCAGGAAAGATAACAGTCGACCATGGTTCTTGTTTTTTATCTAGCGAGTTTAAATCCTTCTATGAAAAATTCAACATTCAAACCATTTAGTGTTCAGTTGGAGACCATAGATCTAATGGGCTTGTAGAAAGACTTGTAAATTCTTTAAAATCTAATTTATTAGCCATGTTATTCGAGTTACCAAAACCTTCCTTGAACTCTTTGATCAAAAAAATCATTTGTAACCTCAGAATTACGAAACAACCTTCAAACGGTTGTACCCCATTCGAGAAACATTTTACTGGAACTGCTAACACAAGATGGAAAAATCTGATTTCCTTTGATAACCGTTTAGATAAAGGAAAATCTATCTTATCAGACCAACGGGCAAGAAATTGGGAATTGCACGACGGGGCAGAAGACGGCTAATTGGATGCCGACATGGCGATACAAACAGACTCAGAGGACAACCTACGCTTAGCGCTATCACACCCAACAACTTCCCTGACGGAACTACATAGATTGGATAAAGTCAGCAGACCCACGAAGAAACTAGCGTCCGGAGGGGAAAAATATAGAAGGGCGGCTAACAAAAAAAGGGGAAAGACTATTTTAACCTGGCAAAGGATAACGTCATTGACTCTTCAGAACACACAATTACGCTCGACATTGGTTAAATCCTGCGTAAATCCAATTTAGCATTCAAAAAAAACTGCTTCTCGGGCTCAAAAAAAATTTTGTGAACCTTCCACTCATTGGGCATAAACTAACACTGCCTTCGAGTTTAGCAGGGAAAAGGAAACTGTCACCATCAAAGAAGAACATCAGAATAGATCAGACGCAACTCAGGCAGGGTAGTTCAAGGGTGGACACACCTACTCGAACTCACGGGCCGACGACTGATCTGGTAATGATGCGTGAGTTCCCGCGAAACACCTCAACCTCAGGTTCTTCTTCATCTTTCAACCTAAACTCATGGGATGGAGCAATCGAGGACTATTTCGACGACCTATCGAATAATAGTTTGCCTTTTAGTCAGGCAGTCGGCTCAGGACCTAACCATGAGTTAAGCGTTACAGGTGATGATTGTACACTCCCATCGCCCTCCCACCCATCTGGACCCGCATGGCATCCTATAGATTTGAACGCTCCCGAAACTGTGACCAGAGTTGTCTCAGAAGATATCCCGATACTTTAAGTCAGTACCCCTGAAGAACCCTCCCCGGTGGTTTATCAAAGTGCCCCACCCCCCAAATTCTTCGGCGAACAAAGATACATCAATAAAGTACTCCAAAAAGAAGACACGGTTGCTGAAGTAATTACATTAGAGGAAAAACCACTTACTTCTCCGAGGGCCAGCTTCACTTACAACTCATCTTCAGATTTTCTTATGCGGCTTGTGGGTTTTCCGTCGGAACACACATTGGTTGCCGAAACCAATGTATACTGGTCTTCGCAAAAGTCTACCCGAACGGGACGAGCCAGCCAGAACCCGATTCAGACCATACTTGCAAGTTCATCCACCGGAGTTAATCTCACACCTCAAATTACAGCGGATGCCACAATTAATGATACCGACGATACCAGCGAAATATCCTCAGCAATCGATTCTAAACCTGTAAACCGTCCAGATGAATTTGATTCAAATTTCAAATTAAAACTCCCATAATTTTATCAATTTTTATGTATTATTGCGTTTTCACAGAACTAATTTTAGATTATCTTTAATATTGTGTATAAGTTTTTGTACATGTTAAATGTACAACTTGTAAATACATTTTTTAAAATTGTTTTCATCTGTATAAATTCTGACAATTCACCCATTGTACATTTGTACTTTCCAAAATTTCAGTTTTAGATTTCGTCATTGCTTGCTGTATGTAGAACTATTTTTAGTAAATTATAGTTTTAAAATTTTTCCGATGGGAACTGCTGTGATTTGTTTTTTTTGATAATGTCATAATGACCATCGGTATTGGTTAGATACCAGTGAAACATTGGTCGATCACTGTTGGTTGGTGTTAGTTTTAGAACAAACGTTTTCATTCACACTTCATTTTACTTCTTTTATTCTTTTAAGTAATTGTACATATACTGTACATAATTACCTATGTTACCAGAACATTTTCAAAATTGAGTTTTGCTCTGCATCCCCAAATCTGTTTGGGATAGATAGTAAGCTGTACTTAGGGCTCAAATTATTCTGAACAAATGTGATTTTTGTACAAAGGTTCTATCAGTTTCCCTCTTCCCCCAAAAATTTCTCAATAAAAACTCTGCCTCCCAGGCTGAGGTGTTTGACTCATGATTCGACCAACACGGTCGAACGGAGTCAGATTTTCGTCGCAAATTAAGACGGTCGAACGAACACTATAGTCGAGAAAAGTCAAATCATGAGTCGAACAGTGTCGAATCATGAGTCAAACAGGGTCGATAGAGTCGAATAGTGTCCAATCATGAGTCGAACATGGTCGAATCATGAGTCGAACAGGGTCGAATCATGAGTCGAGCAGGGTCGAACATGGTCGAATCTTGGGTCGAATAGGGTCTAATCATGAGTCGAACAGGATCGAATCTTGTGTCGAACAGGGTCGAGTCATGAGTCGAACAGGGTCGAACAGAGTCGAATCATGAGTCGAACAGGGTCGAATCTTGGGTCGAATAGGGTCGAATCATGAGTCGAACAGGGTCAACTCTTGGGTCAAACAGGGTCGAATCAGGGTCAAACCGGGTCAATTCATGAGTCGAACAGGGTCGAAAGTCGAACAGGGCCGAACCATGAGTCGAACACGGTCGAATCAAGAGTCACACAAAGTCGCAACATGGGTCGCACAGAGTCGCAATATAGCTAATTTGGGTCGCGCAAAGTCGCAACATGAGTCGCGCGAACTCACAACATGGGTCGCGCAAAGTCGCCACATGGGTCGCGCAAAGTTTAAGTAATGGAATTGTTGTCGGATTTTTTGCTTGCATGAGCGTTATACATATGCAGATTGCAAAATCATCCATTATATATGTTTTTTTAAAGTGCACTTAGTTAGATCAACATATTTGCTGATCAAATACATGATCGCCACGAGAAGGCCTACACATGGTCCCAACGTAAAATATAAGCAATCTTCTTAGGGCAACAACAAATTCGTTACCACAAAAATGAAAGCTAGAAACTATTCAAATCAAACATAAATCAAAAAAGTTAGATGAATGTTAACAAAAACAGAGGATAACTAAATGAAACACACTTACCAGGAAACTTAAGTTAAAAATAATTTTTGATACCATATGCACGAATCAACTGTTTCCAAAAATCTTTTAAAATTATTGCTAAAAACATTTGAAAAGGCGCAACACACTCTTCGCCTGTGAAATATAAGACAATTGATTAAGATTGAAGATTTGTAAATGCAAAGTTCGAAAAATAACAAAATTTGCACCTTCCAAAACCCGACAAAAAAAACAAAACAAGATACTTTTTCGCCGAGAGGTCAGAAAAGTATTTGTACAGTTCCGAGCAATCAAAACCAACACTCAGACTCTGAATCAGCTTGCTTCGGAAGAATTTTCAAATTCACAAGGGAGGACGTATGTGCCCCTTAGTGTCCATACTTTCACCCCCCCCCCCTGTAAAACGTGATTCAAAATCCAGCCATGTGAGAAGTCCACCCCCATACTCTGCCTTACTTCGCCATTTTATATAAAACTTAAAAAAACTAAATAAAAATGAATTGAATTATTGAATACTAAGGTACTATAATCATTTTAAGCTATAAAATCTTTTAAGGTGAACAGATGTCATGTCACAATTTTCTCAAGTTAATTTTGTGTAACTTGAATTTTTTTGGAATTGTGAGCGATTCCATACAATTTCTAATACAGTAAAATAATTCCCGAAATTTATTGAGAGACATCGGCTCAGTTTCTTCCAACAAAGACTTGCATTGTTTTCTGCAATCAAATCAGGTTGTGGCTTTTTAAATGAGAAATGTAGTATGATCCAGATATATTTATATATATTTTTTAGCTTTGATAGTTGTTCTTTTATTTCATCTAAGATATGGAATTTCATCTGTAACGTCAATCCAAAAGAGGTCTCGTATTTCTTGATGAGGAAAATGATCCTCACCCTCTTGATTCTGGTCAACCACAACGTCGACCCTGACTCCTCTTGTAAAAATTAACCATCCATTATCGAGACATTTCTTGAAAACCATGACCAGAAGAAGCAGTAGAAACAGCGTCATGACACTCAGAGACACAGCTAAGATCCATCGTTTGGTCAGGTCATCGGATTCGTCCGCCGGCGGCGATGTTCCGATAAAGAAGTTCATCTCGGTTAGTCTGAAGACTTCGTTCCAAAAGCGGGCAGCATTGATTTGCGATTCGAACTGGACAAATGCTTCCGAAATGGAGATGTTTCCTGTCAGTGCTACGTCGAGCAGACAAGCTGAGTCCCCCTTGCAGACCTAGCAAGATACAGAAAACGGATCTCCTTAATTATCCCCCCTATGGTACCTTGTAACGAATTCCAACTCCTATAAAATACGAATTCAACGGCTAAGCATATTTGAATTTTGTACCTTGTTTCGAACCCCCTTTTATATTATAGCTGACAAGATCCCAGAAAACTTTTAGAAAAATCGCTGGGTATGAGATGCGCAGTCATTCTTATAACATAAAAAAATCGAAACTAAAGAAAACTTTTTAGCCTTCTTTAAAGTTTTTTGCCTACCGAGTTGTAAAGCTCGAAAGTTGTACAACAAGATATAATATCATGAGTTAGTCTCATATAAGTTCTGATGAAAAATACTTTTAATTTTAAATAAACCTTCATCTTCGATCAAAAATCCAATTTTTTGTTATGCAGTTTTAAACTTATTATCAAGGAGGAACTTAACCACAACCTAGTAGCTAGTTCAGTTGTTTTTTTATTAATTTTTATAGTTTCACCAATCTTTTTTTTTGAAATCTAACTCGCCTCATTAGCTTCGAGTTGCAGCTGCTCATTCGTAAAAAGTGGCTCATAAATCGGCTCAAATGGAAACCCCTCGGCAATGTCATTCTCGATGGAAGAGAGAATACCTCTCTGTTTAAAGAGCCACTCATCTGGATGCACAACCCAGCTGGTTCCGAAAGCTTCGTGAAGATACGCGTAGTCTGTAGTGTTGGTCACAATCACGCCTTCTGAAAAATAAACAAAAACGTAGATTGGCTGAAAGTAGAAAAAGACTTCAAATTGAGGACTGCCGTGCTTTGTTTGTGGCGCTATTTTAGGACAACCATTTTTGCCAAACGAGCCCTAAATATTTTCTACGAGCGTCTTTGGAGCCATCCAAAAAGGGGTCAGAATTCGTTAAGGACCAAAAAACTCAAAAAGGCTGGCCAATAAGAGAAAGCCCGAAAAGTTTTTGCCCTCTCTGCAAAAATACTCCTGCGCACGCTACTGATGATGACTTTCGTTTGAGTATTTTAACAGTATTTTAACAGTTGAGTATTTGAGTGTTTCAACCTTTAAGGAACTTCAAATGGAACCAACCAGAATTTTGGAAATCGTTGTCTGGATCTCCGTCGTAATATCCCAGGAGTCCCCTCATCTGAAACTTGAACGAGGGCGGAACTGAGATCTTCAGGTTGAGGAAGTTCTGAATCACATACACTTCCACAATCAACATATTCCCCAGAAACTGAAATCGAACGCTTTTCAAATCATCTCTCTCTTCCACTGCAACATTGGCCAGGATATATTCCCTGACACTTTCTCCCAGTGTCTTCTCGAAGTTGTTAATCACTAATTTAAAAGCTGCACTTTTGTCAATGTACACTTCTAGGAGAGTGTTTCCGTGTTTGACTGCTATCCCGCTGAACACAGTCCCGTTGCCGACCCTCCGCATGCTCGCCTGTAGTTCAGTTTGACCCCCGATTGAAGGTGAATCATCAGTGATGAGCATCCTGTAGACCCCCAGTCCCATGAAGGGGTAGCTGACTCCGTCCACTGTCTGCAAGTGGGGGTCTCCTCTGTTTATGAGGATGTTACGAGGCCAGTACTCGCCGATGATAGTCGGGCGGTGTTTTTTGAATATGTTATCGCATTTGAATTGAGGCGATTGACCACAACACTCGTAAAATGGTTTCAGGTCGCTTGTATAATGCCGAAACATATTGTCAATTGAATCAACTTCTCGTTGCATACAACCCGCAGAATTTGAACTCTCTATTAATTCGTCGGTTGTTCCATTGTAACAACACTGATTTGAAACCATAATCGATTCCTCGCGTCTTTCCATAATTCCATTTAGTTCAACTCTAGTTGTAGCTGTACAATCTAGTCGAGGTGATCGTATGCAGAATCCAGGCTTTTTATGTCGGGTGCCTTTGAACTCACACGTGTCGTTTTTGCAAAAGCCAATCGAATCAAGTTTTTCACTCATTTCTAAATCGGAATTTCCGCAGCACAAATCGTATTGCCAGCCGTTCATTCCGTTTCGAATTTCCTCATGCGCCCACCAAGCATCACTTCCGGTTCTAATAAGAGATGTGCTTCAAAATTTTTACCCATGCTATGAAAACTAAGCCATTTGAGTACGTTTTTAGTTCATATGATCATCACAAACGCATTTTGAAGTGTCCGATTATGTCGCGCTCGAAACCGTCAAGCGCTGTTGTTTTTCAAAGATGTCGGTCAAAACCTATCTGACTTTCATTGAGTTTATGTAAAAGAGTAGAATATGATCTCGATAATACCGTAACTTCGACTTTCACAACTTTGAGTTCTGCAACTTTGGTCAATTTTCTTCGATCAGTTCAGATTGTATCACATTCGGTGTCCCACTCTTTAATTCCACGTAATTTAACCCTTTATGTTTACACCCCCCTACTTTACAATATCGTAACAAGATAACCCCAAAACAATTTAACCCCTTTATAATATCGATAACTTTTTTGCCCTTAAAAATGAAAAAAAAAACATTCGATCTTTTAAATTTTTTCATTTTTTGCTTTCAATTTAGAAAATAATTTTTTAATTGTTAATTTCAATTTTTTTTCTTTCATTTGTTTAATCAGCTGTTTTAATCATTTATTTTTTGGTGTACATAATTGTGTTTGTGTGTTTTCGCAACTTTTTTGTACATTTTTCTGTTGAGTTTTTCTACAACAATTAGAAATATGTTTCCATTGCTTTTTAGCCCATTTTGTTTTAAAAGTAACTGTTTCATTTAAAAGAAGACGACAACCAAGCAAGCCTAAATTACCTGCAAATCAGAAATAAAATAATTGAAATTTTTGATAACTTAAGTTTAAAATGCTACTCCAGTTCTTCGTTTTGCTATGTCAATTTGAGTTTTTTCAATCTTTTTAAAAGTTTTTTCAAGTTTTTTCAAGTTATTTCAAGTTTTTTAGTTTTAAGTTTTTTCAAATCACATTTGTTGTGTTTGTAATCTAATTTTCTGGGCCTCTGAAAAATTTAATTTTGTTTATTGGTATTTATATGTCGTTTACTTACTAATTTTAAAAAAATCAGAGTTGATGAAGTTTGGTTCTTTCATCAATGCAGTTTACCAATATTTCAATCACGTGTCTTCGGAATACTTGAATGCATAGCATGCAGCTTAAAAAGTATGTGGGAGGCAGGCATTTTTGATGATAAAACAAATTTTAAAGAAAATTGCAACAATTTTGTCATCTGAATTTTTGATAACATTTTTTTAATACTATAAGTTTTGCATCGCAAGTTTTCCGAAGCTTTGTTTCGCCTTTTTGTTCAAATAAGTATATTTTTCGATCATACAAGTTTTCGAATCAAAAGAACTAATTGAGGCCAGAGAAGCCATTCTTAATTCACTTGATGCCTCCAGCATCTCAAAAATTGCATTTCGAATATCTAAACAAACAATCTCTCATTTACGCGAGATAGCCTACATGGTGCTAATCGAAGTCAACAAAATTTTTTTGAAAATTGTTGAAAACTAAACTCCTTTGCACCTGAACCATTGTTTTACCAATCTATAAAATTTGAAGCTCCAGTCCATTTTAAACTATATTCCAATGACAAACAAAACAAATATTAGTGTTATGAGGCCACGAGTTTTATCTTAAGTGTAACAACAAAACCACTGCGAACTGAAATGGCTCAAAGTATCGTTTTTACAAATGCCGAGAAAAGTGTATTGAAACGTGGGGTGAGCATAATCATGAAAATTTTACGGGAAAACCTGATGCTTGATTTGTTTTAAGAATTAGCAAGGATCTGAACGAGAGTATTACCACGACGGTTGCAGTCGCCACTGCAATTCAGCCCATAGCAGAAGATACTGCCTTTTTGCCAATTAGCCCTAACAACTGAAGAAAACCTAATTCCAACTGCACAACGCATACATAAGCAACAGGAAAATGTTTAAGCAGTCTCCCCAGCAACTAGCAATTTGAAACTACCTGAACTATATGACACAATTCCTAAGCTTTGGCAGTGGACAAAACAATCACGAACAAATTATTTTTTCTTTTTCGACTCAGAAATGCTTCGTGTGCTCAAAAAATTATCTTTTTGGTTGGCTAACGGAACTTTCAAAGTCATTACTAAAAACTTTAACAACTTACTCTACAAGTGCTTGTCTTTTAGAGATAGCCGCTACTAGCAGATAAGCCTTCTTGCAAAATGAAACGGAAAAAAACATACCAAGGTTTCTAAGATGCCCCAAAAAATTAACCCCTGAAACAGAGACTTGAAAACTGAAACTGAAGACTTGAAACAATTTTGGGCAGGTGTCTGGATGTTTTTTTAATCTTTCCAAATTGTCTGGGTTATTTCTTCTTTCTCAGAAAAATTATAAAAAAAAAACTGCGGAAGTTAGATCAAAACTGGAGTCGGACAAAAAATAAAAACTTGATAGAGCACTTAAATGTAACATTCACTGGCTTTTAAAACAGAAGAAAAAATAGGAACTTTAGATGATAAAATTGACGGAAAAATTCAAATAGTATGCCATTGCACCAAAAAAAGTGAGAAAAACTGCAAAAATTGACAAGATTTTTTAAAATTTTTGGTTGTTATTATATAAAAAATTTCATCCCGAATCTAAAAGTTCTGTTCCCTTCTCATTATGGAATCAAAAAGATCCTGCAACATCTGGTTCAGCCAGAACAGCAAATGCTGTAGGGTGCTGGAAACAGAACAATATGCAATTTTACGAAGTGAGAACTGATTTTAATTTCATTCGCGTTATGGCCAGCTTAAGCTAAAAACTTGCTGATTCTTTCCTTGTATATTTTTTTTTGATAAAAACTTTGGTCATTTTTTTGAGAAAAAGACGTCTCCCTGCAGCTTCCCGGAGACGCAAAAAAACGCACTGTCTTCATCCGCATTTAAAAAATGCTGTCTCTAACAGCATAATCCGTGAAGAATCGCGCCTTTGGTGGGACGCTAGGTTACGACTAGGGGCTCGCAGCCTCTTTAGACATTGCCTTCAAGGACGCCAATTCAAAAAAAAGTTCGACACTCAAGATGGTCTGAAAAGTTGGATACGTTTTTGTTAAAATTATTGGCATTTGAAAAAAACTTAGATTGTTTCCATTTTTTATTCACAACCAGTTTTGCTTCTATATTTTACATAAATTCAGCCAATTAACCTATTATAAGCAATAACATTTTCGTGAATAGGTTCAATTTTGTAAAATTTTATCATTATCGATTACTACTTTTGTTCATGTTGGTCGGATTAGTTCAAGTTCATATCAAAGTCTAGTCTATTGGCAAGGTCACTTCTGTTCAAATGTTCAATTCTAAATCGCATTTAGCATCGTGTGTGTTATTTCGTTTTGTTTGCAAACATTTTTGCAAAAAAAAGCTTTGGTGTTTTTCGACCTAATGGTTCCGGATCCTTTTTGAGGAAGTTTCACTCTGGTTCTGACATTTGGTATAAAGAAGGGAATGAATTGTAGTGGGGTTATCTAATTGTGGTCTTATATGAGAGGTGGCTGAGAAAATGGGGCTTAAAAACGCAGGGTGAAAAGCTTAAGAACCATCACATTTGTAATATTAAAAAAGCAAAATAAATTTTTTGCCCTGCTAGTAACGCATAATATTTCAAATATGGGTATCCTTGCAAAAATACCTGAAAAAAGGAAAAATTCGGCATTTAAATAACGTTTTGAGGGTTTTTTTTATTCAGTAGTTAGTAGTTTGTTTGCGAGACAAATTTCGACTTTGAAACCCTGAAGGTCGACCCACTACTGCCAGTTAAAAATTCTTGTTGAAAAAACTGATGAAAAAATCGAAAAAGGTTTTTTTTTTCCTGTTTTTCCTCATGTCACCCCATACTCCTATACAGTACATTGGCATGTCTTTAGTGTCTAATCGGATTCGTTCTATGGAATACTTCAAAGACATTGGGTATGTGTTAATTAACACGAGTGTACGGTAAATTGAAATGGGTGAAATTGGAACGTGGGGCAGAGTGGCCCAGTGTGAATAAGCATTAGGTAAATTGGAATAGGGTAAGTTGGACCAATCGTCATCTAACCTAATAATAAGGCCACATGACTCGCCTTAAGGGTATTAAAAATTTTACGTTAAACGCTAAGTTAAAAAAATCGAAAATTAACTGAAAAAAAAACAACCAGCTAAAGCGTAACTAATCCTTCATCTTTTCGGAAATCAGAGCAACCACTGGAAAAAAAATTAGGAGTTTTTCTCAAAATGGGTTGACACACGACAAGATAGGTGATGACACAAATTGTTTTCATCATAAAAATGGCAACAACTTGTTTCGCAAAAATTTAAATATGTTGCTTCAGTTGATAAAAGAATACACAAAAACGATTGTGTCAGTTTCAAAACGCATTGAAAAAGCTTCGTTCTCGGCGCAACAAAGTTCGCAGTACAGAAAATGACTGAAAGTGAAGCACATCCCTGTTAGGTGTTTCTATTACAACTTCGGTAGGACAAGGGTACCACTTTTCAAGTTCGCTGACACATCTTGAGTAGTCAACCAGCGATTCTGCATCGTTCCAGGTGTCACACTTAACTTCACTCTCATCGTCGTCTCGCTTCAATGTGATGGGCAAAGATGCTCGGCATTCTAGAAGAAAAGAAACAAAAATTCTGAAACAGTTCTCTACTCTATGAGTTAAGCCCCTTTTTTAAAAATGGTTGCCAGTGGCTGCGCTCCAAACTAAAAAAATGCAAGAAGTTAACCACAATTTCAAAAAAAAACACTTTTTTTCACTAAAACATTGAGACAACTTTTTTGAAATCTGTTTGTGAAATCCAAATCACAACTTGACATTTTAAACTTTTACCGCCACGGGTGAATTCAATCCACTGTTCCCCTGCTTGGGTGGTGTAATGGTAGTCATAGAAGAAGTCACCACGCACCAAAGTCACGTTCTCAGTTCTCATTATGTTTTCTGTAACAGGCGGTTTAAAAAGTTGTAATCAAAAACATAAATAATCATTAGCTGAATCAGATTTTTTTCGGCCCGGGACCTCAATTAAATCAGTTCATGGGGTTTTAAGATCACATTTTGTTTCACTTCGCGTAAAAATGAGTAGTCAAATAAAAAGTGTTTCGATTTTTGACACTATAGTTCCCAGCAAATTTTAGTAACTGAGTTTCAACACTTTATTACATGCTGAAAATGTTCGGAAAAAACTTATCACCCAGCCCTTTGAAAAATTTAATTTAACTCCAATCACAGCAACACATACCTTGTTCATCTTTAAAACTGACTGTCAATTTTTGATCAGTTACGCTACAGTTTTGGAAGTTCAGATGAACAGTCTGATTTTCTTCCTTAAGAGTAGCTTCAATGGTCGCATTACTGGCAGGTGCCAGTTCGTAAACGTAGATATACTTTTGGGATATAAAAGGTACTCCGTCTAACATGATGCTTACAATAGCGGGTCCCTTACTCTCAAAAGTATGATTGAACTGAAGAGTTTGGGTCGATCTAATGTAATTGAATCCCTCTGCCGGAAAATTATTATGTAGAACTAATTTTAGAGTAAGTTCATCATGGGGCGGCAAGTAGCAGTTTTGAATCGTCAACACTGATGTTACGTCCTTTTCAACAAAAGAGGGCTCAAACGGCCCAGAGCAAGCGCCCAAAAGTTCAAGGTCTTCTAAGGATAGCTCGTCCAGAGGAGTCACGGGTTCCTGGTCACTTTCGACCAGTTCGAATACCCAGATTCCTCCTATGTTGAAATTTGAATAAGCCCACAGATTTCGCGCTTCAGCAGTACCCGAAAGAGGAAGGTGATATCTCTTGCCTACACAGAAATACAGGACAATTCATTTTTATTTTAGTTGAAATCGTCACAGTGTGTGTTATTATTTCAATTTGAAATTATGGGTCTTCGGTTTTTCACATAAAAATCACGTCAAACAAAACTGGAACCTGATCTAAACTACATTTTATTATTGGATAAATTAGATATTAACCACTGTAAAATATTTAATATTAACCAATCATAATCCATCCAACTAACAACCCACTTATTTGTAAGTGCTGAAATTACTTGTAATTTCAGCACCAGAGAGATTTGAATTTAACTTAGAAATTAGTTGCCTCTCCAAGAGAACTTCAGCTGCCGCAATAAGCCAGTATACTCTAGATCTATTGAGCCTAGCAGAGACTAGTTAAACACCCTGAGACTAGTAGGTATAAGAGTAAGATTAGGATCGGTATTAGACTAAGAAGTTGCACGAATCTATCCGGCCGAAAATAAGATAGCGTGACGAGCAGACGGTGTACCCTATCCGAAATTACTCTATGAGTTAACCGAACAAAAGATTAGACCAAAAATCTTCGTAAAGAGTACCTAAAACTGAGCAGAATTCTGTTAGAAACCAAAAACTGTTAGTTATGGGGAACATTGTTTTAAAAAGCGAAGAGAGGTCAGCGCGGAAAATGTTCCAGCAACCTAAATTTTTTGGTGATTTTACATTTAAAAAATTGCTTCAAAAACCTGTAAATTTTTGAACAAATTTTAAGAAATGTTCTCTGAGCTATCGTGAATAACTGGTTCGTTTCAAAACTTGACATGAAAATTACCATTTCCACCGTTGAATCCACTGATTGAGAATCCTTCTTGCCAATTACTGTAGACCCATTCGAGCTCAAAAAAGTCGAAAATCGAGAAACATCTCCGCTGAGAATACTCTGATGCAACGCCGCAAGCAATGGCTGCCTGGAAACTATTGAAACCGTCCAACCTGCCCGGAAACGCCGACACTTTGTACCACGTGACAACATAACCCCAATCGAAACTAATTCCAAAAAGATTGTTTGCTATCAAAGCATTCGCGTTGTTCAGATCCACATCACTCATTTCACGTTTGAAAACATTGTTAGCTAGGTTCACGTACTTTGTGGTGCGTTGTCCAAACACTAAACGTGAAATATAGTCGTCAAAAGTAACATTCGTTTCGTTTCGGTGAAAAACTTCATTTTCGTGAAGAGAAACAAGGTTTCGGATAGTCTCGTTAAGTATATAGTCTCCTCGGAAACTTATTGCCCCATTAGACAAACTTATTTCCTCTTCGTCGTGATAAAATCCGCAGATCCTCTCGAATTCGTACCAGTGACCCGAATCTGTTCCAACCTCATAGTTTGTTCTGTCAACACACATGTAGTCAATGAAGTTATCGACTAAATAAACGTCGGCAAAAAATGGGGCTATCATTGCATGGTTTGAAGTCTCGAAGTAGTTTGTAGAGTAGTTAGCCACAGGTGTATCGAAAGCAATTATTCCGTTCACACAGACAAACAAAGTCGATCGTTCGACGTTGCCGAAAGAAAAACTCTGAGAAAGGGTTTCTTCGGAGCAATGGTTAAGACCCTTGGAGAGAAAAGTGTCATCAGTGCACTGGGGACCAAACTTGAAATAAAAGGGCTCATCTAATGAACTATTACAGGTAAAAGCCCATAATTCAGAAGACAGATGTAAAATAACCAGCACTAAAATCAGACAATTCATAATTTTCAAGCATTTGTTGAAAGCATTCTTTTACGCCGTTTTAAATTCAGATAAGATACAAATAAAATACGTAAAATGAATCAGAAAATTTCGTCCAAGTATGGTTTCACATTATTGAGTTCAATTAGTTATTGCGTTCTTTTCTTTTTATTTGGCTTTTCGAGTGATTAGTTAATTGAGAGTCTATCAGCTGATAGCGCCAAAAATGGTGCGACTACTAGCTGGCAGAAAGTATTTTGTTGTTTTTTTTTAGCCAATACTCGATCTTTCAATTTTGACCATTACTCGATTCTTTCTATTTGATAGTTTGAATACACTGCACAACTAAAGCTAGTTTTGTATCAGTATTCGGCTTTAGAGCTGTGTATTATGTTTTAGATTCTTCAGGTCAAGGGCTCGTCTATCAGAAAACACTCCTATAAAATTCAAGGTGCAAGCAGAATATTTGGAAAAAAGGTAACCAGGAAAATGGCAAAAACATTTTTTTTGGTGGGGGTGACCAACTTTCAGATAAATAAATTTGAAAAAAGGCCAAAATGCCATTTTTAGGCTCCTTAGGGAAAAACTTGACCTTTGCGTGCTCCTCTTCAATAAAAGAATATATTAGCGCCAAAGTCTGATGAAAATGGATTTCAGAAAATATTACCGAAATAATGTCAGGTTGGGTCGAATCCCTGAAAAGCGGAGCGAATGTTACGCAATCCAACCCCCCCCCCCACTCTCCCAAAAAAAATCCGCCCCTGCACCAACAGTTTCTGGTGAAAAAAAAATTTGTTGATTTTTTTCTGCGTTCAAGCATTTTTCGTTTATATTTGTAAAAACTTTAAGAGAAATGCAAAATGAAGTGGATTTCGCAGACCCCACTTTTTGTTGTCATTTTTCAATCAGTAAATCACAAATTATAGTTTAAAACATCAAGCAATGGAGTTTCATGGTTAATAACTGCTTATATTTGAGTGTTAAGTTCACTCTCTACAAAAATGAAAGAAATAAATTATAATCAGTTTAAAAAATTTTCTAAGAGAGTGTTATTTACAGTATTGTACAGTATGCTAATATTTCGACTTTACCCGCTTTACCGTTTTTTTCCAGTTTTTTTCCGCTTTACCGAGATAAATGTGGTAAAATTGCAAAATTCAACACGCACAAAGTCGTTTACAGGTTATAATATAATGTTTTTGTTCCGACTTTCGTAACGAAAGTAACGGAATAATTGTGCTCGGGGTGGGTTTTTTCTTCAGACAAATTTTGATTTTTTAATTAGTCATTTTTGACGGTTTTTTTAATCATTCGAAAGGTATTGTTGTCTTGAGTTTAAATAAGAAAAGATATCTCACCTGTGATCATTTTTTTTAAAAAAGCTATGGGGGTTTAAAGATAACCATTTTGACAAATTTGGGACAATTAACGCGCAATATTTTTCGCGTTATTAACGCGTAAACGGAGATTTAATCTTTCGTAGAAATCGTTCCATATTGGTTGAGGGAAGCTTTTTTGCCACAATTGGTTTGTTACTAGAAGCGAAATTTATCACTTGTACTTTATATGGCGTGTGGGGGGATGATTTTTGCAAAAATATTAAGTTTTGAAAAAATACTTTTTTCTTATATTTAACTTTTCATGATATTTTCTTTTCTTACATTAAATTTTTCATGGTAATGCTGCTCCATAGACCTTAAAAAGCAGTCGGAACATTCAAGGCCTTGCTCTGATACGAGCAGTCTTGTTTGCTGTTTCTTTCAGTTAGAACGTTTTTTTCTGCGCAATTTTATTAGTAATTTGTTTTGCTAATCTTTTCTTATTTTCTCTTTGTTTCTTTTATTCTTTGCATCATCGTTTATTTTAGTTTTTAATGAGTTAAATGGGAAGCTTTTTAGCACCCTCCCTCCCATTTACCGAGCCACCCTACACGCATATATAGATATCCTTTTGTGGTAAACAAGAGCGTATTTACCACTCACCCCCCCCCCCAAAAAAACCATAATTTATCCCGCACGCCTCATTCAAAAATTGACCGTTAACATTTTGGGACAGTTGGGCGGGTAGTGAATGATTGAGAGTACTGATCGATTGAGGGCTGCGGGAGGGGGGGGGGGCGGTTTATTTTTTAGGAGGTGGAGGGGGGTTACGTTGTGAGTGGTGGAGGATATGGTCATTGTCAACGTTGGGAAGAGGTATTTGTGGTAAGTAGAAGCAGTAACTATAAAGTGAACAAGTTTAAGAAGTTTGACGAAACTGGTTACAGGGGCCTACGACTAGCGAGTTTCAACACCAAAACTGTTTTTCTAGTGCAGTTTCTGGCAAAACTATGATCTTGTGTTTGTTTTGCCAAATAATATCATCAGTGTCATGATAAAAATTCGAATACTAATACCAGAGATGGTTCTAGGGGACTTCGAAGTGAAATAGTACAAAAAAAATGAATTTAACGCTAATAAATATCAAATTAGTTAAATTTTTCATTCGCCATCTGATTTGAGTTTTCTTCTGAAAGAAGGCGAATTTCTGTGGCTGATACTAAGGCGAATGCGCATGGCTGGTCCTAAGAAGTATGGGGGTTGATTTTTTGACAACTTCTTAGACTACAAAAATCCATATCAGTCCTTTTTTGTTTTACTTAACTGTTATTAATGAAAGATTCGAACTAGTGCAAGAATGGTTGCTTCTTACTGAAGTCCCATCCTCGTGTAAAAAAAAAACAAAAAAATTGACGGCAAATAAAAGAATTGTATAATTGGCTTGAAAAAAATTTCATTTTTTGAATTACATCATTTCTTGAAACAAAAAATTATTTCATTTCTTGAATTAAATCATTTCTTGAAACAAAAAAGCAATTTTTATCACAGATAGCACTATGCTGCGCAATTAGAACAGAAAATTTGGAGCCAGGGGCGGACCCAGGGTTTTCTCGAGGGATGTGGGTTTCAAAAAAATTTCAAAAATTTTTTTGACTTTTTTTAGGTCGACCAAACTGATTTTCCCAGCTCTCCCAAAGCACTTAAAACACCTTGTTTTAGCAAATACTTTAAAAAAAAGTTTAAAAAGGCATTGTGTTTTTTCAGCGCGCGCTCCCACCTCAAAATTAGCGTTTTTAGAAATTTTAGGGTCCGTCACCAAAAATGGATACCGCAAAATATTACAAAAGTGGGACCTTTTGGATCGACATGGGGTCGAATCCCTGCGAAGTATGGCGTCTGCCCCCCACATGAGCATCTATAATATCTTTAATTTTTGCTGAAATAGTAGTTTGAATGAAGATTGGAGGTCAACCTTAATTCAGAACTCAGGTTTAAATTATTCTGAAAAAAAAAAACAATCGTTTTACTTGATAATAAGACATTTTTTCACACTTTTTCAGAACGGCCGACGTGAGCAATCCTCCCTCCCCTAAATATACCAATTGAATAGTTCCCCCCTAAAATTAATTCGCAAATTAAAGCAGTTAATCTAATTGGCTGAAAAAAATATCTTAACCAAGTGAACTATTTGCCCCAGGAGTGGATCTAGGATTTTCTCGAAGGGGTGGGGGTCAGTGAATTTTTTCTATATTTTTTAGTCAATCAAATTGAAATTCTCAGCTCTCCCAAACCATTACAACCGCAATACTATTCAGAAGATAAACATCAAGATTTATGAGATGAAAATCATAAGAGTTTTTTAGTTTTGAAAACTCATCTGCCCGCATCCAGCTTCAAGCGTTAATGATCGATTATATTATATACCAGTCTTACTAAAATTGAGAAAAAAAATCGATTTTAACCAATTAATAATTGATTATAATCCCTCTTTTTAAAATCAAATTATAATTAGTTATAATTCATTATAATCAATCATAATCGATTATTTATTTGTCTATTTTTCGATACAATTATAATCGATTATAATTGATTATCATTCATTATTTTTTTTCAAATGTCTAATTCATTAGTTTTGCTTTATCAAAAATCCATTATAATCGATTATAATTGATTATAATCCCTTTTGTTTGTCCACTTTGTCTTCGAAGTTGCATCTAAACTGCTTATGTTTTATGCTTTTCGTAGACGTTGGTTCCTATGAAAAATGAAAAAAATGTTTTAAACGTTTTCCAATAAATTCAAATTTATAAGGTTTTCTCATTTATTCCCCATTTAAGTTGTTTTGTGATAAATATTTTAACCACCAAAATTTAAATCCTTTAAACACCTAATTTTGGTAATTATAATCAATTATAATTGTCAAAAAATCATCATAAAAATCCGTTATAATCGATTACTTACGCCTAAACTTGGATGCGGGTGCTTATTATCTAGTCGGTCAATATTAACACTAGTGGCCTGCTTTTTATTTTCTTACTTTGAAATTTCCAGATTTACATTTAGATTTTGAATACTCACTTCTGATTGGCTGAAAGCAAGCTAAAATTAATGTCAAGCATTCGGTCCCTCAAGCATGAGGGACGCCACCCTCCCAATGATGTGATTTTATTTTCAGACTATTGCGCTTTTGCTGCAGATTGCACTTGCGATTTTATAATTGAATCCTTTAATGGTTTCCTGTATGCATGGCTAGAAAATCATCCAATAGTTCATTCGGGCTCAGATATCCTGTCATTGTTGTGGAAAATAAAGAAAGCAATATGCTACCTCAGAGTGAAAAAGAAAAGTAATATACTCGGTATGTAAAATGATTTTTTAGTTGATTTATTTTCTAGTGTTTGGTGTTTATGTAACAAACGATTTTTCCGAATTAAACAGAGCTGTGTAATCGGATGGCTAGCAGTTGGAACAATAAAATGTGTTGATGGTGTCACCTTTTTTTTTCTGTTCACACATTTAAAGACTGCAGTGCTGATTTAATTTAACTACACAAAACAAACAAATTTTGAAATTCCAAACTCATTTTTCTCAAATTGGGTTAAGTTCAGAAAAAAACTGAAGATAACAAATGTTGCAAAGATATTATCACCAAATTTTTACTCCAAAAATGGGTCATTTTAGTTTTTTAATTAATTAAGAACTACGCTAAAATTGCTTTGTTAATAGATGAGAAATTTATATAACAAGAAACCTTTTACACAGCCCAACAAAGTTCTAGAAAAATTAAACTTGCGCAAATTGTTTAAACTTTGTTTTTCAGCAAAAGTTTTGGGTTTTTTGTTGTAAAAATCACATTTCTAGACTACCAAGCAAAAATTTTTTCTCTTATACAGGTTTTTGGAGATTTAACCCTTGTAGAACTTTGTAGGGATGTGTAACAAGCTTTTTGTGATATAATTTTCCCGTCTATCAACAAAGTAATGTAAGCGTGATTTTTAATTAATTTTAAAAAAATGACTCATTTTTCAGGTAAAGTTTTGGTTGAGAATTTTTGAGAAAAAATTGCACCATATTAAATCTGATTAAAAATGCCAGCAATTTTGTTCTTTTCTTTTTTTTTTGTCTAAGCTCAACCATAATTGAGAAATTTTGTTTGTTTTGTCCGGATAATTTAGATCAGCACTGCACAACTACCCATTTCGCACAAACATCAATTTAAGAGGACACATTGCAGACGTACAAAAACTTTGATTATTATCTGATCATTACTAAATTTGGGGCATCTAAAATTGATTCTGCCAATTTTGTAGTTTGAGCTGGTCTGGTCGCGGAGCCTTTCCAGAAGATGGCTACTTGTGATGTGAATTGAGTAAATTGTGTTTGAATCAAATTCGAATCATGATGATTGATTGAACTTGTGAATGACAGTCATCTTTAGGTTAGCTTGGAATTAGCTCACTTGTTTTATTTGCGAAGGCTATTGTTCCTGCAACCATCCTGGTTTTGCTTTAAAAATTTTGTTTACCGTTCAAGAAATCATGATAGGAACTTTGAGAGAAAGCAAATTGGCACCTAATTTCTCGTTCTTTTAATATATTTAACCGTAATATATTCATGACTCATGGGGTGGTGATTCATCCCTAGAGCTTGAGAGATTGTGTTAACGAATTTTTTTTTTAATTGTGAGGGAGAAGGATATTCAGTTTCTTGATAACAATGGGAGATAAAGAACGATTACATAAGGTTCGATCTTCTTTACAAATTGTTTTTACCATTTCTGGCATGCTACCCAAACTCCAAATTTTATCTTTTTTCTATTGCCTTAAATGGAGTTGGTAAACGGTGATTTTCCCTGACGAGCCATTAATCCATCATGCGGTTTCTAGTGGAAACTGGATTATGGGCGAAATTGGTGTTCTCATACTGAAGTTCCCCAGGGGCTATAGTTTGGAGGAAAGTTTATTGACGTAGAATGAAAATAATTGGAATCGCAAAAAAAATTTGAAGGGATTTTTTCCCGACTACCGCCCTCAAGGATTCAATTTGCAATTCAACAATCGAAAAACTTTAGTTGATTATCTACAACCCAAATCTGACCAGTTATAAATGAAGCATTAGCGAAAACCAGATGATGAAGAAATTTAAGGAACAAAAATGATCTAGGTTTGACTATCAAAAATTTTCAGTATTTTTCATTTTCACCCTACACTCAAAAGGGTTCATCTGGTTTATTTAAAAACAAAAAAGGAATGAAGACGATAAAAAAAGGTGTTACTAATATGAATTTAAAGTATGAAATATCTACTTTGCTTGTCTGACTTCGGTTTTTTCTTAATTAGAGCTAAGTTTTTTTTGGAAAAACATGATTTAAAATAAGAATTTGTTATTTGGTCGAGCGTAACTTCCGCTAAAACATTTTTTTCTGTTTCTGTACGATTCTATTTTAATTGAAAAAAGATATCCTGGCTACTTTTGGGAAATTTGACGTATTGCGAGAACAAGGCATGGCATACCCTTTTGCGCCTGAAGTCTGCTAGCCTTAATGAGTTGATGCTACAAGAAAGGATGATTAAAATTACTATAGGTCTGTAACAGTTTGAAATTTCGAAACTGTGGTTGTAATCTCAACGGTCACATAGGACTGATGAAACCACAACAACAAAAATTTTTGCCATTTTTCGCAACTTCGCCTAATTGGTAATCTTAAATTACCTAAAATCTTACAAAATTGGTTACATTTGAACTATTAATTTTTTTATTTGAGCAAAGTTATTTAATTAAAAACAGAAAACAAAGTCTAAGCTTGGGGGCATTTTATCGAAAGGTAAAACTTGAGCAAATTGAAACCCAACAACCCATTTAAATGATCCATGTAGGGTCCAGGTCTGAGTGTGGCCTTGAGCAGGTCTGCATTTGTGACAAAACCTATACCTGCCTCAGTCCTGTTTCAGACATGTCCAAGTCCAAATGAAACATGGACCATGTCTGCACAAGATCTGAAATAAGCAAAAATTTTATGTAGCTTAGATCTGATTTTCAATCCACTTTCTGTGGGTAAATCCAATTTCCGTGGGTGAATGCTGATGAAAACAAAGATAGCCGGTTACTCTGCAAGTAGCACATATAGTTCCGACCATAGTCTTAAAAATACAACAAAGTTTGTTCAAATTATTGTCTTTTTTTTCGGCGTGGTATGATAAAAAGAGCTGAACAAAAAAAAGGAGACTATGTATATTATTTTCAAGTGTTACATTTTTTAGAATTATAGAAAGTTTTGATTCCAAAAAATGCAGTAAAATACTCGAAGTATACTAACATTAGTCAAGTAAAACTAAGTTTTTACGTTTTAAATCTAGCTACTGTAAGCTTTTAAGCAGTTAAATCAAGACTTCTCGCTCGCTTTAATCGCTCGAAATTTTGCACCGGTTTTTCTGGACACGGAGAAAAAGTTTTTGCAATTTTTAAATGTGGTTCGTATCATGACTGTTAGGGCTTTAAAATGATATATCACTCAACCCAGTCCGATGATTACTTGTGGTACCTGATTATGCTGAAAACTAAAACACACCCGAATACAAGTTCTTCCCCATTTTCAATGGCCGTGAAAAAAAAATCCTTCTATTCTCCTGCTTGAAAGCCTGAAAGTTTGACTGAGTCCTGATAATAAGTACAACAATGAGGTCATAACAAAAACTGAGCTTTCTTCCGCCAAACTACCAATTGTAGTTCACAACAATGGACACGCTTTTTTTTGTATTTTATTTTTTGAATTAGAATAGCCTTGTCAACACCACTGATAGCCTTGTCAATAAAAACAATTTTGCAATTTAAGTGCCAATTTTTTAATAAAAAAATTCAAATTTTTTTTGTTCATATCTTTTTCCACACCACGCAGAAAAAAAGACACTAATTGTAAATGTTGTAAAATGATTAATCAATAGACTCATAATAAAATCAATTGCAAAAGAAAACAAGAAAGCCGATCATTGTGCAAGTAGAACTAAATGCTCCAAACACAGAAATTGTAGCAAAAAAAAACAGAAGCAACATAAAAAAAAACATTTTTTTGGGGGATTTCAAAATGTATCAACTTTTTCAATTTTTTTCAAGAATTTTTTTCCTTCTTTTTATGTTATGATTTTCAAATGTATAAAGAACCAACAGAAAATGTGAAAAGAACAAAAATCCTTATATGATGACAATTATGAACTTCAAATAAAAAAGTCTGTATGCCTTAAATTAAGGTTAGATAGATTATATAATTATGATCAGAAAGGTTGCTGAGCACTTCTTGCTGCGTCCAATTCCTTTCTGTTTACTACTAACCCTCTTTTCAGTGTTTTATAGAATCTCAAAAAAGTTTCTGATTGACTGCGAAAAGAGGTTGCAAAAAATAAAATTTCACTTTGATAATGAGCCCCATACACTTCAGAAATCAGCCCCTGCTGCAGACTATTTTTTTTGGCTGCGGAACTTCCTACTAAACTTCTCTGCGAAATATATCTGATGACTGTAACGTCAAAAATAAGATGTCAAGCTATTGCTTGCAACTCACGGAAAAAATGATGGGCCAAGTGAACTATCTCCCCCTTGAATCAAATAGGAGATAGTTCACTTTTTTTTTCATTTTCAGGCAATCAGATTTGAGCATTATACATGTGCAGGCCTTACTGTTTGATTTTAGGGGGGAGATTGCTCACTAGGTCTATTTAGGAGGGGGGATTGTTTATATGGGCCAAATCAATTAGCAGAGTAAAATACAAAAAAGTGGTTATTCAAAAGTTTTTCTAGCAGTTTCTTAGTTAACTGGAGCACATGGTGTACGCGGCTTACAAGATTCTTTGGTAGTTATTTCAGTCGAAGAAGTAAGTACCTAAATAATTCTTCTTGGAGAAATGAGTAAATCAAAAAGTGATGAAGATCACATTTTTATTCTTTTAATATATTGAATTCATTATTTTTCATTGATACACATTGAGGGATTATTCACAGTACCTGAAAATAGCACAATCTGAGAGGCTCGTTGGTATACGAAATAAATGTAAGGCGGTTTCACACGAAAACTGATAAGGGGCGCAGGAATTAAGGAGCAGGAATTGAGTCTCATACTGCATATGGTTAAAGCTGCAGCTTCCGTTCCATTTTCGTCTATGTCAACATAGCACATCTGTTTCACTTCACTCACCCAAATTGGCTTCGTTCTGGAGAAAATTAAAAAAAAATCAATTTCATTTTGTTCAGTAAGAAACTTTTACAAAACTTTAGGATTAAAAATGCGTTATTATTTATATCAAACATTAAAAGGTCAGAGTTTTACCACGTTGCCAGACACTAGCTTGAAATCAGAGGCTATTGTCTTAAGATAAAGGGCCCATTTCCTAGTCTTTAAAATGTTCACACGACATTAAAGAAAAATGTCTTTATTAAAAAGTGACTCTAATACTAGGACCACATTTCAGGAAAATTTTAGATTTGAACTAACATTCCTTTTTCAAACACTAGTCTCAATTTAGTTATTTAGCCATTAACGGATGTCATGCAGTGAGGTAAACACGTAGTTTATGTTTTTGACCAATAATCAGAAGAAAAAATGTCTCCAGCTAGGCGAATAAGTAAAATTGTCCCTGTCATTTTTTTTTAAAAAGGAAAAAAAAGACAAAGAGATTTAAACGTCCAGCCTTTTTGAAGCCCAGCAAAAGACAGTCAGTCGTATGATACCTTCAAATCTGACAACTTGATAGCATAGAAAAAATGTAGCATGTCCTTGAAAGGAGAAAAATTTGAAATGTATCCGATAGAATAAATGCTTATGAGGTTTGGACATAACGTTAGTTGGCAAAAAAAACTTGATTCAAAGATAGACCGTCAGAGTCTGCAGAGAAATCATTTTTTCAAAATGGTTGTTATCCAGTTGGATATAAGAAGGAAACCCATTGAATGGATTAGATGTCGTGCTTACTAAAACTTGAACATAAACCATAGTATTATATTTACTTAGCCTCTTGATGCTAGTTATGATAACCAGTTGGTATAAATACATAAATTATAGAAGTCTGATATAAATACGTAACTATTAAATTTAATAAGTTATGTACTACTTATTATGAGTTTCTGACACTCACATGCTTTCGAGTTCATATCCAAAAACCATCAGACAACAGCTTAACCAAATGAATTTAAGTTCTTTTAACTCGTCTCATTTTCTTACGCGAGAATTAGAATCTCGATTCGGTTTACATATCCTAATCAATCCGTGGGTATAACACAGCGCAGCCAGCAACTACCAAAAACCCACTAGGAATCACTCCGTTCTGGTAAAAAGCCTCGCTGGAACCCTTGATCGAGTGGGACAAATGGAACCAAAAATTATTCCTCGGCATTATAGCTAAAGACGGAACAAACCTACAAAAGCTATTGCAAAACCCTCTACCTGTACGAAAGTCCCAGGAACCGGGGTATGAACTACCAATAGAGGGGGAAACTAACGCGCAAATACGAGATCGCAATCTAAGAAATTGAGAAAAGCGATGATATGGGAGAACCAATGTGCACATTTGGACAACCTCGGTCCAACAGTAGACGGTGGCCCGTGGGAGGAAGCAGACATCAAATGCCGAAGATACATATACCTTTGTTTGGGAGCCGAGTGTCAAAGAAAAGAAACACAATACTACCCGGATCTAAAGAATCAGGAAATTACGACCAATGATTTCTGGGAGAGACTAAGAAGACTGTTTGTAAAGAAAAGAAACGTTACCTTCGATAGATACGAAGCCTTCACATGGAAACAAGAGAAGACAGAAACAATCGAGCAATACCACTGTAGCCTAACGGAACTCCTGATAAAATGGAACAGCAACTACTCAACAGCAACTACTCAAATGACAACCATGAAAACAGAACCAGTTCCAGAGGAGAGGAAACAACAATAATCGTTACCCGGTCCGGGGGGACGAGGAAAACAACCACAGCAACAGCGGGGAAACCTCTAACGACAGCCAACAAAGCAAAAACAACAAAGCTTCAAATGCGGCAACCCTTTTGGCCCCTATAGCAGCCTATGTTAACTATTTGCAGGCAGGTGATCTCATCGCAGGTTTGGAGCTCGTCCTTTGATTCGACAACAAATTCAATCCAATTCGAAGCAAACCAGTTGGTCAAATCGGAGAAACCGATCTAAAGTGACATTTATTAAGGGTTTTGGTTTTGATTGGACCAAACAGCCTAATCTTTATCGCAGATATGATGTCACCCACGTCGTTTATTAGTGAAAACACGGCACCTCTTATTACAGCGACCGTAAAATCAACCAAACGAATACAAACAAATGAGAACCACGAAGTGAATAGAATGGTCTGCTATAATGGTTACAAAATCCCATCGTTTGGAAGAATTATTGTACCTATTGAATCAGGGGGATGGACAGTCAACACAGCCTCACTGATCGTGGTAGATGACAAGCGAGCCAAGATCCTGGGAAGTAACATCCTATCCTTGATCGGAGTGCAGCTGCTGCAACAAAAACCAGCTGATTAATCAGTGAAACTTATTTCGGATGATACAAATTCTTCAGATTCAAAAATCCCCTGCTGGATAAGATCTACATATCCAGGGTTATGCACGAGGATAGGTAGATCAAGAAACCACATGGTCCACACAAATTTTTTGACTGAATTCAAAGCTTTGCTACAAAAAGGCAGGAGAATTCCCATACACATCCAAGAAAAGGTGGAACAAGAAATAAGATCCCTTATAGATCAAGGACACATAATAAAAATGGAAAATGTTTTGATCAACAATTTATAAGCCCAATCGTAATTACAGTTTAAAAAGACCAATCCATTAAGTTGGCAATGGATTCAAAACAAAATAACAAAATGATACACAATAATAAGTATCAGATGCCCAACATAGACGTTCTGATTGACAATGTGGCTCAATCAGCACAAAAGGGCCACATCAAGCCGGGCATCACACTTTTTTTAACAATCGATCTTAGTTATGCCTTTAGTCAACTAAAACTCGATGAGACTACACGGGAACAATGTAACTTTAGTATAATCGTGTTGCAGGCCACAGAAACATATCAGTTCCAAACAAGTTTCTACTGCCTAACTGATATGCCTGTCGAATTCCAGAAGGCCACCTACCTAACTTTGAATAACGAGAAAGATACATTTGCATTTTTGGATGATATATTAATTATATCCCACGGTACAAAAGAAGATCACATGAGTAAACTGAAAAAGGTCCTGGACAATCTGGATGCCGCGAATATGGCAATATCAGAGAAGAAAAGTAAATTCGGATGGATGCAAACAAGTTGAATGGTTGGGCTTTGTTATCAATGAATATGGCACAATTCCGATGCAGAAGAAAACTGAAGCAATCTTGCAGCTAAAACATCCAAAAAATTTTAAACAGTTAAAACGCTTCGTGGGATCGATACGCCATTTAAATAAATGTAACCCCAATTTAGCACAATAATGCACGCCGCTACGTCCATTGCTGTCCTACGGCGAATAAATACCATTTTACATGGGACGACAGTCATGAAATGGCTTTTAAAAGCATTCTAGACGCAGTTCATGACATAACCGAAAATCGTCATTTCGTGAGCGGTCGAGAAAAGTAAATAAATTGTGACGGAAATCGGGACGGTAATGAGTGCGCGTTAGAACAGGAAATTCCGGATGGTTGGGCTACCTTTGCCAATGCCTCACGTTTTTTCAATACATTTAGGAATAAATATTCAGTAAACGAATCCGAACTGCTTTCGGCAGTTTGGGCAATAAAGCATTTCAAATATTACCTATATGGTAGAAGATTCACATTAATTACTGACCATCAAGTTTTAATTAGCGCTCTAGAATGCAACAAAAATCATAAAATCTACCAAAGTAGGCTTACCAGATGGATAAATCGCTTACTACCATTCGATTTCGATATCCGACACTAAGCGGGTAGTGAAATGGGGTTATATGATTATGTTTCCAGACGAAAGACCTTACAACCAGTGACACAACCTACCAAGTTGTACCATCCGAAGACAGCCGATCACTTAGGAGAGTGGATAATGATAAACTCGATCAATGTTGTCAAACAATTCAGGAAGAAACCCCGCAAACTTGCCTAGTTACATCAACGGCAGAAGAAGAGGACGTACCAATGTACGGAAAACATTATAAAAAATCTTCGATAGTAACTTCATAGCTTCGCCATCAAGAAGGACCGGAGCCTTAAACGACTACTAAACATGATACGATCACAAAAATGGGAGAAACTCAAATCAAGCTACTGCCCTTACTTCAATAACGTCAGAGACAGACTATCAGTGAGGGATGGAATACTACTACATGATGACAGGGCAATCATACCTAAACAACTTCGCATACCTAAACCCGTGGTATTCGTATCTGCACCGGGATATTGTGGCCACGGCTCAAAACTGCAAGGAGTGCCAACAAAAAGGTAAAAAACCTTGAGGTCATTTCAGGAAAACAACAATTCACGGCGTTAAACGGGGTAGTAGAACCCAACGAAGTTGGATTTCGCAGGGCCGCTGCCAGACGAAAATAATAAGAGGTCTATATACTGGTAGGAGTCGATCGATTCTCTCGTTTTCCGTCGACAAAATTAGTAACAAATAACAAGGCGGACACATTAACTCGGTTTACGCAAACACTCATTGCTAACCACGGGGGTCTCAAGAACCATTCGCTGTGATCAAGCACAGGGTTTTAGAGCGAAACAATTTATGTGTTATTGCAAAAACAATCATATAAAACTAATATTTGCACCAGTGGACGATCACCGCTCTATGGACATTGTGGAAAGATTGATAAGAACACTTAAAACGCGATCGTTGTTAAAAAATTGATAATAGGAATAAACCCTACAAAATGACTTCCGATGTGGCCGAACTCATTGAAATTTAAAGAATAACACCAAACGCTACTACAAAGATAACAACATTTGAAGCGCAATTTGGAAGAAAACCAAACACGCCGTTAAGAAATATTGCCACATCATTTAAATTGTCAATTTATATTGGGGAAACTCGAAAATTGCTTGTTAACATCAGAGATTACTCACAAAACCAGCCCTAACGGCAGAAGCGATGTGGAACCGTGAGGCCAATAGCGAAGACGAATTAGGTGTATTCTACCGCCAGCACCAACATTTTCCAGAGCCGACCGTCAATCTCGAACCAACATCCTCACGGCAAACAGAAGCGACAACCAGACCAACGGGTGATACAACAATAGTAGAATCAGGAAAGGAGAAGAAATCTACGACCACACTACAACACCAACCAGCCGGCGCTAACAGTTGGGCTACAAGTGACGACAAATTTGACCAACAACTAATGCAAAAATTTCTAATAGGTGCGCACTTAGTTTTATCTAACATCCCATATGATTTGGTAAGTGTGAAACGCAAGTTCTTAAAAGAAAAAACAAAAAACGATCTATCACAAATAAAAACAAGAAAACCAACCGTACTCTCGCATATCAGAAAAAAATATATCGAAAGGGCTCCACTAGTTTTGTTCCTCAAAAATAATTTTAACGGTCCGCAGACCACAATCAACCCAAAAATTGGACAAAAATCAAACAAGTAGCCTGTAAAACTGGTACCATTGCAGGGGTTTTTGGGGCACAATTTAAAATACTAGAAAATGGTTGTATTTTTAATTATTCACCCCCACATCCAGGGGTTTTCGGGCTACAATTTAAAAAACTATAAAATGGTTCTAATGTTAATAGTTCAACCCGCACAGCTTGGATTCGGGAGAACGGGAAATAACCACGGGTAATTAGACACGATGGTCTAGCCTTCGTACCAGATACACGCGTGTACGGAAAATGTAGAGCAGCAGCTCTAAAAAACTTTGTTGCGTATAAACATTTACCAAGCGCAAAACCTCGTGTTTCAGTATTGAAAGACAAGACACACGTGGAACAAATTGAAACATTGAAACAAGGACAACCTAACAGCAAAACAACCTCTATAAACATAGAAGCACAAGCCAACCCAAAAAGAGCGATAAACCAAGCAGAACCCGAAAATCTCCAAAAGAAAAAGATAGCCCCGAAAAAATCCCCTCCACAGAATATTGAATAAATACTGGCACAATCGTTAAGACCGGAAAAATTATTCAAGACTGCCAATCCCAAAATTAAACAAAGAGCAAAGAAAGACGAACCGAAGAAAACCTATCTTCATTACAAACCAACTGGCAAACGAAGCCATATGAAAACAGCAAATTAGCAACTGAAGATATTCAATTCGAATGTGATACCTCAACTTCTCTATCGTCCAACCAAGAACTGAATCGCAAAACACCATTACCGAAAAACCGGCCGCAAAGAAACTGGATACCAAACGCACACCGGAAGGGTTGGAACAAGAATTTCGCCATTCTACTAGGGCGCGTACAAGCACCCTAGCCGGAAAAATCGGAAATGCCATACCAATTAGCAACATCGAGGAACAGGGGACCAGAAGCAAAAACGTAATCTGCCAAGTACAAATAGTGCCAAGTCCGAATCAAACCAAAACCACAGCTGCCACATCTAGAGAAGAACCACATGAGGTTATTTCGCTCTCAACATTAGTCGAATGTACTGAAATCCAGGTGGAGTCACAAATACCGGAACACATTAGAGCGACAGGCAAACAAAAAGACAACGAGCCAGAAGACAAAAACATGCAGGAAAGCCACCACGAGAAACCTCCAACCCTATGTCCACAAGCGAGACAAGACAGAACGATCAGTTCACGCTACGTCATTGACCGACCGGCACGAGCAACCACTCCGTGCGCCGCGTTCTTAAAGAATTTCGATACGGCAATGAGTATTTTACAAGCAATATCGCCAATAAAAAACTCAGTGACCTTCCAACGAGAACGAGAAACGCAAAACAAGCAATCGTCATCTAAAACCGTGAACAAAGATGTTCCAAGAAATCAGTACGTGGCAGATGAAAAATCATGATTATTTTTCATATCAAAAAAGGGGGAGTGTTTTCCGGTTGGATATAAGAAGGAAACCCATTGAAGGGATTAGATGTCATGTTTACTAAAACATGAACATAAACCATAGTATTAGATTTACTTAACCTCTTGGAACTATTTATGATAACCAGTTGGTATAAATACGTAAATTATAGAAGTATGATATAAATACGTAATTTTTAAACTTAATCAGTTATGTACTAGTTATGAGTTTCTGACATTCACATGCTTGCGAGGTCAGATCCGAAAACCATCAGACAACAGTTTAGCTGAATGAATTTAAGTTGATTTAAATCGTCTCAATTTCTTACGCAAGAATTAGAATCTCGATTCGGTTTACACATCCTAATCAATCGGTGGGTATAACAATGGTTCAGCTATTTTATTTTTCCGTAACGTCATTTTTTGTTTCTCCTAATTTTTTCTCTACAGAATTTTTGTTTTGTAAAATACGATATTAGAGTAATTTCAAGTTTATGAGAACTTAAAAATCAGCAGCATGATCAAGAGTTTCTGACGAGCCCGCGATGCTGACAAGGAAAATAGGGTCTTATCAGCTAGTGTATCAACCATCATTGTAGACGCAACCTACAGTCAAACAATCATTTGGAATCACCATAAAATCGGAAAAATCCTCCTCTCAAAGTGATGAAGGCAAGAGTATTGAAATAAAACTTTGCTCACTTAAAACACTTTTTTTCTATATACTTAACTTATAATTACCTTTTTCAAAAAAAAATAAAATTTATTCAAGCACTATGATTCAAGAACTATTGACGAGATTTTAGCCCTAGATAATTTAATAAGGATTCCGAGATACGCCAAGAGAAAGTTTTTATTTCTTTTATTAAAATTAGCGCGACTACAGCATCTTTTATTTTTTTTTCTCTGGAACTTGATTTAAATGCAGCAAAAACAAACCACTTCTGAATGCTGGAAAATTTGAAGAAACCTCTGGAACTCTGTCAAATATTTTGCCAGCATCAAAAATTCCTGAGCCATAAGTCATCTAGTTCTAGATGTTGCAATTCAATTGGCCACTTTTTTGCCAGGCACGATTTGTATAGTCAAGATAACGAAATTTACTACAAACATTTATCGCAAAACGGCCACCTACTTGATACTACTTTTTAAACCGTTATTTAATTATTTGAATATTGTAGTCCATGAATAAGCGTTCTCTGATTAATTGTTCTTGCGGGAAATATCAAAATAGTCTTAGCTAACGTATCGAGTCAACGAATTGAGCGCAAAGATCAACAAGACTGCCCGTATCAGGGCGAAGCCCCTGAGTCTTCCGACTGCCTTTTTAAGCCAAACGAGCAGTTTTTTGCAGAAAAATAATAGCAGCAGGCTTGATAAAAAGATTCAATAATGAGATGGTTAATCAAATTAAAAAGAGAACTACGTTTTTTATTTTAGCTGGGGTGGGGTAATAAAGCTCAACTAATCAATTATGTTAAAAACTGACTAAAACTCAGAATTTTATTTTGCTAAATGTGTATTTTCATCGAAATGTTCGGTGCTGTGAATTTTCAATTGAGTAGGTTGTTGCTTGTGGAAGTTTCGATTCGAGCGCCACTCATTTTTCAAGCTTTGCTTTAGCACAGCCCAGTTTGGCTTGTTTTTGGGATTTTTGTTCCCAAGTTAGGTTTGGAAAAGACTTAAGTTTGCTTGTAGAAGCTTTTTAAAGGAGTTAACGCTGTTGGAACCTGATCTAAACTACATTTTATAATTGGATAAATTAGATATTTTACCACTGTAAAGTATTTAATATTAACCAATCATATTCCATCTAACTAACAACCCACTTATTTGTAAGTGCTGAAATTACTTGTAATTTCAGCACCAGAGAGATTTGAATTTAACTTAGAAATTAGTTGCCTCTCCAAGAGAACTTCAGCAGCCGCAACAACCAGTATACCCTAGATCTATTGAGCCTAGCAGAGACTAGTTAAACACCCTGAGACTAGAAAGTATAAGAGTAAGATTAGGATTGGTATTAGACTAAGAAGTTGCACTAAGCAAAATTATTAATGTACAATAATGATTGATAAAAAAATCTCAGATCGTTTTCCTAATTTCTGCAGTATTATTCAAAACATATTTGAAAAATATTTATTGAAAAGAAAAATAAAAATTAGTAGCATGACAATAAATTGTTAGTAAATATAAATCATCCTGTTGTTTCAGCTTCATCACCTAAACATAACAGCAATCATAAGCTCACTAACATCATTAAAAAACTAACTCTTTTTATTAAATAAATTTAAACCATTTTAAACTTAAATTCACTTAATTTTAAACCAGATCATCAAGGCTTATCCTTGGATCCTTATAAATTTTCTATCTCACTAAAATTAAAATCTGATCATCAAGGCCTATCTTTGGATCAAAAAGAACAATTCTGTTCTCCCCCACCCACTTAGCAAGTGTCTAACGACCTCAAACGTCGATTCACTATCCAACCCTTCCAAAAGACCCAGGACTAAAAGAATTTTTTAAATTAAAACTAACCATTCAAATTAAGTTAAACAGTGAAGAACTTCGGTTATTCATCCTTCACTTGAACCCTCCTCTTAGCAGATTCAGGATGAATCTTAGACTTAGTAAGTTTAAAGTAGTATCTAACGAACTACTTGCGCTCTAATTATACTTGAACCTTGTGGATCGATTTACTATTCTCCAACCCTTGAACACAATCACTACCCCTAAGTAAGATTAAGTAAGTTAACACCTTAACTTAGACTAGCCACGAGAAAGTAAAAAATCATTCTTCGGAATCAATATACTTTTCTCTCCAACCCTGAACAAAAGACCCAGGTTAAGCTAACCAAAAATTTGTAAGGACTAACAGTCTAGGAAAATAAAAATCACTAATAACTTCTTGCATCCCTCATCTTAAACCTTATGTCATTCAAAAAATTAGTAAATAAACGAACAATCGTTTTACACAATTGTGAAATAGATAACCAAAAACACGATCTTGTAATCACCCCACATACACAAACAGTTGGATGCATCCGAACAAAACGACAAACAATAAAAAGGAAAATTATAAACAAATGAAGACAAATCACACGAAAAAGATTTTCACAAAATAGGAACGTATTTTCTGAATCAGAAGCCAACAGTTTAGACGAACATTACAAATTAAAAGAATCAATAGATTAAAATTGTCCCATCTATGATCAATTATATTTTTCCGACTCAGAAACAACTTCAAATTCATCAAAAAGAGGAAAAAGAAGAAAAAAAAAGCAACATAAACACAAACCAGTACACCTGTATAATTGGAATCAACCAATTAGACACATTGATAGTTATATATTAACAGTCATCAAACGAAAAAATGAGCCACACTCAAAGTGACGAAAGTCCAGATGAAGAAGCAGTTTTTCCCTTTCGTATCGATTCACTCGATGATAGAGGACAAACACGATTTTGTAAGAACTTTCTCGTAAATTTGTTTGAACCAGGAATCAGTCCATGCAAAGCAGAGTTCCCAGATGTAAAAATCAAAAGACAAATTATTGAACATTCTTTGAAAAACATATGTAATCTAACACAGCAATACGGAATCTACACCATAGAGTTCAGCACACCAAATACAGCCCATCGTAAATATATAATTCAAACAGACGATATTGAAATAAAGTTTTCAAAAGTATTTATAGAATATATCAAAAGCATACAATATCATAATTCACAAAGAGCAAACTCCATATTCACTAACGAAGTTTTTGCAATAATATATAGTTAAATATCTATATTGGAAAAAACAGAAATTCAAAATATATCATATATAACATCCAAACATCCAAACAAACAAAAGTACGAAATGAAATCACAGTATTTTCAACATTTTTACATATAATCCGCGAAAATTTCACTTAAGAAGATGTTTCACAAAATAGTAAACATGATTTACAAAAGATTTTAGCATGGTTTATAATAGATTATTTCACCCGCAATTTAGATTTAATTTCACAAGCAAGGTCTCTACGACTCTGCTTGTGAAATTAAATCGCACAATACAAGAAGATGTTTCACAAAATAGTAAACATGATTTACAAAAGATTTTAGCATGGTTTATAAAAGATTATTTCACCCACAATTTAGATTTAATTTCACAAGCAAGAAAAAATTTCAGATCCCAAAATACCAATGATGACACTGTCCTTTCAGAACAATCAGATTACGTTTGGGACCCTCACTGGTCTCATCCAGCATTTCTAAACATTCCACAAGATATCTCGAGTCAAGCAATAAGTACAATATCTTTCCACAGAGATTATGTAAAAGTAATACCCTTAACCATTGACGCAACACCACTAAATTATATTACATTTTTACCTGATACACGAAACAACAGCTTAAATTCAACAGTTATACATGAAAATCTCAATGGAACAAGAAATCTTACACAACAAGATATTCAAACACCATCACTCTTCATAAATGAAGAAATCGTCCAAACAACAGCAACAACTACACAACAAAGTATTTCACCAATACATCCCAATCTGACAACACCAAGAAATACAAATACATTACTAACACAAGTAACGTTACAATCAACCGTAAAACCTTCGGTTGCTCCAAAATATTCCCATATGGACTATCAAACGTATAGATCAATGACAATACCGTCAAAAACACAAAAACCGTTCACAAGAAACACTTTTGCATAACACAATTATAATTACACTCACCAACCAAAAACAAATCAACCTCAACCTCCCTGAAAAAATACACAAAATTTAAATCACGTATGTTAACATTATTGGAATCTCCCAAAAACATCAACCACTTCAGTAAACTTTCAAGATAATCCACAACCTATACAGGATCATAGTGAAAATTACCCATTTTTTCAACAGAATAAAAATAAACAACATACACCTTATAACACAAACTACTTATCATCTGATGATGATGATCACTACCAATCAGATCTTTTTGCACCATATACTAAAGAATATCGCACACAAAGACCGCGACAATCTCAACCATCCCAAAATATGAAAATTTACCCACAAAACCCAACAGATATACAAAACCCACATCAAATGCATATACAAAACCCATTTAACGCACAATCTTTTCAACCAATACAACCACAAAACCCAATGTTAATGCATTCTTATCAACCAACTCAATTGCAAAATGAAATACTGCTTCCATATTACCTTCAGCAAAGCGAAATAACAAAAAATCAACTTTCAAATTTTTCACAAATGCCAAATGCCGCAGAATCACTACAGATGACAATGAATCCATACCTCATGGGTGGATCATCAATATGATCTAATAAACCACTGATGGTATTCACAGGAACAGACCCTGAATATTCTGTAGAAGATTATCTAAATGAAGTAACAGCAAATTTAATTTTAAATGTAGGACCTGAACCAATTAATACGCCACTACATCAAAATTGGATACATACACGCACAGCGTTAATACAAACAACATTAGATGGCGCAGCTCAAAAATAGTTTTCAGTATTACCCGTAGAAATAAAATCAGACTGGAAGAGATTCACACAAGAATTTTCAAAAATGTTTGATTCTGAAAGAAGCAAACAACATCAAAGAGTTTTATGCAACGAAATACGTAGACTACCAAATGAAACAATTAAACAATTAGCAGTACGAATCGAAACACTAGTTCGAAAGGCATATTCACTTAATACACATGACTACAAAAACACAAAAATGACAGAAAATTTAATGATGACCTTGACACCTCAATTACGGAAAATAGCTATAAAAAAGAGAGCATCTCATCATTCCTCAATTCGAGAACCAGATTTAGATTTTAGAAAACTAGTAGATAAACTAGAACAAGCAGAAATAACAAGGAAACTCGAAGAAACAGAAAATCTAAAACTACAATATGTTAATCGAATTGAAACAAATACTACACATAAATAATATACAAGAAAAAGACACAGACCTGATTGAAAAAATCACTGAAATACTAAATATCTACGAAAAACATCCAAATTTTAAAGGCAAACCATCTTTCAAAAAATGGTGTAATTATTGCCGACGATACGGACACAGTATTTCCGAATGTAGACAAAAACAACAAGACAATCAGAATAAACCTCAAAAGCACAAAGAACCAAAAAAATCATTCTATCGAAACATGAAAAAAGACCAAAATCTACCAAACCAAAAATATATATAGTAATAACAGTTCAGGAAAACCACTTCCAAGCAACTCAAATTACACAAGAAATCAATCACCATATAACTCAAGTTATAGAGGTAGATCACCCGAACGAAGAAATACACGAAATTTCTCAAAAAATAGATATAATCAATCGAATAGCCAAAACAACCAAAATAACTATTCACGATCAAATTCCAACACAACACAATTTGTTTCTAGATCCAGTTCCCAATCAAACCCAAGGAATAGACACTATTCCAATAATCAATCAGGAAACTCATCATACAACAGAAATAGAAACTATTCACACAATAGAAATAGAAGTTATTCAGACAATCGAAATCAGAATTACCCGAACAATCTATCAAGAAATAACTCATACAACAGATCGAATTATCACAGATCAAATGATAATTATCAAAACAGATCACAAAATAATTCACAAAATCGAAACTCAAGTTACAATAATCGGTATAGAAATTATTCCCAGTCACCACATAGGAATAATAACCGTTATCCCGATTCTAAACATCGATACAGAAGTAACGCACCAAAACATCGAAGACACATAAATCAGGTGCAAACAAATGAAGAAACAACTTCAGACCCTCCAGGTATTGATGACACAGGAAGTAACGAACTACAACTAAATCATATAAATTGTGAATCGTCAGATACAGAAAGTGATACAGATAATACCATCTCTGTAAATATGATAACAGTCAAAAATGACTATGAACCTATCATATATGAACAACTTTTCACTTCACATATATATGAAAATCAATTGGAACTCCTCCACAATTACTATATTGGACCCACTGATAATACACCAACTACACAAGAAGTTAACGAAATAAACACGGTAATTAAACCCGATAAAAAAGACGAAACACAGTGCTCAAACACAAAACAAATTTATCAAAATATACAAAAAGAACAACCAAGAGAAAAAATTTGGACAATTCCATTTCTCTTGGAAAGCCCAAAAAATAAAGAATTTCAACCACCAGATCTTGAAGTTGATTTTTTAATTGACTCAGGAGCAGAATCAAATATAATTAATATTCCCACATGGAATGAAATCAAAACATTGCATCCAATTTTATCACCTCTTGAAACCTCTAGTAAATTAGCAACAGCACAAGGATCAACATTAGAAAACTATGGAAAAATCCACTTATTTCTTCTCCCCACGAGAACAATGGAACAAAACAAAATTTTAAACAAACAGTTTAAACAAATATTTCATATTACTGATATTAAGCACAATATCATTGGCATACCATTTATATCTTAATATATACCAACAATCAACATACTCAATAATAAAATACAAATCAAAGATAAGTACACAAAAACAAAAAATACAGCCCTAACATTCTTCCAAAGATTAAACAAACAACCACCATTTTTCTCAAAATTTTACCCCATTTACAATCAACAACGGAAACACCTGAAACCATTATCAGGAAATATATATAATTTTTCAATATAACAAGTTCATCAGTATAACAAAAGTCAAAATAAACAACAACTTTTCATGTCAGACTTCGAATTTAAACCTATTCACAAATTTTTCAAAATTACAATCTCATCTATAAAATTTTCGAAAAATACCAATTCCGACACCTTTCATTACACGTGTATAACAATACACCATATATTGTGAAACAAATGCTACAATTTTACCTATAAATGAAGTAGCCTACCGCGTAAATAATATACTCCAATTATTAGATATTTGTCAATCAACAATTCTTAACGAAGAATTATCCATAAATAATTTAATAAGTAATGAAAAAAGAAACACAGATTACTTCACAAAAACACCATATTTCAAACCAACATTCAACATAACAAATTACACAAAAGAACAACAAAATTTTTTAACAATGTTTAATTTTGAACACTCACAAATTACACAAATTGAATTTGATAAATTAGCAAAACAACTATTAAAATATTCAACAGTTTATGCAACATCAAAATTTGACGTTGGAAAAATTAGTTCATCATTACACCTTCCGTTAAAACCTGACGCAGTTTTCAAAAAACAAAGAGCAAGTAAAGTACCAATTCACTTACATGACAAAGTAAACAGATTACTTAACATTTTAGAACAATACGAAATTATCTCACCAGTAAATAAAAAAAAAAACCAAAAGGAAACACCCTCATTAACCCTGTTATAATTCTAGCAAAAGGTGAATCACTAAAAATAGTTTTAGACGCTAGATACCTCAATTCACTAATTGACGAATCAAAATGCAATTGGCCCATTGAACCAATACAAGTTATCTTAACAAAGATAAATGGTAAATACTTCACAACAGCAGACCTGAACAATCACGACGCTTAACACAATTTATTATTGGAAATCAACAATATGAATTTAATCGCTTATTCTATGGAATATCCATAGGACCAGCAGCTTTTTCAGCTTTTATGAGGAAAATTTTTAGACCACTAATACCCAAGAAAAATGCAATCACCTATTTAGACGATGTTTTTAAGCAATCATAAACTAAAGACGAGATGCTTACAGTTTTAGAACAATACCATAAAATACTTCAGAACGAAAATCTGAAAGCAGCCCCCGATAAATCACACTTCTTTTTAAAACGCGTTAAATTTTTAGGACATAATATTGAACGAAACACTATCACTCCATTAAAATCACGCATTGATGCAATCCAAAAACTTCAACCACTTACAAATAAAAAGAAAAACCAAGAAATCCTTGGAATGTTAAATTTCTTAAGTAAATACGTTTACAAAATGCAATTATACTTAAGACCTTTTTATAACATCCTCAGACAACAAATTAGTTTTGAATGGACCACTGAACATCAAACACGATATGAAGAAATTAAAAAACTTTTAATTGAACAAATTTCAAACACAATTCCAGATCCAAATCAACCATTCTATGCAATGTGCGATGCTTCAAATTTTGGCATCGTCGCAGCATTGCTACAATCACATAGTGGAACAAAAAAAAGACCTTATATCAGCAAATTCACGATTATTCACACAAGCAGAGCTACGACTCTCAACTCTAATGAGAGAATGTACAGCTATAATTTATACACTTACAGAATATGAATTTCTGATACTTGGATCAAAACATCCAACAGTTCTATTCACAGATCACAAACCAATTATAATTATCTTTACACAAAAATCAAATCCAAATCTTAGAGTTTATAGATTTCAACTAAATCTAATGAAATTTTCAAACTTACATATAGTTTGGACAGCAGGAAAAAACCTTGCGTTACCAGATACATTAATTCGAAATACGCCACCTGAATTACTCACACGAAAAACTACAGTTGAAATACCACAAAATATTAAATTTTATCTCGCAAAATATGAAACATCATCTCGATTAGAATGCAAATATGCAGTAAAAACTGACATTGATCAATCACAAATACATAATCTACAACATTTTCCACTCTACTTAGATTGCCAAAACAATCACTACGAAGTTGATTTACTTCGAACATCAACTTTTAAACCAATTCCATACTCACAATGGATAAAAAATAATACTCAACAAAAGAGAATAAAACAACACTCGCATAAAAAAAAACTTTTTTCCATTAATTGAAAAAGAAAATTCAACCGATAAAATAAATTTATCAGGACCACAAACAAAAGATTTAAAATACACAATCAACCAAGTTTTTGACCTCCATGACCCACTTGACACAATTCCTTTATCAAAACTAGCAATTGACAATATTTTTCTCCCCCCAACAGATAAAATTACACCTGAACTTTTAAAACCTCGACCCAGTTATTAGACAATTAAAATCATGGCACAAATACAAAATTAAGCCCGTAAAAGCAGATAACACAATTTTAGGAAATAAAACACTCCTCCGATATTTCCGAAAAATTAATAACACAGCAATTAATGAAAATACAGATCTCTTAGAATATATATTAAATGATTCTAAAGTTCCCTGTCTTCCTTTAAGTATGATACTAATAGCTTTTAACATCTCGCATACACAAAATACTAAAGGACACTCCGGATCAGAAAAAACATACTCAAACTTCACACAAAATTTTTATTTCCCAAATGCACCAATTTAGATAAAAGTATTAAGCAATGATTGTATAATATGTCAATTGAACAAACCTTATCCAAATCAAAAACAAATAGCACAAAAGCAAGATTTTAAAGGACAAAGCTTATATTTTAACCATCGCATTTCATTCGATACAAAAGGACCAATTTCACCATCCTCTGAAGGAAACTCCTACATTATGGTCATTGTTGACGCATTCACACTTTATGTAGCACTCAAACCAGTACCACATTGTAATGCTTATTATGCTTACACGACGTTTTATGAACATTGGATAGCTAAATTCGGACTACCCGAAATCTTTTTACAGACAACGGTACAGAATTCATAAATAATGAAATCATCACACTATGCCACTTATATAATATCAAACATAAACCACGTACATCTCATGCACCTTGGACAAACGGTTTAGTCGAAGGTATGAACCGTTCACTACAAGAATATCTCAGATGTATCATAAATGGAAATCACCCACAAATTCTTAAATTAGCCTCCGGCACACACACCGAATGGATTTTAAATAGAGATAAAAAACACAATGAAATTTACCAAAAAGTAACAAAGAAATTGTTACAAAGGCAAAATATTAACGAGCAAATTAATTCACGCTTTACACCAGCCACAGATTTAAAAATTGGAACATTTGTCTTAATACCTAACTTTAATACACAAAAAGGAATCTCTAAAAAATTACAACCCCTTCGAAAAGGACCATACCAAATAATTGCCAAACCCACTGACATAACGTACAAACTCACAGATTCAACCAAAAAAGAAATTGTTCAATATCGTAACAATCCATTGCCCTACTACCCAAAAGAATACGCACTACGCGAATGAATTCAATTATATTCTTTCACAGGTTTAAAAATATTCAAAATTATACAGAAAAAGAAATGGATGAACAACACAACGTCATCGTGAAAATCAAAATCAAAAACAAACCACAACGCAAAGCAATACAAAAACGCCAGACCCAAAAATACCTCAAAAAGAAAGAAAAAATAGGAAAATGATAGAAAAAATTTTACCACAAGAACAAGTAGAAAAATCAGAACATAAAAAATCATCAGGACTTAGAAATCAACCACGTAAAAACTACAAAACATTCATCCCACAATCTAAAATATTAAAGAAAGTTGAATTTCAAAAACAAATTTAATTTTAAAATAAATAATTTTTGCACCTCTGAATCATTTTGAACTTTCATTTTTCAAAATAACATGCTGACAATCAAGCAACAATTCTAGTTCAAATTCAGCCAATAAGATTCTTTTAAATCCGTCACCTTGAATATCTCTAACACCAACCTATAAGCCGAAAGATATTAAGCTCCAGGCATATCTACAACTATAACTTTACAACCTCCAGGTCAAAAATAAGCAACTCGCTAAAACTTGACAACTAAAATAAATACTACCATAATATTACAACCCTCCCCTATCTAATAACGCGAAGATCAACAATATTTTCCCAACTCAGACCTCAAAAACCCTCCAACTAAAAATAACAAATTAGCCTTAAGTAAAAAAGGACCATAATCATTTAGCCTAAGGTACAAATATTTCAAAAATACCCCAGATCACCCGACAAATAAAATTAAAGCAAAGAAGACCTCCCGAACACCATAAAATAAGCCCCCAACAATTTTTCACAAAACTCAACCCACATGTCAAAAAACCCATAAATAATTCGACCACACTTAAATTTCGCCTCAAACAACAAAAAATATTCGACGAAGAAATCATTTTTTAAATGCTTTTCTCTCAAACAGTCCAAATCTTAAAAATTAAAAAATACAAACTTAAATCTTTTAATAAACTTTTTCATACTATTCAAACTTTTTTTCATATTTCTATTTGATACTTTTGAAGCTTTTATGATCATTTAAATAATTTTTTGCAACATTTTTTAAATTTTCTACTCCCTATTTGAAATATAACTCCAATTTTCCCAAATCATTGATCAAGTTCATAGGTACGATAATTCACAATCTATTTAAATGATACGAACAATTTTTAGTAGAACAGATATTTTTTTTACTATTTGTAATTTTCATCATATTTTTATCATCCCTAATTCTGACAATGTGCAAATGTGTAAAAAAGGCAATAGTCACATTCGCCTTAGCAACAATCCTTTTAATTCTTTTCATTGAAGAATACTACAATAAACATAAATCTTCCCACTAGAAAAAATCAATCGAACACTTTCAAAAATTGCTAACCAACAATCACAAAATCAGTCTTCACCGACATCATCCCAAGAAAATCCAGCAATACCCACAACTACCCTAAACCCCCAAACATCCACACGAATTTCTTTTCAAGATAATCCATACACTTTCGAAGAACGACACGCTCGCTTATCCGAACCATTAGAACCAGTTCAACGACAGGCACCTCTAAGTGAACCAACGTATAATTTGTACCCCACATTACCACAAGAATTAAGCAGAATAAGAAACATTAGTCAAAACCAAAATACAGTCGAAATAAATAGACAAATTATACATCCACGACGAAATAGAAATTTTCAAACCCCTAGAGTTCATTTTGATATACCCCAATCACCAACACCGACTACTTCAGAAAACCCAAATAGTACATTACCAGAAACTCCCCTCTCCTTTCACAACGTAGCACCTCAAGTATAGCCTCAGATTACTTAAGTTCAACACCAACATCTGAGCAAATACGTGAAAATCCCATTAACCCCCCCCCCCCCAATCCCACCGCACGACTACCATATTGGACAACTCAATCATATACACAAGGTGAACCAAACTTAGTAAACGACCCAATAGCTATTTCTACGGATACAACACTATCATCACTACCAGAAACATTATCACTACCGTCAACACCATCATTAAGTCAAATCTCACCGACACTTTTCCCCTTTAAATTTTCCAAATAACCTCGACGCTAGATATCGAGAACAATCATCATCAAATATCCCTTTACGATTAGATTGGAACACATTCGTAGCACCCCCACCATTAATTGGACAACATCAAGAAAATAACCGACTTCACAGTTGGGCACTCAATAGACTACAATATAGACAAGATATCCACGAAGATATTCGTGAACACAATATTCAAATACTTCAACAAAATAGTCTCCAATTGAAATTCGAAATCACGATCAAACTTAATAATATTGTTCAACACCCCTACCCATTAAATCCACCAAATATAACCGCTCAATCGCTACCACCACCATTTATAACAACTGAAGTAATATATAAATACGATAGATATACCAAAAACACAATTGGTTACATCACATTTTATAACCCATACTCAGGATTATCATACACATGTATATTCTAAAAATATTAACATTTCAACACATCTTATTTTTTCTTATTATTTCCGACCAGACCACAAATAACTCTCCTCACACAGGACCTCAGGATTTATTAGTAACACACTACGATTGTGAAGAAAACTAACAAAAAACACTACACAAATATGCAATAAATCAAGTATCACAATGCGAAACAGAACCACAAGCTATAGAAGCTACAAATGTAATAGCAACATTGTATTCAAAAGCCCGAGCAGCAACAGTCACAGGTTATAAATTTACAGCAACATTTTCTGAAAATAAAGTACACTGTTCACAAGTTTCCAATGGAAGTAAGAACCGACTTGATCACGAATCATTCTATCAACTTAATATAGCACGTCTTTTACATCTAAATCCCGATGATTGTAAAAATGAATTACTCAGACTAAACCTAACAAGAAATAAAAACACAAACAGAAAATTAGTAAAATTTCAAGTCTTTGCCGACTCTGTACATCAAGCAGAACTTGAAAGATATCAAGGACATATAAAACTAGACGAAAAATACCCATACAACGGCGCACACGGAAGAATAACTTATGACATACACGATAAACATTGGATACCACACATTGGAATAAATGACACCTCAAATTGCAAAGCAGACACAAAAAATAAAGGATATCAAGAAATAATGTTTTTTGATTAGAAAATACAACTCAAAAAAGTACAACTCACACGAGATTTATCTGATAACACCATGATCTATCAAGGAATTAGATTACCTTGCAAAATTGATCAAGGTTATTGTGACCCTACAACAAAGACCCAAGCAACAATTGTTTGGTTTCCCGAAGATACATGTACAACATTTCAAGTAGCAAAAATACACGCCCCAATGATAAAATTTCATGAAAAATATTTTATTGAATCAATCCCATACGAACACGTGAACCCATCTTGTAAACAAAGCACTGATTTCAAAATAAATATATAGAAAATAAATTAACACGTTTCCAAATCTATCAAGAAACAGAATTAGCATGTAAATACAGAAATCTACTATATAAAACACAATACTCTGAAATACTTGTCGAATACGATAAAGGTTTCGACATGACCACTGGAAAATTAAAATTTGACCCATATGCCACAAGTCATCCTATAAATGAAGGAACATCATACATCCCAGTTAACTTTCAAAAAAGCACAGGTCAACCTGGTGGAAAACTAAAACAACATGACAGTAAAAGCACACGTTTACAAGAACTATCACTAATGAATAGCATCTATTTTGGTAATATTCATTACGATATCCACTTAGATATGAAGTTAGACTACACAATTAGTCGAATTTTTCAAGAAATGTTACTTTCCGAATTAGAAACACTTCACCAATTATGCGAACTGGAAAGAACACAAATCTTACAATCACTCGCACTAGCAGTACTAAAAATACCTTACGCAGGATACTTATTATCAGGAAACAGATCAAATTTTCTAGATTACGAAGGAAACATTTTATGGTTTTATACTTGCACCAAAAAAGTATCACCCCTATATGTTTTTGAAGACAAACGTTGTTATAAAAGAATCCCTATATTCTATAAAAACAAAGTACATTTTGTCGACACACTTTCAAGACGAACATTTTTTTGGGATACCGCAGTCCCATGTGGATCAGAAAATAGCCGCAATATAGTACAGTTAAATCCTGATGAAGATAAATACTACCTACTTACACCATACCCTACGTTATTGCAATCACTCAAAAAGTTTTCACCCGAAAGCATCAGAGCCATAGCTCATAATCCAAATATTGATTTACAATCAATTGGAATATATTCTAAATCGGATATCCAGCACCACATTAGAACACAACAATTTCAGGAACTATTAACACAAATGGACACAATACAAAGACAATCAATTGACCAGAATTTATGAAAACTTGCCGAAACCGCAGGGTTCGCAGACATTTATACACAAGACTCTAGCGGATATTTTAAAGATATCAAAGACTGTATATATTTAAATGTTGAAAAATACAGACCACAAGATATTTCACCTATAAATATTTTCAGTTTTGTCACATTAAAAAACAAAATTCTAGCTTTTCTAGGATGGCCCTATTACATCTTAGAAAAATTAACTATCTTATACGCAATTTTTAATTTTATAGGATTTCTTTTCTCACTGTTAAAAGGAATTCATAATACATGCGCTATACATACACAAGTAAACAGACAAGCAAGTGTAGCACGCATATTGTTTTCAGGATTTTTTGGAATTTTTTCATCATCAATAAACAAAAGACTTTTAGATGCACAAATAAAAGAAAATAATACAAAAATATCCACAAGACCAAACACATACAATGAAGAACATAATAATGTAGACCCAACACCTACAGCACCACAGATACCAACCCTACCACAAAACCATCCATTATCATTAGTTCCCCGTAATTTTCGAAACTTAGCAATCACACATAATCCAAATTCTAGAGAAAATACAACACAAAGTCCCATCCAACACATAATGACACATCATTCACAAAATGAAAAAACATATGAACAAGTTATAGAACAACCTCACACCACCTTTTTTCAATCTCAAAATAATTATTTTGTAGCCCACGATGAGCCGACAACTTGGATCCCTTCATCGCTCAAATTCCCACCCAGCCAACCTCCAAACTCCAATCCCAATCAACCACTTTTTGCTTTCCCACCACCCGATTTTCCAATTATTAATACATCATCAACTCAGATACTAACTCAGATATTTCAGTTTTATACTCTATCTCACAATTTAATAACCCTAATATAGAAACCCCTGACGAATTTGCAGACTCCGAACCATCTCCATCAAATTATACTCAGACCAACTCCTCAGTTTTTTCAAAACCCCTTTTCAAACAATTCCATCAAATCATTCACTCCCATCCGTTTCCACTCCTTCCTACGCTTCCCAAGTAACCCCTATCTATTCTCCACTTCATTCCGACAGATCATATAATAATTCCCCAGATACCCCCCAAATTTCCCGGAGCTTGATAATTTTATAACTTTACTACAACAATTAATACACCTCAACACCCTTTCAATACATCAATTATCATCCACGTTAACAACCTCAAACCCACCTACTCCTACACCCTCCTCAGCTTACACTGCATCATTCACACAATCATCCACATCCACCGAAACACCTAGTAGCACTAACCGAGCTTATCGCACTTTTAAACGGAAATTCCCGAATCACCCATTCCCGACCAAACCCGGAACAGCCTGCGAATATATTATTCACCCGCAACAAACAAACACAAAAATTTTTCTTGCAATCACCTTACCCTCATTTCCACAGTATACATTAAATACACCTAGTGAAACTAATGACACATGTAGTTTTGTAGATGAGCATGTTTTAATGCCAACACTTCATTGGACAGCTTATTATCATTTTACTAACCCCCTTTGCCTACCACAAACTAATACTCATGACAGCATAGAAAGAAACAAAGACATGTTATATAGACTCACTACAACACTAACATCTCGACAATTTACTTACGTAGGATATAAAAAATTACTAAAAACACTCAATGCACCCCGAGCTAACGAATTTACAATAGAATATTACGACCATAACATCATCCGACCCAATCAGGACCAATTTTTAGATGAAGACCGCTTCGCTAACCCGCAACTAACAGAAAAAGTTTTCATCAAAACATCATACGTATTCACACTTAATTTTTTTGATAGAAAGTATGATCACATCATTTCAGAATCACTAGCTGATATTCAAGCTTACGAAAGTTTCCACGATAAATTTCAGTTATTTTCACTAGCCTTTCACTTTCTTTCACCACATGAACGCGATTTGCACTGTTCCCACGATATTATGTTACGTACTAAACAAACTCACACATATACATACTATCGTTTCATACAAAATCATTTTGATCTGCATACCCCATCAAGACAACCTCACCATCGTTTTCAGTTTCCTAATTCAAAGTACACGTCACCGTTTTTCCTTAATTTTACATATTGCATCAAAGATACTAACCTCCACGGCATCCTCCGCAGCTATGACCCAGTTACCCAGATGTATATATTTTGTCCATCACGAAGACCCTTAATGCAGAAGAATCCAGACCCTTCCTTATCCCGCATGAATTTATCCAGCCTATTGAAATACCAATATTAGAATTCATTCACAATACTAAATACAATCATAAAATATATAACCTCATTCAAAACACATCTTATGAGTTTGCATAGGCACCGAAGAACTAAACACCATTAAAGCACTTCAATTGCTTTGGCCACCGCTACAAACTAAAAACATAATACGCATACTAGCCAAATTACTAACAACATCAGATATGATACACGACATCTGTCCCCACGGCTTTTTCCCAGAAGATTAACAGGTAAATATAATTTAAATACTCTTCACTGATAATTTTAAATTAGTACTAACCATTTTCTATCAAAGTTTGATTTATACTTCTAGTCTTCACACCACGATCACCTACAAAAACAGAGAAGAAAAATAAAAATACAAACTTGTTAAAATTCTTCTAAAATTTATTAACATCTTGCACTAAATATTGTAATAAAATTCATACCAAATGTAGTAAATTAATTTATAAATTATTTCCCCATGAAGCAGTAAAATTTAATACGATGAAAGTTTTATTTAAAATTTCCCCAAAACGCAGTAAAATTCAAATTCTATGCAATAAATTGATAAAATGAGAAAGCAAGTACTAACCTTTTCAAATATTTTCATTCACTCGCACAAGAATTCTATCCAAACTCGCACAGCTCACCCACGAAGAATTGTTTAGATAATGATTTTAAGTTTCAAGTTTTCACACTCAGTAACTCTAACACACGATAACAAGTTTCAAGCTTTCCTTTAACCCGGTTGGAAAGGAATTATATACTAAACCAAACTAACCAACGCAGCTTACTAAACACCACAAATCATAAAATAACAGCATGACTAAGAAAAGAAAACTAACGGTACCCAAACCGGATTAACCCACTGTGGTACTCAAGGGTGATCAATTCTTCAAAATAACCGAACTATAACAAAACGCTTTTGTGAAAACAACCAACTAAATTCATGATTAAAAACCGAACAAACATAATTTTATAAAATGTAAATCACACCTTGCAGTATATAGATCAACACACAACAACAAAGACGAACATCCAAAGACTAGATGATCCCATCACACTCGAACAAAGAATGGCTAATCACAACCGATATGTCGTCCACAATCACAACTCAAAGGATTTAGAGTACGACTTGACTTCGCAGAAAAGGACTTCATTGAACTAGACCAATGACCACCTCGATGTTCAAGTATACGTACAGATCCGAGTTACGAGGCATCCCTTCCACACACGATCTCCACGCCATTCCCAGACGAGGTTGAACACAAAACAAGTTCTCTACATAATACAGAAAAACCCGTCATAGCAAATCATTTTGAAATCAGATTGATTTCATTGGGGATCACAGTCGTTGTCACAAGATGACGCAACGATTATATGTCCCTAACTCCAGCGTCCTGGAACTTCCTTAGCAAGAGGAGCCGGACAAGAATATGATGTTCGCCAAATACCAACGTTCATCATCCATCCTTCAAATTGCAGAGAAAAAAAGATATTTCCAAAAAATTCTGTTAAGCCCGGATGGGTGGAACCTGATCTAAACTACATTTTATAATTGGATAAATTAGATATTTTACCACTGTAAAGTATTTAATATTAACCAATCATATTCTATCTAACTAACAACCCACTTGTTTGTAAGTGCTGAAATTACTTGTAATTTCAGCACCAGAGAGATTTGAACTTAACTTAGAAATTAGTTGCCTCTCCAAGAGAACTTTAGCTGCCGCAATAAACCAGTATACTCTAGATCTATTGAGCCTAGCAGAGACTAGTTAAACACCCTGAGACTAGTAGATATAAGAGTAAGATTAGGATCGGTATTAGACTAAGAAGTTGCACGAATCTATCCGGCCGAAAATAAGATAGCGTGACGAGCAGACGGGTACCCTATCCGAAATTACTCTATGAGTTACAGTTACATCTTAACTCACTGTGCAATTTTATTGACCAGCATTTTGTCAGCATCGGTTACTTGTTTGTTACGTTTACAAAGTATTACGGTTGCAAAAATTTTTTTCGTACTCGTTATGCAAAATTTTTTTTATTGTTAATTGAAAAGACTTCCTATTTATGTGGCACATCTCACTTTTTTCTAGAAGTATTCAACTGGAAATGTATTTTCAATCTTAGAGCGTTAGAATTGTACCAACGAGGAAAATGTTTTTCTAGAAGTTATGAAAGAGAAATATTAGCAGTTTCAGATTCAGGTGAGAACAAAAAATTTTCATATTAGAGGCAAGTTATTCTATTCTTTATTACAAAAGGAGATGCTGAAGGAATAATTTAATCAAGCTCTTCTTGACAATTTAGTTTCATCATTTTCTGCATGCCATCCCAAATAAAACTTTAATTTTCGTTCTTTCGCTGGAAGTAGAGTTGGTAGACAATTATTGTCCCGTACGATCCACATCCTCATCTCGCGGCTTTATTGGAAAATGGACTGGAAGCAAACTTGGTAATAGCATTTTGAGTTTGCTCTGGGGGCTTTCGGACAGGATTTGATAACGATTTTCCAGGGGCAAAAACATTATTTGAAGGGACTTTTACCCGACTAGCGCCCTCAGGGCTGCTATTTGCAGCTCAACAATAGGAAAACATTAGTTCTTCGGTTGCTTTAATTCTTTATCTAGCAATCCAAGTGTAAATGGTTATAAACGAAGCATTAGCGAAAACCACTTGAAGAAGAATTTTGAACAAACAGAAAAACAAGCTCTGTTGATTTATCAAAAACTTTCAGTGTTTGTTATGTTTTTTATACTGGACTCAAAAAAAGTTTGTCTTAAAAATGAACGAAAAATGTGTGGACATGAAGAGAAATGTAAAAATGATGTTACGAATTTTTTAGGTACAAATTAGCTACATTCCTGGTCTGACTTTGGTTTTTAGTTTAATCCTAAACTGTATTCCAGCTAAACTAAAATTTGATAGTCAGTGCTCCTCATATCTCGGTTTTTGATTTTGCGTTCTCAAAGGGTTGAAAACTGATGAATTAGTTCTTTCACAAGTGCAATCTTCGAGCTTGAAAACTTAAAGAAACAACAAAAAATTGAGATTTTAGCTAACTTTTTATCCGTTGTCCAACCTAAATGTCGGAAGATAGAAAGAAAGACATGCAAGATTGCATAAAGAGAAATTAAGTAGAACAAGTAAGCATAAGTAGAAAATATTGCCTTCGTTTACTACTTTCGAAGTAGTAGCTAAATTTTGGATAAGTTCTTATGATAAGAAAATCGCTTGAACAACATTTGCAAAACAATGGACTTGTAATTTCCAGATTCCCTAATTATTATAAGGATAACCCTCATGAAAGACTTAATTTTGCAACTGTTTGTTTACCCGTCAAAATTGAAAATAACCAACTGGACACCGAAACTTGATGATTCGTGTTTGTCTTTATCATCAGTGTTCAAAACATTTTTCTGAACCGAGATCAAATCTTTTGTTTAAAGATAAGGTTTAATAGTTTTTGGCAGCCGGTTTTGACCATTCTCTGCATAGTTTGAATGCGATGATTTTGAAGAAATACACAGAATTGTTGTCTTTGTTGAAATTGCTCGTGTTTTTTTGAGTTGATGAGGTTGCACAATATGTCTTTCCGTCAGTTTTGGTTCTTACAATTGACGGAATAATTAATTGGTGAGGAAATATGCAGAAGATTTTGTTAATTTTCTGCAAACAATAGAGCAGGGTAGAAGTTTTTGACAATAGTGTTGTCTTGTTCTGGGAACAGTAGCTTCTTTTACTTTTAGCATTTTCCCCTCATAATTTTTTTATTCTCCCATTGTGCTGCTAGTTTGCTCAGCTTATTACAGCGTCAATGCCATCTGAAATAGCAAAGTAGCAGACGATTCAAATCAGTTTGGAAGTATATTGGTTCCTCAGTTTGCTATTGAGAGTATCTCTTTTGTAATTCGGATTCGGTCAGGCTCTGCGTCAACGTTTCACAGTTGCTCCAAAGCTTGTTCGAGATTCTTTCGAGCAGTTTTCTTGAGATTTGAGTAAAATTTTAGTGTTTTTCTGTCTAGTTGGAGATTTAACAATTGAGAATTGAGATCGCTGCTTGTGTTTTTCTGGTGTCCGGGTTACAGTGCCTCTGGCTCGTAAAATCCTTCGAGCTTTCACTAGTTTTTGTCCAGTTTTCGAAACCTTTAACTAGTTTTGTCCAGTTCTCCAATGAGTTGATGCATCAAAGTGAAGTTGGTTCTGCCATTAAAGATAATTATAACTAAGAATAGAAAAAACTGGCGCTCATTTAAACAAGTAAGCATTCAACAAACGAAATGTAGAAAAAAAAGATATCCAGAAGCTAAACACCAAAAACTATTGTTTGGCCAATAACGGATGTTTACCCAAAACATTATCCGTAAGTTTTAAAGCTCAACCAACCAGTTTTCCAGATTGTTTCATTCTAAAACTAGAAAAAAAACTCAAACTAATAAAAACATGAACTAAAGAAAAAGGCAGAGAAAAAGGGAAATCTGAAGCTAAAGTAACTCAATACGCACCAGTTATCCATAAAAACCAAAATTTTATTTGAAACAAAATTTTTGTAGGTCTAAAAGTTATGCTTTTCCGATTCAAACGACAAGCAACTAATGAGAATGATCATAAGTTCTTTTGAGATTAAAGAAAAAAGTTTTTTGACATTAATCATCGGATTTTACTGCATACAAAAGTTAGTGTTTGTGGCTTTATGTAGCCTTCTAATTTCATCGTACCATTTACTTTTATACCATCAAAACATTAATCTCGGTTGTTATATTTTGCTTTCGAGAATTACTTTCGCCCTTGAACATTAAGCCAACTTTGTGAATGATCTGCTGACAACTATTAACGCGCAGACATGTCAGCCATCGAACACTTGAAAAATATTTGCCGTAAAATCATCCATAAAACAGCGTCAACAAAGATTCATCAGCAGCAGAAGTTTCAACGTTCTTTCAATTTTAAACTCACTTACATGAATAAAATCAGCGGGAGATTTTCAGTTGTCATATATGGCTTTCATATTTCAGCGATTTTGCCAAGCAATTTAAGTTAATGTTTGTTTAATTTTCAGTTAGTTGCATCCATGTTTCAAATTTTTGTTGCTAACACTGTAGAACGGTTTTCATACTCTAATACTTTGTTTCAACTTTAACTTCATTTCTTTTTTTGATTTTCCAAGTTTTTGTTTTATGGTCATATTTTAAATATTTGTTTGGCAGTTTTAGAAATCATGTTGCTTTGAGAGGTCAGTGAGACAAAAAAAACTTACTTCTTCTAATTTTTTTAAATATTTGGGATAGTTTTAAATATTTGGGATAGTTTTAAATATTTGGGTATCGAAGTTGACAAAAAACTGAATTTAAAGATCAAACTGAAAAAATTTGCAAAAATGTGTCAAAATTCAATGGTGTTTTGTACAGAGGAAGATCATGCTTCTCTTAACAGTCATTAGTTAAGTTTTACATGGCATACGTGATTCCGATAATTTCCTATGGCTTGATAGCGTACGGATGTAGTTCGAAAACAAATCTTGATAAAATTTTCTTGATACAGAAAAAATTATAAGAACTATTTTTTCCTTCGTAAGTATGATCATGTGTCCTAGTGTTTTTCAAAATATCAGCTGCAAAATGTGCATGAAATGTTAATCAGCCAATTATGTTCTGGGCTAATGTTCCAGTTCTTAGAAGAGTCCCCCTTAAAATTTTCAAATCTTCACTCAAGAAAGATGAGTAGACTCACACCCAGGGGTATTTTAGGATGTTTGTCACTACCTTTAAGAAAAACAAAATTAGCTCAAAAGTCGTTGTCTTACAAAACTATGAAATGTTTCATTTTTTTGTTGTCAAATGACTTTTTTTGGGATTGGTTACCACCAAAGTGATTTGAATATTCGTAAAAACATAGGACATTGACCTTTTTTGTGTAATATTAAGCGAACCTCTAACGAACCTTTTGTTAATTGCTCAATGAACATATTTAAATCGATGCGAAAGTATGCGCATAAATTTTAAGCAATTATGATTTGAGCAATTAACAAAAAGTTCGTTAGAGGTTCGCTTAATATTACACAAAAAAGGTCAATGGCCTATGTTTTTGATCGTCATTTTTGGAATTATCTTTAACAATAAAAGCCTCTAATATCAGAATTAAATGTTTAACTATGAATCTTTATTAAAAATTACCAATATTTTAATCACTGTCAAATTCATATTTTTCAAGGAAGGATGCCTTTTATAAAGGTAGACACACTCTAAATACATTTAAGAGCGACTACCAAGAAAGAGTATGTCGCCATTTAGTGGATTGGTTAAAATATTTTGCCATAAAACGAAAAAAATTCAGTCAGTGCAAGATTTTTGGAGCTTAAAAGACATTAAATTAAAGATCGCCGGCAAATATGCAAAATTGCTCTGATTAAACAGAAACGTAATTTTATTGATTTTCTGAAGTGAAAGAAAAACTAGATGGGGATGTTGTAGAGCTTCCCTGTGAACAGAAAAATGAAAAATTTAAGTTTTTTTTAAGTCTAAGACACAATCTCAAAGTTTTTCTAGTGCCGGTGAAAACAAAATTCAGTATAACACGGAGCAAGAGGAGCTGGCATCCTTCGACGCCCCCGACAGGAAATAGGCAAGCTAAACAACTAGTGAACTATAGATTTGTAAAAAACAGATTTGTGTAAGACATTGAACGACCAACAGGCACTCTGAAACGAACGAGTGCGCTAAAATTCTATAAAGATATATATTTCAATTGAGAGCTTTGTATTGTTATCTGAGAAGCATACAAAAATCATTAAATGTCATTGCTTCACAGAGCTCACAAAAATCTCTATTGTTTTCTGTTGTTTTCTATTGAGTGGTACTACATAATGAAAGAAAACTGTCTATAATGAAAAATGTCGACATGTTTTGAAAAACAGTATCATGTAGTCGAAAAAGTTATTTTTTGTATAGAGAACCTGAATAATCAAATTAACTTACGTCATTCCCGAAAAATTTGCCTCGTTGATAGTCGTTTTCACTGTTTAGTTTTCACTACTTAGATCTTTTTAGTGGCGCTGATAGTTGGTTCTCCGATGGCAACTTTTTTGGCTTTGGTTGTGTTCTTTCAGATATGCACCATACACATATAAATCCAGCGAAATCTGATCCCTATTTTGTATGCAATTCTTCAAGACAAGAAGAAGAAAACTATGTCTTTTGAACAGTTTGGACATAGAGTTCCCCCATGGAGCAACCCTGATTTCGAATAAGTGGTTTCCTAAAAGAATGCAAGACAACATCAAACTATGACTCAATTTCAACTTTTTCTTAAGGTCAGGTTCCAAAAAGAGAAAAATTTCAAAAAATCTAAATTAAACTTTTCCGAGATATTTTCAAAAATACGCTAGAACCGTTTTGAAGCGGCAAAATGATAGATAAATTCAGGTTTTTCCATCTCCTTCTCCTTTGGGCCAATCGGGTCAAACCATGTCAACTTGACCCTTATGAGCAATTTTGGAGTTTTCAATATAAAATATTAACCGAGTTCCGAAAATATTAGTCGGACCCAAGACTTTAACTTCCAACCTTTTGATGTATAAATTTTTGACTGCAATGCTTACGCTTTAAAATTGCGATTGATTTTTTTTCAAAAATTTGTCTCGCTTTGATTGTTCTAGGATGATTTGGTACGCAAAAAACTTAAGTAAGGAGCAAACAAACAAAGGCAAAAAAAAACAAAGCATTACATATCACATTGTTAAACAAAACAATTTTTTTGCGAAATAATTTTGGGCATTCTTGTCTGGGACATAGATGAAAAATACAATTTAATAATTTCGTCGGAAGGTTTTGCTAGGAAACAAAAGTCCCGAACGCAAAAAAAAACTATTGAAATTCATGTGAGTAAATTGAGATGTTCCGTGTCTGGACATTTGTGTCCCAGACTCTGACCTTCCGGAAAACGTTGTCCAAAGACAAAAAATGGCCTAAAAAGAAGCTGGCTAAAAGAGAAAATACCCCAAAATAATTTAAAATTTGTCTTGGAAATTGCCACAAACATAATGACCGGATTAGTTAGACGACAGATCACATGAATATGGCCACGCAAATGTGCGATTGGATCAAAAAAATTTCATAGACCTAATTAACACAAAACTCAAATCATTTACACAAACCGTCCCAGTTTATTTTGCCAGATGTAGACCTAAGAATGGACGTAGTGTCATTGATTGTGCTCTCAAGTTTGGGTTAACAATTGAAATCCTTAAGACAAATAAAAACAAAATAAATCAAATCCGTGATGCATACGCGTCACACAAACATCGAATTTTATCACTTATCTCAGTTTCGCACTATTGTATTTTATTTAAATGCAATAGCCGTGTGCAGATTTTCCAAGAGAATTTCACTATTCTTAATTATCACAATCATTTTCCTGATGCAAAAAATAAAGAGAACGGAAATTCATAACAGCTCTTAAAACAAAATCAGTCCCTCAGGATGAGCCACTACGTCAAAGTTTACTTCTGCCACAAAAATTGAACAGAGAGACTGCAGAGGCTATTCGGCCAATCAGAAGACATTTAACTGAGTGAAAACTGAGTGAAAACTGAGTGAAAAGTGTTTAACTGATTTTGAACTGCTAGAGTTGGTAAAACTCTTTAAATTGCTAAAACTGACACAGTGGCGAGCGTTTCCCTTATTTTGACTCTGAATCTAATGATAATCAAGATGCGTATCCAATCTTCGAGAATTGATCTTTTCAATGGCATTGATGTTGGTTTCTGCAATGGCACCTTTTTACGGCTCTGAAAATGTTCCTTCAGATATTCACCATACACGTATCAGTCGAGGGAATTCTGATCTCTATTGTATATACATTGCTTCCAGACAAAAAAGAAGAAAACTATATCTTTTGAGTTGTTCGGACACAGAGATTCCCAAGCAAGCAACCTTGTTTTTCTCTTATTCAAACTACAATACAAATTTATTTTTTTCCTGAGCTCAAATGGCAAAACCACAAAGTGTCGTTAAGTTTTTCTACTCTGAGTTTTTTCTTAGAAAATATGGAAATTAAGCTATATTTTTTTTGAAATCGGCAAAATGATTAATGTTTTCAAGTTTTTCCCATCCTCTTCATTTTTGGCCTAGCCGAGTCAACCTCTTTCAAATTTGCCTTAATTTATCCATTTTTGGGTTTTTCATATCAAGTTGTGACAATTTTCGAAAATTTTAAGTCGGACTCGAGGAATGATTTTCGGACATTTTGATGTTGAAAAAAGGGTCCGCAACGCTCAGTCAAACACATCTTAAAATTGAGATTGTTTCGTTTCAACAATTTTCTCTCGTCTCTCGTTTTGACTTCTCTATGGTGATTTGGTAGGGCAAAAAATCTGCTAATAGAACAATCAAGCAAACACAAAACAACAACGCAACAGCGTACCAAACCAAAAATAAAAAATGGGCAAGACAATTCCGGACATTTTTCTTGATGTTGAAACAAGTGACCGCAACGCTCAATCAAACACATCTTAAAAATGCGATTGTTTCGTTTCAAGAATTTTCTCTCGTTTTGACTTCTCTATGGTGATTTCGTACGAAAAAAATCTACTAATAGAACAATCAAGCAAACGCAAAACAACAACGCAACAACGTATCAAACCAAAGATTAAAATTGTGCAAGACAATTTCGGACATTTTTCTCTGAGACTTAAATGTCTGATTAAATTTCTTCAGTTTTGGTCTGTTTTGTCAAAGACACAAATGTCGGGGACCTAAAAATCTTTACAAGTTTTTCAATGTTCAAAAAAAAATTTGAGACCTAACTCAATCGAAATTCGACCAGAACAAAAAATCAAACCACTCCCTCTCGACACCGGATGCTTTTAAAATTTTGAATTTTTTTTTGAATTATTGATTTATTTTGGTTAGTTTATGGACAGTCGGAACTGTCAGGGAGACTTTGCGCTCAAACGAGTAATAATATGTTTAGTATTTAGTATTTGCGTAGAGACATAAAGTTCTTGAGATGTTAATCGCCACATGCTTTTCGGCTGCTCTCTCAAAACTCACTTTGCTTACGCGTACTTTAACATGCTGTTAGTTTGCTACAAATTATATAACTATATATCCTGTGGGAGTATTAGGTCATCATGATCATCTTTCTGCTTGAAACTTAATCTTTCCTTGGTTTGTCTCAACCGTATCTACAAAAAATTTCTTGCATTTTACGTTCAAAAATTCACTTCTCCCATTAACTTAGTTCATTGTTTTTCTGATAAGTGCATGGAAATTATCATTGTGCTTGGAAACGAAACCTTTGATTACTTTTAGATTGAAACTGAATTTTTCTCTGTTTTGATAGTTCCGTAGTGTCGACAACATAAGATAGCAGTAATGATTTTCATAAGAACTAAACGGTCCGAAATTTTTGCGAATCTTGTGATATGAGCAAACTGGAAGCTAGTTTGATTATCATACGACTAGAGGACGTTCATTTGATGATAATTTTACAATTGAGTTCTCAAAAAATTGAAAAGTAAAACTTGTTAAGTAAGAAGGATGATTGAACTGGAGCAACCCACGCAGATATATTAAATTTGAGGGGCCAATATATATTAAATTTGAGGGGGAGCGCGCGCCAAAAAAACGCGATTTTTTGTAAAAATTTACCAAAAAGTGCCCAAAAACAACTTTTTTAACCTGTTTTTTCCAAAAAATTGCCTGCTGCGAAAAAAATATGGTCAAAACAGGGACTATTTAGTGCTTTAGAGGAGAGCTCGAAAAGTCAATTTGGTCGACCTAAAAAAGTCGTCAAAATTTTTGAAATTTTTTTGAAATTCCGCCCCTCCCCCCTCTAGAAAATCCTAGATCCGCCCCTGCGTCTGAGGACAAAAAAATCATCGTAACTTTCTGAATGTCACCGTACTTAATGTCTGACAATAATGTCTGAAAAATAGATAGAGGCACATTTTAAACAATTAGTTTCAAACCTTGCTCATCAATTTCTAGATTTTAAAACGTGAGTGGAGAAACACGGAAATCGGTCAAATATTCAACAACACACGCAAAAAAACTAAAAATTGAAAACGATTGCTTTACTTTGCCGATAATTTACCTCATGCCAGACCATTTAAACATAAGTTTGAAAAAAAGCAAAAAAAAATAACTTTGGCTACCACTTTTGAGTCAGCTAGATCGCAGTACAAATTAAAAGATCGTTGAAAGATCACATAAAAATTTAACAAACTTCAGAAACGTTCCACAGATTTTTTTAGACTGAGCCACTCTCTGGGTTGGGAAAATTAAACCTGTTGCTGCTAAACCATGCTAAATTGAACGCTTTCACTTTCAGGGAACTATTGTTTTGCTTTTGTGCAAAAACGTCAGTTAAATTAATTGTGATTTGCTCAACTGCAAAAATTATTTTCACTCTCTTTCTGCACTGAGTCACTTGTTTTTATTTTTTTTTCGGCAAACTGAGCACAAAAATCAATTTCAATCAAAACTTCTTTTCTAAGTCAAATATTTTGCTGGCTGAGACAAAAAACGACCTGCATTAATACTTCTAAATCAGCAAAATAATCTATTCTTTAAAGTCTGGATAATTCCTTGTTTCTTTGGCTACGAAGACTTTGGGCTTCAAAAGTTAATTCTGAGTTTTGTCATATGAACTTACATACCCTTTCGGGTGTTGAAGGCCAGTAAGGTACAAATCCAGCAATATTTTCATCTAACAGACCATGGTTAACATGCGAGATCTCGTATGTTTTGCGGTTATTGCTTCAAAATTCCTGCATCTATCCGAAAGTTTTGTTTGACGGGTACAAAATTCGCTTGGAGGACGCCAAAAAAAGTTCCGTAAAGGGAGTTTAAATGATGAATACTGATGATGCATACTCATGCATACTGAAGAAATCCAACTGTGTGACGGAAAATAGCTAGGTACTTTTTTTGCACAGCCATTTTTGATAAAAGTTCTCAAATTTTGGAGGAAGCCCGCGTTCAATAACGCTACTTTCGATCAAAAATTTAAAAAAAGTGCTCCGAAGCGTAGTTTTCGTCGAAAAAAAAACACTTTTATGATCACGGAAGCGTTGGTTTCATTTGAACTTCGAAAGTTCTTGATGATTCCTGATCATAGTTTTTTTTTACCGTAATAGGGTTTTGAAGTTTGCCAAAATTTCTGCACTGGGATAAGGAATGGGAGCTGCATTTCCATTTTCCTCATTAACGAAGTAAAACAACTGGTAAAAAGTTTTTGCGAGATCCTAGATATATTGTTAACTTTAGCTCAAACTTAAAAAGAGTATCCTCTGTGACTGTTTTTCGTAAAGTTAAGGGCGTTGGAAGTTTGCTAATTTGGCCAGTTTGGGATAATTAAAGTGTGATGTAATGCGTACGAAACGCAAGAAGCAATTTATTGCGTTCAAATTAAATTGAAGCGAGTAATTTAAACATAATACTACAATACGAGACGCTAAAAATCAACCTGCGAATTTTACATAGCAAGTTGGGTATAAAACGAAAGAAAATGAAAAAAAAAGTTTCCTCTTTTTTTTTCAATTATTTTGTCAATTACATAACCAAAAAAAAATCAATGTTTCAATCAGCCTTAAGTGCAGTCGAAACATTCTGGGTTATGTCCTCCTGATATACGATCTGTCTTGTTGGCACATATTGTGTTTTCATTGTAGAAGCCTCAAAAAAAACTTCGTACAGTCAATTGCGTATCTGTATTGATTTTTTTCTATTGTTTGATTACTTCAGAAACAAAAACTCAAAAAAACGTATCATGAGAAAAATGAATTGGTTTCTATTGCTTAGATTGAATTACCGCTCAACAAAGGCACAAAAAAACCAAGCGAACGACAGACATCATTGATGAAAAAGGCAATTTATGGTTTTTAAGGCTAATTCTGTTTGCAGGATCTGAATTATAAATTCTTTTAAGGAAAGGGTCTTTTTGGTATATTTTTTGGTCTATTTTGAAAAGCAGGCCAAAAATAGCGTTTTTAGGCACTTTTTGGAAAATTCGACCACCAAATCGGGTTTTTTCGGCGCACGCTCTCCCCTCAAAATTAGTATGGATTGGCGCCAAAGGCGCCTTTAGAAAAATTGTAAGGTCAGTCAGCTAAAAATGGATATCTCAAAATAGTACAAAGGGAGGACCCTTTGGGTCGGCAGGGGGTCGAACCCCTGAAAGAAAAGGCGTCCGCCAGCACCCCCACCCCCCTCACCGCCCCCCCCATAAATCCGCTACTGGTCAAAATGGTTTTAATTAATTTACCAGTGACTTGAGCAGACTAAAAGTTAGCAAAATTATTGGACACAAACTTCTAATCTAATTTCTGATCAGAAAATTGCTAAAAATACGCCTTTTTTTAGTCAGAAAAGCTTAATTATAACTAATTTTTGATTCGAAGTATGTTGAATCCAGACTTTTTCCAGTCAGAAAAACTTCATTTCCAATCTGATTTCTATTCAAAAGTTTTCTTTTAAAGTTCTTAACAATCAGAAAAAGTGAGAAACGTGCTTTCCTTTCGTAACATAACTCACTTTAGTCTCAATCGACATATCCGGCTGCTGCTCTGATGCACTCATGCGAATTTTTGGATTTGTTAAATCGCTATCTGATGTCTTGTCGTGGGATTATTTGTAACGGCTAAAGGCTTTTCCCATCTTGAAAAAAAAGTCTACATTTTACTTGGAACCAAATATTTAAATCTTAAATCAATTGCTTAATCAAATTCGGACAATCAAATTCCGAATCAATTGTTTTAGTATGCTTTTTAGAACTTTATTTTCATAACTATAGTTTCAACTCTGAAAAAACTTTTGAACGTTGACACAGGATATCTATTAATTGTAGAGTCGGATCAAACAAATAGCGATTCTGTACACAAAATCGGACTCATTAGAAATGGTACGAAGTCGATAATTTGACAAATAAAACTCATTAAGTTTGAGTTGAGTGAACTGAAACAAACAAATTAGGTTTTCAGTGCATGCATGTAATTTATTGACGTAGTCGGTATAATGTTGTCAGTTCTAATCGAATGAAAAGAGAAGTTTTGCTTCGACTCATGTGCTAAAGTGGCACCATTCGCCCAATAAAATTCGCCCATAGCTTAAGACGGGGCTTCGTGCGTGAGGGAAGAAATGCGCCTCTAAGCTCAAAAGGGGCGAATAGTGATCGAAGGAAAAGTGTCTAGATTATGTGCTAAAGGTATCGAGTTACCAATTTTCTCGTGCTATGAAAACCTTGCTGGCGAGTTTATGAGCACAAGAATATCTCAAGGTTCACTAGGTCAGAAATTATAGATTTATTGGAGCTTAAATTTTTCATGCAAATCGAAATCTTTGAAGCCATTGCCACAAAATCTGATTGGAACCTGATCTAAACTACATTTTATAATTGGATAAATTAAATGTTTGACCACTGTAAAATATTTAATATTAACCAATCATAATCCATCTAACTAACAACCCACTTATTTGTAAGTGCTGAAATTACTTGTAATTTAAGCACCAGAGAGATTTGAATTTAACTTAGAAATTAGTTACCTCTCCAAGAGAACTTCAGCAGCCGCAATAAGCCAGTATACTCTAGATCTATTGAGCCTAGCAGAGATTAGTCAAACACCCTGAGACTAGTAGATATAAGAGTAAGATTAGGATCGGTATTAGACTAAGAAGTTGCACGAATCTATCCGGCCGAAAATCAGATAGCGTGACGAGCAGACGGTGTACCCTATCCGAAATTACTCTATGAGTTAACCACATCGGTCCTAACTCATCTGGTGCGACCATAAGTCTCGAATAAGACCTTAATAGCTTAGAATTAACCAAAAATAGATTAGAAAATAGACAAAACATTTTCAAAAGGTTACACGACAATAACTTAATTGAAATGTCTCTACGACTCAATAGATCAGAGCCGCTATTCCGCACAATACGAGATTTACCCGGTATTGGAAAAAGAACTCGGACAAGAGACGACATACGACTACATAGAAACTTACCATTTAGTTTCATGGTCGTACGGCAAAAGCCAACACAAACTTTTATATTTAGAATCTTACTAGCAATGAATTTAGATTTTCATTTGCAAACATGAAATCCTTGAAGGAAATCTTCAATGATTATTTCAGGCGCTAGATAAAATTACTATTGTACAACAACGATTGATAAAAAGATCTCAAATCTTTCCCCTAATTCTGCAGTAATATATAAAACATATTTGAAAAAAAATTTTGGAAACAAAAATAAAAATTAGTAGCATGACAATAAATTGTTAGTATATATAAATCATCCTGTTGTTCCAGTTTTATCACCTAAACATAACAGCAATCATAAATCAACTAATATCATCAAAAACTAAAACTTTTTACCAAATAAATTTAAATTATTTTAAACTTAATTTAGTTTAATCTTAAACCAGATCATCAAGGCTTTCCTTGGATCTAAATCAATTTTCTATCTTATAAATTTTAAATTCTGATCATCAAGGCTTATCCTTGGATCAAAAAGAACAACTTGGTTCTCCCCCACCCACTTATCAAGTGTCTAACGACCTCAAACGTCGATTCACTACCCAACCTTTTCAAAAGACCCAGGACTAATAGAAATTTTTTAATCACGCTAACCATTCAAATTAGGCTAAACAGTGAAGAACTACGGTTATTCATCCTTCACTTGAACCCTCCTCGTACCTGACCCAGGACAAATCTTAAACTTAGAAAGTTTAAAATAGTATCTAACGAACTATTTGCGTTCTAATTATACCTGAACCTTGTGGATCGATTTACTATTCTCCAACCCTTGAACACAATCACTACCCCTAAGTAAGATTAAGTTGGTTAACACCTTAACTTCGACTAGCCACGAGAAAGTAAAAATCATTCTTCGGAATCGATATACTTTTCTCTCCAACCCTGAACAAAAAGACCCAGGTTAAGCTAACCAAAAAATCGTAAGGACTAACAGTCTAGGAAAATTAAAATCACTAATAACTTCTTGCATCCCTCATCCTAAACCTTATGTCATTAAAACATTTAGGAAAAAAACAAACAATCGTAATACACAATTGTGAAATAGACAACCAAAAATAAGATCTTGTAAAAACCCCGCATACACAAACAGTTGGATACATTCGAACAAAACGACAAACAATAAAAAGAAAAATTATAAGAAAACAAAGACAGATAACACGAAAAAGATTTTCAAAATAAAGAAATGCATTCTCCGAATCAGAAGTCAGTAGTCTAGACGCACTATACAAATTAAAAGAATCAGTAATTAAAAAGTGCCCAATCCATGATCAGTTATTTTTTTTCCGATTCAGAAACAACTTCAAACTCATCAAAAAGAGGAAAAAGAAGAATAAAAAAGATAAATAAACACAAACCAGTACATCTATACAATTGGAATTAACCAATTAGACATATTGATAATTATATATTAACAGTCATCAAACGAAAAATTGAGCAACACTCAAAATGACGGAAGTCCAGAAGAAGAAGCAGTTTTTCCCTTTGTTATAAACTGACTCAATGATAGAGGGCAAACACGATTTTGCAAAAATTTACTCGTAAATTTGTTTGAACCAGGAATCAGTCCATGCAAATCAGAATTCCCAGATATAAAAATCAAAAGACAAATTATTGAACATTATTTCAAAGACATATGTAAACTAACACAACAATACGGAAACTACACCATAGAAATCAGTACACCAAGAACACTTCATGGTAAATATATTATCCAAACAGATGATATTGATTTAGAATTTTCAAAAGTATTCACAGAATATATCAAAAGTATACAATATCAAAACTCACAGAGAGCAAACTCAATATTCACCAACGAAGTTTTTAAAATAATATATAGTTATTTATCTATATTAGAAAGAACAGAAGCACAAAGTACATCAACAGTCCAAACATCAAAACATACAAAAGTAAGAAACAAAATCGTCGCATTTTCAACATTTTTAAATGCAATCCGTGAAAATTTTACCAATAATGACTTCTCACAAAACACTAAACATGATTTACAAAAAATATTAGCATGGTTTACAATTGATTATTTTACACATAATATCGACTTAATTGAACAAGCAAGAAAAACCTTTAGACCCCAAAGTACAAATGACGGCACTGTCATTGCAGAACAATCAGATTACGTTTGGGACCCTGACTGGTCTCATCCAGCATTTTTAAATTTTCCAGCCAATATCTCAAGTCAAGCAATAAGTACAATATCTTTTCACCAAGATTATGTAAAAATAATACCACTAACAATTGATGCAACACCTTTAAATTATAATACATTTTTAACTGATACACAAAAAAACAGCTTAAATTCAACAATTATACATCATGAAAATCTCAATGGAACCAGAAATCTTACCCAACAAGATATTCAAACAACATCACACTTCATAAATGAAGAAATAGTTCAAGCAACAGTAACAACTACACAACAAAGTAGCTCAACAATACGTCTAAACCTCACAACACCGAAAAATAAAAATACAACACTACCACAAGTAACCTTACAATCGATCGTTGAACCTTCGGTTGCTCCAAAATACTCACATATGGACTATCAGACATACAGACCAATGACAAAATTGTCAAAAACACGAAAAACGTTCACAAATAACAGTTTTGCAGAACACAACTATAATTATGTAAATCAGTCAAAAACAAATCAACCCCCCGAAAAAATATGCAAAACCTAAACCACGTATGTTCTCATTTTTGGAATCTTCCAAATACATCGAACAATTCAGTAATCCAAGATAATCCACACCGTCCACAGGATTATAGTGAAAATTACCCATTTTTTCAACAAAATAGGAATAAACAACAAACACCTTATTACACAAAAAACTTATCATCTGATGATGATGATTATCATCAACTAGATTTTTTGCACCATATACACAAGAATATCGCACATAAAGACCGCGACAATCTCAACCATCCCAAAATATGAAGATTTACCCACAAAATCTAGCAGATATGCAGAATCAACAACCAATGCATATAGAAAATTCAAATAACACACAATCTTTTCAACCTATACAATCACAAAACCCAATGACTATGCATTCTTACCAACCAACTCAAATGCAAAATGAAATACCGCTACGATATTACCTACAGCAATATGAAATAACAAAAAATCAACATACAAACTTCTCGCAAATACCAAACGCCGCAGAGTCACTCCAAATGACGATGAATCCATATTTAATTGGAGGATTGTCAATAACATCCAATAAACCATTAATGGTATTCACAAGAATAGACCCTGAATACTCAGTAGAAGATTACCTAAATGCAGTCACAGCAAATTTAATTTTAAATTTAGGACCCAAACCAATTAATAGGCCACTTCATCAAAAATGGATACATAGACGCACAGCGTTAATACAAACAACACTAGATGGCGCAGCCCAAAAATGTTTTTCAGTACTACCTATAGACATAAAATCAGATTGGAAAAGATTCACACAAGAACTTTCAAAAATGTTTGATTCTGAAAGAAACAAACAACATCAAAGAGTTTTATGCAACAAAATTCGCAGATTACCAAATGAAACAATTAAACAATTAGCAGTTCAAATCGAAACACTTGTTCGAAAAACAAATTCACCCAATACACATGATTACAAAAACACAAAAATGACAGAAATTTTAATGATGACCTTAACACCTCAATAAAGGAAAATAACTATAAAAAAGAGAGCATCTCATCTTTACTCAATTCGAGAACCCGATTTAGATTTTCGAAAACTAGTAGATAAACTAAAGCAAGCGGAAATCACAATGAAACTCGAAGAAACAGAAAATCTAAAACTACAATATGTTAATCGAATTGAAACAAAAACTACACATATAAATAACATACAGGAATCAGATACAGACCTAATTAAAAAAATCACTGAAATACTAAATATCTATGAAAAACATCCAAATTTTAAAGGCAAACCATCCTTCAAAAAATGGTGTAACTATTGCCGACGATACGGACACAGTATTTCCGAATGTAGACAAAAACAACAAGACAATCAGAATAAACCTCAAAAGCACAAAGAGCCAATTAAATCATTCTATCATTATATGAAAAAGATCAAAATCTACCAAACAAGAACATACACAGTAATAATAGCTCTGGAAAACCACTTCCAGGCAACTCAAATTTTTCAAGAAATCAATCACCATATAATTCCAGTCATAGAGGTAGATCGCCCGAACAAAGAAACTCACCAAATTTCTCACAAAATAGATATAGTCGATCGAATAGCCAAAATAACCAAAAAAGAAAAAACTATTCACGATCGAACTCAAACACAACAGAATTTGTTTCTGCATCCAGTTCCCATTCAAACCCAAGGGATAGACACTATTGCAACAATAGAAATAGAAGTTATTCCAGCAATCGAAATCAGAACTATCCAAACAACAGATCAAGGAACAACTCATATATTAGATGAAATAATCAAAGATCAAATGATAACTATCATAACAGATCACGAAATAATTTACAAAACCGAAACTCGAGCTACAACAATAGATACAGAAACTAATCCCAGTCAACCCATAGGAATAATAACCATTACCCCGATTCCAAACAACGATACAGAAGTAACACACAAAAGCATCAAAGACAAATCAATCAAGTGCAAACAAATGAAGAAACAACTTCAGACCCCCCAGATATTGATAACACAGAAAATATTGAATTACAATTAAACCACATGAATTGTGAATCAACAGATGCTGAAAGTGATACAGATAATACCATCACAGTAAATATGGTAACAGTCGAAAACGACTATGAATCTATCATATATGAGCAACCCTTTAGTTCACACATATAAAAAAATCAATTGGAACTTCTTCATAATTATTACACTAGACCCATTAATAATAATACACGAGTTACACAAGAAGTAAACGAAATTAACACTGTAATTAAACCTGATAAAAAAGACGAAGTACAATGCTCAAACCCAAAATATATTTATCAAAAACATACAAAAAGAACAACCGAGAGAAAAAAATTGGACAATCCCATTTCTCTTAGAGAGCCCAAGAAGTAAAGAATTTCAACCACCAGATCTTGAAATTGTTTTTTTAATCGACTCAGGAGCAGAATCAAATATCATTAACATTCCCACATGGAATGTAATCAAAACACTGCATCCGAATTTAACACCTCTTGAAACATCTAGTAAATTAGCAACAGCACAAGGATCAACATTAGTAAATTATGGAAAAATCCAATTATTCCTTCTTCCCACAAGAACAATGGAATAAAACAAAATTTTGAACAAACCATTTAAACAAATATTTCATATTACTGATATTAAACACAATATCATTGACATACCGTTGATAACTAAATATATATACCAACAATAAATATCTTAAATAGTAAAATCCATATCAAAGATAAATATACAAAAACGAAAAATACAGCCTTAACATTCTTTCAAAGATTAAACAAACAACCACCATTTTTCTCAAAATTTTACCCCATTTATAATCAAGAACGGAAACACCTGAAACCACTATCAGGAAACGTATATAACTATTCAATAAAACAAGTTCATCAGTATGACAAAAGTCAAAACAAACAACAACTTTTCATGTCAGATTTCGAATTTAAACCCATTCACAAATTTTTCAAAATTACAATCTCATCCATAAAATACTTGCAAAAACACAAATTCCGATATTATTTCACTATTATCAAATAACATTACCCTTAGGACTCTTAGGATATTATGAAACAAATGCTACAACTTCACCTATAAATGAAGTAGCATATCGAGTAAAAAATATATTACAACTATTAGATATTTGTCAATCAACAATTCTTGACGAAGAATTATCCATAAATAATATAATAAGTAATGAAAAAAAAATACAGATTACTTAACAAAAACACCATATTTTAAACCAACATTTAATATAACAAATCATACAAAAGAACAACAAAAAATTTTAACAGTGTTTGATTTTCAACATTCACAAATAACGCAAAATGAATTTGACAAATTAGCAAAAATCTGATAAAATATTCAACAGTCTACGCAACATCGAAAATTGACGTTGGAAAATTTAGTTCATCACTAAACCTTCCATTAAAACCTGACGCAGTTTTCAAAAAACAAAGAGCAAGTAAAGTACCAATTCACTTACACGAGAAGGTAAATAGATTACTTGATATTTTAGAACAATACGAAATTATATCACCAGTAAATAAAGAAGAACAACCAAAAGGTAAAACCTTCATCAACCCTGTCATCATGCTCTAGCAAAAGGTGAATCACTAAAAATAGTTTTAGACGCTAGATATCTCAATTCACTAATTGACGAATCAAAATGTAATTGGCCCATTGAACCAATACAAGTTATCTTAACAAAGTCAAATGGTAAGTAGTTCACAACCGCAGACATGAATAGTGCTTACAATCAAATGCCACTAGATGAACAGTCACGACCATTAACACAATTTGTTATTGGAACTCAACAATACGAATTTAATCGATTATTCTATTGAATATCCATGGGACCAGCAGCTTTTTCAGCTTTCGCGAGTAAAATTTTTAGACCACTAATACTCAAAAAAATGCAATCACATATTTCGATGATGTTTTTCATGCAATCACAAACTAAAGACGAAATGTTTACAGTTTTGGAACAATATCATAAAATACTTCAGAACGAAAATCTGAAAGCAGCCCCCGATAAATCACATTTCTTCTTAACACGCGTTAAATTTTCAGGACATAATATTGAACGAAACACTATCACTCCAATAAAATCACGCATTGATGCAATTCATAAACTTCATCCACCTACAAATAAAAAGAAAATCCAAGAGTTCCTTGGAATGTTGAATTTCCTAAGTAAATATGTTTACAAAATGCAATTATACTTAAGACCTTTCTACAACATCCTCAGACAACAAAATATTTTTGAATGGACCACTGAACATCAAACACGATTTGAAGAAATTAAAAAACTTTTGACAGAACAAAATTCAAACACAATTCCAGATCCAAACCAACCATTCTATGCAATGTGCGATGCTTCAAATTTTGGCATCGGCGCAGCATTATAACAATCACATAGTGGAACAAATAAAATGACGCTTATATCAGCAAATTCACGATTATTCACACAAGCCGAGCTACTACTCTCTACTCTAATGAGAGAATGTACAGCTATAGTATACACACTTACAGAATACGAATTTCTGATACTTGGATCAAGACACCCAACAGTTTTATTTACAGATCATAAACCAATTGTATTTCTTTTCACACAAAAATCAAATCCTAATCATAGAGTTTATAGATTTCAATTAATTCTAATGAAATTTCCAAACTTACATATAAATTGGACAGCAGGAATAAACCTTGCATTACCAGATACATTAAGTAGAAATACGCCACCTGAACTACTTACACAAAAAACTACAGTTGAAATACCAAAAAATATCAAATTCTATCTCGCAAAAGATGAAACATCACCCCGATTAGAATGCAAATACGCAGTAAAAACTGACATTGATCAATCACAAATAAACAATCTACAACATTTTCCACTCTACCTAGATTGCCAAAATAATCACTATGAAGTTGATTTATTAGGTGCATCTACCTTTAAACCAATTCCATACTCACGATGGATATAAAATCTTACTCAACAAAAGAAAATAAAACATCAACCGCATAAAAAAGACCTTTTTCCATTAATTTATCAGGACCACAAACAAATGATTCAAAATACACAATAAATCAAGTTTTTAACCTCCATGACCCATTTGACACAATTCCCCTATCAAAACTAGAAACTGATAATATTTTTCTCCCACGAACAGAAAAAAAATTACACTTGAACTTTTAAAACAGTACCAAAATTTTGACCCAGTAATTAGACAATTCAAATCATGGCACAAATATAAAACAAAACCAGCAAAAGCTGATACCACAATTTTAGGAAACAAAACACTCTTTCAATATTTCCGAAAATTTAATAACAGAACAATCAATGAAAATACAGATCTTTTAGAGTATCAATTAGATGATTCTAAAGTTCCCTGTCTCCCTTAAGTATGATACTGATAGCCTTTAACATCTCCCATACACAAAATACAAAAAGACACTCAGCATCAGAAAAGACATACTCGAACTTCACACAAAATTTTTATTTTCCAAATGCCCCAATTTGGATAAAAGTTTTATGCAATGACTGTATAATATGTCAGTTGAACAAACCTTATCCAAATAAAAAACAAATAGCACAGAAACAAGATTTTAAAGGAAAAAGTTTAGATTTCAACCATAGAATTTCATTCGACACAAAAGGACCAATTTCACCATCCTCTGAAGGAAATTCCTACCATATGGTCATTGTTGATGCATTCACGCACTATGTAGCACTCAATCCAGTACGACATTGTAATGCTTATTATCCTTACACAACACTTTACGAACACTGGACAGCTAAATTCGGATTACCCGAATTCCTAGTTACAGACAACGGTACAGAATTTATTACTAATGAAATTATCACACCATGCCACTTATTCCATATTAAATATAAACCATATCATACAATTCACAAACAACGACAACTTTAGGAATATCACCATATGAAATGGTTTTTAATCAAAAACCAAGAAAACCAATTATGTTCACAGCAAATGCTCACAAAAACGCACAAGGTCATTGCAAACCAAATAAAGATTCAATATGCTATAATCTACCATTACAAACACATGATGAAGATCATTTTCATCACCCACAAATTCTCAAATTAGCCTCTGGCACACACACCGAATGGATTTTAATTAGAGATAAAAAACACAATCAAAAAGTAACAAAAAAATTGTTACAAAGGCAAAACATTAACGAACAAATTAATTCACGCTTTACACCAGCCACAGATTAAAAAATTGGAACATTTGTCTTAATACCTAACTTTAATACACAAAAAGGAATTTCTAAAAAATTACAACCCCTTCGCAAAAGACCATACCAAATAATTGCCAAACCCACTGACGTAACGTATAAACTCACCGATTCAAATGAAAAAGAAATTATTCAACATCGGAATAATCTATTGCCTTACTACCCAAAAGAGAACGCACTACGCGAATTAACTCAATTATATTCTTTCACAGGTTTAAAAATTATTCAAAATCATCTACATACGGAAAAAGAAATAGATGAACAACACAACATTCATCATGAAAAACAAAATAGAAAACCAGCTACAATTCAAAATAATACAAAAACACAAGATCAAAAAATAGCTCAAAAAGAAAGAAAAAATAGGAAAATGATAGAAAAATCCTTTTAATAATTTTTTCCCAATTTTTTTAAATTTTCTCCTCCCTATTTTAAATATATCTTCAACTTTTCCAAATCATTGACCATATTCACAGGTACGATAATTCAAAGTCTTTTTAAATGATACGAACAATTTTTAGTAGAACATATATTTTTTCTACTATTCGTAATTTTCATCACATTTTTATCATCCCTAATTATGACAATGTGCAAATGTGTAAAAAAGGCAATTGTCACATTCGCCTTATCAATAACCCTTTTAATTCTTTTCATCGAAGAATATTACAATAAACATAAATCTTCCCTCTAAGAAACAGATTAATTGGACACATTTCCAAAATTGCTAATCAACCACTACCAAAACAGTCTTCACCGACATCTTCCCAAGAAAACCCAATCATACCTACAACTACCCAAAACCCCCAAACATCCACACGAATTTCTTTTCAAGATAACCCGTACACTTTTGAAGAACGACACGCCCGCTTATCCGAACCACTAGAAAATCACATAAAAACTAAAAAAGAAATTGTTCAACATCGTAACAATTTATTACCTTACTAACCGAAAGAACACGAATTACGCGAATTAACTCAACTATATTTTTTACAGGTTTAAAAATTATTCAAAACAATACAATCAAAACAGAACAAGAAACAAATGTACATGACGACATTCATCATAAACAAAATTAAAAACAAAACACAACTCATAAAAATTTAAAAACACCAGACCCAAAAATATCTCAAAAAGAAAGAAAAAACAGGAAAATGATAGAAAACATCTTACCACAAGAATGAATAGAAAAATCAGGAAACAGAGCATCACGACGTAGAAATTAACCACGTAAAAATTACAAAAGATTCATCCCACAATCTAAAATATTAAAGAAAGTTGAATTTCAAAAACAACTTTAATTTTAAAGTCAATAATTAGTGCACCTCTAAATCATTTTGAACTTTCACATTTTAGAGATAACATGTTGAAACTTACGCAACAATTCTAGTTCAAATTCAGCAAATAGGATTCACTCAAATCCGTCACCTTCAATATCTCTAACACAAACCTACTAGCCGATAGATATTAATCTCCAGGCATGTCTATAACTATAAATTTACAACCTCAAGGTCAAAAATAAGCAACTTGGTAAAATTTGACAACTAAAAAAAACACCACCATAATATTACAACCCTCCCCTATCAAATAATTCAAAGATCAACAATATTTTCCCAACTTAGACCTCAAAAACCCTCCAACCAAAAATGGCAAATTAGCCTAAAGTAAAAAAGGACCATAATCACTTGGCCTTAAGTACAAATATTTGAAAAATACCCCAGATTACCCAACAAATAAAAACAAAGCAAAGAAGACCTCCCGAGCACCATAAAATTAGCCTCCAACTATTTTTCACAAAACTCAACCCACTTGTCAAAAAATCAATAAATAATCCGTCCACACTTGAATTTCGCCCCAGAAGTTCAAAAATATTTGACGAACGAATCATTTTTTAAATGCTTCTCTCTTTAACAGTCGATACTTTAAAAAATATAATCATAAACCTTTTCATAAAATTTTTCATTCTATTTAAATTTTTGCTAATAATTTTTATTGAAACTTTTGAAGCTCTAATAATCCCTTTAAAAATTTATTGCAAGATTTTTTTAATTTTCTACTACCTATTTGAAATATATCTTCAACTTTCCCAAGTCCTTGACCACATTCACAGGTACGATAATTCAAAGTCTATTTAAATGATAGGAGCATTTTTTAGTAGAACAGATATTTTTTTACTCATCTTAATTTTCATCACATTTTTATCATCCCTAATTATGAGAATGTGAAAATTAGTAAAAAAGGCAATAGTTAAACTCGCCTTAGCAATAATCCTTTTAATTCTTTTCATCGAAGAATATTACAATAAACATAAATCTTCCCACTAAGATACAGATTAATCGGACACATTTCCAAAAATGCTAACCAACCACCACCAAAACAGTCTTCACCGACATCTTCCCAAGAAAACACAATCATACCTACAACTACCCAAAAACCCTCAAACATCCACATGAGTTTCTTTTCAAGATAACCCGTTCACTTCGAAGAACGAACCGCCCGCTTATCCGAACCACTAGAACCGGTTCAGCGACAAGCATCCCTAAGTGAACCAACATATAATTTGTACCCCACATTACCACAAGATTTAAATCGAATAAGACATATTAGTCAAAATCAAAATACAGTTGAAGTCAATAGACAAATTATACACCCAAGACGAAATAGAAATTTTCAAAATCCCAGAGTTACTTTTAGCATACCTCAATCCCCAACGCCATCAATATCTGAAGTCTCTATCATTACATTACCAGACACTCCTACGCTCACTTCACAACAAAACACAACAAAACTCCCTTCAGACTATCTAGGTTCAACACCAACATCCGAACAAATCCTTGAAAATCCTTTTAACATCCCACCCAACACCACCGAACGACAACCATATTGGACAACACAACCTTACTCACAAGGAGAACCAAACTTGGTAAATGAACCAATAGATATTTCTTCAGATACAACAATATCATCCCTACCAGAAACATTATCACTCCCCTCGACACCATCAATAAGTCAAATATCACCATCAATTTTCCCCCTAAATTTTCCAAATAACCTCGACGCTCGATACAGAGAACAATCAACGAATATACCCCTACGATTAGATTGGAACACATTCGTAGCACCTCCTCCATAATTCGGACAACATCACTAGAGCCACCGACTCCACAGTTGGGCACTCAAAAGATTACAATATAGACAAGATATCCACGAAGATATTCGACAACATAACGTTCAAATACTCCAACAAAACAGTCTTCAATTAAAGTTTGAAATAACAGTCAAACTTAATAATATTGTACAACACCCCTAGCCATTAAGTCCACCAAATATAACAGCTCAATCGCTACCACCACCATTTATAACAACTGAAGTAACATATAAATACGATAGATATACAAAAACACAATTGGATACATAACGTTTTATAACCCATACTCCGGATTATCATACACATGTTTATTCTAAAAATATTAACTTTTCAACATATCTTTTTTCTAATATTCTCCGACCAAAACACAAATCCATCTCCTCGCACAGGACTTCAGGATTTATTAGTAACACACTATGATTGTGAAGAAAACGAACAAAAAACACTACACAAATATGGAATATATCAAGTAACTCATTGCAAAACAGAACCACAAGATATAGAAACTACAAATGTAATAGCAACATTGTATTCAAAAGCCCGAGCAACAACAGTCACAGGATATAAGTTTACAGCAACATTTTCCGAAAAGAAAGTACCTTGTTCACAAGTTTCCAACGGAAATAAAAACCGACTTGATCACGAATCATTTTACCAGAGTAACATAGAAAGACTTTTACATCTTAACCCCGACGATTGTAAAAATGAATTACTCAGACTAAATCTAACCAGAATTAAAATCACAGACAGAAAAGTAGTAAATTTTCAAGTCTTTGCCGATTCTGTACATCAAGCAGAACTTGAACGATATCAAGGAAATGTTCAATTAGACGAAAAATACCCATATAATAGCGCACACGGACGATTAGTTTATGATATACACGATAAACACTGGATACCACACATTGGAATAAATATTTCCTCAAACTGCAAAGCAGACACAAAAAATAAAGATATCAAGAAATAATGTTTTTTGATTGGAAAATACAACTTGAAAAAATACAATTCACAAGAGATTTAACTGATAACACCATGATCTATCAAGGAAACAGATTGCCTTGAAAAAATGATCAAGGTTATTGTGACCCTACAACAAGAACCCAAGCAGCAATTGTTTGGTTTTTCCGAAGATACATGCACAACATTTCAAGTAGCAAAAATACCCGCTCGAATGATAAAATTTCATGAAAAATATTTTATTGAATCAATTTCATACGAACAATTGAACCCGTCTCACAAACAAAGCAATGACTTCAAAAACTTTCATGATATAGAAAATAAATTGGCACGTTTTCAAATCTATCACGAAACAGATTTTGCATGTATATATCGCAATCCACTTTATAAAACACAATACTCTGAAAATTTTGTCGAATATGAAAAAAGTTTCGACATGACCACTGGAAAAATAAAATTTGACCTTTACGCAACAAGTCACTCTATTAACAAAGGCACATCATACGTCCCAGTGAACCTCTATAAAAGCACAGGTAACCCTGGTGGAAAGCTAACACCATACGATAATAAAAGCACACGTTTACAAGAACTATCACTAATGAATAGCACCTACTTTGGTAATATACATTATGATATTCACTTAGATATGAAATTAGACTACACAATTAGTAGAAGTTTCCAAGAAATGTCACTTTTTGAATTAGAAACACTTCATCAACTATGCGAATTAGAAAGATCACAAATCTTACAATCACTCGCATTAGCAGTATTAAAAATACCCTACGCAGGATATTTATTATCAGGAAATAGATCAAACGTTCTTGATTACGAAGGAAACATTTTATGGTTTTATACGTGCACCAAAAAAGTATCACCATTATATGTTTTTGAAGATAAACGTTGATATAAAAGAATGCCCATATTCTACAAAAATAAAGTACATTTTGTCGATACTTTTGTCTTACATATTTTTGGGATACCGCAGTCCCATTGGATCAGAAAATAGCCACAATGTCGTACAATTAAACCCTGACGAAGATAAATACTACCTACTACACCGTCTCCTACATTAATGCAACCACTAAAAAAAGTTTTCACCAGAAAGCATCCGAGCTATCGCTCGTAACCCAAATATTGAATTATAATCAATTGGAATATATTCTAAATCTGATATTCAACATCATTAGAACACAACATTTTCAAGAATTACTAACACAAATGGACACAACACAACGACAATCAATCGACCAGAATTTAAGAAAACTTGCCGAAACCGCAGGATTTGCAGACATTTATACACAAGACTACAGCGGATATTTTAAGGATATTAAAGACTACATATATTTAAACGGTGAAAAATATAGACCACAAGATATTTCACGCATAAATATTTTCAGTTTTGTAACCTTAAAAAACGAAATTCTCGCTTTTCTAGGATGGCCCTATTACATCTTAGAAAGATTAACTATCTTATACGCTTTGTTTTATTTTAGAGGATTTCTTTTCTCACTGTTAAAAGAAATCTAAAACACATGCGCTATACACACACAAGTAAATCGCCAAGCAAGTGTAGCACGTATATTATTTGCAGGATTTTTTGGAATTTTCTCATCATCAATCAATAAAATACTTCTAGATGCACAAATAAAAGAATATAATACAAAAATATCCACATGACCAAACACCTATGACGAAGACCATAATAATGTAGATACAACACCTACAGCACCACAGATACCAACCCTACCACAAAACCATCCATTATCAATAGTTCCCCGAAATTTTCCAAACCTAGCAATCACAAATAAGCCAAATTTCAGACCAAATACAACACAAAGTCCCACTCAACACATAATGACACATCATTCACAAAATGATAATACATATGAACAAGTTATCGAGCAACCTCATACCACCACTTTTCAGTCTCAAAAAAATCATTTTTTAGCCCACGATGAGCCGACAAATTGGATCCCTCCATCGCTCAAATTCCCACCCAGCCAACCTCCAAACTCAAGTCACAATTATCCCACTCTTTGCTTTCCCGCCACCCGATTCTCCAGCTATTAATATACCATCAAGCATGAATTCTGATACTAACTCAGATATTTCATTTTTTCATACTATCTCACAATTTAACAACTCCGATATAGAAACTCCCGATGAATTCGCTGACTCCGAACCATCTCCCTCTACCCATACCCAGACCATCTCCTCAGCTTTTTCAAAACCCTCTTTCGACCCATCCAAACCAGTCATCCACTCCCATCCCTTTCACTCGTTCTTACGCTTCCCAAGTAACCCCAACCTATTCTCCATTTTATTCCGACAGATCGCATAATAACTCCCCAGATAACATTCAAATTTCCGAAGAACTTGAAAATTTTATTACACTACAACAACAATTAACATACCCCCACACTCTTACGATACATCAACTATCATCAACAGTAACATCATCAAATCCACAAACACCTACACCACTTTCAGATTACACTCCATCATTAGCTCAATCATCCACATCCACCGAAACACCTACCACCACTAACCGAGCTTACCGCACTTTTAAACGAAAATTCCTAAATCACCCATTTAAAACCAAACCCTGAACAGCCAGAGAATATAATAACCACCCAGATCACACAAACACAAAAAATTACCTTCAAATAACCCTACCCTCATTTCCACAATATACTTCTAAATACTTCTACTACTACTAATGAAACACGAAACTTTGTTGATGAGCACGTTTTAATGCCAACACTTCATTGGACTGCTTACTACAACTATACTAACCCCCTTTATCTACCACTCACTAATACTAATGAAAATATTGAGAGAAACAAAAATATACTATATAGACTCATCACATCATTAACACCTCGACAGTTTACATACGTTGGATATAAAAAATTTTTAAAAACATTCACCGCGCCCCGAGCAAACGATTACTCAATTGAATACTACGATCATAATATAATCCGTCCTAACCAAGATCAATTTTTAGACGAAGACCGCTTTGCAAACCCGAACTAACCGAAATTTTTTTAAATTAAAATACCATACCTATTTACACTTAATATTTTTGATAAAAAGCACGATCATATAATTTCAGAAGCACTAGTTGACATACAAGCATATGAAAGCTTCTATGATAAATTTCAGTTATTTTCACTAACCTTTCACTTTCTTTCGCCACAGGAACGCGATTTGCACTGTTCCCACAATATAATGTTACGCACTAAACAAACGCACACTTACACAGATTATCGTTATTTACACACACCATCACGACAACCCCATCACCGTTTTCAGTTTATTAACTCGAAATACACGTCACCATTCTTTCTTAATTTTACATATTGCATTAAAAATACTAACATCCGCAACTACGACCCAGTTACCCAAATGTATTTATTCTGTCCCATCACGAAGACCTTCAGTGATGAAGAATCAAGACCCTTCATTAACCCGCATGAACTCATCCAACCTATCGAAATACCCATACTAGAATTTATTCATAACACCAAATATAATCATAAAATTTACAACCTAATCCCAAACACACCTCATGAATTCGCAGTAGGCACAGAAGAACTAAACACCATCAACGCACTTCAATTGCTTTGGCCACTGCTACAAACTATAAATGTTATACGCATACTAGCCAAGTTATTAAAAACATCAGACTTGATTCACGACATCTTCCCACATGGCTTTTTCCCTGATGATTAAGGTAAATATGAATTCAAATAGTTTTAACTATTAAATTCAAAATTGTACTAACCATTTTCTATAAATGTTTAATTTATTATTTTAGTCTTCACACCACAATCATCTACAAAACAGAAAAAAAGACAAATAAAAATACAAATTTGTTAATTTATCATAAAATTCCTAAATCTTTCGCACTAAATAATGTAGCAAAGTTCATAACCAATCTAGTAATTTCATTTATAAATTATTTCCCCAAGAAGCAGTAGAATTAAATACGATGACAATTTATAATTTTAAACTTCCCCAAAAGCACTAAAATTCAATTTCTAAGCAATAAATTCATAAAATGAGAAAGCAGTACTAACATTTTCAAAATTTTCATTCATTCGCACAAGAATTCTATCCAAACTCGCACAGCTCGCCCACGAAGAATTGTTTAAATAATGATTTTATGTTTCAAGTTTTCACCAACAACAACTCAAACAAGCAATAACAAGTTTCAAATTTCCTTTAACCCGGTTGGAAAGGAACTATATACTAAACCAAACTAACCAACGCAGCCTACTAAACACCACAAATCATAAAATAACAGCATGACTAAGAAAAGAAAACCAACGGTACCCAAACCGGATTAACCCAGCTTAAAACTGGATCATTGATTCTTTTGAAGACTATTATAAAGTTTAAGAAAGAAATAATAAAACACAAAAAAGTCGTAAGACAAACCCAAACCAAAAACAAAATGATTTTTGAAAAAAGCACACAACCAAAGTAACATAAGAAAGACCAGAAAAAAACCAACATAAAATGTTATCACATAATAGGACCTTTCAAAGAAACAGCTTGAAAACATACTCCCACTCCTGGCCTAACCCACCAGAGAAGGGTGTCCTCAGCATGCTTTTAGCCGGCCTAACCCACCGCGCTACAACCACGCTTTGTGACCACACTTCAATATTTAATAAGAGGTACTCAAGGGTGAGTAACTCTTCGAAATAACTGAACTAATATAAAACGCTTTTTTGAAAACAACTGACTAAGATCATGACTAAAAACCAAATTAACATAAAATTATAAAATTTTAATCATAATATGCAGTATATAGATCATACACAACAACAAAGACGAACATCCAAAGACTAGACGATCCCATCACACTCGAACAAAAGAATGGCTAAACACAACCGACATGCCGTCCACAATCACGACTCAAAGGATTTAGAGTACGACTTGACTTCGCAGAAAAGGACTTCATTGAACTAGACCAATGACCACCTCGATGTTCAAGTATACGTACAGATCCGAGTTACAAGGCATCTCTTCCAAACACGATTTTCACGCCATTCACAGACGAGGCTGAACACAAAACAGTTCTCTACTAATACAGAAAAATTTGACAAAGCAAACCATTTTGAAATCGGATTGATTTCATTGGGGATCACAGTCGTTGTCGAATGACAAGATAACAATTTCATATCCATAATTCCAGCGTCCTGAAACGTTCTTCTTCAAGAGGAACCGGATAAAAAAATGATGTTCGCCAAATATCAACGTTCATCATCCATCCTTCAATTACAGAAAGAAAGATAAATCTAAAAAATCTGTAAAGCCCGGATGGGTGGAACCTGATCTAAACTACATTTTATTATTGGATAAATTAGATATTTTATCACTATAAAATATTTAATATTAACCAATCATATTCCATCTAACTAACAACCCACTTATTTGTAAGTGCTGAAGTTACTAGTAATTTCAGCACCAGAGAGATTTGAATTTAACTTAGAAATTAGTTACCTCTCCAAGAGAACTTCAGCAGCCGCAATATGCCAGTATACTCTAGATCTATTGAGCCTAGCAGAGACTAGTTAAACACCCTGAGACTAGTAGATATAAGAGTAAGATTAGGATCGGTATTAGACTAAGAAGTTGCACGAATCTATCCGGCCGAAAATCAGATAGCGTGACGAGCAGACGGTGTACCCTATCCGAAATTACTCTATGAGTTATACACCTAGAAAATAACTCATGATGTATTCAGAAAAATTCAATTATACCCTGACGATCACGCTTGTAAAATTTAGTTGATGTTCTCAATATTAATTATTTACTCTGTTTGATTGTCAACAACTGTTAGACCAAACTTCCGCCGATTTTATAACTGATTTTTCTAGTTCATTTTTTTTATTGATATTTGGGAATATTTTGTTTTACTTATTTCTCGACTATAATGGGCACAACATGCAGCTCTATCAAAGAAAATGATCAAAAATTGAACCTATAGGTCATATGAGGGGAAGAATTACAAGTTACAATCTGCCGGGTCGACAATTCTAAGAAAAATTCTCGTTAAAACTCCTTTAGTTAATAACTTTTTTTTTACAAAGGTAGATTTTATAGTGTACTGTTGATTCGGATGCCTTAATTTTTTGTCGACATTTTTTATTTTGCCGACCTTTATTTTTTATTTTTTTTTAGGTCGAGCAAGTTGATTTTCAGAACTCTCTCAAAGTTCTAAAAAGACCCGATTTTGGAATTTGATTTTATTACAAAAAAGTAAAACAGGCAAAAAGTAAAACAGGCCAAAAAAGCGTTGATAGGCAGTTTTTGGAAACATTTGACCAAAAAATGCGTTTATTCGTAGCGTTCCTGCCTCAAAATTAGTATGTATTGGTGCCAAAAGCTCCTTTAGAAATTTTTTAGGGTCAGTCAGCCAAAAATGGTTATCTCAAAATACTACAAAAGGGGACCCCTTTGGTTCGGCAGGGAGTCGAATCCCTTAGAAAAAACGTCCCCCCTATATCCGCCATTGACTACTTAGTCGAATGTTTTCCACAGCAATTTAGAATGCTGCTGAATTTCCAAGATTCTAATACAATTAGAATCCCTCAATTATTATTTTTTTAATTGAATGTGTTTTCTAATTAGTAACCTCATCAACATGCCGTGCAAGATGAAACGTTTCTTAAAAGTGTGCTCTTACATAATGTAGGCTTAGTTTCCCTTCATAGATTGTTCAAATGCCTATAAAAAATAATTCTCGTCACATCGACACGCAAAGAGGAGCTAAGTTCTTCATCAAAGAATCATTAAACATTTTGGCAAAAAACTATTTTGAAAAACCTATTGGAACCTGATCTAAACTATATTTTATTATTGGATAAATTAGATATTTTACCACTGTAAAGTATTTAATATTAACCAATCATGATCCATCTAACTAACAACCCACTTATTTGTAAGTGCTGAAATTACTTGTAATTTCAGCACCAGAGAGATTTGAGTTTAACTTAGAAATTAGTTGCCTCTCCAAGAGAACTTCAGCAGCCGCAACAACCAGTATACTCTAGATCTATTGAGCCTAGCAGAGACTAGTTAAACACCCTGAGACTAGTAGATATAAGAGTAAGATTAGGATCGGTATTAGACTAAGAAGTTGCACGAATCTATCCGGCCGAAAATCAGATAGCGTGACGAGCAGACGGTGTACCCTATCCGAAATTACTCTATGAGTTAACCACATCGGTCCTAACTCATCTGGTGCGACCATAAGTCTCGAATAAGACCTTAATAGCTTAGAATTAACCAAAAATAGATTAGAATTTAGACAAAACATTTTAAAAATGTTATACGACGATAATTTAATCGAAATGTCTCTACGACTCAACAGATCAGAGCCGATATTCCGAACGATAACAGAACTACCCGGAATCGTAAGAAGACCTCGAACAAGAGACGACATACGACAAAGTAGAAACTTACCATATAGTTACAACTCAAACTTTTATATTTAAAATGTTATTAGCAATGAATTTAGATTTTCATTTACAAACATAAAATCTTGAAGTCAATCTTCATAATCATTTCAGGCGCTAAACAAAATTATTAATATACAATAGCGATTGATAAAAAGATCTCAGATCGTTTTCTTAAATTCTGCAGTCTTATATAAAACATGTTTAAAAAATATTCATTGAAAATCAAAATTAAAATTAGTAAGTTGACAATAAATTGTTAGTAATCATAAAATCATCTGTTGTCCCAGCTTCATCACCTAAACATAACAGCAATCATAAGCTCACTAATATCATTAAAAAACTAAATCTTTTCTTAAATAAATTTAAACCATTTTAAACTTAAATTCACTTAATTTTAAAATCAGATCATCAAGGCTTATCCTTGGATCTTAATTAATTTTCTATTTCACTAAATTTAAAACCTGATCATCAAGGCCTATCCTTGGATCAAAAAGAACAATTTTGTTCTCCCCCACCCACTTAGCAAGTGTCTAACGACCTCAAACGTCGATTCACTATCCAACCCTTCCAAAAGACCCAAGAGTAAAAGAAATTTTTAAATAAAACTAACCATTCAAATTAAGATAAACAAGGAAGAACTTCGGTTATTCATCCTTCACTTGAACCCTCCTCTTACCAGACCCAGGATAGATCTTAGACTTAGTAAGTTTAAAGTATTATCTAACGAACTACTTGCGTTCTAATTATACCTGAACCTTGTGGATCGATTTACTATTCTCCAACCCTTGAACACAATCACTACCCCTAAGTAAGATTAAGTAAGTTAACACCTTAGCTTATATTAGCCACGAGAAAGTAAAAAATCTTTCTTCGGAATCGATATACTTTTCTCTCCAACCCTAAACAAATAGATCCAGGTTAAGCTAACCAAAAAATCGTAAGGACTAACAGTTTAAGAAAGTAGACATCATCTAACAACTTTTTGCATCCCTCATCCTACCCCTTATGTCATTCAAAAATCTAGGAAATAAACAAACAATCGTTTTACACAACCGTGAAATAGATAACAAAAAATACGATCTGGTAATCACACCTCATACACAAACAGTTGGATATATCAGAACAAAACGACTAACAATAAAAAGAAAAATAATAAACAAACAAAAACAAATCACACGAAAAAGATTTTCAAAAAATAGAAACGCATTTTCAGAATCAGAAGCCAGCAATTTAGATGAAATCTATAAATTAAAAGAATCGATTGATAAAAATTGTCCCATTCACGATCAATTATATTTTTCCGACTCAGAAACAACTTCAAATTCATCAAAAAGAGGAAAAAGAAGAATAAAAAAGCAATATAAACACAAACCAGTACACTTGTATAATTGGAATCAACCAATTAGACACATCGATAGTTATATATTAACAGTCATTAAACGAAAAAATGAGCCACAGCCACACTCAAAATGACGATAGTCCAGATAACGAAGAGGTTTACCCCTTCCTCATAGATGCACCCGATAATAGAGGGCAGCATGACTTTTGCAAGAATTTACTCCTAAATTTGCTTGAACCCGGAATCAGCCCATGCAAAGCAGAATTCCCAGATGTAAAAATCAAAAGACAAATTATTGAACATTATCTGAAAGATATATGTAATTTAACACAACAATACGGAATCTACACCATAGAATTCAGCACACCAAATCCGAATCACCGCAAATATGTAATTCAAACAGACGATCTTGAATTAGAATTTTCAAAAGTATTCTTAGAATATATTAAAAGCATACCATATCATAACTCACAAAGAGCAAACTCCATATTTACTAACGAAGTTTTTGCAATAATATATAGCTATATTTCAATATTAGAAAAAACAGAATTTCAAAGTATCTCACCAACTGAAACATCCAAACATACAAAAGTACGACAAGAAATCACATTATTTTCAACTTTTCTACATATAATCAAAGAAAATTGCACTAAAGATGAAGTTTCACAACACACAAAACATGACTTACAAAAAATTTTGGCATGGTTTACAATAAATTATTTCACACATAATATAGACTTAATTTCACAAGCAAGAAAAAATTTCAGACCTCAAAATCCAAACGATGATACTATCATCACAGAACAGTCAGACTACGTTTGGGACCCTGAATGGTCTCATCATGCATTTATAAATATCCCACAATCAATCTCAAGTCAAGCAATAAGTACAATATCTTATCAAAGAGATTATGTGAGAGTAGTACCACTGACTATTGATGCAACACCATTAAACTACAATACATTTTTACCTGATACGCGAAATAACAGTTTAAATTCGACCGTCATACACAATGAAAACCTTAATGGAACTAGGAATCTTACACAACAAGATATCCAAACACCATCACACTTCATAAATGAAGAAATCGTCCAAACAACAACAACTACACAACAAAGTATTTCACCGATACGTCCAAATTTAACAACACCAAAAAATATAAACACTTCACTAGCACAAGTAACCTTACAATCAACCGTTAAACCTTCGGTTGCTCCAAAATATTCACATATGGATTATCAAACATATAGACCTATGACAGTTCCGTCAAAAACACGAAGAACGTTCACAAGAAACACTTTTGCAGAACACAATTATAATTAAGCACATTCGTCAAAACAAACTATCCCCACAAAAAACTAATAATAATCATGTAAGTTCTCAATATTGGGATAACCCAATGACAACAACCAACTCAGTAAATTTTCGAACTAATTCACATCCTCCACAGGACCATAGTGAACACTATCCATTCTTTCAACAAAATAAAAATAAAAAGCAAGCACCTCATCATACGGAATACTTATCATCTGATGATGATTATTTACAACCAGACATTTTTGAACCTTATACCCAAGAATATCGCAAACAAGGATCGCGACGACCTCATACATATAAAAGAATTTTTTCTCCAAATCCAACAGATACACGAAATCATGAACCAATACATATGCCAAATCCAACTAATACACAACCTTTTCAACCAATTCAACCACAAAACCCAATGACAATGCACTCGTATCAACCAACTCAAATGCGAAATGAAATAATGCTTCCATATTACCTTCAGCAACACGAAATAACAAAAAATCTACTTTCAAATTTTTCACAAAAGCCAAATGCCGCAGAATCACTACAGATGACAATGAATCCATACCTCATGGGTGGATCATCCATAAGATCTAATAAACCACTGATGGTACTCACAGGAACAGACCCTGAATATTCTGTAGAAGATTATCTAAATGCAGTAACAGCAAATTTAATTTTAAATATAGGACCTGAACCAATTAATACGCCACTACATCAAAATTGGATACATAAACGCACATAAAACATTAGATGGCGCAGCTCAAAAATGGTTTTCAGTAATACCTATAGAGATAAAATCAGACTGGAAGAGACTTACACAAGAATTTTCAAAAATGTTTGACTCCGAAAGAAATAAACAACACCAAAGAGTTTTATGTAATGAAATTCGCAGATTACCAAATGAAACCATCAAACAATTAGCAGTACGTATCGAAACACTAGTTCGAAAAGCATATTCACTAAATACACATGACTATAAAAACACAAAAATGACAGAAATTTTAATGATGACCTTAACACCTCAATTAAGGAAAATAGCAATAAAAAAGAGAGCATCTCATCCTTCTTCAATTCGAGAGCCAGATTTAGATTTTCGAAAACTAATAGACAAACTAGAGCAAGCGGAAATCACAATGAAACTTGAAGAAACAGAAAATCTAAAACTACAATATGTTGATCGAATTGAAACAAACACTACACATATAAATAACATACAGGAATCAGATACAGACCTAGTTGAAAAAAATAACTGAAATACTAAATATTTGTGAAAAACACCCAAATTTTAAGGGCAAACCATCTTTCAAAAAATGGTGTAATTATTGCCGACGATACGGACATAGTATTTCCGAATGTAGACAAAAACAACAAGATAACCAAAACAAACCTCAAAAGCATAAAGAACCAAATAAATCGTTCTATCAATACATGAAAAAAGACCAAAATCTACCAAACAAAAATATATACAGTAACAACAGTTCAGGAAAACAACTTCCGAACAACAGCAATTACACAAGGAATCAATCACCATATAACTCAAGTTATAGAGGAAGATCACCAGAACGAAGAAATACACAGAATTCTTCACAAAATCATTATAATCGATCAAATAGTCAAAATAACTATTCGAGATCAAATTCAAATGCAACACAATTTGTTGCTAGATCCAATTCCCAATCAAATCCAAGAAATAAACACTATTCCAATAATCAATCACGAAACTCATCATATAACAGAAATAGAAACTATTCACATAATCGAAATAGAAGTTATTCGAACAATCGATCAAGAAATAACTCATATAACAGATCAAACTATCACAGACCAAATGACAATTATCAAAACAGATCACGGAATAATTCACAAAATCGAAATTCAAGTTATAATAATCAATTTAGAAATTCGAAAACTAGTAGACAAACTAGAGCAAGCGGAAATCACAATGAAACTTGAAGAAAAAGAAAATCTAAAACTACAGTATGTTAATCGAATCGAAACTAACACTACAAATATCAATAACATACAGGAATCAGATACAGACCTAGTTGAAAAAATCACAGAAATACTAAATATTAATGAAGAACACCCAAATTTTAAAGGCAAACTATCTTTTAAAAAATGGTGTAATTATTGCCGACGATACGGACATAGTATTTCTGAATGTAGACAAAAACAACAAGATAACCAGAACAAACCTCAAAAGTATAAAGAACCAAATAAATCATTCTATCAATATATGAAGAAAGATCAAAATCTACCAAACAAAAATGTATACAGCAACAACAGTTCAGGAAAACCACTTCCGAACAACACTAATTACACAAGGAATCAATCACCATATAACTCAAGTTAAAGAGGAAGATCACCAGAACGAAGAAATACACAGAATTCTTCACAAAATCATTATAATCGACCAAATAGTAGAAACAACTACTCGAGATCAAATTCAAATACAACACAATTTGTTTCTAGATCTAATTCCCAATCAAACACAAGAAACAAATACTATCCAAACAATCAATCACGAAACTCATCATATAACAGAAATAGAAACTATTCAAATAATTGAAATAGAAGTTATTCGATCAATCGAAATCAGAATTACCCGAACAATCGATCAAGAAATAACTCATATAACAGATCAAACTATCACAGATCAAACGACAATTATCAAAACAGATCACAAAATAGTTCACAAAATCGAAATTCAAGTTATAATAATCGATATAGAAATTATTCTCAATCAACACATAGAGACAATAACCATTATAATAATTCTAAACATCGCTACAGAAGTAGTACACCCAAACATCAAAGACATATTAATCAAGTACAATCAAATGAAGAAACAACATCAGAACCCCCAGGTATTGATGACACAGGAAATAACGAACTACAACTAAATCAAATAAACTGTGGATCATCAGACACAGAAAGTGATACAGAAAACACTATCTCCATAAACATGATAGCAGTCGAAAACGACTACGAACCTATTATATATGAACAACCTTTTACATCACATATATATGAAAATCAATTAGAACTTCTTCACAATTATTATATTGAACCCATCAAGACTACACAAATTGCACAAGAAATTAACGAAATCAACACCGTAAATAAACCCAATGAAAATGACAAAACAAAATGCTTGAATACAAATCACATCTACCAAAATGTACAAAAAGAACAACCCAAAGAAAAAATTTGGACAATACCATTTCTATAGAAAGTCCAAGAAACAAAGAATTTCAACCACCAGATCTTGAAATTGATTTTTTAATTGATTCAGGAGCAGAATCAAACATTATTAACATTCCCACATGGAATGAAATCAAAACATTACACCCAAAATTAACGCCTCTTGCAACCTCTAGTAAACTAGCAACAGCACAAGGATCAAAATTAGTAAACTATGGAAAAGTTCAATTATTTCTTCTCCCCACAAGAACACTGGAGCAAAATAAAATTTTAAACAAGGCATTTTAACAAATATTTCATATCACTGATATTAAACACAATATCATTGGCATACCATTTATCTCGAAATATATACCAACAATTAACATCTCGAATAGTAAAATACTAATCAAAGATAAGTACACAAAAACAAAAAATACAGCTCTAACATTTTTTCAAAGATTAAATAAACAACCACCATTCTTTTCAAAATTTTATCCAATTTATAACCAACAACGGAAACACTTGAAATCACTATCAGGAAATATATATAACTTTTCAATAAAACAAGTTCACCAATATGATAAAAATCAAAATAAACAACAACTCTTTATGTCAGACTTTGAATTCAAACCTATCCATAAGTTTTTCAAAATCACGATTTCATCCATAAAATATTTGAAAAATACGAATTCAGACATCATTTCGTTACATGTATATAACAATACACCGAATCAAGTAACATTACCCTTAGAACTTTTAGGATATTGCGAAACAAACGCTACAATTTCACCCATACATGAAAAAGCATACCGCGTAAATAACATACTCCAATTATTAGATATTTGTCAATCCACAATTCTTAACGAAGAACTAACCATAAATAATATAATAAGTAATGAAAAAAAGAAATACCGATTATTTCACAAAAACCCCATATTTCAAACCTACATTCAACATAACCAACTATACAGAAGATCAACAGAAGTTTTTAACAATGTTTAACTTCCAACATTCACAAATAACACAAGACGAATTTGATAAGTTAGCCAAACAGCTAATAAAATATTCATCAGTCTATGCAACATCAAAATTTGATGTTGGAAAAATCAGTTCATCACTACATCTCCCGTTAAAACCTGACGCAAATTTCAAAAAACAAAGAGCAAGTAAAGTACCAATTCATTTACACGATAAAGTAAATAGATTACTCGATATTTTAGAGCAATACAAAATTATCTCACCGGTAAACAAAGAAGAACAACCAAAAGGTAACACATTTATTAACCCTGTTATCATCCTAGCAAAAGGAGAATCATTAAAAATAGTTTTAGACGCTAGATATCTCAATTCACTAATAGACGAATCAAAATGCAATTGACCTATTGAACCAATACAAGTTATCTTAACAAAAATAGACGGAAAATACTTTACAACCGCAGATATGAATAGTGCATACAATCAAATGCCACTAGATGAACAATCACGACGTTTAACACAATTTGTTATTGGAAATCAACAATATGAATTCAACCGCCTATTCTTTGGAATATCCATAGGACCATTTTCAGCTTTTATGAGTAAAATTTTTTAGACCACTAATACTCAAGAAAAACGCAATCACCTATTTAGATGATGTTTTTATGCAATCACAAACCAAAGAAGAAATGTTTACAATTTTAGAACAGTATCATAAAATACTTCAGAACGAAAATCTGAAGGCCGCCCTCGATAAATCACACTTCTTTTTAACACGAGTTAAATTTTTAGGACATAATATAGAAAGAAAAACAATCACTCCATTAAAATCACGCATTGATGCTGTTCAAAAACCTCAACCACCAACAAACAAAAAGAAAATCCAAGAATTCCTTGGAATGTTAAATTTCTTAAGCAAATACGTTTATAAAATGCAATTATATTTAAGACCATTCTATAATATCCTTAGACAACAAAATAATTTTGAATGGAACACTGAACATCAAACACGAGTTGAAGAAATCAAAAAACTTCCAACTGAACAAATTTCAAATACAATTCCAGATCCAAATCAACCATTCTATGCAATGTGCGATGCTTCAAATTTTGGCATCGGCGCAGCATTATTACAATCACACAATGGTACAAATAAAATGAACCTTATATCAGCAAATTCTCGATTATTAACTCAAGCAGAGCTACGACTCTCAACTTTAATGAGAGAATGTACAGCTATATCTTATACACTTACAGAATATGAATTTCTGATACTTGGATCAAAACATCCAACAGTTCTATTCACAGATCATAAACCGATCATTGTTCTCTTTACAGAAAAGTCAATCCAAATCACCGAGTTTATAGATTTCAATTAATTCTAATGAAATTCCCAAATTTACATATAGTCTGGACAGCAGGAAAGAATCTTGCATTACCAGATACATTAAGTCGAAATACACCACCTGAATTACTTACACAAAAAACTACAGTTGAAATACCCAAAAATATAAAATTTTACCTTGCAGAAAACGAAACATCACCCCGACTAGAATGCAAATATGCAGTAAAAACTGACATTGAACAATCACAGATAAATAACCTACAACACTTCCCACTTTACTTAGATTGCCAAGATAACCACTACGAAGTTGATCTACTTGGAACATCAACTTTTAAACCAATTCCATACTCACAATGGATAAAAAATAACACCCAACAAAAACGAGAAAAACAACACTCGCATAAAAAGACCTTTTTCCGTTAATTGAAAAAGAAAATTTAACTGATAAAATAAATTTATCAGGACCACAAACAAATGATTCAAAATACACAATAAATCAAGTTTTCGACCTCCATGACCCACTTGACACAATTCCTTTATCTAAATTAGAAATTGAAAACATTTTTCTCCCCCCAACAGATAAAATTACAATTAATACCTTGAAACAATATCAAAATCTTGACCCAGTAATTAGACAACTAAAATCATGGCACAAATACAAAACTAAACCCGTAAAGGCAGATACCACAATTTTAGGAAATAAAACACTCCTCCGACATTTTCGAAATTTTAATAATACAACAATTAATGAAAACACAGACATTCTAGAATATCAATTAAATGAATCTACAGTTCCCTGTCTCCCTTTAAGTATGATTCTCATAGCTTTTAACATTTCACATACACAAAACATTGAAGGACACTCTGGATCAGAGAAAACATATTCAAATTTCATACAAAATTTTTATTTTCCAAATACACCAATTTGGATAAAAGTACTATGCAATGATTTTATAGTATGTCAGCTAAATAAACCTTATCCAAATCAAAAACAAATAGCACAAAAACAAGATTTTAAAGGACAAAGTTTATATTTTAACCATCGTGTCTCATTCGATACAAAAGGACCAATTTCACCATCCTCTGAAGGAAATTCATACATTATGGTAATTGTTGACGCTTTTACACACTATGTAGCACTCAACCCAGTACCACATTGTAACGCTTACTATGCTTACACAACACTTTACGAACACTGGATAGCCAAGTTCGGATTACCCGAAATTCTAGTTACAGGCAACGGTACAGAATTCATAAATAATGAAATCATCACACTATGTCATTTATACAACATTAAGCACAAACCACGTACATCTCATGCACCTTGGACTAACGGTTTAGTCGAAGGTATGAACTGTTCACTACAAGAATATCTTAGATGTATCATAAACGGAAATGATACAAGATACACAGAATGGTCAGCAGATGTAAAATTATTTCCCTTAGCATATAATTCACAAATCACGACAACTCTAGGAATGTCACCTTATGAAATGATTTTTAACCAAAAGCCACGTAAACCAATTATGTTTACAGCAAACTCTCATAAAAATGCACAAAGTTATTGTCAACCGAATAAAGACTCAATTTGTTATAACCTACCTTTACACACACATGATGAAGATCATTTTCATGACCCACAAATCCTTAAGTTAGCCTCCGGTACACACATCGAATGGATTTTAAATAGAGATAAAAAACACAATGTAATTTACCAAAAAGTAACAAAAAAGTTGTTACAAAGGCAAAACATTAACGAGCAAATAAATTCACGCTTTACACCAGCCTCCGATTTAAAAATTGGAACATTTGTCTTAAAACCTAATTTTAATACTCAAAAAGGAATTTCTAAAAAATTACAACCCCATCGTAAAGGACCATACCAAATAATCGCCAAACCCACTGACGTAACATATAAAATCACCGACTCAGACCAAAAAGAAATTGTTCAACATCGAAACAATCTATTACCTTATTACCCAAAAGAATACGCACTACGTGAACTAACTCAATTATATTCTTTCACAGGTTTGAAAGTTATTCAAAATCACCCACATACGGAAAATGAAATAAAAGAACAAAATAACATTCACCTCGAAAAACAAAATAAAAAATTAACTACAACCAAAAACAATACAAAAAAAGCTAGATCAAAATATACCTCAAAAAGAAAGAAAAAATAGAAAAATGACAGAAAAAATTATACCCCAAGAACAAGTCGAGAAATCAGAACATAGAGAGTCATCACGACTTAGAAACCAACCACGCAAAAACTACAAAACATTCATTCCACAATCTAAAATATTAAAGAAAGTCGAATTTCAAAAACAGCTTTAATTTTAAAATTAATATTCTTTGCACCTCTGAAACATTTTAAACTTTCATTTTTCAAAATAACTTGCTGACAAACACGCAGCGACTCTAGTTCAAAATTAGCCAATAGGATTCATTCAATCCGTCACCTTCTATAACTCTAACACAAACCAATTAGACGAAAGATATTACACTCCAGGTATATCTATATTTATAACTTTACAACCTCCAGGTCAAAAATAAGCAAACCACTCCAACTTGACAACTAAAATAAATACCACCATAATATCATAACCCTCCCTTATCTAATAACGCAAAGATCAAAAATATTTTCCCAACTCAGACCTCAAAAACCCCCCAAACAAAAATGTTAAATTAGCCTAAAGTAAAGGAACGACCATATTAAATTAGCCTAAAGTATAAAAATCTCAAAAATACCCCAGATCACTTGACAAACAAAAATAAAGTAAAAGAAGACCTCCCGAACACCATAAAATTCGCCCCCAACAATTTTTCACAAAACTCAACCCACTTGTCAAAAAACCAATAAATAATTCGACCACACTTGAAAATTGCCCCAAACAAAAAAAAATAATCGATCAAGAAGCCATTTCTTAAATGCTCTTCTCTCGATCAGTCAACATAATCCTCAACATTTTCATAAACTTTTTAACAATATTTAAACTTTTATTCATATTTCTTTTTGATACCTTTGAAGCTTTTGTAATAATCTTAATCATTTTTTGCAATATTTTTTAAATTTTCTGTTCCATATTTGAACTATATCTCCAACTTTCAAAAGCCATTGACCATATTCACAGGTACGAAAACCCAAAATTCATTTAAATGATACGGATCATTTTTAGTAGAACAGATATTTTTTTATTATTTGTAATTTTTATAACATTTTTATCATCCCTCATATTGACAATATGCAAATGTATAAAGAAGGCAGTCATAACATTCGCCCTAGCAACAATCCTTTTAATTCTTTTTCTAGAAAAATACTACAATAAACATAAATTTTTTCACTAAAAGAAATCAATAATAAACCCTCAAAAATTGCTAACCAACAATCACACAGTCAGTCTTCACCGACATCATCCCAAGAAAACCCGACACCACCTACAACTACCCAAAACCCCCAAACATCTACACGAATTTCTTTCCAAGATAACCCATATACTTTTGAAGAACGACACGCTCGCTTATCTGAACCACTAGAACCAGTTCAGCGACGGGCACCCCTAAGTGAACCAACATATAACTTGTACCCAACACTACCACAAGAATTAAGTAGAATACGGAATTTTAGTCAAACCCAAAATACAGTTGAAATAAATAGACAAATTATACATCCACGACGAAATAGAAATTTTCAAACCCCCGAGTTCATTTTATTATACCCCAATCCCCATCACCAAGTACTCCGGAAAACCCAATTAGCATATTACCGGAAACCCCTACGCTTCTTTCACAACGTAGCACCTCAAGCCCACCCTCAGATTACTTAGGTTCAACACCAACATCTGAACAAATACGTGAACATCCCTTTAACCCCCCAAACCAAACATCACGACTACCATATTGGACAACACAATCATTCACACAATGGAATAAAAAATCCCTCAAACTGCAAAGCAGACACAAAAAATAAAGGATATCATGAAATAATGTTTTTCGATTGGAAAATACAACTCGAAAAAGTACAACTCACACGAGATTTATCCGACAACACAATGATCTATCAAGGAATTAGACTACCTTGTAAAAACGATCAAGGTTATTGTGACCCTGCAACACGAACACAAGCAACAATTGTTTGGTTTTCCGAAGATACATGTACAACATTTCAAGTAGCAAAAATACACGCTCGAATGATAAAACTTCACGAAAAATATTTTATACAATCAATTCCATATGAAAAAAAAAATCCAGCACGAAAACAAATTGCTGATTTTCGAAATATCCACAATATAGAAAATAAATTGACACGTTTTCGAATATATATCAAGAAACAGAACTCGCATGCAAATACAGAAATCCACTTCACAAAACACAATATTCTGAAATGTTAGTTGAATACGAAAAAGGTTTCGACATGACCACTGGAAAAATAAAAATTGACCCTTATGCCACAGGTCATCCTCTAAATGAAGGAACATCATATATACCAGTCAATTTTCAAAAAAGTATTGGTCAACCTGGTGGACATCTAAAGCCACATGACACAAGAAGCACACGTTTACAAGAACTATCACTAATGAATCATTCTTATTTTGGTAATATCCACTATGATATTCACTTAGATATGAAATTAAACTACACAATTAGTCAAATTTTTCAGGAAATGTCACTCTCTGAATTAGAAACACTTCACCAACTATGCGAATTAGAACGGACACAAATCCTACAATCACTTGCACTAGCAGTATTAAAAATACCCTACGCAGGATATTTACTATCAAGAAATAGATCAAATTTTTTAGACTACGAAGGAAACATTTTATGGTTTTATACTTGTACCAAAAAAGTATCACCACTAGATGTTTTTGAAGATAAAAGATGCTATAAAAGAATCCCTATATTTTATAAAAATAAAGTACATTTCGTTGACACACTTTCAAGAGGAACATATTTCTGGGATACCGCAGTCCCATGTGGATCAGAAAATAGCCACAATGTAGTACAATTGAACCCTGATGAAGATAAATATTATCTTCTTGCCCCATACCCCACATTAATGCAATCACTCAAAAAATTTTCACCCGAAAGCATTAGAGCTATTGCTCGAAACCCAAATATCGATTTACAATCAATTGGAATATATTCAAAATCCGATATCCAACATCACATTAGAACACAACAATTCCAATAATTATTAACACAAATGGACACTATACAAAGACAATCAATTGACCAAAACTCACGCAAACTTGCCGAAACCGCAGGATTTGCAGATATCTATACACAAGATTATAGCGGATATTTTAAAGACATTAAAGACTATATATATCTCAATGGTGAAAATAACAGACCACAAGATATTTCACCTATAAATATTTTTAGCTTTGTTACACTAAAAAATGAAATTCTCGATTTTCTAGGATGGACCTATTAACTATTTTATACGCAATGTTTAACTTCATAGGATTTCTTTTTTCACTTTTAAAAGGAATCTATAACACATGCGCTATACACACACCAGTAAATAGACAAGCAAGTGTAGCACGCATACTATTTGCAGGATTTTTTGGAATTTTTTATTAATCAATAAACAAAATTCTTCTAGACGCACAAATAAAAGAATATAACACAAAAATAGCGACAAGACAGAACACGTACGACGAAGAACATAATAATATAGAAGTAACGCCTACAGCACCACAGTTACCACCCCTACCACATAACCATCCATTATCCGTAGCCCCACGAAATTTTCGAAATTTAGCAATAACACATAATCCAAATTTTAGACCAAACATATCGCAAAGTCCCATACAACATATAATGACACATCATTCACAAGATGAAAATACATATGAACAAATTATCGAACAACCCCATACCACTGCTTTTTAGTCTCGAAATAATAATTTTTTTAGCCCACGATGAGCCGACAACTTGGATCCCTACACCGCTCAAATTCCCATCCAACCAACCTCAACACTCCAATTACAATAATACCACTTTTTGCTTTCCCGCCACCCGATTTCCCAACTAGTAATATAACATCAAGCATGAATTCAGACACTAATTCAAATATTTCAGTTTTATACTCCATTTCACAACTCAATAACCCTAATATAGAAAACCCTGATGAATTTGCAGACTCCGAACCATCTCCATCCAATAATTTTCAAACCAACTCCTCAGTTTTTTCAAAACCCCCTTTTCAACCAATCCCACCAAATAACCCACTCCCGTCCATTTCTATCCCCTCTTATGCTTCACAAGTAACTCCAACCTACTCTTCATTTCATTCAGACCGATCATCCAATTCTCCAGATATTCTCCAAATCTCCCAAGAACTCGATAATTTTATCACCCTCCAACAACAACTGTTACACCCTAACACCCTCACTATAAATCAGATTTCTTCCACAATAGAATCCTCAAACCCACCTACCCCTACACCTTCTTCAGCTTATACTGCATCATTAGCACAATCATCCACATCCACCGAATCATCAATTAGCACTAATGGAGCTTATCGCACTTTTAAAAGAAAATTCCCCAACCATCCATTCCCAACCAAACCAGGAACAGCCCGTGAATATATTAATCATCCACATCACACCAACACGAAAGATTTCCTAGCAATCACCTTACCTTCATTTCCACAATATACTTTAAACACCCCTCATGACACTAACGACACACGTAGTTTTGTAGATGAACATGTTTTAATGCCTACACTTCATTGGACATCATATTATCATTTTACTAATCCCCTTTGCCTACCGTTATCTAATACTCATAACGATATAGAAAGGAATCAAGATATGCTATATCGACTCACCACACCACTAACACATAGAAAATTTACTTATATAGGATATAAAAAATCACTAATAACATTCACTGCACCCCGAGCTAACGAATTTACACTAGAATATTACGATCATAATATCATCCGAACTAATCAAGACCAATTTTTAGATGACGACCGCTTCGCTAACCCACAACTAACACAAATTTTTTTTATCAAAACACCATATGTATTTACACTCAACATATTTGATCGAAAATTTGATCACATCATTTCTGAAGCACTAACTGACATGCAAGCTTACGAAAGTTTTAAAGAAAAATTTCAATTATTTTCACTAACCTTCCACTTCCTTGCACCACATGAACGCGATTTGCACTGCTCACACGACATTATGTTACGCACTAAACAAACCCACACATATACATATTATCACTTCATACAAAATCATTTTGATCTACACACTCCATCAAGACAACCACACCACCGTTTTCAGTTTCTTAATTCAAAATACGCTTCGCCATTTTTTCTAAATTTCACATATTGCATCAAAGATACTAACCTCCACGGCATCCTCCGCAATTATGACCCAATAACACAAATGTATATATTTTGTCCCATCACGAAGACCTTTAATGCAGAAGAATCCAGACCCTTCCTTATCCCACATGAATTTATCCAACCTATAGAAATCCCTATATTAGAATTCATCCACAATACTAAATACAATCACAAAATATATAATCTCATTCAAAACACACCTTATGAGTTTGCAGTTGGCACCGAAGAACTAAAAACTATTAAAGCACTTCAATTGCTTTGGCCATTGCTTCAAACTAAAAACATCATTCGCATACTAGCAAAATTACTAACAAATTCCGACATGATACACGACATCTTCCCCCATGGGTTTTTCCCCGACGACTAACAGGTAATATAAATTATACATACTCTTCACTAATAAATTTAAATTAATACTAACCCTTCTTTACTCATGTTTCATTTAGATTTTTAGTCTTCATACCACGATCATCTGCAAAAAACAAAAAAAAGCATAATAAAAAATAAACTTGTTAAAATTCTTCTAAACTTCATTAATATTTTCCACAAGATAAACTGATAAAATTGATACCAAATGTAGTAAATTAATTTATAAATTGTTTCCCCAAAAGCAGTAAATCTCATAATGATGAAAATTTGTAACTTAACTTTTCCCCAAAACTAGCAGTAAAATTAAAATTCTATGTAGTAAATTGATAAAATGAAAATGCAGTACTAACCTTTTGATATTTTCATTCACTCGCACAGGAATTCTATCCAAACTCGCGCAGCTCGCCCACGAAGAATTGTTTAAATAATGAATTTCAGTTTCAAGTTTTCACACTCAACAACTCTAACACACGATAACAAGTTTCAAACTTTCCTTTAACCCGGTTGGAAAGGCATTATATACTAAACCAAACTAACCAACGCAGCTTACTAAACACCACAAATCATAAAATAACAGCATGACTAAGAAAAGAAAACCAACGGTACCCAAACCGGATTAACCCAGTTTAAAACTGGATAATTTATTCTTTTGAAGACTATTATAAAGTCTAAGAAAGAATTAATAAAACACAAAAAAGTCGAAAGACAAACCCATAACAAAAACAATTTGATTTTTGGAAAAAGGACACAACCAAAGGAACATAAGAAAGACTACCATAAACTCAACATAAAACGTTATCACATAACAGGACCTCTCACAGAAACCGCACGAAATCATACTCCCACTCCTGGCCTAACCCACCAGAGAGGACGTCCCGAGCATGCTCTTTAGCCGGCCTAACCCACCGCGCTACATCCACGCTTTGTGACCACACTTCTATTTTTAATAAGAAGTACTCAAGGGTGAGTAACTCTTCAAAATAACCGAACTAAAACAAAATGCTTTTGTGAAAACAACTAACCAAAATCACAATTAAAACACTGAACTAATAAAATTTTTATAAAATGTAAATTATACTTTGCAGTATATAGATCAGCATACAACAACAAAGACGAACATCCAAAGACAAAATGACCCCACTACACTCGAAAAAGAATGGCCAACCACAACCAATATGCCGTCCACAATCACAACTCAAAGGATTTAGAGTACGACTTGACTTCGCAGAAAACGACTTCATTGAACTAGACCAATGACCACCTCGATGTTCAAGTATACGTACAGATCCGAGTTACAAGGCATCCCCTCCACGCACAATCTCCACGCCATTCCCAGACGAGGTCGAACACAAAAGAAGTTCTCTACATAAAACAGAAAAACCCGTCATAGCAAACCATTCTGAAATCAGATTGATTTCATTGGGAAACAACTTCGTTGTCACAAGAAGACACAACGATTGATGTCCCTAACTCCAGCGTCCTGGAAATTCTCTAACAAGAGAAACCGGACAAGAGTACGATGTTCGCCAAATAACAACGTCCATCATCCATCCTTTGAATTGCAGAAAGATAATTCTAAAAAACTCTGTAAAACCCGGATGGGTGGAACCTGATCTAAACTATATTTTATGATTGGATAAATTGGATATTTTACCACTAGAAAGTATTTATTATTAACCAATCATAATCCATCTAACTAACAACCCACTTATTTGTAAGTGCTGAAATTACTTGTAATTTCAGCACCAGAGAGATTTGAATTTAACTTAGAAATTAGTTGCCTCTCCAAGAGAACTTCAGCAGCCGCAACAACCAGTATACCCTAGATCTATTGAGCCTAGCAGAGACTAGTTAAACACCCTGAGACTAGAAAGTATAAGAGTAAGATTAGGATCGGTATTAGACTAAGAAGTTGCACGAATCTATCCGGCCGAAAATAAGATAGCGTGACGAGCAGACGGTGTACCCTATCCGAAATTACTCTATGAGTTAACCACATCGGTCCTAACTCACTATGTCATGAGAAAATCATTACTTAAAACTAATGATTACATTTTTACAAATACAGATCACTTGTATAAATCGCATAAAACGGCGCGACACTGTTTTCAGAAACTGCAAAAAATCCCTATCTGAGAAACTTTGCTACGACGGACATCCGGCATTTTCAAATAGTTTTCTAATTGATGTTTTTTTTACAGCAAAACAAAATAAATTTAGTGAGCGATTGGAGAGTTTAGCTTGGACCCATTCCCATCGAAATTGTCGAGTTCTGCCATAAATTTCCTGAGAAACATTTTTTGAAGTTATCGGACTATGCAAAAAATGAAGCGAAAAATTTCGTGGTCTGAGTTTTACAATTGTAATGCATTGTAATGGATTATTTTTGTCTCGTTTCTGTAATCTTGGTTCGAAATGTCGCTTTGATTCGAAAAAATGATAAATGATTGGGTTCGAAAGCAAACAAATGGACTGATTAATATGAAATGAACTGACTGATTAATAGATACAATGCTGACTGCAAAAATGATTTGCTTTTTTGAATAAGCAGCTGGTAAAATATCTGTAGGAAAATGGGAGATGCGGGTTTTGCTTCCAAATCAGAAATTGGGGACCATATATGCTGTTGGTTTTTAAGGTTCATTTCTATAAAAAATATGATCAAGCTCAAAAAAATTGGAGTCCAATCGGGAACCTTAGACGTGCTTTTTCCAAAGTTCAAAATCAAGACGGACACTGGTATATTATCTGTGTTAAGGGAAATGGGGACCAGCAACGTTTTTACCCATCCTGCTAGGCTTCTTCAGAAGTAACCTAAATTATCAATTATCTGAGTTAGTAGTTCATACAGTCACGCTTTGATTTTTTGAACTGGATTTCATTGTTTAATCACCTCCTGCTACCAGCCTAAAAAAATCAAATTGAAAAATCTTTCTCACACACGATTTGAAGTTAAATCTGATGAAAATTGTTCCGACTTTCAAAGAAAAAGTTGAATATTTATACTTGGTGTGGTTTTTTTCTTTCAGTCAATTTTGACGTTTTATTTGTGCGTTTGGTTTTGAAGGAAAAGTCTTATACCATCAAAAAACTATCGTCTCCTGCTCAAATTAAAAAATTGCCTAGGATAATTTTTCGTTAAGTTAAGAGGAGCTTGAAATTTGCTAATTTTTGAAATTTGGGATAAATCACGCGCGATCTATAGTGGTTTTAAAATACTAACTAGCTAAGTAGCGCAGTCCAAATATAATGGTGGCAAGTAATTTGGTACTATGTTTAGAATACGAGACGCTAAAAACATCCTTTGGTACATTGGTGGTGGTGATAAATCGTCAAAAATGAAAAAAAAAAAGAATTTACTTTTTCTTTTCGAATTTTTTGGCGATTTATTTATAACTGACGGTAAAATGTAGTCGGAACGCAACATTCAGAGCTTTGCCCTCATGTAAGAGTCTTGCTTAACTTCTTTTTATGTATTAATGCTAACAACCAAAATTTTTAACAATTGTTAACATGTTTCAACTCAATTGAACGATTCCTGTGCCAGATTAAAGAGCCGGTCTTGTGAGAACAGCACAAAAAATGTTTCGCGTTAACTGTTCCAAGCTAAACAAGACTTCTCGTATCATGCGAAGCTTTGAATGTTCGGACTGTCTTTTAAAGTTTATGGAGCAGTAATTACATCAAAATCATTAACATATTAAATGTAATAAAATAAAATGAAAAATTTAATTCAAAAATTTGAAATATTTTCTATGAAAATCATCCCCCACACGCCATATAAAGTACAAAAGAATAGATTTCGCTCCTTGTAACAAATCAATTGTGGCAAATAAGCTTCTTACAACCAATTTGGAACGATTTCTAAGACGGATTGAATCTCTGCTTACGCGTTAATAGTGCGAAATATATCGCGCGTTAATTGTCCCAAATTGGCCAAAATGGCAATCTTTAAACCCCCGTAACTTTACGAAAAATGATCACAGGTGAAATATTTTTTCAAATTTAAGCTCAGGACAAAAAAAGCCTTTTGAATGATACAAAAATTTCCGTCAAAAATGGCAAGTTAAAAAGTCGAATTTTGTCTGAAGAAAAAAAACCCACCCCGAGCACAAATATTCCGTTACTTTCGTACCGATTGTCGGAACAATAAAATGGTTTGGGTCAATTTTCTGAAGAGTATTAACCACAACCAACACAGATGTATGTTTCATCTTTTCTTTGAAAATCAGAACAAGACTGCTCGTATCAGGGCGAAGCCCTGAATGTTCCGATTGCCTTTTAAGGTCTATGGAGCAGTACTAACTTGAAAAAATTATATGTAATGAAATAAAATGAACATTTTATTTTCTAAAATTTGAGATTTTTTGTTAAAAACATCCCCCCCAAACGCCAAATAAAGTGCAAAGTGATAGAGTTCGCTCCTATCAACAAACTTATTATGGCATAAAAGCTTCCTTGATTCAATTTGAAACAAATTCTAAGCGGATTAAATCTCTCTTACGCGTTAAGAGCGCGCAATATATCGCGCGTTAAACCTCCCGAATTGGGCAGAATGGCAATCTTTAAACCACCATAACTTCAAAAAAAGATTACGGGTAAAATATCTTTTCAATTTTAAGCTTAGAACGACAATAGTTTTTGAATGATGTAAAAAAAAATTCCGTCAAAAGTGGCTAGTTAAAATGTCGAAATTTGTCTGAAGAAAAAAACCCCGATCACAAATATTCCGTAATTTTCATCAGGAAAGTTGGAACAATAACAAGAATGCTTGTATCAGAGATCCGGCTGGCCTCAACTTTTTTTAAAACAACTGTTCAAACATTGTTTTCAGTTTGTGTTGAAAAGTTTTCCAAAGTTAAAAATCAAGACGGACACTGGTTTGTTATCTGTGTCAAGGGAAAGAGGGACCACCAAATTTTTCCTCATCCTGCTCCGCTTCTTCAGAAGTAACATTAGTTTATCAATTAACTGTGTCAGTTGTTCAGACTTTCACGCTTTCATTTTTTGAAATGGGTTTTATCGTTTAATCACCTCCTGCTTCTAACCTAAAAACGTGATCAATTTCAATATCATTAAGACTGCTGGTACATTGCTGCTGGGGATAAATTGTCAAAAATAAAAAAAAAGGAATTCACTTTTTCTTTTGGAATTTTTGGTGATTTTATTTATAATTGTCGGTAATTTGTAGTCGCAACGCAACATTCAGAGCTTTGCCCTCATGTAAGAGTCTTGCTTAACTTCCATTTATGTATTAATGCTAACAACCAAAATGTTTAACAATTGTTAACAAGTTTCAACTCAATTGAACGATTCCTGTGCCAGATTAAAGAGCCGGTCTTGTGAGAACAACACAAAGAATGTTCGCGTTAACTGTTCCAAGCTAAACAAGACTTCTCGTATCATGCGAAGTCCTGATTGTTTGGACTGTCTTTTAAAGTTTATGGAGCAGTAATTACATAAAAATTATTAAGATATTAAATGTAATAAAATAAAATGAAAAATTTTTTTCTTCTAAAGTTTGAATTTTTTTTCAAGAAAAACATCCCCCACACGCCATATAAGGTACAAAAGAATAGATTTTGCTCCTATTAACAAATCAATTATGGCAAACAAGCTTCCTTGAACCAATTTGGAACGATTTCTAAGAGGATTAAATCTCGCATTCGCGTTAATAGCGCGAAATATATCGCGCGTTAATTCTCCCAAATTGGCCAAAATGGCAGCCTTCAAACCCCCATAACTTAACAAAAAATAATCACAAGTGAAATATCTTTTCAATCTTAAGCTCAGGACAACAATACCTTTTGAATAAAATTTAAAAATTTTGCCAAAAATGGCTAGTTAAAAAGTCGAAATTTGTCTGAAGAAAAAAAACCCACCCCGAACACAAATATTCCGTTACTTTCGTATCGAAAGTCGGAACAAAAAAATTTGCAATGGATTTTTTCATGTCGTCAAATTTTTCCTTTTCATATAGAGTTGTCATTAACTTTGACACAGAAATTAGGAAAAAGATTCTGAGAAGAAGAGGAGAAACATTTATAACCTATTTATATAAAAACTTATATTTATACAAATTATAAATATTTTTCCTCCTTATCCTATGGGGCGCTATTTGCACTATTCTTCTCCAGATAGAAGCGCAACGCAGCGAAGCGGATCAAGCGGTCGCTAGTTCTAAATGCCTAGTCCCGCGTTGTTTGCTTAGTAGTAGCGAATAATCATACAGTCAAAATGAAACAAGATGGAACCTGATCTAAACTATATTTTATGATTGGATAAATTGGATATTTTACCACTAGAAAGTATTTATTATTAACCAATCATAATCCATCTAACTAACAACCCACTTATTTGTAAGTGCTGAAATTACTTGTAATTTCAGCACCAGAGAGATTTGAATTTAACTTAGAAATTAGTTGCCTCTCCAAGAGAACTTCAGCAGCCGCAACAACCAGTATACCCTAGATCTATTGAGCCTAGCAGAGACTAGTTAAACACCCTGAGACTAGAAAGTATAAGAGTAAGATTAGGATCGGTATTAGACTAAGAAGTTGCACGAATCTATCCGGCCGAAAATAAGATAGCGTGACGAGCAGACGGTGTACCCTATCCGAAATTACTCTATGAGTTAACCACATCGGTCCTAACTCACTATGTCATGAGAAAATCATTACTTAAAACTAATGATTACATTTTTACAAATACAGATCACTTGTATAAATCGCATAAAACGGCGCGACACTGTTTTCAGAAACTGCAAAAAATCCCTATCTGAGAAACTTTGCTACGACGGACATCCGGCATTTTCAAATAGTTTTCTAATTGATGTTTTTTTTACAGCAAAACAAAATAAATTTAGTGAGCGATTGGAGAGTTTAGCTTGGACCCATTCCCATCGAAATTGTCGAGTTCTGCCATAAATTTCCTGAGAAACATTTTTTGAAGTTATCGGACTATGCAAAAAATGAAGCGAAAAATTTCGTGGTCTGAGTTTTACAATTGTAATGCATTGTAATGGATTATTTTTGTCTCGTTTCTGTAATCTTGGTTCGAAATGTCGCTTTGATTCGAAAAAATGATAAATGATTGGGTTCGAAAGCAAACAAATGGACTGATTAATATGAAATGAACTGACTGATTAATAGATACAATGCTGACTGCAAAAATGATTTGCTTTTTTGAATAAGCAGCTGGTAAAATATCTGTAGGAAAATGGGAGATGCGGGTTTTGCTTCCAAATCAGAAATTGGGGACCATATATGCTGTTGGTTTTTAAGGTTCAGCCGCAACAACCAGTATACCCTAGATCTATTGAGCCTAGTAGAGACTAGTTAAACACCCTGAGACTAGAAAGTATAAGAGTAAGATTAGGATCGGTATTAGACTAAGAAGTTGCACGAATCTATCCGGCCGAAAATAAGATAGCGTGACGAGCAGACGGTGTACCCTATCCGAAATTACTCTATGAGTTAACCACATCGACTCTAACTCATCTGGTGCGTATATAAGTCTCGAATAAGACCTTAATAGCTTAGAACTAACCAAAAATAGATTCGAAATTAGACAAAACATTTTCAAAATGTTATACGATAATAATTTAATTGAAATGTCTCTACGACTCAATAGATCAGAGCCGATATTCCGAACAATAATAGAACTACCCAGAATTGGAAGAAGACCTCGGACAAGAGACGACATACGACAAAGTAGAAACTTACCATTTAGTTTTATGATTGTACCTCAAAAGCCATTACAAACTTTTGTATTTAGAATCTTATTAGCAATGAATTTAGATTTTCATTTGCAAACATAAAATTTTGAATTCAATCTACATGATCATTTCGGGCGCTTAACAAAATTATTAATATACAATAACGATTGATAAAAAGATCTCAGATCGTTTTCTTAATTTCTGCAGTATTATATAAAACATATTTGAAAAATATTTATCGAAAATGAAAATAAAAATTAGTAGCATGACAATAAATTGTTAGTAATCATAAATCATCTGTTGTCCCAGCTTCATCACCTAAACATAACAGCAATCATAAGCTCACTAATATCATTAAAGAACTAAATCTTTTTCTTAAATAAACTTAAACCATTTTTAACTTAAATTCACTTAATTTTAAAATCAGATCATCAAGGCTTATCCTTGGATCTTAATTAATTTTCTATTTCACTAAATTTAAAACCTGATCATCAAGGCCTATCCTTGGATCAAAAAGAACAATTTTGTTCTCCCCCACCCACTTAGCAAGTGTCTAACGACCTCAAACGTCGATTCACTATCCAACCCTTCCAAAAGACCCAAGAGTAAAAGAAATTTTTAAATAAAACTAACCATTCAAATTAAGATAAACAAGGAAGAACTTCGGTTATTCATCCTTCACTTGAACCCTCCTCTTACCAGACCCAGGATAGATCTTAGACTTAGTAAGTTTAAAGTATTATCTAACGAACTACTTGCGTTCTAATCATACCTGAACCTTGTGGATCGATTGACTATTCTCCAACCCTTGAACACAGTCACTACCCCTAAGCAAGATTAAGTAAGTTAACACCTTAGCTTAGACTAGCCACGAGAAAGTAAAAAATCATTCTTCGGAATTGATATACTTTTCTCTCCAACCCTGAATAAAAAGACCCAGGCTAAGCTAACCAAAAAATTGTAAGGGTTAACAGTCTAAAAAAATAGAAATACCTAACAACATTTTGCATCCCTCATCCTAAACCTTATGTCATTCAAAAATTTGAGAAATAAGCAAACAATCGTTTTACACAACTGTGAAATTGATAACAAAAAATCCGATCTTGTAATCACACCTCATACACAAACAGTTGGATACATTAGAACAAAACGACAAACAATAAAAAGAAAAATTATAAACAAACAAAAACAAACCACACGAAAAATAGAAACGTTTTTCTGAATCAGGAGCCAGCAGTTTAGATGAAATCTACAAATTAAAAAAATCAATTGATAAAAATTGTCCCATTCACGATCAATTATATTTTTCCGATTCAGAAACAACTTCAAATTCATCAAAAAGAGGAAAAGATTCACCCGATGATAGAGGACAACATGATTTTCGCAAGAACTTACTCGTAAATTTGTTTGAACCCGGAATCAGTCCATGCAAAGCAGAATTCCCAGATGTAAAAAAAAAACGACTAATTTTTGAAAATTATTTGAAAAATATATGTAACCTAACACAACAATATGTAATCTACCCCATAGAATTCAGCACACCAAATACAGACCATCGTAAATATGTAATTCAAACAGATGATATTGAATTAGAATTTTCAAAAGTATTCCTAGAATATATCATAAGCTTACAATATCATAATTCACAAAGAGCAAACTCCATAATCACTAACGAACTTTTTGCAATAATATATAATTATATCTCTATATTAGAAAAAACAGAATTTCAAAGTATCTCACCAACTGGAACATCCAAACATACAAAAGTACGAAATGAAATCGCATTATTTTCAAAATTTCTACATATAATTAAAGAAAATTTCACTAAAGATGATGTTTCACAAGACACTAAACATGATTTACAAAAAATTTTAGCATGGTTCATAATAGATTATTTCACACATAATTTAGACTTAAATTCACAAGCAAAAAAAATTTCAGACCTCAAAATACAAATGATGACACTGCACTTTCAGAACAATCAGACTACGTTTGGGACCCTGAATGGTCTCATCCAACATTTATAAATATCCCACAAGCTATCTCAAGTCAAGCAATAAGTACAATATCTTATCACAGAGATTATGTAAAAGTAATACCATTAACCATTGATGCAACACCAATAAACTACAATACATTTTTACCCGATACGCGAAATAACAGTTTAAATTTGACCGTCATACACAATGAAAACCTTAATGGAACTAGAAATCTTACGCAACAAGATATTCAAACACCATCACACTTCATAAATGAAGAAATCGTCCAAACAACAACAACTACACAACAAAGTATTTCACCAAGACACCCAAATTTGACAACACCAAAAAATACAATTACTTCACTGGCACAAGTAACCTTACAATCAACCGTTAAACCTTCGGTTGCTCCAAAGTATTCACATATGGATTATCAAACGTATAGACCAATGACAATACCGTCAAAAACACGAAAATCATTCACAAGAAACACCTTTGCAGAACACAACTATAATTATGCTCACAAACCAAAAACAAATCAACCTCCCCGAAAAAACACACAAAATTTAAAACACGTATGTTCTCATTATTGGAATCTCCCGAAAACATCGACAAATTCAGTAAATTTTCCAGATAATCCACAACCTACACAGGATTATACTGAAAATTACCCATTCTTTCAACAAAATAAAATTAACCAACATACACCATTTAATACAAATTATTTATCATCCGATGAAGATGATTATCACCAACCAGATATTTTTGCACCATATACTAAATAATATCGCACACAAAGACCACGACAACCTCAACCATCTCGAAATATAAAAACTTACCCACAAAACCCAACAAATGTACAACATCCTCAACAAATGCATATACAAAACCCATTTAACACACAATCTTTTCAACCAATACAACCACAAAATCCAATGTCAATGCATTCTTATCAACCAACTCAAATGCAAAATGAAATACCGCTTCCATATTACCTTCAGCAACACGAAATAACAAAAAATCAACTTTCAAATTTTTCGCAAATGCCAAATGCCGCAGAATCACTACAGATGACAATGAATCCATACCTCATGGGTGCATCATCAATAACATCCAATAAACCACTGATGGTATTCACAGGAACAGACCCTGAATATTCTGTAGAAGATTATCTAAATGCAGTAACAGCAAATTTAATTTTAAATATAGGACCTGAACCAATTAATACGCCACTACATCGAAATTGGATACATAGACGCACAACACTGATACAAACAACCTTAAATGGCGCAGCTCAAAAATGGTTTTCAGTATTACCTATAGAAATAAAATCAGACTGGAAAAGATTTACACTAGAATTTTCAAAAATGTTTGACTCCGAAAGAAATAAAAACACCAAAGAGTTTTTTGTAATGAAATTCGCAGATTACCAAATGAAACTATCAAACAATTAGCAGTACGTATCGAAACACTAGTTCAAAAAGCATATTCACTTAATACACATGACTATAAAAACACAAAAATGACAGAAATTTTAATGATGACCTTAACACCTCAGTTAAGGAAAATAACAATAAAAAAGAGAGCATCTCATCCTTCCTCAATTCGAGAACCAGATTTAGATTTTCGAGAATTAGTAGATAAACTAAAGCAAGCGGAAATCACAATGAAACTCGAAGAAACAGAAAATCTAAAACTACAATATGTTAATTGAATTGAAGCAAAAACTACACATATAAATAACATACAGGAATCAGATACAGACCTAATTAAAAAAATCACTGAAATACTAAATATCTATGAAAAACATCCAAATTTTAAAGGCAAACTATTGCCGACGATACGGACACAGTATTTCCGAATGTAGACAAAAACAACAAGATAATCAGAATAGACCTCAAAAGCATAAAGAACCAAATAAATCGTTCTATCAATACATGAAAACAGATCAAAATCTACCAAACAAAAATATATATAGTAATAACAGTTCAGGAAAACCACTTCCAAACAACACCAATTACACAAGGAATCAATCACCATATAACTCAAGTAATAGAGGAAGATCACCAGAACGAAGAAATACACAAAATTCTTCACAAAATAGTTATAACCGATCAAATAGTCGAAATAACTATTCAAGATCAAATTCCAATGCAACACAATTTGTTTCTAGATCCAGTTCCCAATCAAATCCAAGAAATAAACACTATTCCAATAATCAATCACGAAACTCATCATACAACAGAAATAGAAACTATTCACATAATAGAAATAGAAGTTATTCAAACAATCGAAATCAGAATTAGCCGAACAATCGATCAAGAATTAATTCATATAATATATCAAACTATCACAGATCAAATGATAATTATCAAAACAGATCACGGAACAATTCACAAAATCGAAATTCAAGTTACAATAATTGATATAGAAATTATTCCCAGTCACCACATAGGAATAATAACCAATATCATAATTCTAAACATCGATACAGAAGTAGTACACCAAAACATCAAAGACATATTAATCAAGTACAGACAAATGAAGAAACAACATCAGACCCCCCAGGTATTGATGACACAGGAAGCAACGAACTACAACTAAATCATATAAACTGTGGATCATCAGATACAGAAAGTGATACAGAAAATACCATCTCTGTAAATATGATAACAGTCGAAAACGACTATGAACCTATCATATATGAACAACCTTTTACATCACATATATATGAAAATCAATTGGAACTTCTTCACAATTATTATATTGGACCCACCGATACTACACAAACTGCACAAGAAGTAAACGAAATTAACACGGTAATTAAACCCGATGAAAAAGGTAAGACACAATGTTCAAACACAAATCATATTTATCAAAATATACAGAAAGAACAACCCAGAGAAAAAATTTGGACAATACCATTTCTCTTAGAAAGTCCAAGAAACAAAGAATTTCAACCACCAGATCTTGAAATTGATTTTTTAATTGCTTCAGGAGCAGAATCAAACATAATTAATATTCCCACATGGAATGAAATCAAAACAATACATCCAAAATTAACGCCTCTTACAACCTCTAGTAAACTAGCATCAGCACAAGGATCGACATTAGTAAATTATGGAAAAATCCAATTATTCCTTCTTCCCACAAGAACAATGGAATAAAACAAAATTTTGAACAAACCATTTAAACAAATATTTCATATTACTGATATTAAACACAATATCATTGGCATACCATTTATATCTAAATATATACCAACAATCAACATCCTAAACAGTAAAATACAAATCAAAGATAAGTACACAAAAACAAAAAATACAGCTCTAACATTTTTTCAAAGATTAAACAAACAACCACCATTCTTCTCAAAATTTTATCCAATTTATAATCAACAACGGAAACACGTGAAACCATTATCAGGAATTATATATAATTTTTCAAAAAAACAAGTTCACCAGTATGATAAAAATAAAAAAAAAACAACAACTTTTTATGTCAGACTTTGAATTTAAACCTATTCACAAATTTTTTAAAATCACAATCTCATCTATTAAATATTTGAAAAACACGAATTCCGACATCATTTCGTTACACGTGTATAACATTAGCCTTAGGACTTTTACGATATTGTGAAACAAACGCTACAATCTCACCCATACATGAAGTAGCCTACCGCGTAAATAATATACTCCAATTATTAGATACTTGCCATTCCACAATTCTTGACGAAGAATTATCCAGAAATAACATAGTAAGTAATGAAAAGAGAAACACATTACTTCCCAAAAACACCATATTTTAAAACAACATTCAATATAACAAATTACACAAAAAGAACACCCAAAAATTTTAACAATGTTTAGTTTTGTACACTCACAAATTACACAAATCGAATTTGATAAATTAGCAAAAACAACTGTTAAAATATTCAACAGTCTACGCAACATCAAAATTTGACGTTGGAAAGATCAGTTCATTGCTACATCTCCCGTTAAAACCTGACGCAGTTTTCGAAAAACAAAGGGCTAGTAAAGTACCAATTCATTTACACGACAAAGTAAATAAATTACTTGATATTTTAGAACAATACAAAATTATCTCACCAGTAAATAAAAAAGAACAACCAAAAGGTAACACTTTTATCAACCCTGTTATCATTCTAGCAAAAGGTGAATCATTAAAAATAGTTTTAGACGCTAGATATCTCAATTCACTAATTGACGAATCGAAATGCAATTGGCCTATTGAACCAATACAAGTTATCTTAACAAAGATAAATGGAAAATACTTTACAACCGCAGATATGAATAGTGGATACAATCAAATGCCACTAGATGAACAATCACGACGTTTAACACAATTTGTTATTGGAAATCAACAATATGAATTTAATCGCTTATTCTATGGAATATCCATAGGACCAGCAGCATTTTCAGCTTTTATGAGTAAAATTTTTAGACCACTAATACTCAAGAAAAACGCAATCACCTATTTAGATGATGTTTTATGCAATCACAAACCAAAGAAGAAATGTTTACAATTTTAGAACACTATCATAAAATACTTCAGAACCAAAATCTGAAAGCAGCCCCCGATAAATCACATTTCTTCTTAACACGCGTTAAATTTTCAGGACATAATATTGAACGAAACACAATCACTCTATTAAAATCACGCATTGATGCTATTCAAAAACTTCAGCCACCAACAAACAAAAAGAAAATCCAAGAATTCCTTGGAATGTTAAATTTTTTAAGCAAGTACGTTTATAAAATGCAATTATATTTAAGACCGTTCTATAATATCCTCAGACAACAAAATAATTTTGAATGGACCACTGAACATCAAACACGATTTGAAGAAATTAAAAAACTTTTAACTGAACAAATTTCAAACACAATTCCAGATCCATATCAACCATTCTATGCAATGTGCGTTGCTTCAAATTTTGGCATCGGCGCAGCATTATTACAATCACACAATGGTACAAATAAAATGAACCTTATATCAGCAAATTCTCGATTATTAACTCAAGCAGAGCTACGACTCTCAACTTTAATGAGAGAATGTACAGCTATATCTTATACACTTACAGAATATGAATTTCTGATACTTGGATCAAAACATCCAACAGTTCTATTCACAGATCATAAACCGATCATTGTTCTCTTTACAGAAAAGTCAATCCAAATCACCGAGTTTATAGATTTCAATTAATTCTAATGAAATTCCCAAATTTACATATAGTCTGGACAGCAGGAAAGAATCTTGCATTACCAGATACATTAAGTCGAAATACACCACCTGAATTACTCACACGAAAAACTACAGTTGAAATACCAAAAAATATAAAATTTTACCTTGCAAAAGACGAAACATCACCCCGACTAGAATGCAAATATGCAGTAAAAACTGACATTGATCAATCACAAATAAATAACCTACAACAATTTCCACTGTACTTAGATTGCCAAAATAATCACTACGAAGTTGATCTACTAGGAACATCAACTTTCAAACCAATTCCATACTCACAATGGATAAAAAATAACACCCAACAAAAAAGAATAAAATACCACTCGCATAAAAAAGACTTTTTTCCATTAATTGAAAAAGAAAATTTAACTGATAAAATAATTTTATCAGGACCACAAACAAATGATTCAAAATACATAATAAATCAAGTTTTTGACCTCCATGACCCACTTGACACAAATCCCCTATCAAAACTAGAAATTGACAATATTTTTCTCACTCCAACAGATAAAATTACACTTGAACTCTTAAAACAATATCAAAATCTCGACCCAGTAATTAGGCAATTAAAATCATTGCACAAATACAAAACTAAGCCCGTAAAAGCAGATACCACAATTTTAGGAAATAAAACACTCCTCCGATATTTCCGAAAATTTAATAACACAGCAATTAATGAAAATACAGATCTCCTAGAATATCAATTAAATGATTCTACAGTTCCCTGTCTTCCTTTAAGTATGATATTATTAGCTTTTAACATCTCATATACACAAAATACTAAAGGACACTTTACTACTAGAGAAAACATACTCAAACTTTACACAAAATTTTTATTTCCCAAATGCACCAATTTGGGTAAAAGTATTATGCAATGGTTGTATAATATGTCAACTAAATAAACCTTATCCAAATCATAAACAAATAGCACAAAAACAAGATTTTAAAGGACAAAATTTATATTTTAACATCCGTATTTCATTCGATACAAAAGGACCAATTTCACCATCCTCTGAAGGAAACTCCTAGATTATGGTAGTTGTTGATGCATTTACACATTATGTAGCTATCAACCCAATACCACATTGTAATGCTTATTATGCTTACACGACACTTTATGAACACTGGATAGCTAATTTCGGATTACCCGAAATCTTAGTTACAGACAACGGTACAGAATTCATAAATAATGAAATCATCACACTATGCCACTTATATAACATCAAACATAAACCACGTACATCTCATGCACCTTGGACAAACGGTTTAGTCGAAGGTATGAAACGTTCACTACAAGAATATATCAGATGTATCATAAATGGAAATGATACAAAAGATACAGAATGGTCAGCAGATGTAAAATTATTTCCCTTATCATACAATTCACAAACAACGACAACTTTAGGAATGTCACCATATGAAATGGTTTTTAATCAAAAACCAAGAAAACCAATTATGTTCACAGCAAATGCTCACAAAAACGCACAAGGTCATTGCAAACCAAATAAAGATTCAATATGCTAAAATCTACCATTACACACACATGATGAAGATCATTTTCATCACCCACAAATTCTGAAATTAGCCTCCGGCACACACAACGAATGGATTTTAAATAGAGATAAAAACACAATGAAATTTACCAAAAAGTAACAAAAAAATTGTTACAAAGGCAAAACATTAACGAACAAATTACTTCATGCTCTACACCAGCCACAGATTTAAAAATTGAAAGATTTGTCTTAATACCTAACTTTAATACACAAAAAGGATTTTCTAAAAAAATTACAACCCCTTCGCAAAGGACCATACCAAATAATTGCTAAACCCACTGACGTAACGTATAAACTCACCGATTCAAATCAAAAAGAAATTGTTCATCATCGGAACAATCTATTGCCTTACTACCCAAAAGAGTACGCACTACGCGAATTAACTCAATTATATTCTTTCACAAGTTTAAAAATTATTCAAAATCATCCACATACGGAAGAAGAAATAGATGAACAACACACTATTCATCATGAAAAACAAAATACAAAACCAACTACAACTCAAAACAATACAAAAAAGCCAGATCAAAAAATAACTGAAAAAGAAAGAAAAAATAGGAAAATGATAGAAAAAACTTTACCACAAAAACAAGTAGAGAAATCAGAACATAGGGAATCATCACGACTTAGAAATCAACCACGTAAAAACTACAAAACATTCATCCCACAATCTAAAATATTGAAGAAAGTTGAATTTCAAAAACAACTTCAATTTTAAAATTAATAATACTTGCACCTCTGGATCATATTGAGCTTTCATTTTTCAAAATAACATGCTGACAAAACACGCAACAGTTCTAGTTCAGATTCAGCTAATGGGATTCATTCAATCCGTCACCTTCTATAACTATAACATAACCTATTAGACTAAAGATATTAAACTCTAGGCATATCTATAACTATAACGTTACAACCTCCAGGTCAAAAATAAGCAAACCACTCAAACTTGACAACTAAAATAAATACCACCATAATATCATAACCCTCCCTTATCTACATACAACCCCTTTGCAATTATTGACAATGTGCAAATGTATAAAAAAGGCAATAATCACATTCGCTTAAGCAACAATCCTTTTAATTATTTTCCTTGAAGAATACTACAATAAACATAAATTTTTTTACAAGAAAAAACCAATCAGAATACTTTCAAAAACTGCTAACCAACAATCACAAAATCAGTTTTCACCGACATCATCCCACGAAAACCCGACAATACCTACAACTACCCAAAACCCCCAAACATCCACACGAATTTCTTTCCAAGATAACCCATACACTTTTGAAGAACCACACGCTCGCTTATCCGAACCATTAGAACCAGTTCAGCGACAGGCACCCCTAAGTGAACCAACATATAATTTATACCCAACATTACCACAAGAATTAAGTAGAATAAGAAACATTAGTCAAAATCAAAATACAGTTGAAATAAAACGACAAATTATGCATCCACGACGAAATAGAAATTTTCAAACCCCCCGAGTTCATTTTGATATACCCCAATCACCATCACCAATTACTCCAGAAAACCCAAATAGCACATTACCAGAAACTCCCACAGTCCTTTCACAACGTAGCGCCTCAAGTATACCCTCAGATTACTTAGGTTCAACACCAACATCTGAACAAATACGTGACAATCCCTTTAACCCCCCAATCTCACAGCACGACTACCATATTGGACAACGCACTCATTTACACAAGGTGAACCAAACTTAATAAACGACACAATAGATATTTCTACGATTACCACAACATCATCATCACTACCAGAAACATTATCACTACCATCAACACCATCAATAAGCCAGATTTCACCAACGCCTTTCCCTCTAAATTTTCCAAATAACCACGACGCTAGATATCGAGAACATTCATCAACAAATATCCCTTTAAGATTAGATTGGAATACATTCACAGCACCCCCACCATTATTTGGACAACATCAAGATAGTAACCGACTCCACAGTTGGGCACTCAATAAACTACAATATAGACAAGATATCCACGAAGATATTCGTAAACACAATATTCAAATACTTCAACAAAATAGTCTCCAATTGAAATTCGAAATCACGATCAAACTTAATAATAATGTTCAACATCCCTACCCATTAAATCCACCAAATATAACAGCTCAATCGCTACCACCACCATTTATAACAACTGAAGTAATATATAAGTACGACAGATATACCAAAAACACAATTGGTTACATCACATTTTATAACCCATACTCAGGACTATCATACACATGTATATTCTAAAAATATTTACTTTTCAACAAATATTTTTTCTAATATTTTCCGATCAGAACACAAATCCTTCTCCTCGCACAGGACCCCAGGACTTATTAGTAACACACTACGATTGTGAAAAAAACGAACAAAAAATACTACACAAACATGCAATAAATCAAGTATCACAATGCGAAACAGAATCACATGCTATAGATACTACAAATGTAATAGCGACACTGTATTCAAAAGCCCGAGCAACAACAGTCGCAGGATATAAATTTACAGCAACATTTTCCGAAAAGAAAGTACATTGTTCACAAGTTTCAAACGGAAATAAAAACCGACTTGATTACGAATCATTCTACCAAAGTAATAAAGAACGACTTCTACATCTAAATCCCGATGATTGTAAAAACGAACTACTCAGAATAAACATCACAAGAAATAAAAACACGGACAGAAAAATAGTATATTTTCAAGTCTTTGCCGATTCTGTACATCAAGCAGAACTTGAAAGATATCAAGAACATATAAAACTAGATGAAAAATACCCATACAACGGCGCACACGGAATATTAACTTATGACATACACGATAAACACTGGATACCACACATTGGAATAAAAAATCCCTCAAACTGCAAAGCAGACACAAAAAAATAAAGGATATCAAGAAATAATGTTTTTCGATTGGAAAATACAACTCGAAAAAGTACATCTCACACGAGATTTATCCGACAACACAATGATCTATCAAGGAATTAGATTACCTTGCAAAAACGATCAAGGTTATTGTGATCCTACACCACGGACACAAGCAACAATTGTTTGGTTTCACGAAGATACATGCAAAACATTTCAAGTAGCGAAAATACACGCTCGAATGATAAAATTTCACGAAAAATATTTTATAGAATCAATCCCATACGAACAAGTCAATCCATCCTGAAAACAAAGTACTGATTTTAGAAATGTCCATAATATTTAATATCCATTTAAGAAAATAAATTAACACGTTTCCAAATATATCAAGAAACAGAAATTGCATGCAAATACAGAAACCCACTTTACAAAACACAATATTCTGAAATACTAGTTGAATACGAAAAAGGTTTCGACATGACCACTGGAAAAATAAAATTTGACCCTTATGCCACAGGTCACCCTCTAAACGAAGGAACATCGTATATACCAGTTATATTTCAAAAAAGCACAGGTCAACCTGGTGGAAAACTAAAGCCACATGACAGTAGAAGTACACGTTTACAAGAACTATCACTAATGAATAACACTTATTTTGGTAATATCCACTATGATATTCACTTAGATATGATGTTAGACTACACAATTAGTCGAATTTTTCAAGAAATGTCACTCTCCGAATTAGAAACACTTCACCAACTATGCGAATTAGAACGGACACAAATCCTACAATCACTCGCACTAGCAGTAATAAAAATACCCTACGCAGGATACTTATTGTCAGGAAATAGATCAAATTTTCTTGACTACCAAGGAAATATTTTATGGTTTTATACTTGTACCAAAAAAGTATCACCACTATACGTTTTTGAAGATAAACGCTGCTATAAAAGAATCCTTTTATTCTATAAAAATAAAGTACATTTTGTTGACACACTTTCAAGACGAACACATTTTTGGGATACCGCAGTCCCATGTGGATCAGAAAATAGCCACAATGTAGTACAATTGAATCCTGATGAAGATAAATAATATCTCCTTACTCCATACCCTACGTTAATGCAATCACTCAAAAAATTTTCACCCGAAAGCATCAGAGCTATTGCTCGTAATCCAAATATTGATTTACAATCAATTGGAATATATTCTAAATCAGATATCCAACACCACATTAGAACACAACAATTTCAAGAATTAGTAACACAAATGGACACTATACAAAGACAATCAATTGATCAAAATTTATGAAAACTTGCCGATACCGCAGATATTTTTGCAGATATTTATACACAAGATTATAGCGGATATTTTTAAAACATTAAAGATTATATATATCTAAACGGTGAAAAATACAGACCACAAGATATTTCACAAATAAATATTTTTAGCTTTGTTACCTTAAAAAATGAAATTCTAGATTTTCTAGGATGGCCCTATTACATCTTAGAAAAATTAACTATCCTATACGCAACTTTTAACTTTATAGGATTTCTTTTTTCCTTTTTAAAAGGAATCTATAACACGTGCGCTATACACACACAAGTAAATAGACGAGCAAGTGTAGCACGCATACTGTATATTTGCAGGATTTTTCGGAATTTTTTCATCATCAATAAACAAGATTCTTCTAGATGCACAAATAAAAGAATATAACACAAAAATAGCGACAAGACAGAAGACGTACGAGGAAGAACATAATAATATAGAAGTAACAGCTGCCGCACCACAGTTGCCACCCATACCACATAACCATCCATTATCCTTAGTCTCACAATAGAATCCTCAAACCCAACTACTCCTACACCCTCCTCAGCTTACACTGCATCATTAGCACAATCATCCACATCCACCGAAACATCTAATAGCACTAACCGAGCTTATCGCACTTTTAGAAGAAAATTCTCGAACCATCCATTCCCGACCAAACCAGGAACAGCCTGCGAATATATTTATCACCCACAACTCACCGACAAGAAAGATTTTCTAGCAATCACCTTACCCTCATTTCCACAATATACATTAAATACACCTAACGACACTAATGACACACGTAGTTTTGTAGATGAACATGTTTTAATGCCCACACTTCATTGGACAGCATATTATCATTTTACTAAACCCTTTGCCTGCCACTATCTAGTACTCATGACGACATAGAAAAGAATAAAAATATGTTATATAGACTCACCGCAACACTAACACCTAGACAATTTACTTATGTAGGATATAAAAAATTACTAAAAACATTCATTGCACCCCGAGCTAACGAATTTACAATAGAATATTACGACCATAATATCATCCGAACTAATCAAGACCAATTTTTAGATGAAGGTCGCTTCGCTAACCCACAACTAACAGAAAAATTTTTTCATCAAAACGTCATATGTATTAACACTTAATGTTTTTGATAGAAAATATGATCACATCATTTCTGAAGCACTAAATGATATTCAAGCTTACGAAAGTTTCAAAGACAAATTTCAGTTATTTTCACTAACCTTTCACTTCCTTGCACCACATGAACGCGCTTTGCACTGTTCACACGACATTATGTTACGCACTAAACAGACTCACACATATACATACTATCGCTTCAAACAAAATCATTTGATTTGCATACTCCATCAAGACAACCACACCATCGTTTTCAGTTTCTTAACTCGAAATAAACATCACCATTTTTCCTTAGTTTCACTTATTGCATCAAGGATACTAACCTCCACGGCATCCTCCGCAATTATGACCCAATAACACAAATGTATATATTTTGTCCCATCACGAAGACCTTTAACGCCGAAGAATCCAGACCCTTCCTTATCCCGCATGAATTTATCCAGCGTATAGAAATTACAATATGAGAAATCATTCACAATACTAAATATAATCACAAAATATATAACCTCATTCAAAACACACCTTACGATCTTGCAGTAGGCACCGAAGAACTAAAAACCATTAAAGCACTTCAATTGCTTTGGCCACTGCTCCAAACTAAAAACATCATACGCATACTAGCCAAATTACTAACAACATCAGATATGATTCGCGACATCTTCCCCCACGGCTTTTTCCCAGACGATTAACAGGTAAGTATAATTTGAAAAACTCTTCACAATAAATTTAACTTAGTACTAACTATTCTTTATTCATGTCTCATTTACATTTCTAGTCTTCATACCACGATCATCTGCAAAAACAGAAAAGAAAATAAAAATACAAACTTGTTAAAATTCTCCTAAAATTCATTAATATCTTGCACAAAATAATATAATAAAATTCATACCAAATGTAGTAAATAAATTTATAAAGTAATTTCCCATGAAGCAGTAAAATTAAATACGATGAAAACTTATAACTTTAATATTTCCCCCAAAAACGCAGTAAAATTGAAATTCTATGTAATAAATTGATAATATGAAAATGCAGTACTAACCTTTTGATATTTTCATTCAATCGCACAGGAATTCTATCCAAACTCGCACAGCTCGCACACGAAGAATTGTTTAAATAATGATTTTAAGTTTCAAGTTTTCACACTCAACAACTCTAATACACGAAAATCATAAAACACTCTAACAAATCATAAAATCACAGCATGACTAAGAAAAGAAAACCAACGGTACCCAAGAAAACCAACGAGGTTGAACACAAAACAAGTTCTCTACATAATACAGAAAAACCCGTCATAGCAAATCATTTTGAAATCAGATTGATTTCATTGGGAATCACAGTCAATGTCACAAGACGACGCACCGATTGTATGTCCTTAACTCCAGCGTCCTGGAACTTCTTCAACAAGAGGAACCGGACAAGAATATGATGTTCGCCAAATACCAATGTTCATCATCCATCCTTTGAATTGCAGAAAGATAATTCTAAAAAACTCTGTAAAACCCGGATGGGTGGAACCTGATCTAAACTACATTTTATGATTGGATAAATTGGATATTTTACCACTGTAAAGTATTTAATATTAACCAATCAAAATCCATCTAACTAACTACCCACTTATTTGTAAGTGCTGAAATTACTTGTAATTTCAGCACCAGAGAGATTTGAATTTAACTTAGAAATTAGTTGCCTCTCCAAGAGAACTTCAGCTGCCGCAATAAGCCAGTATACTCTAGATCTATTGAGCCTAGCAGAGACCAGTTAAACACCCTGAAACTAGAAAGTATAAGAGTAAGATTAGGTTCGGTATTAGACTAAGAAGTTGCACGAATCTATCCGGCCGAAAATAAAATTGCGTGACGAGTAGACGGTGTACCCTATCCGAAATTACTCTATGAGTTAACCACATCGGCTCTAACTCAAAGTCTTTAAAAATTTCAACTCAAGAATGAATACATCAAAGAACCAATCGAGTTTATTCATGAGGCTTTCCAGGTTGAGGTCCTCGAATCATTATTCAATCAAGTCGCCAAAGTGTGTCTATTTTTGACTTTCGAATGAAATGATTGACGTTTTTGACCGTAAGGGTTAATAAATAGTTTTATTTGTTTGGCAATCACATAATATGAAGAAACCAAAAATAAAAACATAAACCAAAAAACACATTTTTGCCCAAAAATTTCTGGGATTGATCAAACCATAAGACTAGTATCACCGAGATGGCAAATCATTGTAACGACATCATCTTTGTACTAAAAAAAATTATTAAATTTTGTAAAGATTCTTTTTTATGCTTTCAACAAAAAAGTATAAGTAACTAAGTATGAAACAAGAAGTATGTAATAAAAAAAAGATATTTGCGTCTAAATTTTCTTTAAAAAATGTTTTGCCGTGGGAGAACTTTGATCTCGAACATTTAAAAGAGTCGACAATAACATAAAACGTTTTAACCAAAAACTGAAGTTAATTTCAAGTTTTTTGGGTAATTTTATACTTGGTTTGATCTTGACAAAAGCAGAATCTCCGAAATAGCAAATCATTGCAACGATCTTTTTGATAAATCATCTTTGTATTTCAACGTATATAGTTTCAAAAAATATATAACAGAAAGATAGATATTTGCGTGTAACTTTCCTATAACTTTTTATACCGTGGGAAAACTTACATCTATTTTTAGGTCTGCCACATTGATTTTTTTGAGATCTCCCAAATCACTATTCCAAAAAACATTCCAAAAACCGATTTAGCCACTTTTTGCAAAATTGGATTAACATTTTGGCAGAAGTACATGATTTAGTGGAAAATTCTAGCCCAGTTATCAGATAAATCATTTTGTTACTGTTGAAGATATTTGACTCTGTTCAACCCAAAGTTCGACATAATGCATTTATTTTTCGACTATGTTTGACACATGATTAGACCCATGATTAGGCCTTGTCTGACTCATGGCTCGACTTGGGTTCAACCTAAGTTTTCGTTTGACCGTCCAAGGCGGGGTGAATCCAAAATTGGGCCGGACATTTTTCGAATACTTTGGTCGACTCATGAGTCGAGGACCTGAAGTGCTTATTATACCGTTTTTTGACTCAGACTAATTCGACAATAATAAAGATTGGTTCAATTAATTTGACTACTGCGACTAATCTGAACACATAAAAACCCAATGCATACTGCAAAGTTAGCACAATGCAAAAAGCTGCAGCAGCAAAACTTTTGCGGAATCAACTTTTTTCAAATCAAACTTAATGTTTCGATGTTCATGATGCGAAACATGAAACCATAATTATACCTATGGCATTTTTTTTCAGGTGTAGGAAAACTGTAACAGTATCTCAATATATTTAATTGAACAATTTTGGTTGATTTCTGGTGTTTGTTGAATGATCATTTTCTCAGATGTCAAAATTGCACATCAATGAGTTTTTCAGTTTGGGTGGTTCGACCAATATTACATCTCACACGCCAAGCAGGGTTTGTTTTCATGACATAGATGAAAAAAGAACGGAAGCAGCAGCTCTCACCTACGTCAGTCTCAGGTTGAGCTATGCGTCGAAAATGGTGGTGGATCAACCGAAACCTCTGACGGTAATCCATGTGACTTCACGTAATATTTACTTCATATACCAGCCAACTACAGGGACTTTGCTAGTTGTTCGGGTAGTCAACAATCCTTGCAAATCATCTTCAATTCCCGAAAGTAAGG